>NC_059500.1:13490261-14090261 GCF_018139145.2 Gymnogyps californianus | reverse complement strand
TAGAACAGCACTGGCCACAGGGAAGAAATGGGGAGCAGGCATTAGCTGCATACGCATGTGCATTCATGCTTCAAAGCAGAATAAGAAACAGTGGACCCATACTAGAATTCAGTTCATGAGGATTGTTTTGGGGGAGCATGTGTGTGTGTGTGTGTTTTCACCAAGTGGATTTATTGAATAATTGTATGGGGCAAGTTTTAGAAGTTCCTAAAGCTAAACTTGATAAGAAACTGTACTGTCATGCGGAAGAAAAGAAAGCTTTATCTGCTGAAGTAATTAATTGTAGCTTAGAGCAGAAGCAACTATTGTGTATGTATTTATTATGTAAAATAAAGAGGAAAAAGAAGAAATCTTTAAAATTAGGAAAGATGCTGAATTCTATGAAAAAATCTTTAAATGCTTAGCCAGTTTAGCCAGGACAGGATAGCGGGGAGAAGGAAAAGGACAACTGAAAATTGCTAATGAGATGAGCAATTGTGATCAGTGAAGATGCATGAAGTATTACTGTATACAAACAATCTTCTTCACTGTGAAAGGAGTGTCTTTAAAAAGCAATTTGTATAAATTGGATTTCTACATAGCTACATCTGTGGATTACTAGTTATTTACAAGAGCAGTTTGCTTTTTCCCTCTATTCAGTTTTGACACAAGTTTTGTAAAATTGAGAAATCATCCTTCTTTCCATTTTTCCCCCCCTTTTTTTGTTTCATCATGATGGTGAAAGTCTACTGCAAGCGTATATTTCTTCCTTTTTGTTTTTATATTTACTGGAATATCATATTATCTCCAGTGGCATAATCCATGTATCCTTAACGTAGGTGCATTTGATTCATTAGTGTGCATTGCAGTGGGGAAACCTACTATGTTTATGTTAATAACAATTAAAAAACAATCAGTCATTTAATCTTCCTGTCTCTGATTTATAAGAGATCTTTCTGTGTGTTTAAGCACACAAGTGTCAAGGGTTTTTTAGCAATGAGGACAGTTCCTGAAAGTATTCACTAGCATAAACTCTAAAATAATAGCAAGGAAACAATTACTTTGGACAAATTCTGTGTTCTCCTAAGGTCTACCTCTTTAATGTCTACCGCTGTTCAAAATTACACTAAATCATGTCCCTATCAAACATGCAGCCTCACCAGTAGGACTAGTTTGTGTAGCTAGATGGTGGCCCATGTGTGACATGATGCACAGGGAATGGCACAGGTTACGTGATGGTTTTTACACAGGTGCGTTGAGGATGCTCCCCTCAGTAAATCTGCAGCCCTTCTCAGACCCTGTTTTTTCTGACATACTGAATATTACGTGCTGTTATTCATATCTCTGAAATAGTGGGGAAATACCTATCAGGGAGGGAGGTCTGTGCAGTGAGAATCGTCATACAAATGTGCAGAGACAGGGGAGCCTGAGTATGTGCACACATTTGTACGCAAGATGAGCAAATTCATTTTGC
The DNA here is from genome assembly GCF_018139145.2 of Gymnogyps californianus. Classification (NCBI taxonomy): domain Eukaryota; kingdom Metazoa; phylum Chordata; class Aves; order Accipitriformes; family Cathartidae; genus Gymnogyps; species Gymnogyps californianus. The sequence goes on along the minus strand of NC_059500.1, from coordinate 14,088,808 downwards.
TCCAGTTGTCAACATGAGACCTAGACCAAGAGTTTGTGTGACAGCCTGTTAAGTGCAAGTTGTAAGTAGCTGATAACGAGATATTTCACTGGAAATATTTATGCAACTTCAACTGAGTAGTCGTGCCTGCTATTTTATACACTCTGTATTGAATTATGCATCAAATATAAATCTGCCAAAGCTAATATAATTGGAATTGCAAAGGCTAGTGAATCATCTGGAACTATCAATGCATGCATACCCCAGTCTTGGTGGAGAGACAAGGGAAATCCTGGATGGCAATGATGTGTAAGAAATTAGAGAGATACTACCTAGCTTCAGTTCTCAAAAAAAAAGTTTTCCTTATTAGGAAACTTTCTGGAGATTATTTTGAGAGATAAACCCTTTAACAGGACAATATATGCACATTTACTTGAAGGAATGTAATGAAAACAAAATTCACTTTGCGTTATGGTAAGACTAAGAAGATTTTCCTGAATTTCTAGATCATGATAAATGTCAGTCAAATACACAAAAATATTTGCATTTATTTATGTGTAACATTACTGTTGTACAAGGCTTGTTTAGTCAAGCAGCAGTCGAATTTAAAGCAGCTTGGTCTCCTTCAACGGGTTTTACCTGCAGTCATTTGTTTTTAAAGACAATAATTTGCATCTGAATAATGAAACGCTCTAAAAATGGTTAAGACTGTTCACACAAGTTCTGAGAAATCGTGTCTCTACCAGGGTGGCTTTGAAGAGCAGCATATAAACCTTTTGTGGCTATAAGCATCTTTTCACTCTTAGGGTATAGTTCCCATTGATACCACTCCAAATGATGAATATCGTGCTTTACCATTTAGAAATGAAAATGGAATACTTCAGTATGGCAAAGAGGTGAAATTTATGAACACGTATTCCTGTGCTGTGCACCAGTTAGGTACAGCATCTTCATACTGCATTCGGAGTATGTGCTTCCAGTGCTCGAATAAGAAATCCCTCTGTTGCGGGGCCAGGGAGGGAGAATTAGGATTCTTACTGCTTTGATTACTAAGGTTTATGGTGTAAATATATGTGTGTATGCACAGGCACATACATGTAATGTATGTATAGAGTCTTCTGTTTCCTTCAGCGTATGGTTTAAATGTAGCTGGGCAAAAGTGATTGTTTACCCCATAGGAATAATGTTTTGGTAAAAACAGCTGTTGGTTAAAACTTGGCTTGGTCTTCACTTAATGCAGACAAGGCATTTGCTGGCATACAGCTTACAGTACTACTGACTGGGAGCTCAGTGGTGTTGAGTAGTTTTTTCTGTAGGTGTTGTAAGCCCAGTAAACATTTGAGGGTCAGGAAGTTGAGCTCCTGCACAGCTGAGCTTCTGAACAGCCTTTCTGCAACAAGCCGTGCACACACACACGCGCACGCGTGCACACACACACACACAAACACAGAGCCAATAGTCTCAGCAGGTGGGTCGCAGGGTCTGCAAACATCCTGTTGTGTATCTTTTAGTGAAAAACATTAATGCCATAGAGATACCTACCTAGAACCAGAATGTAATAACGTGAAAATAGCTGGAAGAAGCTGGTGAACGGGATCTTCTGAAATGGGTGATTATGCGGGTCACATTGCCTAAAGACGCAAAGGATGATTTTGTTTTCTGTTAAAGAGGATGGCTGGTTTTTGTCTGCTTTTTTTTAAACCCTCAGTTCCAGAAGTAATTGATACTCACCATTTTCCTTCTGCAATTGATGTGTTCCCTAGCTCAGCACCTTGGAAGATCATGCTGTTGATTTAGAAGCTTAACTCACAACATTTAATTTTCAGTGCTTCTGCCCAACCTGGTGGTTACTAAACTTGTGATGATGTGCAGTTTGGCTGGAAGATAATAGAGAAAAGGTAGCATTGTTCCGCCTTTCTCATCTTTCCCTTGTGATCCCCAAATACATTAAAAATATGTAAAGAAACAAGCTTTCACAAAAACTGAATAGCCAAGAGATTTGTGGCATCGTGTGAAAAATATGGGCGCTATGCCTGGGTCCTTCATGTGCATTTTTTCTGCAACTTAATGATGATTAGAGTATCTCTAAGCCTAATGTGAAATATTACTGAAGAATAATTACATTTGCTCAAATGCACAGCCATTTATAATAGTTATTATAGTTTCTGAATGTGTTTATTACAGAGAATTTGCTGAGGAAAAAAAAAATTACTTGGCTCTGTGGTGTTTCTGATTCAAGAAAAGCAGTAACGACCTACTGTTGGGTTTATTGTACTTTTCATTAAAGCAGCTGGTATTGGCCATTCTCAGAGTAAGGATATGAACCATTGTTCTGATAAAATACAATAATTCCTGCTTTCCTTTTAAACCATCTGGTTCTACCTCTCTTCTCAATATTTTAGCATTGGTGAGAAATTGTGTAATACTCACGAGTATTCACAAAAGCTCTGAGTTTTTCTGTAAGTTTCAAATAATTAGATTTATTTGTTTTAGTTCAGTTAATTTAATACAGGAGACTAAACTTAACTTTAGCCTTTCCTTCAACACAAAATTAAGACCTTTTAAGGACTGGCTCTGAATAGGATAGGGTAGTCTAGCAGAAACGTAATGCAGTTTTGGGGGTTTTGGGTTTGTTTGTTTGTTTTTTTTTACTTTGAATTGAAACATTATGTAAACAGTCAACCTTAGAAGTACACTTGATAGTGTCTCCAGTGCTTTGTATCACATAGTCATGGAGTGCTTTTTCACAGCTGTACCAGAAATAAGTACAGAGTTGAGTCAGGTGAATGGGTGCCCACTTTAAGCTGGATTTAGACATCTCTTAGATCAAAGACATAAAAATGTAACTTGTCCATTCACAACTGGATAGAGTGGTAGCAAACTTTTGGTAACAAGATACTCAGAATAATTAAATTCCTCGCTCAGAATGCAAATGCAGCCCCTGATCTTACAGGTTTGGAGGAATGTGTCAAGGCTGTTTGCTTTTCCCAGCACTGGTCACAAATCTCTGAAATTGCTGTAGTTAAAATACTGCTAATGACTGGCTCAATTACCTTCAAAAGAATTTTGCTACTTCACAGTTTAACATTTTAAGACAGCCCCGGTTATCAAATGAGCTCCTCTTCCTCTTCCCTCAGTGTTTTTCTCCTTCCCAGATACAGTAGGGAACATTTCATAGTTTCAAGGGCATTCCTGGCAGAAAGTACATAATATTAATTGCAAAACTCTTCAGGTACTTGTCAAAGTCCTGAAGAGATCAGCCTGCGCTGGCATTATGTATTCAGATAAAGCTCTGCAAGCAGCAGGATGCTTGGATTTACTACTGCTGCCAGAAAGCAGGGACAGTCCGCTGCTAATGGTTTGCCTGTCAACAGTGCTGTGCACTTACGGAAGCTGCTGGCAATTTCATTTTGTATTTTACCTAAGGTTTTGGGGCATGTCCTACTGGCTCTTAACAAAGTATCATGATAGTTGAAAGAAAGGACAGAAACAGTCCACTGAGCATTAAGATGACAAAAACTATTAAGACCTTAAACAAGTCAACACTGAGAGATCCACACACTTGGGAGTTTTATGCTGGAAGTTATATTCTATCATGAAAGTTAAAGTTTTGCATACATTCAAAATTTACAGATCTGTTTTGCAATCCTGATTGTTATTGAGGCAACTGAATAGTCCTCTCTAAATAATAATTTAGACACAGGTTATTACTGAAGATGAGAGAGGGTCTCAAGTGAATTAATTGACCCAAATCTTCAAAAGAGGAGAGCTGAGTCATGCTGATGTCTAGATGTTGACCGTTATAAAAATATTCACCCTGGAAGTTTGGGTTGTCACCTCCTTGTGGTGTGTGAAAGAAGAGTGCAGCTAAAGAAAAACGGGGGTAGAGAGCTTGCAAAGGTGCTTCTCCAGAATGGTACCTCAAGCTTCATCTCCTGAAGCTTGTCCAGGAGCTGGGACAGATGTGGCTAGCCAGCTGGAGCTGAATGATACCAGTGGTGTTCAGCTGCTGACTTCTGGAAGTTTGAAAATCTTATAAGGGACTCTTATGTAGTTATCCTTCATATCTGGAAATCTGATATGGCATTGTTTTGTGCAATATTAACTTCCTCTGATTATGTTTGGTTTGAAATACTGAATCTGGTATAGATTGATGTAACCTTGAGAAAAAGAGGATCAGTCTATGGATACTCTCCTAAGTTGTGCGAGAACTTTCAGAGTTCACAGTAAACTTTAGAGGTATATTAATGACTCCAAAACCCACATTTGTTATATAAATGTACTGCTTTCTGATTTTTCTGGATGGCTCCAGATGACTGGGTATTGATATTTTCATTACCACTGCTTGTCTTATTTCCTAACACTTACTAAAAAATAAATTTGGATCTCCTAAAACTAGTGTTTAAATGTGTTCAGCCCTCTAGTGTCACTTGTCATTTGCATGTTTCTTATAGGAGTTTTAGTCTCTGTGAAAAAAAAAATTGTGTAAAAGCCCTTATTTCTTTTCTTCCTTGCCCAACCCTTTTCTTTTTTAGTCCTGATGAAGCAAACTTCACTTTCTTTCAGATAGGTTTCAGCAATGATAGTGCAAATTTTTCTTTATTATATGAAGAGTTCCCCCAACTTTCTTCTAATCAGATCATTAGAGGTGGTGAAATTAAGAGAATATGAAAAAGCAAGCCTACTTCCATGGACAGAAGGTCGCTTAGGAAGGAGCTTCATTTGAGAACAGGAACATACAAGAAGTTTATTTGAGAAAAAGAAAAAACAAGAAAAGAAGAGATCATTCAAGGCACTGTTTAAATCAGTCTTGTGCTTTTTTTGATCAACATGCGCCACTTAAAATATAGATACAATAATTAAAAGAAAAAAAAATCTTTGCACTGATCTTTCAAAATAAGCAATGAAAATTGCATGTATTCTTCAAAGCAGTCCTTCATTTTGTATGATGGTGATGTGATACGGATGTCTTAGCCCAGTTATTTGGATAGTAGTTATCATGGAAACACCGTATCATTTACTGCATAAATGTTGCAATTAATTGACAGTGTCATTTTTATCTCAGGATATAACCATTGCTGCTCTTTTAGAAAATGGAAGTAATATGATAATTGATGCTGAAATTTGCTTATAGCATGCACACAGATTTAATGGCTGTACTGAATTGCTGCATGACAAGGAGGCTCAAGACACCATTAAGGACCTTTGAGTTTGTTTTATGCAAATACTTGGGAGGCAATCCATCCAAATCCACAGAAAATCAGCAATAAATATAAGTAGGAAAAGTGTCACTAAGAAATAATTGGGGTTTTCACAGTTTTTCCATAGTTCAGAGACAGGAATAGGAGCTAGATCTGTTGGGTCCTAGTCTTGTCTGTGCTGTGCTGTACACACTTTTCCATTGCATTTTTTTTTTCCTAAAACCAATGTTACTGGATTATGGTTTGAAGAATATATATTTTTCGAGGATATTCTGAAGTCTTTACAGAGACTCTGTGTAAATATTTTTTGCCTGCTTATGAAGGTGAAAATTAGAATAGCAACATGATGCAGCAGCAAGAGCAAATCCAATATAATCTCTAAGGTGCTTACAATGTTTTGCACATTCTTTTTTTTTAAATGAAAACATGCTATGAAATGAAACTTTTTACCATACGGTAGATATATGATTAATAATGCCTGAATTTAAATTGAATCCTCTTTCATGCAACCACTCCAGGAATTGGAATGATTTTAGATTAGAGAAACAAAAAAAGAATATTGTAAAATTTCAATCTTAGATAAATTGGACATCTTTTTACTGTTATTGGTTACTTTCAATCTTTTTGTATTGCACAGTGTATGTTACTGTGAGATCAGAGTGTATGTAGCCATCCCTTTTTAGTCAAGATGGAAATATCAAAATGGAATATTCAGAGTTTTTGTTCTTTTTGCAGACCTTTTTTCCTAACATTTGTGAAGGAAAATTAAAGGATCTTTTTAAAAACTATGTTATGACATTTCTTATTATTAAGTAAGTAGAATACCTAGACAAATTAATGAACATTGTGCATGTCATATTCAGTGCTGCTTGAGAAATAAAGCTCTTGTGGCTAGCAACTGAGGAGAGTAAGATTTCTGTGCTGGAGCGCAAAAAGGAATAGGCGAGGAGGTAAGGAGACATAAAATAATGAGTTGTCCATCATGACTTTTTTGAGGACCCTATAATTTGGCAGGTGCAGATTATTCTGATTTAGATAAATGTTTGTTTTGTTTGTAGATGAACTACTAGCCATTTTCCTATAGTCATAATAACAAAATTGCTATCTGAACCCATTGAAACCTTACCATATTTCAAATTGAAGGGAAAGAGAAATTGTAATTTCTGTATAGGGTTAAAGTCTGTATACATACATGTTTTATATATTTACTGATTGTTTCTTGTATGTCGAGTATCAGCACATACTGGAAAGATAATGGGAAGGACAAAGTGGGTCTTTTGGCCAGGCCAGAGATGATGTGATTTCTGGCTTAAGCCAGGGACTCTAGATACGGGCATATGCTCATCACACACTCATTTTGTGCTTCACTGGCAGAAGTTGCTGTCTAGTGAACAGAACATTTGTAGCTCTTTGGAGTACAGGATATTGGGATTTATTGCAGAACATTTCACAGCAGATCTGTGGGACTTGAGTCCAATACAACTAGCGGTAAGACTTCATATGCGTTACAGAAACACATGTAGTCTATTCTGCAAGGTACACTCTCTGGTATAGTTACTAATCCTGCAGGTATTACTGTAGTATCAACACATCTCTTTACAATAAATTCTGCCTCACGCTAGAAAAAAACCATGAAATTGATTCAGCAACTCTTATGCAGATATTTTATTTCAGTCAGAAACCTCTGAAGTATATTTAGTCTTAGATCCTTTTATACCTGACACTGAGGAGACAGAATTTCCTTTCCAAGGCTCATAAATGTAAATTGTTGCGGCAATGACACTTCTAGCATTTAACCCTAGAGGGGTTTCAGCCTTCTTAGTTAGCCAGGTTAAAGGATTGTGATCTGTCGATTGAATGAAGCATCTGTGAAAGCAATACTGTAAAGCTCCCTAGAGACCACCTCTTGTAAAACATGTCATCATTATGGCTGCACATTCATGATCTCTAGGTAGCAATGCTTTAGGTACACTACTGGAGTTTCTTCTTACTGACATCTTCAGTTAATACAGAACGCAAGCATTGCAGTCTTCTGTTTGCATAAGAAGCAGATCATAAAATATGAATTTCTAGGCAGAAACCAACACACTGTCAATAGGGGGTAAATTGCCTTTCATTGTCATGTGAAGCTGAAAATCGTGTATATCCTTCTGTAAGAAAATATAAGCTTAATGACCACACTGATTTTTTATTGTTTCTGCAAGTAGGTGCATTCAGATTTTTTTTTTTTTTTTTTTGCATTACTAGTGCAATTAAAAAATGTTTGTAGTGACCTCAATACAAGTAGGTCTACATAAATGAAAACAACTGTCAAGGAGGAGCAGCCTACAACATTATTTACAGGAATACTGTGTGACTTACTTAAGTAAATTACTTTACAAGACATTAATGAGTTTCACCGAGTTTCAACACAGACTTGATGGACTGGATAAGTGTTTAAATTTAAAATACTAGAAAACATATATGGACATTTTCTTTCAGGAGTCATTTTCTTTCAGCAGTGCTTAGATGCTTGCTTGGAACTTTTCAGATAAATCTAATCTGTCATTTGAAGTCACTATAAGAGACTGACATCACTAAAAACATCTCTGAAAATGGCATTCAAGCAGATTCAGAAATACCTGGTGATGAATTTTTGAATTGTCATGACCTGTGGTGGTATAGAAAAATGTCCTGAATGAGTGTTAGTTAGATGACATTAAAACTGACTTCCAAGGAAAACAGAGTGGAATGTGTTTCATTTATCACTGTTTGCTTAAATTAAGAAATTAAAAATACATAAATATATTCGTTATTCTTTTCAAATCTGGGAAAGTGGGAGCGGAGCCATAGTGCTGAGTTACAGGGCAGAGTAGCCTAGTTGGAGAAGATTCAAAGGCAATGAACAAGAGTGACTGGAGGTTGTAGGAAGCATTTGTTCTTAGAGAAAGTGGTATCCTTTAGCCTGAACAAAACGCAGCTATTGTTAGAGGTGACATCATTGTCTAAAAGCTGCTGAAGGGAACAGAAAAAGAATTTGTTGCCTGGGTCTGTGTTAAATAAGACAAGTACAAATGGATTCAAAATGTATTGAAAAGATCAGAAGGGACCAGGTATGTTACTCATGACAGGTCTTTGCCTGGATAAAATCATTCTTTCTCTAGGTGTGTGTTTATACTATTACTAGAAGTGGTAACAAACAGCTGACAAGGAAACCTTTTTGTACATTGTTGTCACTAGAGACAGGTGTACATACATTTCTATGTGATACTCCTGTTCTTCCTCTCCCTGGAAAACACAACAGCATTTGTTGTGGTCAGAAGAGCCCTGAACTTGGAAAATGGTATTTGGACTGATGTCTGTTTTTGAAGAAAGAATATAGCTTTTGTTTCAACTTTGCAAGGAGTAATTTTTGGTTACTTTTTTTTTTTTTTTTTAACTAATGAAAGGAGGGAGTTGTTCTTGCAGCTTGACTAATGGTGCTGAAACAGAAAATAATGAGGAAAATAGTATAATCCTTGGTCCTTGTAAGATGGCTGCTGAAGTTACAATGTGTTCTGTGCCATAGCTATTCTCAACTGAGTAATTTTGCTCCTCAGACCCTGTATGCAGAATCTCTATGCAGGCAATCCATCCAACAATGAAGAACACAATGATAATGTCCTTGGTGGAACTTATTCAAAAAATCAAAATGTGAGAATGTTATTTGTAGTACCGTTGTCTCTGCATTATGTAGCTCTGTAGCTGTTCTCTTTGGTTCTCTGATTAAAGCCTTGCAATTGCCAGCAGACCTCACAAAGATAGAATTGTAACTTTATCTGTTAGAAGAGCTTTTTTAGACATTTTTAGACTTTCATACAGAACTGAATACACTTTGTTAAAAAAACTTCATTTTTGGAGACCTTATGCTATGAAGCTTAGTTTCCAGTAGTTACTGGAGACAGTGGGAGGTAAACCCAGGAGTATATGGTGTCACACAATAGTTTTTGAATTAGGACAACATTAAGGTGCTTCTTTTTCTTCTCTATTTTGTGCTTAGAAAGGAGAGCTGATTGAATTGTCTTGCAGTTACAGGATGTGCCTAAGATTTATTGGATCTAAGTTAAATTCCCAATTTTAATTTCCTCCATAGCTTTTGTCAAACTATATAATCTTTCCATTCCTTTATTTCTTTGTTTTAAAACTGGGAATGTTTATATAAGCTTTCCCAAATAATGGTGTTTTGTCAGTGACTTGAACTTTTTCAGGGACCAAATGGTCCTATGGTTAATGGTCCCACATGGTTAAATAACATTATTTAAAAATACATGAATGAAAAAGAAAAATGGTGATGTTAACTTTAAAATATGTTTTGCTATTTCGAAAGTGGTGATATGTGAAGAGAAAATTATTTGGGTAGATTCTTTATAATGAAATGTAATAAGAATACAACATAAGTTTTAATGAAAATTTGCATTATAATTGGCAGAGGAAGAAGAGACAGTAATAAGGTTTTTTGTAATGGTTTATTCATAGGTAGCATGACAAGATAGGTAGTTGAATACAATCCCATTTTTCCATCATAAACAGAAATGTCAGCAGCTGGGCAAAATGGTTACCATAGTCTGGATCTCTGACTCTCATAAGGACTGTGGAAGTAGAACAGACATGAAACCTGGAGGTAAACAGTCTCTAAGAGTTAGAAGCCTAAATAAATTATGTACCTCTTTTATTCAAACAGGTGTCTCAGAACCTAAGTTTTGTGTAATTTACACCGTTTTTATCACATAATTTCCCTGAATTTAACAGAAAAAACGTGTACCAGAAATGTCTGTGGGATTGCACACCTTTTCTCACAGTTTATGAGAAATACCTGTATTTTTCTTACCCGCTATACATAGAGCCGAATGTTTTTCTTGTTTGGTCATTTCACTCAACTTCATTCTTTTCTTCTTTTTTTAATTAAAGTGACTTTAAAAAAAAAAATCCTTAATATTTTCTTAGTCTTCATCATTGACCATATGGATTGACCATGGATACTTCTGTGTATTTCCATTGCAGTATACAGATATTAAAAAAATACTGGCTTTGAAACTTTCCTAATACTTCTGGCTTACTAATGAGACTCATTCCTTTTTCAGGTATGCTCTCTGCATCATTTTCTTGGTCAGGAGTAGCTCTTTGGTTGGCATAAGTAAAAATACAGCTTTGCCACTTCTGCTGTGTTTCTTTCTCCTGTCATTTCTTCAGATGGTGAAGTAACTAGAAGAGAAATGACTAAGCTTACAGAAAATGTTGAACAGTTCACTTGCCTTGCAACAAGTCCCAAGACATGTCAGTAACCTTTGCAGAAAAGATAGCAAAGGGCAAGATGTTGACTGTAACTCTTAGGTTGGCAGTCTTCTTATCAAGAACTGCAGTAATATCTTGGTTTATGCACTCCATTTGCTCTCATTGAAAATGCTGACTTCAGGCATATCGCATACTTAACATTCAGCAACAGATGAATCACTGCGTCTTACAAGAAGTTACTCCGTCTTACAAGGAAATGCCTGTTAACAATGTGTTAAGCTGAACTCAGGAGGAGAAAAGGACATCTGAATTATGAAAATCTAGTCTTTCCATAACGTTACAACAGTAATACTCATAAGTGAGTCAGTCTCTTTCTGGCAAGGTGAAGTCCTAGTCTATACACAATTACTTCCTTATCTGGCTTATATTGACAGCTATATTAATTTTTTTTTTTTTTAAATACATACTCCATTTTCATCTAGTCCTCTGAAAAGATAGTACAGCTTTTTGTAGCCATTAAGAAATGAAAGCAGCAGTCCCCATCTTTCTTCACTGTTAGGTTTTTCAACTTGAAATTCCTTCTAGACCTAATATCAAAGAATGCAAGCTCACTAACAAGACCAATCTGTGATGAGGGAAAACCTTGATTAATAATTAAATGTATATTTTAGGCAGTGTTGTGGCTTAACCTTGTTGTAGATTGTGGGGCTTTTTTTTCTTAATGTAAAATGCTGTGATATGAGATAGAGCTGATGATAGTATTGAATTGCACTGCTTGGAAAGTATGATTATGTGGGGTGCTGAATTCGTAAACTGAACACTGACACTAGTCTTTATCTGTGAGACGGTCAACAATTGAAACAGAATGGGTTTCTGAGTTACTAAGATACAGTACCTAGTGTTTCAGATTTTTTCATCTCAGCTTCCTGAAGCCTCCAGAACTATGTTAAATATTGCAGCTGCAGCATTCTTCCAAGTTGTACTACATTTACAGGATATTTCATCTTGGATTCTTTTTTTTTTTTTTACTTTTCTCTCCTATCATGAAATTGAAGTAATCAGTTCTTTGTTTTCTAGAGGCTAATTTTAAAGTTAGTTCTCCAAAAGTGTAATTTTTTTTCCTTTGTACAGTGATAAAAATCTTCTCACCAGAGTCAAACTTTGACTTTGTGGGACCTTGTAAGCATTTTTGCAGAAAGGTGATGGCATGATGAGTACACAGAAGAAGCTGCAGGTAGTATTTCTTGGATTTTCTATTTCTGTTACATCCACATTTCCTTGGATAAGCTAATTTGGTGGAATAAAAGATGTGAAAAAGGAATAATGAATCTGCATGCCATGGGCAGAATAAATGTTGAATTATTAGAGTCTAAGAAACATGCTTTTTTTATATATCTCATGTAGCCTATAAAATCCTGAGAAACAGTGTTGGGTTTTGCAGATTTAATATAACTACAGTTTCTAAACAGCTGGGAAACCATTTTTCCCCCAAATGAAAAGAGTTTTAGAGTTAATGTTTTCCCCTATATTACCCATAAGAAATTAGGAATATGAAGATTTTCCCTTCCAGATCAAACCTGAGTTTTCTCAGGACACCAGCTTTCAAATATGGAAAATTAGTATTCCTCTCATGCCAGTTGCACTTAGTTTAATAAGAAATCCTGAATTATCAAAAGTAGAAGTCGTCTGTCCAATTTATTCTACCTTATAATTGCTTCTGTATTGAAGTGTTCATATTTGCATAAAATGTTGAAAGACTTTTATAATGCTAGTTTTTCATATTTTCTCTTATGCAAGGAAATAGCAATCATTTCAGTAAACATTTGCGTCAGTTATATGAAGATATCTGAGATCATGTTATAGTGTGTTCTAGCTTTTCAGTGATTTAGATGAAGCAAAATTTCACATTCTCCATTTTCTGTAGGGTACAAATTGCATCAGTGTTTTAAATAGATTAGGAGACTGTCATTGTAATAGAAAACACCAGGGACTCAAAACACTGCAGGTTAAGTAATTGGTGAGGTGTATGTTTTAGTCTTCACCAGCGTGGACAGTTCCTAACATGATGAAAATCTGTACTGAATAATGTGTCACGAAGAGAAATTAAATAAAGTATCAGCCATGCATGACAAAAATAACACACTTCTGAATGTAGCATAAAGGCAGTTCTGCTCACTTGTAATACCTATAGGAAAAATTTGTAGAAAATACAAGGGAAGGTAAATGCATTTTAACTTAACTTTAAGAACCCAGAAAGACATGGTTAATACTGCTTAATGGATGTGTCATGACTGTATTCCTGGGAATAATAAAATATGTATCTGCCGTTTATACTTCGTGAACTGCTATTAGATTATACAAACTGTACCTGTACTTTCTTTATTATGACGTACTAGTAGAAATGTTTCCAACCCTTCTTTAGAACATTTCTCTGTTTATGGAAAAAAAAAAAAAAACTTTCAGATTTTTAAGAGAAAGTTTCAGATTTCTCTTTGGAAGACAGTATATGGTTAAACATTAAGAAAAATATTTTCTAGCATTTGATATTCCAGAGCCCATTTAGAAAGCCAATACATTGCATGGAAGCCTTCTAATTTTTTCTATGCAAAAACAGCTAGATTAGGAAAAAGTGCAGAATTTCTTGGCAAGTTTGAAGATTTGGACTTTATAGAGGCACTGGCAGTTTTTTAATTTTGTGAGGAATTTGGAGATAATACATTCAACACATAAAAAGACAATTTTCAGGTTTCTCCGCCTATCTCAGGTTTTTTGGTGCTGAGAAGTGGAAAGTGAATGATTTTTTTAAACTAAATTTTCATTCATAAATGGTTCAGTGCAAGATCCACTAAGCAGTACATGGATTGATACCCTGAGAGTCAGCAGTTACAGTTTAGACTTTTGTGGAACTGCAGCTGGAGTAGAAGACAGGAACAAAATGCTGGTAGCTTCACTTAATCATAATGCAGATGTTCCATGAATAAGTGATCTAGTACAATTCCTTACCTCACCACCAAAATTAAATCTGTCTCTGTAAATTAAGGAGTATGGAGTCTACTGACTTGAGCCCGTACTGCAGATCAATGTATTGGTTATGACATTGTAAATTGTTCATTTCTACCTCCCTAATAAGATCTGAATTTTATCTCAATGCAGAATTTCATTTCAATCCTGAAACTTTTGAAAATAGCTGATGATCTCTAGTTAGGTCTACTCTAAAAGTCAGCCTAAATATTTAACATCACTAGTTGCGCATGTATGGAAAAACTGGAATATTTTCTAAGCAGTCAAAACCTCTGTTACTTGAACAGAACAATTAGCTGTCTGCTATACGAAAAGTCATAGTCAAATGTTTCTCATGTCACTCTTGGGATGCCATATCCATAAAATTATTTGAAGACTGCCATAGTCACTCTCTTTAGATAATTCACAATTATATGAAAACGAAATACTTCTTTTAGGTAATCATGATGAAGATGACTATTTTTTCTTTCGTTTTTTTTAGAATAGAATAGAATAGAATAGAATAGAATAGAATAGAATAGTTCAGCTGGAAGGGACCTACAACGTTCACCTGGTCCAACTGCCCAATGACTTCAGAGCTGACCAAAAGTTAAAGCATGTTATTAAGGGCGTTGTCTGAATGCCTCTTGAACACTCTCAGGAATGAGGCATCGACCACTTCTCTAGGAAGCCTGTTCCAGTGTTTGACCACCCTCTTGGTAAAGAAATGCTCCCTAATGTCAAGTCTAAACCTCCCCTGATGCAGCTTTGAACCATTCCCATGCGTCCTATCAGTGGATACCAGGGAGATCAGCAGCTTCTCAGACATTTGTTCTTTACTTCTACTCCTTAAGTTCTTTCAGGTGCTATGCCTTTCTATTGAAATTGTTGGTTTTACCATCATACTTTCCACAGCATTTGTCCTCACACCAATAATTTCCTTTTTGCATTCATGAGTCTTCTTATTTAGATACACTTCCAGCAATACAACCTCTCTGTAGAACATAAATGGGGGAAGAGTGCATTGTACTGCATATTCTTTTTCTCTGTTTCTTATGCAACCCAAATTGCTCCCATCTGACTGACCCTTGTCTTTCCTTCATGCTGTATCACCTTTGAGCCAATACAGAATGGTATCACTTAAATAATTTCTGTTATTCCTCAGAATCTGCTGTCTATGAAACAAGTAACAGCAGTAGGCTGTGCTGCTAGGTATCACTGTTTTGGTTATCCGAAGCTTATGTATAAGCCAAGCTAAGGCTGTAGAAAGGAGAGATCTACAAATTCCGCAGGAGCCAGTGAGAATTACAGATACTTTCTTCTGGGGACAGACATTGTGACTGTTAATGGTATCAACCTGATAATATTGTGGTGTAAACTCTAAAATTAATCACATACTTTTCTGATTTCCGTTAGTGCATATAGCCACCTTTTCTCCTTTCCTTGTGTTAACTGAATATGTCTTGATAGGTTTATTTTTAAGCTGGGGTGAAAGAGTAAGCTGTAACACTAACTATAGAAAAAGAAAGGATAGACCAGTGGTCCCTTTGTGTGTATCAGCTCTGCCATTTTTCTCTCTGAGATACAAGTTGAACAATCTGCAACCCTATAAAAACTCTTGCCAAGAACCTAGGGTTTTTCAGGTGGAAAGCAGAATACCTTTATCTAGATCTCAGGAAGGCTGTCGTGTGACTTTTTAAATAAAGCTTTAAGCATAAGCAAGTTGATGTCTTGAATTAACAAAATAAAGAGGATAGCAGGGGAATTAACAGGAGAATGGTGAACTACGATGGACTTTTAGACCATTCTCTGCCATATATCAACATACTGTCCTGGAAAAATTGTTTAATTTCATCATATTTAATTTCTTCTTTGCACAAATTAAGCTTGTCTTCTTTTAGTTCAGAGAGTATGTCCCTCAGAATGGGAATCTTCTTTGTACAGTGTCAACAACATCTAATGCAAGTGGATCCCGATTCCTGCTCACTCTGTGATCTTCTGCAGTAGTGACTTCAAAAACTGTATGTAATACAGTTTTGGAAAATGATAGAGATTTGCATAGGAATTGCTGTACTGTCTGAGTAAGAAAACAAATGACTGTGCATGTATCAAGCTACATTTTTATATTTGCTTTTATAAGCAAAATGAAAAGCAATGTGACTGCATAAATTGATTTATTCCCATTTAGGCATTTTATGAGAGTGCTAGACAAATGTGCTTCATATTAGATATTGGTTGTCTGGAATTAATTTAGTAAAATGTTTACTCTGCTTAGGTACTAAATGGAGGAAGATTGAAACACAGCACTTGGTACTTGCTTCATAGTACAAGGTAGTATGAGTTTTGCTGCTGTGTTCATTGGCTCCATGACAAAAATATGAATAAATCAATAGCATGTTTAACACTTTTTTTGAGATACATCATGGTTTATAAAATTGACCTCTGATTTCCCTAGACTGATTTTTCTTTCTCCCTGTAAAACTGAAAAACGTAAACAGTTTTCAATTACTTTTTTTTGTTTCCTAAAGTGTTTAGCCTCAGTAAGTCTTAAAAATACATGCTGTATTTCAAAAAGCTGTATAGAAACAAAAAATTAATTAGTATATCAGAGTACGTAATAATACCTAACACTGAAGAAGTCTAAAATTTAAGAGTTCAGTCCTGCTAAACAGCTACAATCATTTGAAATTCTTACATTTATTTCAGTAGCGCCAACGTTAGATCTCAAAAATTATTCAGTGCATGCAGTTCAGAAACCAGAAAATCTCTGAGGGATTTAGGCAATCCATTTTCTGAGGACTGCAAATGCCTTTTTGCTTTTGAGTTCCATTGAGTGTTCAAAGATGACAGATTCTCAGCTGAGATCTGAAAGAAGAAATTAACTCCATGGAGATTCTAGAGTGTCAGTCTACCCTATTCCTTCACAAATAGCTTGACCTGTGTTTCTTGATGTGTTGGTTTAGTAATATTTATTTAGATGTTTAAAATTGAAGTGCTTTATACACTCCTAAGCATGTCATTAGTCTAAATCAGGAGAATGTAATGAGTGCTTAGTGGAAGACAAAATATGTAAACACATGGTCAGATGCCAACTCTTTTTACTACTGGAAAAGAATTAACTACTTTTAAAATAAGTATGGTGGCCCATTTCCTGTCCAGAAAGAGTAAATTCAGTTGTTAGATTTCCTGTACTGCTTTTCTGGAATTTAAGAGTTCCAGTCTTCAGTGCCCACATACAGTTGCATATTTCTAGGAACTGAGCATTGTTACAATCACTTGTAAAAATTTGGCAAAGACCATAATAACTTTTGTCAAATATTTCTAATATTTTCTTCAGTTCAGTCTATGAAAATCTACTAGAAATTTTGCCTGCCTTTTCAGTCCGCCTTGGATCTGCTACTGCAAAAATAATGGCCAACTGAAAATACATCATCATAATCTTCAAAAGCAGGAAATGCTGAATACAGTAGATTTGATTTATCAGATCTTTGCAAAATTATCTGTTATTTTTGAAGAATGAGTTTCCTGTAAAAAAAGGCCTTTCAGTCAGTTTGTGGGTGTCTAAAAGCTCTACTACCTGAAGTCCTTATGTGTTTATACTTGTTGTGGTTTAATCCCAGTCAGCAGCCAAGCACCACACAGCCGCTCCCTCACTCCCCGTCCCTGCCCCGCCCCCTGCTCCCAGTGGGATGGGGAGGAGAATCGGGAAAGAAGGCAGAACTCGTGGCTGAGATAAGAACAGTTTAATAACTAAAGTAAAATATAATATTAACAATAATAATAATAATAAAGAAATATAATAATAATAAAAATAGTAGTGAAAAGGAATATAACAAAAAAAAAGGGGGAGGAGGGTGCAGGGAAGGAAGAAACCCCAGTGATGCACAATGCAATTGCTCACCACCCGCTGACCAATGCCAGAGCTGCAATCCGCCCCTCCCAGCCAACTCCCCCCTGTTTATATACTGAGCATGACGTTCCATGGTATGGAATATCCCTTTGGCTAGTTCAGGTCAGCTTCCCTGACTACTTAGCAACAACTAAGACATCAGCGTGTTATCAACATTATTCTCACACTAAATCCAAAACCCAGCACTGTACCAGCTACTAAGAAGAGAGTTAACTCTGTCCCAGCCAAAACCAGGACAACATCCACCCCTTCTTCTGTACCATTTATGTTATGCCCAGACCCCACACTTTCTGATAGATTTCCAATTAATCACCATCACTTTTCCTGTCTTTTAATATATACACACAGATATCATTCCCGCGGTCTATGGGCCATCTCTATCAAATGCCTGTTGAGTTCATTCAGTCCATGACTTTGGGCTCCATCTGTCATAACAGTCTGTCTGGGCAGGAGGGATGGTGCGACGTGTGTTCAGTTGGCAGAACAGAATTGGGCTTTGGTGTGGTGTGACGGGCGGGTGACATCGGATGCAGCAGGAGGATGGTGTGTGGTGTTGGATTGTTGCATGCTGAAGTCAGTCCTGGTTCCATCACTACTGCATTTTGCTTGGTTTTATCAAAGATCCTTCTTCATTAATCTAAGTAATTCTTACTGTAATACCATTAATATAGCATATAAAAATTATAATAATGATGACATACAGTGGCAAGATTATATAGCAATTAATATCATACAATTTAATCTCTTGGCTGTTCTCACCTAAAATGAAATCCCCTTGAGGCACACATCGGACTTCCCCGTCCTTCCGCATCACCCACCAAGTGCACCCAGGTCCTTGAGCAAAAGCAATCCCACGAATGGGTTTGCCTTTGTCTGAGGCAGGAGTAACCCAAACTGTTTTCCCGAGAATATTTTTTTATGTGCACCACAGAAACTTTATCCCCTTCTACAGTACGTAAAAGTTCTGATTGGGCAGGGCCAGCTCGATTGACAGATCCTCTAGTGTTGACTAAGCAGGTGGCCTTTGCTAAATGTGTATCCCGATGTTTGACGGTCCCACCACCCATTGCTCTCAATGTAGTCATTAACAGTCCATTGTATCGCTGGATTTTCCCAGAGGCTGGTGCATGATAGGGGCTGTGATATACCCACTCAATGCCGTGCTCTTTGGCCCAGGTGTCTGTGAGATTGTTTCGGAAATGAGTCCCGTTGTCTGACTCAATTCTTTCTGGGGTACCACGTCACCATAAGATTTGCTTTTCAAGGCCCAGGATAGTGTTCCAGCCAGTGGCGTGGGGCACGGGATATGTTTCCAGCCAGCCGGTGGCTGCTTCCACCATTGTAAGCGCATGGTGCTTGCCTTGGCGGGTTTGTGGGAGTGTGATGTAGTCAATCTGCCAGGCCTCTCCATATTTGTATTTCAGCCATCGTCCCCCATACCAAAGAGGCTTTAACTGCTTGGCTTGCTTAATTGCCGCGCATGTTTCACATTCATGGATAACCTGTGTGATAGCATCCATGGTCAGGTCCACCCCTCGATCACGAGCCCATCTGTATGTTGCATCTCTTCCCTGATGGCCTGAGGTGTCATGGGCCCACCAAGCCAGAAATAATTCACCCTTATGCTGCCAATCCAGATCTACCTGAGCCACTTCAATCCTAGCAGCCTTGTCTACCTGCTGGTTGTTTTGATGTTCCTCAGTGGCCCAACTCTTAGGTATGTGGGCATCTATGTGACGTACTTTCACAACCAGGTTCTCTAGCCGGGCAGCAATATCTTGCCACAATGCAGCAGCCCAGATGGGTTTAGCTCTGCGTGGCCAGTTACTCTGCTTCCATTGCTGCAACCACCCCCACAGAGCACTTGCCACCATCCATGAGTCAGTATAGAGATAAAGTATTGGCCATTTTTCTCGTTCGGCCAATGTCTAAAGCCAGCTGGATGGCTTTCACCTCTGCAAACTGACTCGATTCACCTTCTCCTTCTGCAGTTTCTGCAACTTGTCGTATAGGACTCCATACAGCCGCCTTCCACCTTCGATGCTTTCCTGCAATGCAACAGGACCCGTCAGTAAATAGGGCATATTGCTTCTCATTTTCTGGCAGTTTATTCTACAGTGGGGCCTCTTCAGCACGCGTTACCTCCTCCTCTGGCGATATTCCAAAATCTTTGCCTTCTGGCCAGTCCGTGATCACTTCCAAAATTCCTGGGCGACTGGGGTTTCCTATTTGACTTTGTTGTGTGATCAGTGCAACCCACTTACTCCACGTAGCATCAGTTGCATGATGTGTAGAAGGGACCTTTCCTCTGAACATCCAGCCCAGCACCAGCAGTCAGGGTGCTAGTAGATGCTGTGTTTCAGTACCAACCACTTCTGAAGCAGCTCGAACTCCTTCATATGCTGCTAATATCTCCTTTTCAGTTGGAGTATAGTGGGCCTCAGATCCCCGATATCCCCGACTCCAAAACCCTAGAGGTCGACCTCGGATCTCCCCAGGTGCTTTCTGCTAGAGACTCCAGGTAGGGCCATTCTCCCCAGCTGCGGTGTAGAGCACATTTCTAACATCTGGTCCTGCCCGGACTGGCCCAAGGGCTACTGCATGAACTATCTCCCATTTAATCTGTTCAAAGGCTTGTTGTTGCTCAGGGCCCCATTTAAAATTGTTCTTCTTCCAGGTCACTTGACAGAGAGGGCTTACAATCATACTATAATTTGGAATATGCATTCTCCAAAAACCTACAGCCCCTAAGAAAGCTTGCGTTTCCTGTTTACTAGTCGGTGGAGACATAGCTGCTATTTTGTTGATCACATCCATTGGGATATGACGACGTCCATCTTGCCATTTTATTCCTAAAAACTGGATCTCCTGTGCAGGTCCCTTCACCTTACCTTGTTTTATGGCAAAACCAGCTTTCAGAAGGACTTGGATTATTTTCTTCCCTTTCTCAAAAACTTCTTCTGCTGTGTTGCCCCATACGATGACATTATCAATGTATTGCAGGTGTTCTGGAACTTCACCCTTTTCCAGTGCATTTTGGATCAGTCCATGGCAAATGGTGGGGCTGTGTTTCCACCCCTGGGGCAGTCGATTCCAGGTGTACTGGACGCCCCTCCAAGTGAAAGCAAACTGTGGCCGGCTCTCTGCTGCCAAATGGATTGAGAAAAATGCATTAGCGATATCGATTGTGGCGTACTACCTGGCTGCCTTTGACTCCAGTTCGTACTGAAGTTCTAACGTGTGGCATGGCAGCACTCAGTGGTGGCGTGACTTCATTCGGGCCACGATAGTCTACTGTTAGTCTCCATTCTCCGTTAGACTTTCTCACTGGCCAAATGGGGCTGTTAAAGGGTGAGCGAGTCCTGCTGATCACTCCTTGGCTCTCCAGTCAACAAATCAGCGTATGGATGGGAATCAGGGAGTCTCAGTTGGTGCGATATTGCTGCCGGTGCACCGTTGTGGTAGTGATTGGCACATGTTGTTCTTCGACCCTCAGCAACCCCGCAACCGAAGGGTCCTCAGAGAAACCGGGCAAGGTGGACAACTGTTCGATTTCCTCTGTCTCCAAGGCAGCTATACCAAAGGCCCACCTATACTCCTTTGGGTCCTTGAAATACCCTCTCCTGAGATAATCTATGCCAAGGACGCATGGAGCCTCTGGGCCAGTCACAATGGGGTTTTTCTGCCACTCATTCCCGGTTAGGCTTATTTCAGCCTCCAATACAGTTAGCTGTTGGGATCCCCCTGTCACCCCAGAAATACAGATGGGTTCTACCCCTTTATAGCTTGATGGCATTAGAGTACACTGTGGACCGGTATCTACTGGAGCTTTATACTCCTGTGGATCTGATGTGCCAGGCCATCGAATCCACACAGTCCAGTAAACCCAGTTGTCCCTCTCCTCCACCTGGCTGGAGGCAGGGCCCCTCTAGTCCCGGTCATAGGATTCTCCACTCACTTTTTGTAAAAATGGATTAGAATTCCTTCTCATAGGATCAGGAGTAAGATCAGCCCTTCCACTCTATCCGCCACACCGCTCACACTGCCCACCAGAGGCTGAAGCAGCAATTTTCCTGGAAGAACCGTCATTTGTGATTGTTTTTCCTCGCAATTCACGTACCCATGCATCTAGGACCAAGGTAGGTTTTCCATCCCACTTCATCATATCCTCTCCGTGCTCACACAGGTAAGACCACAGGGTACCCTGTGGTGAGTACCTTCTATCTCCTCTCTCTTGAGCAGAGGGACGCTTATTCCTAATAGCTGAGATATTGGTCTGTGCAGATGGGAGGCAGAACTTATCCTCAAATCGCTGGAACTCTTGGGACAGTTTCTTGGCTATTATGTCCGGCAGTTTCTCCACAGCCAAGATGAGGGAGGAAGAGAGACTGTCTTCATATTACTGAAGTCAGCCAGCCAATTCATCCACTGTTGGTCCCTCCTCATGTTTCCAGTCCATTACTGCCAATGCATTGGCATACGACGATGGTGTGCTTTGTATAAACTTCCGCCACATGGGTTGTGCACATTGGACTTCATCTGGATCTGTGGGTAACCACCCATCATCTGGGTCATAATAAACCATCTCCCGCACGGCTGATTCCCTCAGGTACTGGATACCTTTCTCCATGGTGGTCCACTTGCCTGGTTGACATGCAACATCTTCCTTGAAGGGGTACCTTTCCCTCACGCCCAATAGAAGTTGCCTCCAGAGGCTGAGGGCTTGTGGTTTTTTTCCAATTGCCTTGTCAATGCCCCCTTCCCTAGAAAGGGATCCCAACTGCTTGGCCTCCTTACCCTCTAATTCCAAGCTACCAGCCCCATTATCCCAGCATCGGAGCAACCAGGTGATAATGTGCTTGGCTGGACGACGGCTGAAATCTTTTTGCATACCTCGCAGCTCACTCAGGGATAGGGATCGGGTGACTACCTCCGGTTCTGCCTCTTCCTCCTGTTCTCATGATGACCCTGGTTCACCTTCATCCTTTGCTAAGCAAGCTAGTTTTTTTGAGTATTTCTTTTTCTGTACAGGGGCAACTGATACCGGCATGGGTTGGTTCTCTGGTTCAGCTGCAGTGCCTGTCACGGGCGTTGCAGTAACTGTAGTGCCTGTCGCCAGGGTCGGAGTGGCTGCAGTGCCTGTCACTGGGGCTGGAGTGTCTGTGGTGCCTGTTGCTGGGGTCGGAGTGTCTGCAGTGCCTGTCATTTTGTTGTCAGATCCAGAGACCTTCGCTTCCCCTTGGGGGTACTGAATAGTGTTGAACAGGGCTCGGTAGGCATGGGCCAGGCCCCAGCACATTGCAGTGATTTGTGTCTCCCTGAATTGTTGGGGTGACAGCATACTTTTTCCAAGTGTTCTACTAGTGTTTCAGGATTCTGCACTTGTTCAAGGGTGAAGTTCCAAAACACTGGAGGTGCCCACCGTCCTAGGCATTTGCCCATGCTACCCCACACACCCTGCCACTCGTAACTCTCCAGCCTTGGGGCAGATCTCTGGGTGATCCTCTTAAATAGTTGTTTAACCCTGAACAAGACCTGAACCACATTCAGGAACATGCTAGTTCCTAGCAATAGGACCATGTCAGTTTCAGCATTCCAAGGATATTCAAAATTTTCAAAATTCTCAAACACTACTGTCATTAGCCTGGAGGAGGAGGGGAAGGTGAAGGAAGGTGTCTCCCCCACAGATTGGCTCTCCGAGGAGAAAAGGTAAAGGGTGTAATTATTAATAGTTTCCTCTAGATAGCTCCCAAAGTACGGAGATAACGGCAATGCTGAGTACAAATACCGGATTAGTCCCACGCCCGATAATTTTACCATACCATAAACCAGTATTACATAGTACAGCAAAGCGAAAACCTTAATCCACCTCACCTTATGGGTGATAAGCAGCAGCACAGGGACTATATATGGTGAGTAAGGTGATACATAACATAACTAAGAATGAATGCCACAACTCTAAGAGCCAATAAACCAACATTGTGACCAGAAACTATTAAACTAATATAATGAATGCTTATAACAAATTCATTTTAACACGCTCTGGTCAGATCTGTCATTATCTCAACCCTTTGGGCCCCACGTTTGGTGCCAAAAAAGACTGTTGTGGTTTGACCCCAGCCAGCAGCCAAGCACCACGCAGCCGCTGCCTCACTCCCCCCCTGCTCCCAGTGGGTTGGGGAGGAGAATCAGGAAAGAAGGTAAAACTCAGGGGTTGAGATAAGAACGGTTTAATAACTAAAGTAAAATATACTACTAACAACAATAATAATGAAATAATAATAATAATAATAATAATAATAATAGTAATGAAAAGGAATATAACAAAAAAAAAGGGGGGGGCAGGAAAGGAAAAAAACCCAGTGATGCACAATGCAATTGCTCACCACCAGCTGACTGATGCCAGAGCCGCGATCCGCCCCTCCCGCCCAACTCCCCCCTGTTTATATACTGGGCATGACATTCCATGGTTTGGAATAGCCCTTTGGCTAGTTCGGGTCAGCTGCCCCGGCTCTGCTCCCTCCCAGCTTCTTGCACACCTGCTTGCTGGCAGAGCATGGGAAACTGAAAAGTCCTTGGCTTAAGATAAGCGCTACTTAGCAACAACTAAGACATCAGCGTGTTATCAACTTTATTCTCACACTAAATCCAAAACCCAGCACTGTACCAGCTACTAAGAAGAGAGTTAACTCTGTCCCAGCCAAAACCAGGATAATATTTAACCCTGCACCTAAGAACGTTTCCTATAAAGTCAAGGTAACTGCTTATATACAGAGTTTAATCTGATACACATTTGGAGGCTTGGACCACAAACTTCTACAAATAAAATTAATTATCTTCTGAATGGTCTCTTTGTCGGATATTGCTAAGTAGATATCTAATATCTACTTCAGAGAAGTTGAGAAAGTAAATCACAATTTAAAAAAAAAATTACATCTGAAGAGTCTAATGAGCTAGTTGAAGCGGTGAACAGGAAAACAATGTTAAGGGTAGCTCTTTTCTACCTTCTCTTTGGCTTCATATAGACGTTTCCTTTGTAATGAAATAATTTCCCCATCATATCTCCTGTCTGGTTTCTTCTGAATCTCAGTTAAATTTTCTATCCTTTGCATTCTTTCTGTCAGGTTTGTACAATTAAATGGAGAGTTCCCTTTTGAAGGGAATATTTTGGGCATGGATACCTTCCATGGTACTCTGGATACTTATGTGCTATTAAAATATAAACAGAACTTGGTGACCAGTTTTTCAAGCCTAGAGAGAGACTGAGCAGAATGAAGTCTGATTTTAAAAGTCAGGCTGATAGTATATGAAGACATGGAGGATCAAATGGCTGCGAGAGCTTTGTGTGTTCTTCCTTATTTTGTTTTTTTCAGCAGAGAGGTGACAGTAATGTAGCATCCTAAATTTTTTCTTCAGCAGAGAACTGCCTCTGTATTCAGGTGTTGAGAAATGGTAAAGGCTATTCACTCTCAGAGAGTACATGATTTCAAATTATGTTCGTGGGTTTTCATCGACACCTTTCTGATTTTTTTCTGCTACTCAAAAATGTGATTGGATTTGGGTGACCTTTATTTTTGAAATTGTTTTCAGTCATTTTTTATTTCTTCCCCCTACCTGATCCAGTCTCTTTACCTCTCTGCCTGTATTATCAGCCCATGATTAGTTGCTTGATACATTTCCATTTTGACAAGTGGCAAACTTGCAATTAGTTCACAGATAGTGTGAGTATGTATTCCAGTACCAGCAGTCTGAAGAGGCATGGTACCATACTCTTTGGACACCTAAAGCCCTAAAAGTCAAAGTAATGCAATCTTGGTCTTAAAAAGATACAGTAAATCTACCGAATTCTTATAATTCTAATTGTATGACTGAATTTGAGTTATAGTCTGTATTTTGAATTATAGTGTCTCCATTTTGCTGGCTACATAAGTGAGACACATGGGGATAAGGGAAAGTTTATTACACCTACCTTTTCTTGGAATAAAAAAGACGGCATTCAGATTGTTTTTAGTGTAAAGGAGGTGAGTGGATAGGAGTGTCCTGTGTATTCTCACTTACAGACTGTCGTAAGACTGTTATGCTGCTTCTCACTGAAATCCCACATTGCAATTTCTTTAAATTAAAATGCCATATTATTTTTATAGTTAGCAATTGAAGGAATGTCTTTTTTTCAATGTGTTAATGTTTTGTAGAAAGGTTAGACTGCTTCTGCAGTGTACCTTGCTGGAAATGCAATGTAGAGGCGTGCCAAAGAAGTGATCTCCATTATGTCATGGACAAATCAGAGCAGAAATAATAGAAGATTTGAGAGGAGGGATGATCTTTCAAAAAGTTCTTGTATCCTTAATTATGCTTCTTTTTGTTTGTAGATAATAGAATTATAGAATGGTTTGGGTTGGAAGCGACCTTAAAGATCACCTAGTTCCCACCACCCTGCCATGGGCAGGGACACCTTCCACTAGACCGGGTTGCTCAAAGCCCCATTCAACCTGGTCTTGAACACTTCCAGGGAGGGGGCGTCCACAACTTCTCCGGGCAACCTGTTCCAGTGCCTCACCACCCTCACAGTGAAGAATTTCTTCCTGTATCTAACCCAGATCTACCCTCTTTCAGTTTAAAACTGTTACCCCTCGTCCTATCACTGCACTCCTTGACAAAGAGTCCCTCCCCATCTTTCCTGGAGGCCCCCTGTAAGTACTGGAAGGCTGCTATAAGGTCTCCCCAGAGCCTTCTCTTTAGGCTAAATGACCACAGGTCTCTCAGCCTGTCCTCACAGGGGAGGTGCTCCAGCCCCCTGATCATCTTCGTGGCCCTCCTCTGGACACGCTCAGTCAGGTCCATGTTTTTCTTATGCTGGGGACACCAGAGCTGAACACAGCACTCCAGGTGGGGTCTCACCAGAGTGGAGTAGAGGGGCAGAATCACCTCCCTCAACCTGCTGGCCACACTTCTTTTGATGCAGCCCAGGATATGGTTGGCTTTCTGGGCTGCCAGCGCACGTTGCTGGCTCATACTCAGTTTTTCATCCACCAATACCCCCAAGTCCTTCCCCACAGGGCTGCTCTCACTCCACTCATCACCCAGCCGGTGTCCATGTTTGAGATTGCCCCGACCCACGTGCAGGACCTTACACTTGGCCTTGTTGAACTTCATGAGGCTCACACAGGCCCACCTCTCAAGCCTGTCAAGGTCCCTCTGGATGGTATCCCTTCCCTCTAGAGTATCAACCAGCACTCACTCAGATTTCAGAATCAATCATGGAGATCAGCTGAGAACTGTTATTCTGCGTTTTGTCCCATCTCAGGTTCCTGTCCTTTGCCCGTAAATGATCAAGTAAGGAAAAGTGTAAGAAAATGAGAATGTGTATCTTCTGACAATCCATCTTGTAGGGACATCCTGGGCTACAGGTTGCTTCAAACCTGCTGTATTTAGCTAAGACCAGGTTGTGTGAGCTTCACTTTTAATATTTTTGGATTCCACAATATCCTCGTACCTTTATTGCTTCTCTTCTAGTTCCTATCTTATTTATTGTCTTCTTAAATAGCAGTTGTTTAGTTCCTCTGTTTAAACTTAAGGTTATTCTCTGTGCCTGTTCTAATATTAGTATGTCTTACTATATTATTCCTTTCTACTCTTTCACTGAATATTATCTGGTTAGGACATGCACAATTTTACTTAAGAATTTCTAAACACCTTCTCATATTTCATGGGTAGACTGAATTACAATGATGGTGCTTGAGGAATACATTACATTTGATAAAATGACTAAGGTTAATGGCTTATTTTTAGCTTAGTTTCCTATGGAAATTAGGTTTATGTGATGACACTGTTTGTCAGAAACTAAGTTTGTTCCTTCCCTGTGATACTCTTATGCTCACTGCTGCTTCTGTTATGATTTGAAATAATTTCTCTTTCATTTGTCTATCAGCTGGCAAATTCATTGATACGAATCTCCTAGAAATCTGGATTTGAGTAGAGAGATCTATATTAGGATCTGTATTAGGATTTCCTTAGAGAGGAAAGTTTGCAACACAGAGAAGTTCTGTCTTGAACACCTGGATGTTTAAAAGAATGGACGTAAGAAAACACGGTAGGGTTTTGTTGTGTTGTTTTGCTTGGGAGAGGGATTTGGATTCAGTACTTTGGGCTAGCAAAGGCAGAACGTTTTTATTTGGTGCAAGGGAAGTATGTGAGATGTACATTGAATAGTGGGAAGAGTGGAGTCAGGAAAGGGGATTATTTTTTTCATTTTATGGGTAAAATATGGATAAAGAAAGATTAATGTCTCCAAGAGGTGCTGGAATGCTGCATCCTTACAACATATTGAATATTTCGGATTACATACATTTTATGGAAACTATCCAAATATATTGTTGATGAAAGTAAACCATACAGACATAAGTGAAACAGCTAGAGATTAGAGATGTAGTTTAGCTAGAACCAAAACCAAAACCCTGGAGCATTTTAGTTCTCAAGGTTATCTCTTGTGATATGTGAAAGATGGTAGCTAACTAATAAAATGCAAAATAATTTCTTTTTAGGTAAAAGAAAAAGTTCTTAAAAGTTGTTGCGTGCTTCTTGTTGCCTCTTAACACTGAAACATCAAGCTCCTTTTGCATAAAGCATCTATTAAGCATTATTACTTCGGTATAATGTTTAGAGGTGCGAATTTATAGGAGCTGAGTGGTCATGTTCAATCTCTTCAGACACAACATTCCTCTGTGCTGACTTGGTAGCACTGGGCAATGATCAGGTGATCACAAACATTTTTATAAGTATTTTTTTCTAAATTTTGTATTATAAAACTTTGTTGCATTTTACAAATGGATTTGGAGTATGTTCTAAATGAGTTTAGCTAAGGTAGGAAGCTACTTATGCCCTTTTTTTCTTCCATGAGACTTGCAATTTTCTGCTCTGTTCATGTCACTGCAGTTTTTCAAATGGGCTGTTTGCTAGGCAATCAGCCAGCTATTCAAAACACCTGCAGTGTATATAGTGATAAGGCAGACTGCTCACTGAAAGACCTAAGTCTATCAGTATCTGAAGAGAAGGATAGGTTATGGAATCTTCTGCGTGCTCAGTAATTAACTGATTGACTAGGTTTACATAGGTAATACTGGCAGAAACCATTATTTGCTGTGCGTTCCAAGCCTAGTATTAACAGCATTGTGCTGAACATTCAGCTGACTCTTTCGTATAATTTAATGATTATAAGATTATGTCAAGGTTATTAAACTTTTTTTTTTTTTTTTTTTTTACTATTAGCTCAACTGTATTGCTCTGGTTAATTTACTTGGTTACAGAAAGTGAGGTACAGTCTGCAAATGCTAGCACCCAACAATTCTATATGAAGTCATACTAAATTTGCTTCATTTTGATTTCTAAAACATGTGCAGTTTGTTGGGTTGGAAGAAACTTATTGTTCAATTCTAAGACAGAATGCATCAGCCTTAAATTTCAGAAGCAGATACTATTTTCTCTTGTTTGAGGTCGTCTTCTCTCAGCTTTGCAGTGTGTCTTATGTGCACTCCTTCTCCATTGTCTCATGTCAACAGATCTGACCTGACACTTGGCAGCAATGGTTGTATGGACAAAAAGACAATCCTTTAGCTAAGAAATTATTCTGAGTCCTTATTGTGAAAAGGGAACTCAACTATTCCAGGCCCGTGAATAAATTCAGACTTTATTTGCCCGTGTTACAAAAAAAAAAGCAGGAAAAAACCCTCATTGAAACAATGAAGTTGGGATTTGCACAAAAAACTTACAGGAAAATACTGTACACAAAAAAACTGAGTATAAATTCAGTCAAATCAAGTCTGCTTTAAAAAGCAGCGTATTCATCAGGGCAGTCAGGAACTCTCTTCCATTTCATTGATGCCACAGTACCTGCTTAGCTCCAGACATTATGAATTTTCCCATTGCACTTGGAGTATCGAGAAAATGTGTGCAGGAGGGTGGTGGTCACTATCCCTAGAGAACTGGGGCTTGTGAATTTTCTTGCCCAGGCAGAGCCAGGCCTTTAACACCCAGAATGGATTTTGCCTACATGCCTGAAAATCTAAGAGGCAGGATCAGACTTTTTTACTCAGGTACTTTTTACATTGTAGCTAAAAGCAGGGCAAAGATGTTTTACCTAGCTTTCTAATAAACACAAAACACTGTGGTGTTTTCCCAAGTCCAGAAGTTTAACCAAATTTCCACTGGTTTAGCCTGTTCTTTAAATTAATGGAAGTCTCCTGTAAGCAGGTCCATGATGATTGAAAAGGGGAACGCAATACATTTTTTTTTTCCATACTACTAGAGTATAGCTATTTTTATTCAAAAAGAAAGGAAAACCAGAAAAAATATTGAGCTAGTAGGAGTGGATATGATGGTGATCGTTGTTATTATTTCGAAGGATCTACATTTGATCCTGATTGAACTTGTTTAGCTGCTGCCACTCTGTGTTATTTGAAGAAAACTGCCTACTAGCAAAGAAGGCAGTTGTCTCAGAAAATCATTATGGAAGCAGGGTGGCAGGAATAGGAATCCGAGCCTGAAATGGAAACAGACAACAGCACTGATATTTATTGCATTCTCTGTCTTCTGTATAGCCTTTCCCCCAGTATAAATATTTATGACTTTCCTGTTGGCTGAGCTTGGTTTAGTACAGATTTGTGCCAAGACTAAAGGGCCAGTAGTTCCTGCTTTTTGTTTTCCTAGAGTTTAGTGCTAAATCTTAAAGTCTTTAGCCATCTTTAGCCATCTTTAATTGAGAAGAAGTTTCCATGATGTCACTGTTAATCACACTTGTGTTTTCAGCAGGAACAGCAGTACTGCGAATTAAACATAAAGCATATGTCCTCATTACCTTCTTAAGCGCTTTATAGGACTGTCTACAAGTGCTAATGTAGGCTTAGAAAAGGATACACTGTGAAGACACAAAGAATTGGTATAATCTCTGGATCTTGTGATTTGTGATTCCACAGCCCAAATGATTCTGCTCTAAGGACACCCTAACTTAATTGTATAAATCAGTTGTCAGCTCTGTCTCTGCTTTACAAGTTACATAAATATACCTGATCATTGCATTGATTACTCAGAATCTCAGACAACTGAGGGCATGAAATTCATGATCAGGAAAATATAGGTTTATTCATTTAATGAAGTGCAACATGAATGGTTTAATTTTTATTCCCATATGTTTCTAAGATGTTGCTAACAGACCTGATTAGCAGGTAAAGACCTCTTGGAAAGACCTGGAGTAAAGTCTGAGAGGGAGGCAGAGGGCTATGGAGAAAGTACCAAATGTGTCTTACTCATGATCTTTCAGAGAAGTCATGATGTGCTTTCAGTGGATTTAAAACATACACTTTTTAACATACATACTTAAAACAAACTGTTGTGAGTTTTTTTCAAGATACTTGCTGTTGAGCTCAAAACCAGCTTTATATTCCAAGAGTCACCATTTTTGTACATGCAATGCCAGAGACATTATGTCGTTTTAGGAGCATTGGCTGACCCTTTCTAGGTAACAGTTCCACAGTGATACAAATGTCAGGCTCTGACAATCAGTTGCAGTGAAAAGGTAGTATGATTTCATATATACCAGTTTGGGAATGTGAACCATAGTCTTATTATCCATCGTCCACAATAAATAGTATTATGCCATATCACATGGTTTATGTAAAATATTGAACATTTGAGGATTAAGTTTAAAGAGCTGGTGTTCAGAAGCAAAGAACATTGTGTATTAAGGTTCTTCCCTAAATATAAGCTGTTTTAGTAATCTCATCTAATATTTGCAGTTTGCTTAAAATGGTGTCAAGTTTTTGGTATGGAACTCTTGGAAGTGACTATGTACACAGAGATTTCTTGGAAATGCTGCAGACATAAGAACTGTGACTAGAAGCTGAGGAGAACATGTGACATAATTCCTAAAGTTTATCCCTAAATCATAAGTGTACAGGATTTGGCTGGTTGTGCAACCGTTGCAATCAGATGGGCAAATTTTTAATGTAAAGTTAATGCCTTATAAAATACCTTGGTTGGCTTTTCTTTTTTCCTTAATAAGGCATTAGGAATAATCTTGAGTTACCCAAATGATTTTTTTTTCTTGGAGTAGAGACAGTGTTTGTCATGGGTGTATTAGTTTTCTTTAATTCTCATGCTAGACAGACAATTTATGTTTTATGAAACACCATAGACACTTGTACTAGAATACAAATAAAAATAAAATTTGGGACATTTTGCTGAACTTGAAAAGCAATGCAGATTCAAATCTGGACTCAGTATCCAAATCCAGATCTTAGAGAGATTATTTTAGTGAGCTCTGTCACAAAACACCACTGTATCTCCCTAGGGAAAGAAAATCCAGTATTTCAATCCTTTCTCTCAAGGCACATGGCCTAGAAAATGTCAGAATTAACAAAATCTTTGCAAAGCCACTATAATTTTTAGTAAAAGCTTGACATTTAAGTCATATCTCTTTGAAGATGATGTAGAATTTCACATACAAAATGCTTTAAAGCACCATTTGCTAAGTGCAGAAGACCTGAAATGCACTGACATTAATTTCTCCCTTATTTATTAACTGAAGAAGAAGAAGGAGAAGAAGAAGACCCATTCTTTTGTCTCCTGCAGAAAATAAATCTACTGGCCAGGTGAATAAACTATACTGAATTTCAGTTGATGATATGAAAATGTTTCTTTATTTATGGTTCCTAAAACTTCTTAAGATATTGTTTCTCTCTCCATCACTTTTAAGCCTTCCATTTTAAAAAGAGTTCTGAACTGTTGACAGCATTCTTTACTTCCATGTTCTTTTTAGTCTACAAACTGAAAGAAATAAACCATGACAAATACTACTGAAATAAACTTAAGTTTATAATTCATCCAAGTGGACAAGTCTGGATGGAAAATTGTTTGTAGCGTTTAGGGAAATAAGATTTTTAGATGAACATTAGTAATATAGACATTGACTTAGGCAGAAGTGGTTGTTGTACTGCTGAGCTATAATTATACAGAAACCAACCATGAATTATTTAATTGTAAGTGTTAATATTCTGTCATTTTCAAGAATATTAAATTGACCTGTGTTGATATCAGTCTCAAACTCCAATTTTAAGTTGTGAAAGTAATTCGAAACAGTAAAACTAACAGATGTGGTTTAAAATGTCATCAGTAACATAAAATCAGTAAGGCAAAGTAAGCCAGAATTTAGCTTTTGGTTTAGCCTAAAAATGAAAATTCTCCCCATAAGGAAATGTAATGTCATCCCAAACAATGTATACTTTATGGTACATGAAACTTATCAAACTTCCCAGGTTAGTATGCATATTTCTGTACATATACACAGCATGAATGTGCTTACAGAATCATAGATCCCTCTGTAGAGCCTTCCTACTCTCAAGCAGATCAACACTCCTGCCCAACTTGGTGTTGTCTGCAAACTGACTGAGGGTGCACTCGATCCTCTTATCCAGATCGCTGATAAAGATATTAAACAGAACTGACCCCAATACTGAGCCCTGGGGAACACCACTTGTGACTGGCCACCAACTGGATTTAACTCCATTCACCACAACTCTTTGGGCCCGGGCATCCAGCCAGTTTTTAATCCAGCGAAGAGTACACCCATCCAAGCCATGAGCAGCTACATCTAGGTGTATTTTTCGGCAATGTACTGGAGTACATGGTAAATCATAATAGGAAATATATTTGTATGTTCTGCCAGACACCTACTGCTCAGGTTACAAAAGCCCAAAGATAACTCATGAACTTTTCTCCATAGATTAACCCCATTTGCTGCTGGAACAAAGCAATACAGTGTTTGCAAGAGTGATCTAAGTCTGGTCCTC
This sequence comes from Gymnogyps californianus, assembly GCF_018139145.2. Taxonomy (NCBI): domain Eukaryota; kingdom Metazoa; phylum Chordata; class Aves; order Accipitriformes; family Cathartidae; genus Gymnogyps; species Gymnogyps californianus. Next base: position 14,055,629 of record NC_059500.1, on the reverse strand, counting down.
TGTGAATAAGCCATTGGTATAGAATATATGGTGGTTGTCAAAAATTCTACTGTAATATTCATATCCAAAAAGTCATTCAAAATGTTTAATTAACGTTAGACTAAAATCACCAACATTTTGACAAGTTACGTTGCACTACTTAGTGAAGAGAAAAGAGTATCTGGCAGATATCAACTAGGATATTGATACAGAAATGAGTGTCAACTTCATATCAGATGTTTTTAATCAGAAATTTTTTTTACGATGTTGTTTTAGCAGATGTTTTCAGTTGATCTGTAGTTCTGAAAATCAGTGTAGTTGAAAAGAGAAAAGCCTTTATTTAGAGTCTCTTTATACTTTCTTTTGGAGGCTATGGTTTTATGACTTCATAATGCATTCTAGACTGGATGAACCATTTATCAATTTCACTTAAAAGTATATCCACAATGGATGCCTCTGCATTAAATAATCTCATGTATCAAATATCTACCTCTGGGAAAAACCTCTCAGATGTCCCTTTTTTAGGTATCATACAGGTGGGATTCAGAGCTAAACTTAATTAACAAAATATTTCTTTGTTTAGGGAGCAGAGCTTCTGAGGCCACAATGGTCTTGCTGACAAATCAGGATATGTGGTCACAGATGGATACAGTGTTGGATTCAGTTCAAGTAAAATCAGACAAAGGAAAAGTGGGAAAATAATCACAGGTCAAAAGACTGGTCTAGCAGGTGCTGTAGTTGCTATCGAAGTTTTTACTGCTGATAATCTGCTAAGTAAAGGAGGCATGTTGTCTTCTGTAACTTTGAAGTTTTGCTTTCTACCATAAATAGATTCTAAGCACAAGGAAGAGATGTTGACAATGCTGGCATTTGGAATGAACTCCAAATTCTACTTCCTTTTTGCCCTGATCACAAATTTAAGTTACTTTTTGAAAGTGAAGAAATCTGAAAATGTTTATGTTTAAAAGCTACAAAATCTTAATCACTTTTCATAGCTTGAATATATTAGCTTCACAACCAATTTTAATAGATTTAATTAAGCTCAAAGAATAGGATAGTGAATCTTTAAATGCTCCAGTTAACTAGAAAATGGCATCATCTTCTTTTCACTCCCCCACACTGCCTTTAATTATTCCCCTTGAATTAAAACTATTTGCTGTAATTAATTTTTTTCTTGCAGAGGTGCCACTCTATAAAGTAGGGGGAAATGCATGACTATTACACGTGAAGACAGTTCATCTCATAACTAATTTCTGAAGACATATGACTGAATGTAATAAAAGGTTTTGCTTATAATAGGTGTATTTTAACCCCAGAGGAAACGGGGACTGTTGAAGTACATAGCATGTTCATTTTAAGAGGCAATTAAGACCTTAAATCTGCCTTCCCTTCATTACCCTCCCATCTCCAAAACCCAAAATACTCTGTTAAATTGTTACCTTAAAAAATGTAGGTGATAAAGTGTAACTCAGTACATCAAGCTTGTCTGAACATGTATTAATATAGTTCTTAGTTTGCTGTTTGCAGTAATTATTTTTCACAATGCTTATTCTGCACTTAGAGTTTAGCCTCTAAGAGTTTAGCCTTTCAGGCACAATGGATAAGGACAAAAGTACCTGAAGAGTACTCTGTAAACTGTGGTAATTGAACAAATTCAATATTTTCAATAATTTGCTAAAGAGATGCCTGCAGAACAATCAGCTCCTTTTGCTTAGTAATTGGGTTTTTTGGCTACTAAGGCACTCCTTATTTGCCAGACCTTCCACCTCAATAAATACCGTTGCAAAATTGTGGTTGTGGAAAGAGTTATGAACCTAAACTCATGCAAGTTGCACTTGCAACTCTTCCTTCTTTTCCCAAAAAAGTCATTTTCAATGTTAATTAACCTTAAATGGACAGGATGACATCATAATCTCTAACAACAAATGTATGCAGGAGTGTAACATTTCTATGAAGGAAGGGAACTCAACAGAGAATTAGCAGATTTAGAGAAAAATCCATTATTATTTTGCTTTGAGACTGTGAAAAGTTTCAATCTTTTGAAGGAGGAGAAGGTATACCGATTTCATTTTTAATTATAGAATTGCATATTGGTCCTAAATTGTCTTTTCAAAATCCAAAATAACAAAATGATAACTTGAAACAATTTCATTTTACTTTCAATAAAGTTACTAATTTTTGTTAAAGGTTTATTGAGCATTAAGTTGTTAAATTTTTCAGCCCATGAAATATTTTCCTTTGAACAACAGAAATGTAGTTGAAATATTTTTACCAGCTCAAATATCTAGCTTCCCAGTTACACAAAGATTTTAACCTGGTATCCTGTAAACTTTGATGATCGTGCGTTTATGTGCCTTGGATCAGGCCATAGAAGCTAATCTCAAATAGTCCCATGGTCATAGTTGAATTTGTGAAAGTATAATGTTGCACTGATTAGTCACATTTTTTGCATTAATTACTATGGTCTTTCTTTTATTAGAAGGCAAGTGGTAGCCCCAGGTAGGAGAGTAATGAATGTATCAAGTAAGAATAGATTATTAATCTCTTCTACAATGTTAGCTGCCTCAGTGGAGAGCCAGTATTATGCATCTCAGAAAGAAAATGTCTCCTTTGTTCTGCTTCCTGTTTTGAACTAAGCTAAAGGCCTTTCGTGTCTACTCTCCTTTTATTATTTACATATTTCTACTAGGATTTTGCATTTCTGTTAAGTTGTATATAAACTGTTTTTCCTCAAGCATTTTAGACTCTACGATATATTCGAATTGTAATCTAAACTCTATTACCTATTAGTTGCTTTTAGTATTAAAAAGTCTAAACTAAAGCATGCAAGGGCTTTAGTTATGGATTTTTATTGTAAAATCTATATCATGTCAGTTCTGTGTACCTGCTATGACGCAGTGTATGATTGTATATGGTCTTTTTTTATCCCAAATGTTCACTGGCATGCCTCTAGAGTACTAAATCATCTTAATTGCCTTACTTGAAAATAAGAAGCACAGTACTACCAAAATATCCAGCATTTGACTCCTGCAAATGGCTGTTTGGTGTCCTAAGAGTAAGGGTAGAAATGGTACAAACCAATTACTTATTTTCTGAGGAGACAAATCTGTTTTCCAGAATAAAAAGATTAGTGTAAAGGGCAAGACAAGCCTAACTTCATTGCCCAATAATATGGGAAGTTTTATAATTACCAGTAATGGTGGTGGATTTTTCCCAAGAAGCATGGTGAAATTAAAATAAAGATTTAGGAATTAATGGTTATTAACAGAAAATTACTGTCCCACAAGATCTACTTGAGTGGTTTCAGTACTGGTGATAGCAATGACTAGTCATGATCATGAAATTGTTTTTTTGATTTTGTGTGTATGTTGGATCCCAGAGACCTCTTGAAATATCACTAAGTTTAAAAGCAAAGTATAGAGTAGATAAGACTGTAGAAGCTTTACTAGCACAAGTTAGTTCACACGTTGGATTTTCTCTTCCTAATGAGATGCCTGTGGAATGATGTTAAAATGAAATGACATGTCAAATACTTCTTGATCATTAATAGTTTTCGTGTGTGTTTGACTGCAAGGGGAGATTTTCTGCTGGGAAATTATATAATGCAGCTGATTATTTTGGCTGTGGTAATACAAGGGAAATTGATTAGATTTGAAGGCAAAAAGGATAGATTCAACTTTGGAACAGTAACAGCTGACAAAAAAAGACATCTTGAGGGTTTAGCAAATGGAGAATTAAAAATTACAGGGGGGTGTTTAATGTTAACATACAGTTTGTATTTTTTTATTTTATGACAGAGTAGTAGGATGATACCACTGCAGAGAAAAAAAACAGAGAGTTGGTTGCATTTCAAGTGATGATTTTAGTTAAAGCTGTGCAGGGACATAGCTTATGGCTATTCAGATCTTCTGGGAGGTGATGGAGAAGTACAAGATTATTGCTGGTAACTTAATTAATCTTAATTTCTGGATGGCAGGAGGTGGTCCTGTTACAGAGTTCAAGATAACTGTTAGCTTTACATGTTATAGTTGCACATCTTTAGTTTCTCTTTTTAAATAGTATCATTCCTGTGTCCATATTTTGGGAGTTCATAAAAATTAATAAAGTTCTGTTGCAAAATTTTTGAATGTAAGAGAATTTTTATGGTGCCCCCAGATGAGTTTTTTTCCCCCAGATTCTAATCATCTTATTGTATTAAAAAGTCTAGTTAAAAGTCTCGTGTACACTGCGTCAAAGTTTTACGTATTTTGGTATTTGTGTTTACATTTTTTGGTGATTTACATTAAGGAATCCTTAACAAATAGGGAGATAATTTCACCTTGTAAAAGAGCCATTGACATATGGTTAAATAAGTAGTTAGACAAAGGGTTAAAGAAGCGGTTAGACCAAGTCTTTTACATGTCTTAGGTATTCAGTAAAACTGTTACCGGTTTTAATGTATATTACTAGACAGCAATGCAGTGTATTAATGGTTTGGGTAAAATTGCTTCTTTTCTTTTAAACAATCATAAAATTAATGCAATGCTAAATTAGTTAATGGTCATAAGCTACTGCAGTAATGTGGTTCCTAATTGCTTTAAAGTTTTTTTCAGCTACTGGAAGAAACAACTATTTCAGGTTAGTTACTTATTAATACTTGTCATTCACATAATAATTTGCAACTTTTTATGCAGATGTACATTTCGGTTAGATGTAGAGTGGGTCTGCTCAATTATTATTAAAACAAAGATCAAGCAGTTTTATTATCTCTTGAATTTAATTTTTATGAAGAGTTACTGTGAACTACAGACTCAGCTGAAAAACATCATTTGTTTTCAGTATATTCACTTCGATAATGCAATCTTCTGTACATTAGCAGAGCAATCCAAGTATTTTTACTTCTAACCAACCAGAAGTAAACAGCTTTAAGGGCAGAAATCCTTTCCTTTCTCAGGAAGAAGCTCTGAGTAATTCCAGCTGCACCTAGATGCCTGGATTTCCCAAACTCTGCCAAATTAAGCTCCAATTGTTGGTAGTGCAGGTGACATCAGGAGGAGCAACAAGTATCAGAGTGCAGCAATAGGAGTAGATCTGCTTTTGCTTTCTCTACCTGGGTTCATCATTCCTTGGACTAACCATCTGGTCCTGATTTTTATCTCACCGTGAGCTCTGTTACTGCTCTCTGTGTCTTTTTTTATGGGCAGCTCCCCTTAGCCATGAGTCAGTTAGTGATGGTCCTGCACCTGGAATTGGTAGAAGTCTTTATATTGAGAATGAGTCACAGTAATCTACTAAGTTAATAGTAAAACTACATGAGTGATCTTTAATTTTGAATTTTGGACAGCATTTTTTCTTTAACTTTGATCTTCATGGTAAGTGATAGAGAAGTTGCTTTTAAACCTTTTTTTAAAGATTGATCAACTCTAACATGGTTTGAATTCACAGAGGATAATTTTAAAGCAAGAAAGTTTTCATAAATCCAGATTAAAGGATTTCAGAATTGCTCTGACTGCAGTTATTTTGAACCTTTTAATTGCTTGTATGCTCTCTGTTACCTAATTATAGTGCGTTAGATAATTTGTGATTTCCTTATTTTGCCTAAATACATCAAAAGATGAATTACTGGAGGATGTTGCCTGTGAGTGTAATGAATTCATGAGCACTGTGAGTGGTTAATAGCTTTACAAATCACACTGAGAAAACCCAGAATTTGTTTCAACACCTCATTGGTTATCCTTGCTAAGCCAGCAGTTCCTATACTTTTTTTTTCTTCTGTCAGCTAAACTAGTAACAGAAGTACTTGCCTTCTTCATATATTAAAATATGATTTTGCATGGGCTTATTTATTATCAAAATGAAAATAGATGCTTGGTGCATACATGGTTTTTGCATCCTGTGTGCTTTTATATTACATCATCCTTTCTTGTTTGCAAAACTGCTGGGAATCTTATAGAAACTTAGAAATGCATTTTCAGTGAAATGAGGTACAAAAAAATGCAGGTACACTTACTTCCTGTAAAGGAAATATTATGATGGATGACACAGTGATTTAATAGATGAGAAGAAAGCAAGCGAATGGACTTTCTGACAAGCATCTGTGCATATGATTTGTTGATCTTACTCATATTACTGCCCATCATCTGGCTGCTGATGGGCGGTAATCCACTCCCACAGCAAGATAAAATGGGTTAGTAGAGAAGCTGCCATGTTTTGATTGTACAACTACAACTTGAGTTATAAAACATTTTTTAACAAAGGGTACATATGAGCAGAATTCATATCACTGGCCCTGAGCTATAGCTGTCTTCATGATACCTATGGGTGTATTGTGGTATATTTTACCTATACTGCTGTCACGTGGACTTCACGACCAGATACACCAAATAAAAATAAGTGTGTAAAAACACAGGTTGCTGTTATAATGTATGGGAGTAGAGAGAGGTTTTGTCTTCTTTATTATAAAACTCCTCCTGGTCTTCACTCGTGCCAGCTGCAGTGCAGAATCATAGGCAATCAGTGCTGCTTTAGCCATGTGGAGGACAGTGACTACTGCTGCGTCAGTCCTCAGCCCTGCTTTGTTCTCATCTGGGTGTAGCGTGAGGTGTGCTTTGCTGTTGGCAGTTCATGAAAACTTAGTGGGAAGAGACTCACAGGAAGTGGTGCTATAAAGAGGAAAAGATGACTTCAGATGTATTCTTCTGAAACATTTGTGCATATGACTGTGATGAAGACCCATTTGAAACAGCTCATTGGTCAGACACTGTGATTTCTAGTCATTGCTCATTTCAAAAATTTATTCTGAATGTTATAAAGCAAAATATTAACACTAATTGTAGCTATATATATTTTTTTTTTTAACTTCGTATGTTGATTGAAGGGATCCCCCTTAAGGGGATAGGGATGGAGGTTTGGAGAAATATTTTGTGGTTTTGTCTTGATTCACTCAGTTAAAAAAAAATAAAAGTTAATATGTCAGTTCTTGATAATATTAAGCAAGAGTTTGTTAGAAAAGTGAACATTTTAATGAAAAAAAACCCAAAACAACAAATAAGCAGCAATTTTCTCTGTAAGGAAAAAAAGCTTAGCACATGTTTCAGTGTTCATCTTCAGGGGTCTTCATAAAGATATCTCTGACTCTGGAAGGTACTGGGAGGAGGAGCTATGAAGTGGCCATTCTCTATGTATACATTTTCATCAATCTAGAGAGACTTTTTCTTTCAGTTAATCTGAAAAGAGATATTTATTTACATTTGAGAGTGTGAATACTTCATAGTTAGCATGTTGCTAAATACAAGGTAAAGCCAATGGGCTGTAATAGGCAGAGGGACAGCCACTGTTCTGAGGATACATTTGGCTTTTGAGGGATAGTGGCCTCTAGGAAAGCAAATGCTGTTAATTCCAGCTTCCCATTCGTTTTGATGGATGTTCTTGTGAAATGGGTGTTCTTGTCAAATGGATGTGTTAGATTCAGTCCCAGAGCCCAACCATTTTGAATAACTAGAAAATCAATGGCTACAGATACACTCCATCATTAAGCAGTTGTTAAATCTCCATCATAATCTGTTTTTGTCCATGATTTCAAATAGACAGGGATACTTTTCTTGCCCTTTGACTGTTTAATTCGAATTGTTTTTTTTTCTGAGTTGTTTGACAGCAAAAGTTAACTTTCTCATATGCAAGTACTAAATTAGATTCTGTATTCATAGAACACATGAGCGAATGCTTAATATTTTTTAGGCATATAATTTAAATGCAAATGACTCCTAGGCTTTAAGTGAATCATGTGCTTTGCTAAATAAGTACCAAAACAGTGAGCAGGGGCATGAGAGGTGGGAGGAAGCTGTTCTGTTAGAAGCATATGTTAGCTCTGTCTTCTTTCCATGGTCTTAGGGCTGACTAATATGGTGTACTACATTGTGAAATAATAAATTTTAATTGTTTTGTTTACAGCATGGTGAATTTGTGAATTAAACATAATTTATGTAAAACTGTTGCATAAGGCAAGAGGATGTGGACAGTAGGTAGGCTAGATGGATTGTATTACTAAATCTGGCAAACAGCATTCAATTAAATGAAAATTAAATTTTCAAGAAATAAGATGATTGTTTATAGAAATGTGATTAACTCATTGCTTGTAATACCTACCATTGGGAAAAAACCACTTGTAATACAATTATAGCAAATGAAGCTAAATTATTGTGTATTTAAAGGGTTAGAAACATTGTGTATCCTTGGTAATTGGCCAGAATTGTTTTTAATTAAGTTCATCTCTAACATGTTATAAAAAGATAAAAAGCTGTACTTTTCAAAAAAAAACCCGAAATTCTGATTTTGAGTATATTTAGAAAATAAAAATATTAGGAAAATATTAGGATAATTCCAGTATATAAAGAGAAGAAAAATATTTTTCAAAAGCTAAATAATTATTGGATATTTTTTATATTCTGACACTAAAAAGAGTGACTGACTCAGCTCAAGATTAAAAATACACCAAATTTAACACATTCAAATTAAATCAGTTTTAAAATAGAATTTATTAGTTAACTGTGTGAATGTATTTACACAGGCTAGAAAACTGACTGTACCAGTTTACTTTGCACCTTGAAGACAGCAATGCGTGACTGCAGTCAGTTTAAATTTGCAAAGGAGATCTGCATTCAGATATCGTAGATGAACAGTTCCGGTTCATGCTAATGACAGGGTTTACCATAAATGTTTTAAAATGTGGCCCTTCAGTTAATAGTCCATTAAAACAATTGCATACCCAGCCAGTCCAAGAAATATCCCTTCCTAATTTTCTACCTAAAGAGCAGTGTTTTGATTTCCCCAGAAATGCAGGAGGTCATAATGGCCTCTAGCAAGTCTGTGGTACTGTCTAGTAACAACATGGAAAATCGGCCTATGCAGTTCTTTGAGAAGGATGCTGAGTCTTGGAGATGAACGAGAAAGTAATCGAGATGATAGGTAAGAAATTTAGCTGTACAAAGACTGATGGTTTAAGATTTGCCGTGCCATGAAGTTTTGGGGACCAATGAAGGCGCCAAGACATGAAAGGGAGTATGAGATTGGTGGGAAGCGAGGGTCCTACATATACATATGGTTTGGAGAACAGAAGATGCCCCAGCATGTAGAATATATGGGAAGGAGGTCATGAATTTGGGTCCCTAGTGGTAAGCGTAGGTGACGAAGAATAGAAGGGGTAGTTAATTTTAGGGGTTATCTGTCACTAATAGGAAAGCAAGCAAAGAACTAGAAAAGGAAGAATACAAGCATCTACTCCTTGCATAGTGAAAAGAATGCCTACAAGAGGAAGAAGTAACCTTTCTAGGAACTGTAGGAAACTCAATGTCATTACAGCTTCCTCTGAGAACAGAAGAAAGTCTCTGACAGATGGTTTGGCAATAGTTAGGGGCAAAACGGTTAAGGCATACTGCTTAACTGCCAAGTTCAAGACTAACTAACTCCAGTGCTGTGTCAATGGAGGCCTCACCAGAGTCAGCTGCTAATGAGTATATTTTTATTTCAAACAAGGCATCTCTGGATTTGGCTGATTTCCAAGCTGCTGGAAGGGAGGGGGCTAAGATCCTTCCCTACTCTCCCTACTCCTCACCATCTATCTCCTTCTCCTGATCCCAACTCTTACGTTTGTCTGACAGCACAGCAAGCAAATTTTAAACACTAACCCAATATAAAGTTTCTTTTTTCTTCCCTCCCCCCCCCACTGTAACAGAAGAAAACTGGTTAGTTTTCTTCTGTTACAGTGAGAGGGATTAGCTTTCTGTTTGACAAAAATGCTCCAAAACCACCTTTCAAAAGCATGGGGAGGAAAGGAAGTAAAAGAGTACCTGGACTTTCTCCATTTCAGTGGCGATGAGCCATTAATCCTTCTGAAGCTGTCTCATGAACCTGTGTCCACAGGCAAATGAAAAAGGGTGTATGTGTATTGGAGAGATACCTCTGAATGCTACAAACGCCTCTTTGTGGTTGCTACTAGCTGCAGAGAAGGGCGTGGGTTAGCTGTTAGCTGCATGGATCATTTGCTTTTGACCTTGACAATAGTATTTTTTACCAGTTTCCAAGTATAGTTCTAAAATAAATTTGTCTGCTTCATTGCTTCTAACTTTTATAATACACACAAATCTCAAAGGTATGATGAATACCTTTAGTTTTTCCAGCAGCGTTGTCTACTTCTTTCTATTTCAATATAATAAACACTTTTATTTTGCAGATTTATCATGCATTTGAATTCTGCAGGTGTTTTTCCTGTATGCCTTAATATGTGTCTGAATCAGGGATAATACAATTGCTCTTGATGGTCAAAAAGATAGTTTAGCCCATGTAAATGGTCAATTTGCTATTGCTGTAGGCATTCGCTCACAGCTGTATGATGGCTGGACTTTTAGTTTTGAATAGATGTGATTGTATCGGCCATTTCACTGCTTACCATTTTTTGTGACAAATAGCGGGAAGATGTACTTAATTTAATTTTCAGTAAAGAGAGACACTGTCAAGGTTGCATAGTCTTGAAATCATCCCACTTTCGAAGTTGTCCTTTACTGTATGCATTAACATTTTTTCCACAAATGATCTCTGAAAGAATACTTCCCTCCAGCATGTAGTTTGTACCTTTATTATAGGTACTCCTGAAAGTCTCTAAGATTATTGTTATCCTAAATGCTTTTTTTTTTTTTTTTAATTGCAATGACAGCTCTTCTAAGTGTACAAAACATCTTACATATACCTATACTGGTATGGCAATACAAGCCTTTCTCATGTCTACTTTTTCTTTCTCCTTTGTGTGATTTTTTTATGCGTCTCTTCATAGCTAAAGGGAGTGCTTTCCTATTCATGCCATTTCTTTTTCTCTATTTAAAATTGCCTGAAAGAGAAAAATTTGCAACTGTATGTTTATGGCTAGAGACAGATAATAGGTCAAAAGTGATGTAGAGAAATCATGACTGCTGCTACAATGCACAGTCCTCAATGATAGGTTAGCTTCTGGGAATGATGCAGGTGTGGGAAATACTGTCATCAGGACAGCATTTGTGAATGTATACCTTCTGTGTAGAAAGCCCGGAGGTACAAGATTTCGGGCTAAGCTCTCCACAGGTGGCAGGGATAGAAAGCTCCACAGTAGGAGCCTCGAGAGTCCTGTAAGTGAGTACAGATGAACATCGCAACCAGGCTTGCATTTTTCTGGAGCACATGGCTCAGGACACTTGAACTGCTCTGAAAAGCAGCTCTAGGTGACTACAGCTCTGGGCCAGATAACAAGGGATCATTTAATACCATGTTAAGAAACTCTGGTTTGTGAGGAGTTTCTGGAATGCTCAGAAAATGATGAGTCTGTGTAAGAAAACTCGTGCTCCGGAGAGGATTCAGAACTTGGGATGCATCTCATGTGTTGGCCTCATATGTGTACTAAGTGGGTAACATGGGACAAAAAAGCACTGTTTAACTTTCCATAAGGTCAAAAAATTAGATGTACGGTGTCTCTGGCAGAATGCCAGAGGATCCTCATGCTGGGAGCCAAGCTTTCTGCATTATGTAAAATTCTGTTGTTATGGGTGGTTTAAATTCCTTTCTGTCATAAAATCTTTTGCAGCGTGGGAAGAAGTAGGAACTCACTTTTTATTAGCTCTTAGATTTTCTTTTTTTTTTTTTTATTTTTGGTCTTAAAGATCTGGGCTTTGAAGAAAAAGTAGAAAGCAATGGAAGTTTCCAAAAAAAGAACATAGTAAGAAAGTGACAGAAAAAAGAGAAAGAAATGAATGAGGGAAGCTGCAGTTGTGCAAGGACATAGAGTCTTGCTAACATACAATAGACCCTGCGAGTTTTCAGCAGAATTCAGATTGATTTTGGATCAGGCATTTTATCTCAGTTTGTCTCCAAAATCTTGGTCTTTTACACAGATATTTTTCAATAATTTTAATAACTGTGTTCCTTTAAACCTACTGAAGGCTTATGCAGACCTTAGAACCAACTAGAAATTATGAAATCTGAATAATTGGAAATATGTATGGAAATTGGTCTTATGTAAATGGAAATTTGGATTGTGAAATTTCTGCACTTCCTGTATAAAATACATGTGCTCTCAGGAATATCATGTTCTGTTTGCCAAGTAAAACATGATCATGTTTAGATTTCTGGAATTATGGTTTCATCGTCTTTCCTGTTCTGCTTAATACTGTGCTGGCTGAGAGGTTGTCTAACCTACAAAGATGTCATCATTTTAGTCTCAGTATTTAGTGCTCATGTATGTTGAGACTGCCATAATTAAAAAAGCAGTCATATCACCACTTCAGATGTAGAGGCAGTAAACAAACACATAAATGCTTTTGTTTCACGAACCCCACAAAAAGCAGTTGAAGAAACTGTACGAGTTTCATTGGGAGCAGGATTCTTGCAGGATCTTCATTTGCTGGAGCTGCTCAGAACTGAGATCAGTAAGGTAGATTGCTCCCTGTCCTCCTACCCACACCATTTTCCATCACTTCAGTCAGCCAGGCAGCAGCACACCAACAAACCTGGGGAGGAGGCGGACAGCGAAACAAACAGAAGGCAGAGAGGAATGCTAACATTTTTTCCAACCAGAATTTCAGGATTTTTGTTTTTCTATTTATGTGTTCCAGATTTTTTCGTCACATTAACTTGGGAAGTACTTTTTGTTTTTACATCTGGAAACAACTTTTAATTCTCTTTGAAGAACTAAACACAATGGGACACATTTGTCTTCCAGGAATGTAATACTTTCTCTGTCAGGATGACACATAACCTAAAATTATAAGATGACCTGTGGAAAGATGAAAGAATACGCCTCTCTGTTTCATGCAATTTTTCTTGTCCTAATTAATGGTGAGGCTTCACAAGATGGCAGAGCTGATCTAACGAATCACAGCTGTCAAAGGCCTCCCATTTCTCTTTCATGTACACCGTCAGCTGCCTTCTGACACCAAGCTCCATGCTGGTTTTTTCCCTTGCAGTGATTTGGTTCTCATTTGACTACTCAGTGGATGGATTCATCTTGCTAAACTGTCAGGATGTTAACCTGACAAGAGAGGCAAATTGCTTTATTTGAGGTTCGTGAGTCCGTTTGGCTCACCTGAGAGGTGAAAGAAGTGCCAGAGCTGGTTCACGTGGCATCACCAGGCTCTAGGATGTCCCTGTGAGTGTCAGTGAGCAATTAGACCAATGCAGTTATCTCAGGAAAACTTCACTGGCATGTTTTTTGGTTTTTCTTTTTGTCCAGTAAATCACATACAATGTTCCTAACTACCTGTTTTGGTTGATTTCCACTGAGCAAAGCAGGTAAAAATGTACTGTGGAAATAGCAACACACATTTAATGCTTTGCGAGACACCAATTTAATCAGTAAAGCAGGCAAATAGTCTGTTTAGTAAGACTAACATCAAATGAAAAAGAATAAATATCAGCTTACAGATAAACAGAAGAAAAAACTACAGGGTTTTTTTTTTTTCCAACTGTTACTATAACAACAATGGTAGGTCTACTTATTATGCTGGTGTATTAATTGCTTATCAGTATTTTGTATGGGATAGCTTTATTCCTAGCATAAAGCAATTTGGCTACAATGACCAATTGCTGTTCAGTACTTGTTTACTATGAGTCTGTACTATACTGTGCTATTGTATTGTCAGATTTCCAGGGCAAGGACTTTTTGTTTTGACACCTTTCTCCTATTGCTCAGCGCCGTGTATACTAAGGTTGTTCTGGCTGTATAAATAGCAGTTGACTCTGTGTGTGCATGTGTGCGTGAGAGATGGAGAAAGGGGGAGAGAGATGGAGAAAGAAGGAGGGGGGAGGAGTATGGAAAGGGGAGGGAGGGAGCGAAACGCTACCCCCAGATGGTAGCTAAAAAACAGCAGTGTTCCCCAAAAGAGTGTGCTAATAATTCTGCTACCTGGGTTGGCAATATGGAAATTGGACACGTTATTTACCATAATCTGCTGGTGGTTGGTTTTTCATTTGGAGAGGAGACTGCGGGTTTGGAGGTACCTAACAGCTGAATGTTTTATAATGCCGTGCGGTGAGAAGGAATGAGAAGAAACTTAAATATCAAAAATGCATAAACAACCCAGCCTTGGCTTGCCAAAATTGACATGTTGTTCATTCTGTGGAGAAAGAATATTCAAACCTACCTGCTGCTTTTAATGAGTCCTGAGGTATTTGCCCCAAACTTGTGAATCAGATCAAGTGCTGACTAAATGAGTACTGACCATCATAGAGTGGCTGATTAAAGGTCTTTTTACTCATACTAGGTTGGTCTAATTTGGCACTGTGCATTTTGGACACATTTTGATACTCCTTTTCTCTAGCAGCAGTATACTAAGTGTAAATAGTTCATTCCAGCTTTGTGACTGGACTGTAAAGAAGTTGCCCTACTCTGTCAGCCACCTAAATAATATATGAATGTTAGCACAAAACCAAGAAAACCATGATATCTTTCTTCACTATGAACTGTCAGAGGAAGGATATTCTCACCTGGTAGCATTCAGTTACTCAGATTTCTAGTTTTGATGCTGAAGAGTTTGAAAATAAAATAAAGAACTTTTGTCTATCATTGCCTGTGTGACCAAGGGACAGTGGAATAGAGTATGACTATGTGACAAGACATAGTAAGGGACAGAGGTGATACCTGCTAGGAAGAAGCCAGTAAGTGGCAAAAGAACTGTAGTGCCAAAAGACCTGTGAGTTGTTATAACAAGATCATAAGGCAATTGCTTTTTTAAAATTTTTGTATTATTTACATAGATACTACGTGCACCTTATACCTCAGACCATTGACATATAAGAATTGCTTGTATATTGACATAGTATTGTTTTAATAGTGTAAATCAGATTGTATAAGGAAATTAGTGTTGCATCAACTGAAAACTATGCATCAATATTCCAGTATTAACATATCTAGGGGCAGCCTTAAGAAAACACTGACAACAGGGAAGGGCAGAATAAAAATTCAAAAAAGCATTTTTGTACATGGAAGTAGCTGCCGCTAATGGGGATCTCCTGTCAGTGTAGGGTTACTGGTTTTATGCAATTTTTCATTTTCTACTTTTGTAGCTACATGAGTGAATTCTGCCCACCAAGAGGCAGACATTGCTTTAAGGTTTGTTCCAGCCCAATTGTTGCGGTAGAGTTGCGTTGGGTCACACACAAACGTAATGACTTCTTGCAGTGGTCGGCAGACGGGGTGGATGAGTTGGTACGTCTCACTGCTTCTCCAATTGCAGGCTACCCATAAAGGACACAATAGTAAGTGTATATAACTGAAAAAGAAAAGAGATGAGGGAAGCACATAGGAACAGGTAGAAATGTCACCCCGTACTCACATCCCAACCTGCAGGCTCAGAGATGAAGCTAACAAGAGAGCCAGGAGGTGCACGTTGCCCATTTTGCAGCTGACAGCTGATGTTCTTGTCCTTGAAAGAAACGTCACAAAGCACTGGCAGGTGTCTTCTGCTAGTGAGTTCCCAAACTCTTCTCTGACTTGCAGCCCCAGGGGAATTTATATTGTCTTTTCAATTGTTTTTTTTCTGCTGGCTTCCGCTTTTGTACTCCTTCATGGATTTTTGCCATTTGCTTCAACTGTATCCCATGGAAAGCACTGAGGATACTTTAATGTGATGATGAATCATCACATTGAAATATCTGTCATGCTCTTACATTGCTGTGAAGAAAATAAAAGATTAAGAAAATATTTTCAGTGTTGTTCATTTCCATTGAAGTGTTTCTGACTTGAGAATTGTGTATTTAGTGATAGTTTGGCTAAATTTCCAGGAATTTTTATGGACAGATGGTTTTACTGGTGATAATAACATGATGGCTTTTATTTCTATTTTAGCAAGCAATGGATTGCATTAAAGGAAACGGAACTGGCCTATACGGCTAGAATAGATCTCAACTAGAAATTATTCAAATATAAACAAGAAGAGTATTAAGTCTTTTTTTAATTGATGTGTCCAGAAGAACTATCATATTGCAAACATAGCAGGATGCAGCCCTAAAAATTGCGTTATACATTGGTACATCAATAACGTAAGTCCTGCCCTCCTTTCTCTTTCCCTCTCCTCTCCTCCCCTGTGCTCCCACCTCTGCTGCCCCCTCTCCCCTCCCCTCTCAGTGCTCCTCCGCTCTCCCATCTCTCTTTTCTTTCAGCCTGTATGAGGCCTGACATGAAACAGAAGGGCTAGTGAATTTGCTGTGGTAATAAAGGTCTGACAGAGAACCTCCTGATCCTGTGTTTTCTAAGCTATGAGTGGATGTGTTATCTCATCCCCAAATCTCCTCTTCATTGAGAGAAATAAGTTCAGCCCCAGCTTATGCAGGAAGAACTGAAATGCATTAATTTCTCTTCTAGGTTTCCCAAATGCAAGACGAGCTATTAAAGGACATTCTCATTTCATGGCCTTCTACACAAACTCTTTGCTAATTCTTTCTTTGTGTGTATATATATCTATATGTTCTTTTAGGAAGCTTACTGTTAGATCAACATTGATACAAGGAAATGTGCTTCTTAACCATCTGCACTTGTTTCACTTTTCATCAGGCTGTATCTTCTATGTTCATAAGATAAAGAAGCTGCTCTTGCCTTGGTGGTTGTGAGGTCCATACCCACCAGAACTTGATAAAACTTGCTAAAAGCTTCCCTTGTCCTTCTCTCTCACTGTTGATTTTTAGTAGTTTAGTAGTTCTCCTGAATAACACCATACAAAACCAAGAATAATATAGATTATTTATTACCAGGAAAACAGAAACAAGATAAAATGTTTCATTATTACACATTGAAAAACAGAAAAAGTGGCCTTTATCTTTTTATCTTTCTCATTTGCACTCCATTTTATTCTCTCTAGTGCCTATATTTGTGAGCTCTGTGATAGCCAGTAAAATCTCCACTGAAAGTTACTGTGTAGGTGTATGACAGTGTAAGAACTTTATGATGTGTTTAAGCTTTGTTGAAAATATATGCATCTATGAAAACTTATTAAAACAACATACAAGAGGTTGTTACAAGATGGGAGGTAGGATATAGTCCCTTTAGGCAGTAACCTACAGTTGCAATGGCTTGGGTGTAGATGAGGCTGCACCGAAAGCAGTACCTTTTTTTTCTGGATAACCATAATAGAGGTATTTGTCTAGTAGGGAAGAGCTTTGCTTCAATCCTGTGTAACAGAGTAACTAAGATTTCTTGTCTGATTTCACTTTTCTCTGTTGAACTAGATGGCCTGAGTGCCATAAAAGCTGTAGGGTAATGTGTCTGGTGCCTGAAAAAATGGAGTTATGTTGAGCAATGCACCCCGGTCTTGGCTTCCTATTTGACTCCCTTTTTTAACTTTTCTTACACCAGCCAAATTGCAAAAAAGAGATTTCAATACAGTGAACACTAAGTCATATTCCCATGTTCCAACATATACTAAGTTCATTGTTTTACCCGATTATCACATGATCTAGTGATGTCATTGTTTGGCAATTAAATGTTATATGGATAGAGGGTAAGAAGCAAGTAAAATGGCAACAATATTTGCATTATATTTCCTCATTAACGTTGGAATTTTTTTTTTTTTATTTCATATCATCTCCCATATTTAGGCAGTGGGTTTCTTCCAGTTTTATTATGGTCAGTATTGCAAATGAAATCTGTGGAAATACAGTGTCATAAAATCAGAGTAACTACTAGAGTAACTACAGTGTAACATGGATACCACAGTGATGAATCAGATTCTGCAGTCAAGGTCTACTTCCTTTTAATTGCCATCTGGGGTCATTTTCATCCCACATTAAAGGCAATTGCTTATCCATAACATCTGTGAATCTAGTTAAGAACACACTATGGCAGCTTTACTGATTCCCTAATACCCCTTTGTAGCAAACTTTTGCCTGTGATAATAGCTAACATTGTTATGGCCTAAGCTAGATGTATAATATTATACTTCAACAATACATACTGCAATGTTAGGGCTTATCTTTCCAAATGAGGTAATCCTTTACCTGACAAGATCAAGAATGAATTATGCTGTCTTCAGAACAGATTCAGATGTATTGCTTCTTTTGTGGGGGTACTGAAGGATCAATATTAACCAGGGTCTGGCCTGATATAGCACGGTTTGCAACCTTTCAGTAAGATTTATTAGCTGTCCATCTGTTCGTAAAAGTAATATTTGTTTATCCAGGCATTTTAAGGCCATCTGTATTTTAGTGCATTCAATATCCTAGTGCTAGCCTGAATATTACTGTCAGTAGTCTTGCCCTCTGTTGTTATTTGCAGTTAATTAGCATAGACTTACCAGACTATTCACCCAGAATTTAAGAAGGAGAGATTGTTCTACTGTTGGCTTATTCTTCTCCTTCGTTTGATAAATATTTACTGTCATGGCTCAATACGGTATGAGCTGCAGTCTGTTAATTTTGGCAGTTTGTGTTTGCTGAGGATGCTTGGCTTACCCTCCCAAATTTCCACCTAATTCCACTTAAATTATTTACTTTCATTAATTTCTTGCATGATTCTGTGATCAACCATGTAGCCATTATTAACACTGATTGGACATGCAGTTGAATGCAAAATTTTTTATTAAGTTGAAGAGAGGAAAAGTCTGATTTAGAACTTCTTTTTTCAATTAACTTGACAGATGCAGGGGTACACAGTACATGGGTACTACTAGATGGGTAGATTCAATGGAAAAAAATAAATGCTGGCATAGACATACTGTCATTATTTTTTGAAGTTCACACCTGATGAGTTTTTTACATATAAACAGATCTAAAGACTCTGAATTTGATGCAGAAACATTTACATCTAAGCTTTTAGTTTTAAAAAAGTACATAAAACAAACTGGAAAAAACAAAGTGACTTGTTAATAGAGGTACATCCCATTAAAATGTGGGATTCAGGGGCCTATCTGTTTTCCTTTGCCACTTGTGAACGTAAATACAAATATTTATGTAATACGCTAGAGGACTAAGTACCTTAATTAGAAGAGTTGTGCAGCGTACTTGGATGGAAAATTTTCACATATTTAGATATTAACTACTTAGTTGTTTTACCCCTGTTGTATGAAGAATAATATATCTCCTTATGCTTTCCCCATGCCACTTAGGATGTATTTTCAATTAAAAAAAATCTGAGCCTTCTTCACTTTTTCTCTAATGCGCATTCTTTGGGCCTGGCATAAACTCCTGCTGCTTTGTTCAGAATCCTTGTCATTAACAACATCTTTTTTGTGAGACAGGGAAATGTCTCAGGCAGCAACATTATCACTTCTGTCTTATATATTCAATTTCAGTGTTTATGCAACCCAGTACCTTGTTCTTTTTGCTGCAGGTGTGCACAGAAGCATGTGCTTTCAATGGTGTCTGAACAGTAACCAGTAGTATTATCTCTTTATCGGTTTGCTAATTGATTGTTTCATTCAACACATCATTCTTAGATTGACTTTTGCTCATAGACTATGTGAGAAAACCTAAACTGAACATTGATTATAGAAGTTTAAACTTTGTGGTTGATAACCATAGTTTATTTTCTAAAATACCATGCCACACAACTTGAAGCTTTTGAAATTAGCTGCAGTTCATTCCAGGGAATGGGTCACATCATAGCTAAAATCTGGGTTAGACAAAATGGGGCTAGACCCAAAGGTAGGTGTGAAACAAAGGGAATTAAAGATCTGAATCCTCTGAAGAAAACCCTGTGGTAGGTTAGTAACTTACCTCATCAATACCATTTTTTGGTAAGTATAGTTGTATGGGAAAGACAGCAGAAGGTGATCGTCTGGTCAATATGTTACCCCCGGTGGCCTTACTGAATTTCTTGACCCAGCCACCAATAAACTCTCAGCATTTGAGACACAGCTTAATAAGTGCAGCTGCTTGCCAAATTTCTGCAACCAAAACAGTGCATCATGTACAGTAAAAGGAACTGAATGTCTAAAAACATGACAAAAACATCCTCTGCAGCTATAGGACAATGATAAGCTTATTCCGTTCAGAAAGGAAAGATTTCTCATTTCAGGTTCAATACTCTTTAAAGTTCTGGACAAAACCGAAAGTATAGCAGCCAAGTGATGAGAGGAGTTCTGTTTGAACAGACTACTAGAAATTATTTTGAAGACTGTTGGTTTTAATGTCCTGAAATATAATACTGGAAGTGAAGCTTTGCCTTTCTGACACACTATCAGTGATCATAAACTAGACATGGAGGAAAGCACATAGAGAAGAACTGCTTAGTTTTGACAAGCATCAAAAATTCTAATGCAAAGGCTACATTTTAAGAGAAAACAACAAACGAAGACTCTTTCTTCATGCCTTGAAAGTTCAACAAGGTACTTTTCTTTAGAAGATTCCTAAGATGGTATACTGTATAACTGAAAGATGAGAGGAAAGACAGCAAAACAAGAATTGTCACTATTGATTCTGTCTAGTAAAATGAATTGAGGCTATCAAAAATTAGCACATTTTGTTGATATTGATCTCCATCTCACTCATCTGTATCAAGCTTTTGATTCATGCGGAGTTTTTGCCTTTTAATTTGGATAGTGCTGATCTTATTCTTGCAGGATAACTCATTAACAAGAAGAACCTAGGCTCTGTATTTCATTATAGAGATACTATAGTCCAAATTTTAGCTTTCCAGTAATTGAGTTAAAATAGGAGAAAAGTACGATTTGTTTATTTAAGTCATAGGAAATACTCTGTCTGTGACAAATCTGTATAGCAGTCTTTGAGAACAAGAAAAACCTTTTGCACTGAGGTATACTGTGTATCCATAGTCAATCAGAACAAACATAATGAAATTAAACTGCAATGCAATTTTAAAAATATATTGAAAACTAAAGTGTAACTGTAAGCATGAGGAAGTATTTGAATGGATCTCCTGGTGAAGTAGCTTAGTCAGCCGAGTAAGGTGTAAGTAGAGCTAATTTGCGTTAAGGTGGTGGGATTGACTGGATGACTCGGAGGTCTTTTTGGACTGTACTTTTCTCTGAGTCATCCCAATTTAAAATTTTTTCTCCTCTTCAAGAGGAAATTCTTAACTAGCATAATGCTGGAACAATGCAGGAAATGGAGGAAGGTATTTTAACTGGAGAAGTTGATCTGCCATACTTATCTCTTAAAGATGAGAGTGAGAATTACAGTAGTCCTTAGGTGATAAATGTAATAAAATTGTGATTCTGCTGTGTACATAGATATCACAAGTATAGTAATGTAAATGGAGAAACCTTGCAAACCTAGCCAGTGGAGTTTGGATTGTCTCAGTTTTTTCTGTTGCTTGAAGTTCACATGCAAATAAAGCATCCACTTTAGAAAACCCCTGTAGTATTATTGTTAAGTTCAGAAAACTTGTGGACGTGAGCATTGAAAGCATAATAGAAATAAATACCAAAAAAATCATTCTCTGAAACAGTACTGATAGGAATAGCAAGAGAGCAAGTCACTCCCTTGATTTGTTTAGCACTAATCTTTTTCTTGTGCAATGCACTAGAGAATATTATCTAGGATGTAGTTCTCTAATACGTAGAGAAAATGTTAAGATAACATTTATGCAGGTTGAGAGGTTTCAGTAGAATTCTTTTCTGAAATTCAATGCAGATTGAATTTTCTTAGTAGTTGTCCATTGTATGCAGTATACACCAGTCCAAATCAAGACCAGACAGCATCTTCCCTCCTATCAGACATTCTGTTGTTTTCACTGACTTAATAAGATTAGTGTGAGCAGTAAAAACAGTTAGTTTTCTAGGTTTCCTGGTGGCTTCAGAGCTACATACAACTGTAATACTTTCCCTCTAAAGAAGTACCTCATAAATATAAAGATGAGCCTCATAATGCTTTGGTGAGGCAAGCTAGAAGTATTTTCTATATTTTGTAAGTGGGAGAAGAGAGAAACTGCATACCTGGAGATACAGAAACTAAATTTTCTGGGTTTTGGTTGTTTTTTGTCATTAGAGATTTCCTTGGCGTTCCAACTGCTTATATACTATATATTTTTTCTCTGCAAAAGTGAAACCAGTTGCCCAGTCTCCTAGCATTTAATAGAGGATGGTATCTTCTCTGTTCAGTGGAGAGATGCCAGAGATCAGAGATTGCCACTAGGTCACGGAGAGGCTTATCTTTCCAGGAATGTAGCTGTACTATTTCCAGTGACAGCTCAGCCATTTGGGCCATTTTCACTTAAGAAAGAACTGACAATAATAAATTTCTTCTGACCCTATGTAATAGTATGTGTGCACACCCTGTTCCCTTCAGAACTGGGAAGTCAGTGCACAGTGGTTGTGCACGAAGTCATTCAGAGCCAGCTGTACGTGTTATAGCTAACCTTCTATCCAAGGTGGTTTCTTTTGGAGCCATCGTCTATTTACTTGTTCCCAAGCATCCCAGATTTCAGGATCTTATTACACAAGCCAACAACACATGAAAAAGTCGCCATAGCTGGGTTTATCTCTGCACCTCACCTAATAAATATTCCCTCTGGAGCCCCTAGGAAGCATGCAGCTGCACCAATTTGATCTGCAGGCCAGTCCAAATTCTACATGGTTTGCATGAACTGAAACAACTAAGTCAAGCTGGATCTGAGCTCATCCCAATAACCTAGGTTTAACTGGTTAAACATGACCTGATTCAGCCTAGGCTGGATTTTTGTGGAGACACTGAAGTGTCCTTGCACCAAAAATCGCAGTGTGCTCTCTAGGACCCTGGTTAGCCTGTTTTTTCGGTTACCTCCTTATTATTCTGGTTAACAGCGTTGGCTATAGTGTGCCAGAAACACTGACACTGCAGAATCGTAGGATCTGCTGGGAAAGAAAGTGGAACAAACCAGAATACACTTTCACCACTTAAGTACTGAATATCTCCTGTTCTCTTCTTCTCAAGAGGTACAGCGTAGAAATAAAAAAGAGTACAGAGAAGGGCAAAAAAGATGATTAGGGATGTGGAACATCTTTTGTATGAAGAGATTAAATAGATAGGTATTCATGAGCCTGCAAAGAAGTAAGCGAATGGGATAAGATCTAGACATACTGTAAAACTGAATATTGTGAAGGCGAGGAGAGGATTATTATTCTCTGTTTCCCATAACACAGAAACAAAAAAGATGGTATTGTTGGACAGGGGTTTTAGAATGAATAAAAGGTACTTATTCCTATGGCATTTTCTTGAAGCTGTGGAAGTCATTGGCGTAGGATCTTGAAAAAGCTAAAAAACAGATGCTGCCGAAGGGTGATTCCACAGTTTAGCAAAAAGGGTGACCAGTCAGATCTGTTAAATTAAAGGATGCAATTATAACCTTAAATGCAAGCTTTCCCTAAACTACCAATTTCTGGAATCTGAGAGGGCTCAAAGGGCATTATTGTTATGTACTTGCTCTATTCTTGTTACCTGTATGTAAACTACTGTCCAATGTCAGACATGATACTGAACTCAGATAGACTGTCCAATGTACTGAGGTTTGGGGGTTTTTTAGTGTCTTTGATGATAAATATTTTGTGACTTATTGTGAATTAGACGTTCAATTTTCTGCAGTTTTTAAGACTTAAATAAATCTATGGATGTTGTAGTTTTACAGTTAACACTAACAGTCACTTTCAGTGAAGGCTAGCAACTTGAAACCTGTGAATGATGCCTGTAGACTATGACACCTGTGATGGTTCAAATGGGACATCAGAAGAACTGATGTGTCCAGATGAAAAGGAAATTCTGATATATCGATTTTTTTTAAGCAGAATAGCGCTAGTATTCCTCCTTGAAGTGCCTGAACAAAATATTGGAAGGATTAGGCTCTTTCAACCATTACTTGTCTGTATGGACTTATTTTACCTTAAATTTTGTTTTTCTAAAACTGCAGGAGGAAGATTTGCTGTCAGGTATCTCTTCAACTAAGATTTCGAAAGCCTCACATCCTCTTTCCATCTCTGACTTCTGTATGTGTTATCAGTGCTAAATGATCTGTTAAAATAATTAAATACTTCACTAGAAATTATTTTTGAAAGAAAGGTATTGGTTTTCCTTCTGCTGGAAAATATTCACTCTATGTTTGCAGCTGTTTTGTTTTTTTCCACACAGAGTTTGTTATGGTGTTATATACTTGCTTTCTACCAGTGCACAGTAAACCTGGCAGAGGGATCAGGTAGACAAATATTGAAGTTGTTGCTGAAAAACCTTTGAAGAGATATCTGTGCCATGAACTTTTGTGTCTCTTGGTATAAGTCACTATATTTTAAATTGAATCTGTTGAAAAAAGGAAGACTTATCCTCCTTCAAAAGTGCTTGCTCATATATATGTATCATGTATAACCACTCTGGCAAAGGAGAGTTGAAGTTATTTTAGGACACAGGAGTACCAGATTGTCTAATAAGCTATGACTGTCTTAAAATTTGTTCACATTGGACTTAAATATGTTGGCAGGAATTGTGTTGATCCACAAAAAGAAAATGTCTACAACTGAGTCAGCATTAGGAAGTAAATATTGTTTACACTTTAATCCTACCCATGCATATGGGCCTGTATCACCGGATGCAGATATTTGCGCAAAGGCCTAAGGAATTCACTAAGTCTGTGCTGGGTTTCAGTACTGAATGCAAGTCCAGGAAAACAAAGTAACCTTCAAATGAATGGTATTTTCCAAAGAATGTGTTTGACATCAAATCAGGCATGGGGCAGGGTTGTTTGCTCAAAGAATAACATGGATTCTTTTGGGTTCCCAGTTATTTCTTACTTGCATTCATTTCTTATAAACCAAAGTTAATAAATTTTAATGGGTTTTTTTTGTGGACAGTAGGTTTGCTCACTGGCCTAAGCTAGGAACTTCCTACTGACAAAAACAGTCAAGGTAACAAAAGATTTGTGATGGTCCTGTAGCACGCAAACGTCCTCAGTCTAGAGGGTACTGCACATTTGTTTGTCCCTCTGAACAGTACTCTTAACAGTGGCTTGTATAGTCCTATCATTTTTCATCCTGGTGTCCCAGTCATGCTGCCTTTGGGCAGGCATAAAAAGTTTACTTGGGCATTTTTGGAAGGAAGATCCAAAGGAGGAAGAGTGCCAGGTAGCCATGGTGCTTCATACTTAACATACATTAGTAATCAAATGGGACAGTCGCACTGAAGCTTCCTGCAATATGTGGGAACTGAAGGAATTAATCTTCACACACAGGGTGCCTTTGTGCCGGCGTCAGTCACGTCAGATCAGACCTGCCTGCCCCAGCTGCAGACTAAGAGAAGGGCCCTCTGGGTACCTAGCACAACCTGACACTCACAGCAGGTCTAGCATTACTAAGATGCCAGCAGCAGCCTGGGGACATGCTGTCACATAAGAGCGAAATTGATGGGGAAGGAGGGAGAGATTCAGGATCCTGATTCATGTACATTTTTAAGGACTGACGGATCCTGTGTGCAGAAACTGATCAACGTTCGGTAACAGGGAAATAAACATGTATAAAGGAATATGCCAGGTTTTTGTTTGCTTTTCGAATTTCCCCTTGAGCCCCGGGTGTGGACACCCGTTTTTGCTAAAACCTCAGCACAAGCTTGAAGTTTTTAAAGTGCGTTAATTCTTTGTGATGGTAACCAAAGTTCCACCAATCAGCAGCTGTTTTGGGGAATGTCTTCATTAGCATGTAGGGAGTACCCTCTGATGAGAATCTCCCTATCAGGTGTGCACTTTGTTTCACATCATGTGGAAATCTCAGAACACACAAACTGGATTCATTTCAGTGGAAATGAAGCTAAAACATCAGTTTTAATGCACACCTAGCATGCTCTAGACACTAATGGGCCTTCAGACCCTGCAGGCAGTCTAGAGCTAGACCATAACAGAGTTGGAGGTCTTCAGACCCAACTGTTTTGCCCCACAAACCTGTTCCCACTGTACTGCACCGCTTGCTAACGTAGCTACAGGCTTTATGTTGACAAAATAATTGTTGTCAGCATGTCCAGTGCAGGCAGTCAAAAATGCTGTTTCAAAGTACTTTTTTTATCCTTACCAGTTTTCCCAAAGTTCACAGATTTTAGTCTTCATGTCCATTTTATCTCCCGAGTTTGGAAGGGGTAGGAATAATGAATATCCTATGTCTGCCTTCCTTCTTGACACAAGTTTTATGTTTTCGGGGTTTTTTTAAAGTTTCCAGTTAATGGCAAGGAGCAACTCTGAAATACCAAGAACACTGGGAAGCAGAGCTCTTCCAGTGAGGTTTCATTTATAGTTTTACAGCCGCTGCTGAACTGCTTCAGTGCTGCATGATTGGATGTGACAAGTGCTGGGTGGCTGACAGTCTTCCCAGAAAACACATCCCACTTCAGCCAGCAGTTCTTGGGTGTGTGGTAGGAATTGCTTGGTGAAACTACCTAACTTCTGATAGGTAAGAATTGGACTAGATTAGATTACATTAGATTAATTTAGGTGATCATAATCGTCCATATCAATCAGTTTTCTGGCTCATATGCTGCCAGAATCTCATAAGAGCAGCCGGACGTTTCAGAGGTGTAGGGTTTGCACCTGGATTTAACACCTTACTCAGCCATGAATCTGTCATCAAACTGCATCTGTCCCTTTGAATGGTTTCCAGTTTTTAGGTTGAGCAATCCCTTAAATACCATTCTGCTGTGTCTTATCAAACAGTTTTCTCATTTCAAGATGAGGCAGCTTGTATAAAACCATCCGTTGCTACAAAAGAATGATTCATTTTCCTGTTCTCTGATGCAAGCGTATAAAATCCTTTAAAATGCCCCTAACCCCAAGAACAGCAGTTTCCTTGCTGTTTTAATCTGGTCTGTCCTTGCCACTCAGCACAGTTCCCTCCTTTTAATAAATTTTAATTAGTTTTTTATATCTGTAAAATGCATGTTTATGAAGTTTCCCTTGTTGGATCATATCTGTGTATTGCCATATATATATTTATGTATTTATGTGTGTACATACATATATGCACAGATAGATACATACACGTATGTTTGTCATGTATATATGTGTATATGTACTTATGTGTATATATATTTAGTTCAAGCATATTTTACACAGCTTTATACAAGTTTACACATAGTTTATATAAGCTAGAATAGCAATTGCGAATAGTAAGAGTGCAGTGATATCAGTGACACATTTCCTTTTGGCCACTGATTTGTATACGTTGTCATGCAATGATAGTTATGGTAAACACCATATTTTATATTTCTATTTTTGACAAGGTCTGCACAGACAGCTTTCTTGAAGCTGGGTGTTAGTCTTGTTCAAAATTAGCACTTTTTAAATCAGAGAGGCAAATTCTTTTTTAAAGGAATGCCATTCTAGAATTATTTTTTGATCAGTAGCAGCTTTTTCTGAATTTCGGACATGGACTCTCCATGTACTCTACCAGTACAATACTTGCTGCAGATACATCATATTTTCAATTCTGTGCATATTCACAGATCTTCTTCAACACTGGTTTCATAATACAGGTAACTTGTTTTAGCAAGTTAAAATCCTAAGAGCTGCACAAACACTGGTGAAAGCTCATTATTTGCAACAGCTTTGCAGATGAGGGAGGTCAAAAAAGAAACACAGAAATTTATGTGCCCTGGTTACATAAAAGAGCTGAATTGTGTTACATGTTACTGAAACTACTAAAGCTTCCAGCAGAAGCTTTGTGAACATGTGTGTGTGTGTGTGTGTATTTATATATACACGTGTATATTCTAAAACTGTAGGTTATCCTTGACTTCATAACCACTGTGATTTGGATCTTTCATCTTCACTTGGGTCTATTGTGAATAAAGGAAAACGTGCAGTAACAGGTGAAAATATTTATAGAACAGAACATTCAACTTACATCCTTTACCCTCCTACTGTGAAAAGATAAAGTGCAGTCTGAATTTCATCAAGAATTAGACTCAATTTGTCCTTTTTCTTGGTCTTGTTTGGACATTCCATGTAATTTTCAGATATTGATCAGTCTTCACATATCTCTGTGAGTTAGACAAATACAGCATTAGTATCTCATTTTAGTGGCTTAGAATGGAAACCATGAAGATACATGTTTAAAGATTTATTGACTATTGTTGTTTTCTGTACTGAACTGAATAGAATTAAAAGTTTTGATTTGGTTTGTACAAGATATTATACTTTTTTGTAGTATTTCAGTGTTTTTTCTTGGGTGTGGGGGGACAGTTTGATTTTTTTTTTTTTTTGTTTGCTTTTGCAAATATAACTGCAAAACCAGGAAGTGTCTGGAATGTTATGCAAAGTTAGATGTGTATGCTGGGAAATGTTTATACTTTGTTACAAACTAGTGGTAAGTTGCCTTTGAGCAGTCTGGTTGTGCGTGACCCTCCACTGAATGGAGCTCTGTAGACATGAAAATCAGCTGTACTTCTGTCATTCTTTCACCTCTGTTTGGATGCCCTCTGAGGCATTTCAAAACGTATTTCAAACGGCAATCCTGTGCCCAATCTGTCAGCCCAAACCAGCGTTAACTGTGTAGAGACTGTTAGAGAGCAGGGGGCTTTATTACTTGGTGGACAAACAAATGCAGGCAAAGCTGCTTTGTTACTTCTTAGTGTACAGTTAAGTGCCTTCAACACGTTTGTTTACAGAAGCTTAGTCACTCAGTATGTTAATGCATTTCCATAGCATGTCAAAGAATCTATAGATCTTATTCATTACATTCAGGATATTTCAATGCAGTAGAGCTAGCTGGAAGAAGAAGAAGAAATATATTAGCATTGAATTTGAGAAAGTTGGAGAGAACAAAATGCCTGACTGTTGTGTTGTAACTGACAAGTGTCCTTAATTCAGTGTGAAAATATTTCTGAGATATTATCTGTGAGGTTTGTGTTTGAATTTGGGTTTCAGCTTAGGGTTTTCCTTGTCATGGGCTTCCCCTGCTTCTATATATCATTTTTGCTTAAAGGGCTTCAAGTGCTCAGAATTCCTGAGCCTACATTTAATCTTACTTTTTTTTCTCCATTTGTTTAGCAATGAGCAATTTCTAGCAAAAACTGTTATTGGTTATTACTAGCTTTAGTACAGTAACTCAGGTTTTAAATCTCATCTGTTGCCATTGCAATCTTTCTTAGTCTTCAGGTATACCCTTTAACTTTCTTTGGTCTATCTGTTCTTTGGTTCTGTGTATGAAAGATATGCCCATCCTTTTCATCGTATATTCATGCCTTATGTTTCTGTGACACAGAAATTGCCGCCTTCTTCTTGTCACCATGCCTCAGTTTGCTGATGCCCTAAGTGCCAAAGTTGGCTCATTCTAGTTCATTAATGTCTTTTCCATATTGGAATTAAGGGGTTTTAATGCTTCCAAGTGCTTATATTCATTTTTCTTCCTGGGTTCTTCTCCCTTTTCCTACATGTCATTTTTTAGAGAAGCAGGATCTCAGGTTGGTTTCCTGTAAAACTCATGCTGTGGTCCAATAAAACACGAGCTTATAGCTTGCTTGTAGGTACACGGACATGCTTATAACTAAGCACAGATTTAGTAAGCTTGCTGCATTTGGAAGATCAGGATCATTGTTTTGGTTAGTTTCCAAAGTGATCTATGTGTTTAACATTTAATGGCCCAGAACTGAAATTGCCATTGTTCTTTATAGTCAGCAAATTAACTGTAACTTGGTTTACTATAAAACATGAAAGGTAAAACCATAAAATAGTAGTAATAAGTGAGATAAGTAATGTGCTGGATTGTATTTTTTATGGAAAATGGAACTAGGATGTTGTAAACGGTGGGTGTATATACCCTGTTAACTTACTGAATGCTGCTTGTTCTTTAACTATGGTTCTTTTTCTTCAGATCTTATTCCTGCTGGTAAGTTAGAAGTGTCTTCTGTTTAAGAAATTTTTCAGTTAGATTATTCTGAAGGTTTCAAATACTTAATTATATATAAGTCAGAATTGTATTTTTCTTTGAATCTGAATCAATGTCATGATTGATTGTCTTTCTAAACTGAACCTGAAGATTCTGGACAAAAGCCACATTTACCTCTTGTAAGAGGGCCTTGACAATCTGTAGGACAGTGCTTGGTATTATCATGCAGTTATGTTTGGCTACCATTCTTTCTCTTCCTTCTTGTTAGATTTTCACTAGAGCTGAATGGAGCATCCTTGGCATTGTGAGAACTGTGTGGGCTTTGCTAGCCATTAGTTAGAAAAGCACATATCCTAACAGAAGCCTGAAGTCCCAAGCCAGCTCACTCTGAACTTTGCAATCTGTAGTATCAGGTCCAGAGAAGAGTTCCCTGGGTGTCAGTATGTTCATTTCTTTCTTTTGGACTCCCATTTGTTCGAGTAACTTACAACTTCGTTCACAAGTAAGAAATAAAGACTATAGTTTAAAATTCTCCCTTAAAAAGGCTCAACTCCTATGAGAGGCCCCCTTCATGGGAAAAACCCTGTTACTGCACTTAGTTCTTTTGCTGCCATTAAATATTGCGTAACAGCAAGTATTGGAAATGAATTTGTGGGGCTGATATTAAAAGCAAAATTTACATTCATACAGACAGTGTTTTTGTAATGGTTTTATATTGAAAATGTATTTTCTAATCTCTTACTCTTTGAATAATAATAATTGGATTGCCAATATTATAATTTGTTGGAGCACTTAACTGGGATTCAGTTCACAGCATGTGCAGTAGACATTAATCAGTTCATAATCAGTTGTAAGGCAGAGCATAAAAGAATCCATTATAAAACACCCCTAAAAAAGAAAATTGTCTTCCAACTTCACACTAGAAAACACAATGTGTAAATTCAAGCAAAACAGACAAATTCTGTGTTTTAAGACCTGGAGATTTCACTCTGGAGATAAAGTATAACCAGAGTGCAAAACCAGATACTTTGTATTTGTCCCAGTAATTCCTGGCCTGGGGTCGATAGGCAAGTGTTTTAGATACAGCAAGCACAATGACAAAATATATTGACAAATTACAACAGGTCACACTGAGAAAGGGTTTCGTTAATACTTCTGTAGTTTTATTTCTGTAGTACTAAGCACATTGTTTTGGCTTTGTGTCAGGGATTGGTGTGTACAGTGCTGCAACAATTTGGGGTTTTGCCTGGAGTAATGATTTATGTTACTGCTGCTCCTGCCCAAAGGTTACTAATCTGCTCCTGAGAGCTGATCCTGCTGAGAGGTCATGCTGAGGCACTGTTCAACTCATGACCTCCCAAACTCCTCCTAAATGTCAGGTAGCCTGCTCACTCCTCCTCACCTGACTCATTGCCTTTGAAGAAACAGTGTCCCAATACTGCCAGCTTTATCTTCTGTTTTAATAACAGACAAGCTGTAATCTAGAAAGAATTTTAATTTATTCTTGTGAAGTAAAAGTTTAAGTTCTTGAATTGTAAAGATCCAGAAGAGAAACATAAGGTGAGAAAATGAACATAACTCTTCTTTCTCAGTTTCTTTTACGTCCTCAAAATGCATTTTGGCTGGAATAATCAAAGGCAACACCTCATCAAGCAGCAGCTCACCTTCTGGTTGCTGTCCTTCAGAGGGAAACCTAAGTTAGTCTAGTGCCAGATTAGGGCCAGCAACTTTTACTGCCCTCCACCTCCCATTCTGTCTTGAGCAGCTGCTTGTGACACTACAGTGTTGCTCCTGTAGTTCCAATTACATTCAATTTGTCTTTTTTAAAAAAATTAGCTTCCTGATTCTTTCATTCGGTTGCTTTGCCAGCCTTCATCCTTTATACCACATTGCTAGAGACAGTTTGTTATTTGGCCCAAGACTGATGCAGGGTGAATCAGCAGGCATGAACAGTATGTATTCAAAACTACTACTATACTTTATGGATCGTAGCACTGCAGGACAATTCAGGATGATGGGGGCCTCAGGAGGTCTCTAGTCCAACCCTCTGCCCAGAGCAGGCTCAGCTGTGGGTCAGACCATGTTGCTCAGGACTTTATTCCATGGCAGCTGGAAATCCTCTGCCTGCCTAGGACAGGGCTGCCCTTTGCTCCTGCCCCAATTGCTTGAGGACCCCATTGGCCACGTCTTCCCCCCAGCTGGACAGCAGCCCTGCCCTCATGCATATGGACTTGTCCGCTGCCCCAGTTTGGCATCACCTGCAAACCTGACAGGGTGCACTTGATCACTTCCTCAGGTCACAGATAGAGATGTTAAACAGGACAGGCCCCAGGGCAGACCCTGCAGGACACCACGAGGCACCAGCCTCCAGGCAGATACGACCCAGTGGCCACCACCTCTGAGCCCGACTGCCCAACCAGGTATTTGCCCCCTTGGTGAGGCACCCACCCAGAGCCTAACATCCAGCTTGGTTACAAGGACATTGTGGAAGAAGTATTGAAAGCCTTGCTAAATTCGAGGTAAATGACATCCCCTGTTCTCCACTTGTCCACAAATCCTGTCTTTTTATCACAGGAGGTAAACAGGTGATTTGGGCGTGATTTGCCCTTGGTCAAACCACACTGACAGTTCCCCATCACCTTCTTCTCCCTCGTGTTCAGAAATGTGCTCCAAGAGGACCCACTCCGTGATTTTCCCAGGGACCAAGATAAGGCTTGTAGTTACCAGGATGATCCTTTTGGCTTTTATTGAAGATAGACGCATCATTTGCTTTCTCCCTATTGTCAGAGATCTTCCCCGATCCCCAAGACCGTTCTTGTTGGAGGGTAGCCTTGCAAGCACATCAGTCAGCTTTCTCAGCACAGCTAGGTGCAACCCATGAGCTTGTCGAGAGGTCACAAGTAATCCCTGACTCATCCTCCTCTGGTCATTCTCCTTGTTCCTGAATCCCATCCTTAAGCACAGAGAGAGACGTTGTTAATGAATACTGAGACAATAGGCATTCCCTGTTTAGCCAGGCTCATCTGCCTCCATAGAGGAGCCCCATGTGTCTGAGCTGTACCATCACACTGAGGACCACCTCCTCCTCTTCCCTGTCCACCTGTACTGAAGGGTTTTTACCTGTCCACTGCTTACCGCAGTTGTGTGAGCTGTCCCACCACGTCTTAGTCACTGTGGTTTTGTTTCCCCATCCATGTGCAGTTGTGTGTGTACCCTGGGGTGGGAGCCCTGCCACCCTGCAATACTGTTCCTGAGGTCTTTTTTGCTTCCATTGCCCAGCACCCTTTCCTTTCCACCCCATCCCTCACCTCTTTACTAGGCTCTGGGTTGTCATCTGTCTTCCCCATTGTTTCTGCTTAAAAACTTTTCTCAGTGTGATTTGGTCTTTCCACAGAAATTATACGTTCCACATTATTAACACCAAGGAAAGATTTTGGTTTCATATAGTCGCCTCCATCCTACCAGGAGACTGCTGGAGATGTTGTTCCCCACGTGCAGTCTTGCTTATGGCTTCTGAAGTCGTGATGCCACCCTGTATACAGCAGCATCATTTAGATTTTAGAGGAGGTGTAAACTCAGTAGAGGATGAAGGACTGTGAGTAGTTGTTTATAGCTGATAAAGCCTGACAATTGCTTCCTGATAACTTTCTGATTCTGTTATATTTTTGTGATAATCTTGAAGCTCTCAACCTATCATTGCCATGTGAATTTCTAATAAGTTCTGTAGATGTTTGTATTTATAATCTCCTCTCTTGAAGTTTGTTTTCATAGTTTAAACTTTCTTTCTTTCTTTTTTTTTCCTTCTGAAATAGAATATTTATATGTGTAAGTTCTTATTAAGAAGTGACATGCACGAGTTTAAGCTCATATACATTGTCTTAAGGGTTTTATAATTTAAACTGTGGTCATTGCCATGATATTCTCGTTTCTTCCATAGCCGTGCACAGAGCTTCCTTCCCTATATAGAACCTCATGAACAGAGTTAATTCTCAATTTACAGCCAAGCTGGGGACTAAAGC
This sequence comes from Gymnogyps californianus, assembly GCF_018139145.2. Taxonomy (NCBI): domain Eukaryota; kingdom Metazoa; phylum Chordata; class Aves; order Accipitriformes; family Cathartidae; genus Gymnogyps; species Gymnogyps californianus. The sequence continues at coordinate 14,021,860 of NC_059500.1, read as the reverse complement.
GTTATTACTAAAACTTTAATCCTAAAGACTTTGACAAGAATGAATTTTAGGGTTTTCATTTCAAAATGACATTTACAGAAGTCCAGTGCCAACTATTGCCCCTAAAAATTTCCAGTTTCTTGGGATGTCAGACAATTTGTTAGCTAAATCCCCTGCCTTACTCAAAGAGCATGTCAATAGAAAACATTATAGTGGCCTAGCTGTCCCTACAAAGTTGGCAGGTTTTGCATGCTTTTGTTTTAGATGAGCCATTTCAGAAAATCTTGAATATTTCAGACTTCAGTCAGGTGGCTATTGTCACTATTAGATAACAGCAATATCAAAATGCCTATATCAAAACCTGTGCAGCCTCAGTGCTGGTTTTGGCACTAACAGAGTGTAAAATATCTGCTATTTTGAGTGAAAGTTTGAGTTGTTTTACAGACAATCCGCAACTTTTAATTTTCTTTCTGACTTTGACATTACAGTTGCAGTAAAGGATTGTGAGGAAAGATTTCTAGCTTCCATTTTGGATTTTACCTGTAATGCCTTCAGTTAAGTCAGGGAAGTCCCCTAGTGTTCGATCACTGACAGCGCAGATTATACTCAAAATGCTGGAATCGACTTCCGGCTGAAGAAGTCACACCAAGTGATAGTTTTCAGCAAAGAACACGCTTTTGTGAGTTCACGCATTTGAACTCAGCCTCCACACTGTCTCACTGACTCGCAGGAACTTTCACCCACGTTCAAGCACACTCACAGTTACAGACAAGACCTGTTTATAAGCCATTTGTGACCTGAAAAAGTTTAACAATCATAGTATGAAATAAGAGGGACGATGTGTTCCTACCCATAAGAAGAGGATAAAGGCTCAGCGTTGGAAGAGCGAGATGAAGATGTCTGAAGTTTGTGCAAGGTTGTGGATTCTCTCACTCTTATAAGCTGAATAAGGTCTACAGGGTAGTTCAAATATAGTTCTGTTACCAACTGAAAAAGTAGCTAGAATTATTTCCAGTTCTAATAGTGTGCTGTTTGTTGTCAATTGTTTCATGAATGCAGTAGCTTATTTCAGGCAACAAATTGCTCCCACACTCTTTGCTGTAAGTGTTCCTCTAGGTATCCAGTACTCGAACATGTTTTTATGGCCCCATAGGTGATATGATATATTTCTGTTACTTGACTGGATGAATACAGCAGCTCCTTGAATCATGCTCCCCATGTGGATTATGCTTTGAGAACTTCCCTTCTGCTGTATTTGCTGAAAAGGGCAGTCATTCCTGTTGATAATCATTCCTGTGTGCCAACAGAAATCTGCAGAAAGTGATACAAATAGTATGAAAACAATGGGACTTGTTTAAAAAAAAGGACTGAATAATAGTAATAATAATTTGAATAATTGAATATTTTTAGTCTTTGCTCCTTGTGTCTCCCTGTGGAATGAGAGATTTATTTATTTAATCTCAGAAGAATGGTGAGAATTCATTTGTGTAATGTCTGCTAGTGCTGTAACAGCTAATGCTAATAGTTGTCATTATTGTTAGATGAGTTAGCCAAGTTCTTCCTTTCTACAAGCTGTTGTAAATTGTGGCACAGTCATCTTCTTCTACGCTTTCCCTTTTATCCTTTTGCCCTCAGTATATCTAGGTGCTCTAGAGTACTTATGTGAAAAATTATGCCCACACTAAGTGTACAGCACGATGGTATGTTACATCATAAAGGTGCAGTTCCATGAAATGGGGCAAAGCAGTTTAGTAATCCAGAGTTGCAGAAGGGAGCAATCTCCTTCCCAAACTTCCCCTATCCTACTCTTACCTTTCCAAAGCTGCCTGCTCTGGGTGCTTACCTTCTGCATCTTCCTATTGCCAGCTTTTTTCTGGCTCTGCTTCTCATCACACTCCTCGATAAGCTGACACAATTTGCTAATCTACTAGAAAACTAACCCAGCTGGACTTCTCAGCTGAGTTTATTCACCAAAGTTTTAAACAGGGCTCTGCAGCCGGAGGAAGGTTGGTGGCAGGGGCGCACAGCTGGGAGCATTGGGGAGCAGGAGAGGAAGAAAAGGGAGGAAGTGGAAGCTGAACCTTCCCTGTGCAAGCAGCCGTGAGCTGGTAACCAGCTGCTGATCAGCAATGCGGGTTGGCTGGTACACACTTGGGGACAGCCTGCTGCACCAAGGCCATACCTCTTCCAGCAGAGAGGTCATTACAAAGTAACTTTACATGGCAACAGGCAAATCACTGTTTAAATTTATGTCGTGCTGGGACCCGGTACGTGTGTTTTGACCTAGTAATATGTCAGCCAGACCTGAACAGCATAATGTCCTCTTAGCAGCTGTGTGCGTTCCGTACGTCAAATGTCAGACAAAACTTCCAGTGCTCCTCTGGCATTTGCTCATTTCATCCCAGGGTGAGCTGAGGTTATATATCCTCCTGCAAAATAATCATGCAGTGAGGACTGAAGCAAAAGAATTGGGTTATGTTGTGATTTATATCTCCCATCAGCCCAGTCTTGGTGTATTAGCTGGAGACAGTGGTCACAAAAGGCACATTTTTCAGATGCTGTAATAAATATTTAGGGCTGACAGCATGTTGCCTTTATTTTCCTTGTGGATAATTCTTTCTGAGGGGAGAACTGAAATCTGAGTGCATCTCATTTCTTCTGTTTTGTTGGTGGTTCTTCTGTGCACTGTTCCTCCTTTCTCTTGATGACCTTTTCCTTCATGTTGTTTTGAAAAGTGAGGAGACACCATGGCTCTGCTTTGTGTTCCACAGGGAATATAAAGGAGCACTGTATTTTCTTTTTCTTGTAAACACCTTTTCTTACTCGAAATAACCACCTTTTCTTCTCATTATTTATAGTCCATGGTAAATGCATAAAGCGCTTCACAAAACACATAAGGCAAAATCTGTGCTTCAAAAAGCACTATTGTATCTCCAGTGAGTTACAGAAAAGAAACGAAGGTGTTGTTAGGAGTCTAAGGCCCTAATCCTACAGCACTAACGTTAGTGTGAACTTTGTCATTAATTTAAATGAGCCAAAAATTAGCTTATTTATTCTTAGGATAAAACTCAGAGGAGAAGTAGTAAAGTAAGTTTCATTTCTTGTGGTTGTCTTAGGAACTGTGTAACACGATTGCTTGAGAGCTAAAATAAATTATAGATGTTAGAATTTTGGCAGACTAGCCTGGACATCACAAATCATATTTCAGGTCCCAGCTTTATCAAAAGTAGTCTGTATAACTTCAGGTGAATTAAAGTCTGCAGCCAGACCTTTAAAATTAACTTGATGATACCCTGTTTCTGCTAGGCATAGGTTCTCAGTACTTTTGTGAACCAGTCCTAAGAGCTAATTTTTATTCCATTCCATTTTGCCATCTTAAGCTTGCTAAAACACCTTGTGAAATCACAATGTGTGTAGCTAGGTAGAGTTCCTGAGAATTCAAACAGAGATTTAGGATGATTTTGAGTAGTACCACAAATGTGCGATGTTTGGGTAGATATGTATGGAAACAAATGTTTTTGCATAGATTTTGCACCAGTGTATCTGCATTGAAGATAGTTGGATTAATCAAAGATACAACAACGGAGGTGACTAAAGAGGCCTTGAACAGTTTCAAGCCCTGACTGGATAAAGCCCTGAGCAACCTGGTCTGACCCCACAGTTGAGCCTGCTCTGGACAGGGGGTTGGACTGGAGACCTCCTGTAAGCACTTTCAATGAGGAGGAAAAAAAAAGAAAAGAGGCAGAAAAAAAAAACCCACACCAAAATAACTAAACCATGAAACACAGGTTGATACACAGGATAGAAAGAACTGAATCTCCAAGCATAACTATACAAATAGCAGTTTTACGATCAACCAGTCAGCCTTGCCTCCATGCCTGGTAAGATCATGGAGCAGATCCTCCTGGAAATTACGTTGAAGCATATGGAACACAGGGAGGTGATTAGACACAGCCAACATGGCTTCACCAAGAGCATATTGTACCTGACCGATCTAGTGGCCTTCTATGATGGAATGACTGCATTAGTGGACAAGGGAAGAGCTACAGATGTCATCTACCTAGATTTCTGTAAGAAGGCCTTTGATATAGTCCCCCACAACATTCTTGCCGCTAAATTGGAGAGGTACAGGTTTGATGGATGGACTGTTAGATGGATAAGGAATTGGCTGGATGGCGGTGTCCAAAGAGTTCCAGTCAGTGGCTCAATGTCCAAGTGGAAACCAGTAATGAGTGATGTCTCTCAAGGGTCTGTACTGGGACCAATACTATATATTGTCGTCCTCAGTGACATAGTGGGATTGAGTGCACCGTCAGCAAGTTTGCAGATGAAACCAAGCTGAGCTGATATACTTGAGGGAAGGGTCCAGAGGGACCCTGACAGGCTTGAGGAGTGGGCCCATGTGAACCTCCTGAAGTTCAACAAGGCCAAGTGCAAGGTCCTGCACCTGGGTCGAGGCAACGCCCAGTATCAATTCAGACTGAGGGATGAATGGATTGAGAGCAGCCCCGCGAAGAAGGGATACTGGTGGATGAAAAATTGGACATGAGCCAGCAACGTGTGCTTGCAGCTCAGAAAGCCAGTCGCATGCTGGGCTGCATAAAAAGACGCGTGGCCAGCTGGTCGAGGGAGGTGATTCTCCCCTTCTATTCCACTCTCGTGAGACCCCACGTGCAGTACTGCACCCAGCTCTGGTGTCCCCAGCACAAGAAAGACATGGACCTGTTGGAGCGGGTCCAGAGCAGGCCCATGAAACTAATGATCAGAGGGCTGGAACACCTCTCCTTTGAAAAAAGGATGAGAGAGTTGGGATTGTTCAGGCTGGAGAAGAGAAGGCTCCAGGGAGACGTAATTGTGGCCTTTCAACACTTAAAGGCGGCTTATAATAAAGATCGAGAGAGACTTTTTACTAAGGCCTCTAGTGACAGGACAAGGGGCAATGTTTTTAAACTGAAAGAGGGTAGACTGGACATAAGGAAGACATTTTTTATGATGAGGGTGGTGAGACACTGGAACAGGTTGCTCAGAGAAGTTGTGCATGCCCCACCAACAGAAGTGTTCAAACTCAGGTTGGACGGGGCTTTGAGCAACCTGATCTAGTGACAGATGTCCCTGTCCATGGCAGGGGGGTTGAACTAGATGATCTTTAAAGCTCCCTTCCAACCCAAACCGTTCTGTGATGCTTTCTTGTAGAGAGGAAGCTGGTAATGCAGCTAATTAATTTCCTGTCTTGCAGTAATCTTTGCTTACAGTCTGAGATTATTAAATCTGGCTGGACATTAAGACCTGATGTAGGTGCAGCCAACCTGGCGGTATGGCAGTATGAACACTATCTGTTGGCTGCTCCTTTCACTCACTCACAAGCTTCACCCTCACTGCTCCTCTTAATCATCTTTTGCATTTCTCCAGTGCCACAATCACCAGGGCTTTTGTCACTCCTTATTCTTCTGCACTTCTCGCTATGCTCTTCAGTCTCTTTCAGAACCGCCATAGGTTTTTGCTACAGGTCTGCTAACAGATTTTTTCCTCATCATACTTCTTGAAGTAAAATATATGAAGCTGAAAATAAAACATGGTCTCTGAACTCACATTAAATAGGTTTTCTGATTTTACACTTGGCAGAAAACCTTAACGCGTTCACCTTCTTCCATTCCAGAGTTTGTACCCTAATGCTGGGGGATGTTGGCTTATTGTTAATGCTCAGCCCAGGCACACTTAGAGAGTTAGTTGACTTACTTCTGTGTATGTAGTTTCATGCTTTTCCCACGTGCTACTTGCTATAAATCTCTTTTTAACAGAGATTCCTTTCTAACAGAATAGCACAAAACAAGTATGCATCAGGACTGCCTGTTGGTCTTAACAGAGTTCCCATACTTGTTTGAGCTTCTCTCTCCTTCAGGCAGATAGAAAAACTGGGAAGGAAACTGGGGGGGTGAGGGTGGGTGTTTGCTTTCTCTTCTGGCCTCAGTAACTTCTTAAAGTTTGTTTCAGCTTCGGGATTTTATTCTTAAATCTTCAGAAGCAAAACAGTCCCTGGAAGGTGCAAATGGCGCTGATTCCTGGAAAGGAACTGTGAATGAAAACTTGGTCGCTGTGAATCTCACTGTTCTTTATACACAAAGAAATATCTTACATTCTTCATGCCTTTTTGACTACCTAAAGAAAAGTAAATTATCTCTATAGGTTAACTCCAGCATGTTTGAATACATTTATTTGTTCACTGCAATAAATGCTGCAGATCTGATACAAAATCTGTTAAGTACATAGCAGTCATTTTATGTAGACCCAAATGTTTTGTAGAGAATGATATTAGACAATGTTCTGTTGTCTAATATGATGCCAAAGCAGCTTGTTTTAAAAATTAGCAAAAGAAATGGAGTCTCTGAGTTCTTTTTGCAAGCACACAGAATTTGAACTGGGTTTTTATAACTTTTTTTTTGCTTCACATTAAAATGTTTTCAGCAGGGTTTCTTTATTTTGGCATATTGTGGGCTTTCAAGCATGATTGGAATTCTGCACAGCATCGTAGTTCTGATTTGCATGTCCTGTTAGAGACACTATTCAACTGTAAATTAATTATGGAAAATAATGGAACTCTATAATTAAGATTTGTCTAAAGTCAGTAAGTCTCTCTTCTATTATATTTTAAACTTTGTCTATATTAAATGAATATGCTTAAAAAAGGGGGTTGTATTTTTCTGTGCCTGAAAATCTGAGTCATTCATATATTGCTAAATAAGCTGCTGAAAAGTCTAGTAACATTGTGACTCTGAAAGATATAACCTTGACTGAAAAGTTAGTCATTCCTTACCTAAGTGTTCTGCTTCATATCACAGTTGATACGAATCAGCAATAGAATGGCAACAGCACTGCTCGTTACGCTTTATTAGCAATGGAAAGATACCCTTAACTGTGAAGTTGTGTCAATCATGGAGTCTCAGTTCATTTCTGGTTCTTCTAGACAATGTGGGGAAGCCAATCTCAGTTCGTAGCCTGTGGTTTACCTAAATCATTACAAGTTGATAAAACCACATTTATTTGTCACAGGGAAAACAATGCACAATGATATTTTGTTAAAATTAATTATTATTTTGTTTTAAACACAGATGTCTGAGGCACACTGACAGTAGTATTAGCTTTTCAGACACAGTGTCAGAAAAAAAACAGCAGCAGCATCAAACCACTTATTTTAACTTATACAAATGTTAAGCAGATGGCTTAGCTGCTTCTCTGTGATGGTTATGTGCTTTCTGGTTCTGGCGTTGTGCAGTGATAAAGAGTACAGCATGCACAGCACATAGGTGTAGCATCCTGCATTTTTACCCTCTACATGAAGAAGAGAAACCTGTACATAAATGATATTAATAGAATACTGTTCTTAGTAAAATACTTAGTTATGCATTGGTCTTTAGTCTCAGAAACACAAGTGCATTATTAAAAGTCTCTTGTACTCAAGTTTTTTTAAGGAGGCTAAACAAAAAAAAAAAAGGCTTTATAAGAAAGTACTAAATCTACTTATTTATTTGTATAAAAGAATACCAGTTAACAGTTCTTTACTTAAATTTTTTCTTGTGAGTCAAGTTGATCGTGGATGTTAAATGTGGTCAGTCTTCTGTATGATCTTTGCATGGGTTCAAATTTTGTCACTAAGGATTCAGGTATGAAAGATGTGGAGAATACTGGCCCTGTTCCTACCAAAGTGTTCCAAGTATCCAAGAAACCCTATTGACTCTTTGCAAGCAAAAGAGGTGGAAAGTATGGTAGCTTTGCAAAATTTCTTGGACATGAAATAGCTGTAATAGGTAATCTCTTCCAGGGTTACAGCTGCATGTTTTGTTACAGCAATGCAACTAATACACTTAATATTTTTTAAGGGAATCACTATTTTTCTGTATCCTGACAGCAGCTGCCAAACTCTTCCTTAGACAATGCTTCTTTTTCCCTTTTTCAGTCAGTTCTTATATGGCCATAATATGCAGACTCTTAAAATGAAAAGCTTGTGCACACACCAATTCCTGCCTCCAGTCATTATTTTTCAGAGGCATGAACCCTCTTAAATATCACCTGTTTTAAATACTTTTATGGGAAAGCAATCAAATGGCTAAATTCAAAGTGAACATTAACTTGGAATACCATCTGCTATATCTTACATTAAAATGCCTTATTCTGAGCCTAATGGTGCAAACTCCTATTTTAGACTGCTGACTTCATTCCAGAAAAAAAGAAAATGTACTGAAGGTTCAGTACAATGAAAGCAGGTTCAGTCAATGGAAGCAAATATTCACATGATTTGAAAATAACCTTAGCAAAGCTAAATGGCATGAAGAAAGTGATACGTACAGGTCAAGGAAATCATATCAGTTACAGAGGGATATTTCTTAATTTTAGGTTACACAGTGGTCTGTAACTACTCCCTTAGGCCATTACAAAGTAATAAATTAAGACTGTTGGCAGTGATGGACTTCTGTGTAATTTCTTAATGACACCAAGTGATTAATACATATTTTATGTTCCTAATTAAAGTTTATTCAGTGGGTCAGAATAGTTTCTTTCTTCAATTCTGCTCACAGTTTGCTATTGCCTTTAAAATGAGCCGTGATGCCTTTGCAGGCATATCTTGAGCTTTTTAAACTTGTGACTCAATGTAGAAGATTGTATGAGAAAGAGGTTGATGCTCTCACCTGAACATATATCATTGCCAGTAAACATAGACAAAAAATAATTATGGTATATAGATATCTTCCTTCAAAAATTCTAACCTCAATAGCTGCTGCTATTCGTCGGCAGTTGCAGTAATGTCACACCTACAGCTGGAAGAAAGGAGAAGGAAGAAGTCTCTTTTAGTGCATCTAAAACTTTCTCTCAAAGTTTCTACATTAAAACCTTTCTGATTGAGAGAAAGGAAAGAGTTTGAAGCCGTAGAGCACAGATAGGCAGAAGACACCTATTTCAGAGGTTACTAATCCTGGTTGTCAAGTCTTAAGTTCACAGTTACTGACTTTAATTCTCCCAGGACCTTATTAACTTTTAGCTCTCAATAAATGTGGATCTTTACACCTTTTTTTCCTTTCTTAAGAAAAAATGTTGGTTTTGTGATATCTCTTAAATGATAATAGTAATTAAAACAAACAAACAAACAAACAAACAAACCGGTGTCAAACTTCACAAAAGTCTTCTGGAAAATATTGTGTCCTTTGTGTATAGAAAGGGAGAAAAGATCAGACATTTTCTCTGCACATTTAGAGACAAGTCATCTTTATTTATTTCACTGACGATTTTCTCCAGTTTTCACTAAATCAAATTTTGGAGGAGATAGAAATGCTTTGTTGTGTACAAGATACTAAGAAAAAGATAAATGAATGCAGTATTCCAACTGATATCTTCTTGGTTGCCAATATATCTGAGGAAGTTTTATATATTCTATTTTTCCAATGAATCTATGCAGATTTTTTTAACTGTGAAATGCTATAGAGTAGGGGCCCAGCATGCTCACATTCTTCATATATAGAGCTGTTGCTCTGAAATCACAACATGATGAGCACATGAGCAAAACTAAGATGTTTACAAGTTTGTATTTATGAATGATTTGAAAAGAGGGGCATCCATTTGTAGTATTACCGTTTTTTTTTATTTGAAAATTTCAATAATGATTACCAAATCTTTTTCTAATAAACATCATCAAACCTAAATATTCTTTTCAAAATCCAACCTTTGCAGTTATATACTGTAAAATATGCATTTCTGTGGAGAACCTTTGGAAAAGTTAATCCTTGCTCAAATGCCATGGTGGTGAATTTTTAAATAGGGAACAATTTTTGTCAGATCAGAATCATTCATTCTTGAAAAAATTAAAATATGTCAATCCATTATTATCCTAAGCTTTCCATTCTAAAATTTAAATTAAATACTTAAGTGCAATGCCTTATAAGAGATGCAAATCCAGTTCTGATTTGATTGCATTCCAGAAGTGAACAGGCTACTCTTTGGATTAGACTTGCCTTTGTATAAATTTGTTTCATTATAGGAGTTATATAGCTCTGAGTACCTAATGGAGGACAGTCAAATGTTTTGCCCATTGAAAAGAATGGGAAACAGGATCAATACAACACTAAGAACACAGTACAGTGTTTAATGAAAAAAGATTTAATTTTAATTTAGCACTGACGGATGATGTTGATGACCTGAAAGGAAACCTACTTTTTTGGTAAAAGTTCCATCTTTTTGTTTTGATTAGAAATGTTGAAACAACGAAGGAGTCATCAAATGTCCTGATAGACTTTTTGGCACTTTTTTTTTTTTTTAGTTTTGAGAAGCCGTGTATGAGGTTAAAAAAAAAGAAATTTCTTCAGTTCTAGTAAAGGATAATAACCTTAAGCTACCATACCATTCCCTCAGTTTCTCTTAGTTGCTGATAAATTCGGATAAAATTCTCATCTGCTTCCTAACCATTTTCCAATAGGTCATGCTCATCGTCTGCATTTTTCCTGTCTTCTGTAAAGGTTGGAAGAAAGCAGACAGTTTAGCTATAGATTTGCAGCCCATCAGACTTCATATTGCATCAACCAGCTCAGAAATGATAATGGGTATCATCTTTACAGTATCACAAGATCTATAACACGTAAACCTTTTCCTATACCAGTCCATGTCATTAAAAGTCCACAAATCTGTCTCAGATTGTGAGCTCAGTTTCATAGCCTTGAATACATTTGTCTTTCCAAGGTCAGGGAGCGTAATTGTGGATTTGGTGTAGTGGTTTTGTTTCCTCTGGGCTTGAGAACAGTCTTTTCCAGATCTGTTCTGTGAGTCTATTTCATTTGTAAGTTCAAAGGGGCTTTGAGCAATTATAACAAAGACTATAATTGCTGAGAACTTGCTGAAAATAAGGGATGAAAAAGTTCTCAAGTAGATAATCCCGAATAGAAATTATGTTAGTATTAAAAAAGACTGGAGGAAGAGGTCTCAGATTATCTTAGAACAGAAACTCCAGCATCCCATTTTAGTATCTGAGTCCAGTAGATTTAGCCACATGTTCATGCTGGCTTACACTAAAGGTAATAGACGTAAGCTCAAGGAATCCACAGCATGCACTGCAGAGATGAGCAAAATTGACCTGAACCTGTGGCAGTCTCTTGCAGGAATGTGAGGAGTGTTCACACCATAATCACCAGGGAATTTGCAGAACTGTGTTATTGTAAATGCAGTAGGGATATGGATGGGATCTCTGCATTTCCCAAATGGAAAGTGTCTCTCCTAATACAGCACCTGAGGCACTGTTAAGTGGTAGCGATTCCAGAGGAATTAGCTCAAGCCCAGTGTACCTGCAGTAATAAGCCAGTCAACTCGAAAGTGACTCTGCCTGAAGCCTTTCCACCCCTGTATTGTGATTCCCATGACTTCTTTATCTGGCAAGACAGTGGAGAACACCTGCATCCAGATTGGCTTTGCTGGGAGTTTTTGAGTCCAGGAAAGAAGTGACTATCTTGTTTCCCAAACTGAGTTCACTCCTCGGATAGTATTTGCTGCTGCCTTTGTCCTGTGCTGCAGACAGTAAGCACATCCATGGTGCAAAATTACATGAAAGGCTTCAGTCTACATGATTCCACACATGTAAGGCTATTGGCTGCAATAAAATATGTTTCTGTGGCAAAAGAAATTAAAAGCTGGAATTGGTGGGAGTTCTTCTCCATGGTCTTCAGTGGGTCCAAAATTTCGCAATAGGTATTCAAAACGCTGTGAAAAAACTTCAGGTTTTTAAGAAGCTTGAAGTGTGTATATGTAGAAATCATGGGAGAATAGTTTATGATCTGCTTTGTATATATTTATAGTGTGAGCTTTTAACCTGTGTGAAGATAAGAAAAGGGTTTGTAAAAGCCACTCAGGGAAATGAGTTCAATTTGTTTGGGCAGTTACAGTTCGTTCTCTGAAATAATATGCTTTAAATAGCCTCAATATGTTTTCTGAATGTCTGAAATGAAGAACAGTAATTGGAAAAATAAATCACTAGTCCAGATGTTATCAATGGTGTTGGGTCAAAATTTTTGATGTTCTTGGAGTATTTATCAGCTGAATTAAAGCATATTACATTTCATCCAAAATATCAGCTCAGCATCTCAGTAATATCTCAAATACCATTCAGGTAGAAAACATCTCTAATTCATAGTATGTTAGCTCAAACTACACACACTGTAGTCGCGAACACAGACTACTTTAAGTGTATATTTTATCTTTCTGTTTCATGTGCCCAGATGGTAATCTGTTTGCTTTGGGGTGAATTCATGAAATGAAGCATCTAGAGTTTAGAGTGTTTTGATTTGCTTCACTAGCTGCACCAAGCTCTGACTATATAACAAGATATTTGCTGCTAGAGGTTTTACCCTGAAAGTAATGTTGCCAAAGGGTAAGGAAAGCATAAATGTATTGGTACTCTTTTCCAGACTAGAATTCTGCTAAGAATACTACAAACCTTAAGGGCAAGAGCTCAGTTTCCCAGTCTGAAGATGAATGTCATATGTTTTATAAACACAGTCCTCTAAAATGAATCAGGTCCGCACTTGAATCATCCATCAAGTTACAAATGCAAGGTCAAACAACATTTTGCTTTACTATAAGAACATTCATATAAAGTTGATTTAGTTATAGTGACAGTTCTATATTCTCTTTTATATTGCTAAAAGGTATCAATTACATTACAGGTAGATTACAGCTATAAAATTAAGTACCTCTTATGTATGCATGCTGGAGAGCTGCCTTATTTTATAGGTGTAACTTTTTTAATTCAGGCACTTGTTTCTATATGTGACTATGAATAAGGAGAAATCCTGGGTGTGGAAGAGAAAGAGGAAGTCTCAGAGGCAGCTCAAATTTGTTTCAGAGGAAGCCAGAGAGGCAGTAAGCAAAGTAATTCCTTCACTGGTTCTTCCTTCTATGGTAATCCCCATGGATTTTAGCAGGACTTTGTGATATCATCAAGCCATACCACTGGCACTGAAATTGCTCTGTGTATCCCTGGCTAAAGCAAATAGCGTATCTCTTACCTTTCTCTGACCTAGAAGAGACACAGGGCCACTCTGAGTAACAAATAAAAAGATTAAACATGCTTACCCACTGTCCTGGTTTCAGCTAGGACAGAGTTAATTTTCTTCCTAGTAGCTGGTATAGTGCTGTGTTTTGGATTTAGTAGGAAAATAACGTTGATAACACACTGATGTTTTTAGCTGTTGCTAAGTAGTGTTTATACTAAGTCAAGGATTTTTCAGCTTCTCATGCCCAGCCAGCAAGAAGGCTGGAGGGGCACAAGAAGCTGGGAGGGGACACCGCCAGGACAGCTGACCCAAACTGGCCAAAGAGCTATTCCATACCATATGACATCATGCCCAGTATATAAACTGGGGGAGCTGGCTGGGAGGGGAATCGTGGCTCGGGAACTAACAGGGCATCGGTCAATGAGTGGTGAGCAATTGCATTGTGCACCACTTGTTTTGTATATTCTAATTCTTTTAGTATTACTATTGTCATATTATTATTATCATTATCATTGTTTTTCATTCCTTTCTGTCCTATTAAACTGTCTTTATCTCAACTCACGAGTTTTTTTTTCCTGATTCTCTCCCCCATCCCAGGGGTGGGGGGGCAGTGAGCGAGTGGCTGCATGGTGCTTAGCTGCTGGCTGGGGTTAAACCACGACACCCACAAAAGCTAACTAACAGTAGCTTAACTGTAGGATGTGCTGTCTCACGTTGATTGTTGTAACTAGGTACTAGGCTTATTTTTAGGTGTTGTTGAAATTACACATACCATTTTTTTTGTCATGAACTTGTCCTTAAGTTCTGAGAGTAAGTTATCCTTGGTTTTGAATGGCACAAAACTAAATATTCATTCTTCTGCAAGAAATTAGCATTACGTCATGGAAGGCAATGTTGCTACTGTAAATAGTAGAGGCAAGCAAACTTCAGGAGTGGAAGGCACCTGAAAATGAAAGATTATGGGTACCTGCAGAAAATACAAGAGCACTATTGGACTTATGCTCAAACAAATGAATGTTTTCTTAATCTCTGTTCTTGTAACTTCTCATCTCTTCTTGTCTCAGCACATATCTGACTGAAATGGGAAACATCCCTGAATAAAGGTCTTATTCCTTCACTTTATCTCGTGACAAATCCTATTTGCTGAGCTGACGATAAAAGATTATAAAATGGACTGTTGCAACAGTTTAATATTACATCATATAATTTCATTAACTCCTTTTTTTTCTGTTGAAGAGTGATTTCTTTGAAATAACTATCATGCCGCAAAATAAAGCTGTCTGTTAGACTTCACACAAATGAAACTTACAATTAATAGTGATGATTGAAGGTCAAATGGTGCAAGTGAGTATTGGGCATTCTAGATGTTCATGTTGTGTTTGTCCAGTTCAGTGTGACATGTTTAAGCTGTGTCCCTAGCTCTGTTTTACACTGAATGGCAATTTTGAATTGTTATCTAATGTAGTTTTGTCAAGTCTTTGGTTCATAAAAGACTGTGTGTCTTCCCGGTGTCCATGATAAAAAGAGGTGATTTCTCCTAAGAAGAGGTTGACGTAATAATTTCAGCTATTGTAACCACTGCTCCTAAATGCCTCCAAGATTTTAAACAAAATTACATCAAGAGTCATTCCCAGAACACTGGTCCACCATGAGGTGTTTCACAACTGTAAGAGAACCTATATGAGCCACATGGCACAGGTTCTCGGAAGAGAGTTGATGACACGGTTCATTGCAAGAAATATTCAGAATATTTGTCTGTCATTAGGTAATTCTTAATAGCTGTAATTCTGCTGATGTGTAACACATCAAACAGTATTTCACCCAGCATGCAAGAAGGTGGGACGGGATGGGTGAGAGATTTGAGTAGGAGGCATATGTTGATATTAGATACCTTTATGTATTGGATTGGCACAGATGAAATAAAAACTTACAGACGATACGTATATATAGTCAAGGCATAAACAACACTGCTTTCTGGTTTTCCAGATGCATGTAATTTGATTTTGGTAGAGGACTGTAAACCTGGGTAGCGCTTGAGTGGTATGCAGAGGAATGAAACTAACAATTGTGTAGTCTTTATGGAGGAATCCTGTTGGTGGCAAAGAGAACAAATACTGAAAGGAGAGAGATAAATTATTATGATTTCATCAGGTGACACTTTGACATTTATCCTGGATTGCAGTATTTTTGCTTTCATTTCTTCATAATTTTAATTTTGCATCTTGTTTGTGATAGTTTGATAGTGACCAATTATTGTGACTTTTATTGAAAAATGAGTAAATTTTTGAGAGTCATAAGCAATAAATGTTTTGAAGGACTGATTTTGCAAAGACCATAAGCTTCTTCACATCACTTTGTCTATAGTAGTTCTTAAACATTAAACTTAGTCAGCATTCATTCTAATTGAAGGTTATATGATGATGAAAAATGAAGAGAATGACAGAATTTAATTCCTTTATTGCAGAATGCCTCAGTGTCCATTCTTTTGACTTTCAACAAAAGCATCAATGAATTTGTATGGGCTTTGTGGAAAGCAAATGAGATACTATATGCTTTGGCTTCAGAAATCTGAAATTGATTAGTTTTCAAAAATCTCATGCGTAATGATGAAAACAGAAATTGTAGTAACAAGATCATGTAAATCATGAAGACATTTAATAAGGCAAATTTGAACAATTTTTTTCAGCTTTCTCATGGTTTTAAACCTGAAAATACTGCCTCAGTTCACTTCTGATCACTTGTGATAACTGAAATAAAGTGATGACAGATGTATATTTTAAGTCAGAAAATAAAATATGAACCCAAGCCTATATCCAATTTCTGTTGTTAAAGTATTAGAAATTATTGAAAGGATCATGGAAGGTAAGTCTGATGGGTCCTCAAGAGCATATAACTCACTCGCCTCCCCCAGTGCTGCCTCTAGCTGTATATATGTAATTTCTGACAGATATTTATCCAAGTTTCATAATGGCAGAAGTACTGGAGGTTCCACAACTGCCATGGACATTACATTTCAGTGCTAAACTATCCTTAGAATTAGAAAGCTTTTTTTTCCCAGAGGAAGTTCAATCTCTTTTTCTGCAATTTAAACTCAGTACTTTCAGTTTCATCAACTTCAACATCTGTTTTTTCTATTTCCAGTATTTTCTTGTGCAGGATCTGAAATGCTAAAATGCAATTACATGTCTACAGAGCATAGTATGTCCTGTATATCTGAATAGGAAGCAGTGGACATTTCAGTGCAATGCCTACTCTTACGAAGCTACACTTCCACTGTGTTACACTGAAACTCCTCTTAGCTGAGGAGAGTGGAATGAAGTCAGGAGAAGAAACAGGTGCCTGTGGGTTACGGTGATCTGGCACAATTTAGCAACTCTGCTAAAAGCAGTAAAGTTTTGGAAAGTTTTGCTACATATTTGTAAAGCTGACTCTCAAGGGACATGTTTGCAGACCTCAGTGTGCAGCACATTTTTTGATTTAATTCCTTCAATACCAAATCTCTGCGATATGCTTTCAGGGAAAGTGTGATATCTGCGTCCAACAAGATTTACTTTTTTATTAGCTAGTTCATTTAGATTTTTAAAAAACTGGCTTTAAGCTTAATATGTATTGCAAACAATCTAACACATCTGTTGAAAAAAAACCCAAACATTGCCTGCCTTAGGCTTATATGGAAATTTTTATTTGTTCAATTCGTTAATGCTTGACAAGAAACATACATTTTAAGATAATGTTGTGAACTATGACAGATTTAGAAAACAAACTACTGCTCTCCTCAGTGCATCTTGGATACATCTCTTCAGAAATCTGCAAAAAAAAAATTGGTGACTTACTTTGAGGAAAAATATGACCACTAACCTTACAAAATTCTATTGTCTAAAGAATTTCATTATTTTATGCTTGAAACCCTACTGTAAATTATATATAAAACTAATTAATTATAGTGTCAAGATGTAGATCTGGAGGATCTTCATGATTATGAATAGAATTTTGAAACCTCTTTAAAATCTGAAATATTTATTTTTTGACAGTTAAAGCAGTCAGCTTTTTGGTTGTGTTGCATCTCAACATTTAGCTCTGTGGCCTTTAATGTTTTCAATATTTTAGAATATGTAGGTCACATAACTTATTTTCATGATGCTCATGTTTATTGTGTGCTTTTAGGGCAAAACTATCTTAATTTATTTCACATGTCTGGCATGTGGCTCAAAAAATCCAACTGAAATCTCTGTAATTTCTTCAGGCTGTCCCTGTGTAGTGTGTTTTGGTGACTTATAGTTTTGATGTCTTCTTGTTTTGAAATTATGATACTCTCAGCATAATTTTTCTGACAGTTGTCCTCTTCCTTAAAACAATATCTTGATTGAGATTGCAGTTATGCTATTGCAATAGACAAATTTAGATAAAGTGTTCCAGAGTTACCAAAGGGGGGTTCCTGCAGATGATTTTTCCTCCAAAAATTTGAGTATGATCAGCATCTGAGGCGAAAAGTTCTGTGTTTTCCCTGCACATCTTTTTGTTTATTTTGGACTTTTATTCTGCTGGATATTGTATAGTTCCCACTGGTTCTTGTAGTGGCCACTATATGGGCCACTAAAGATTTTGTAGAAAATTGTGGTAGCCCCTCCCCTCTCATTTGTCTCTCAGTATTTTCCATTTTTTTCTCTCTTCCATTCACAGTAATTCTTATCATTCACGTTTGCTTTCTTGACTACTAAGCTGATGTCCTTGCAGACCTGCTTTCTAAGGCTCTCAAATCTTACTTCTGAGGGGTGATGGTGATATCAGAACACACTACTTTTTATCTAATGTGAGTGCTTTTTTTTCTATGTGTATCACTGTACGTGCGGCGACATGGAATTTCCTCTACGATTTCCACACCTGGTTAGTAAGCTTGTGCAGTTCTCCGGCATCAGCTTGGTAGCACCTGAAGAGCAGCTTGAGGCCAAAAGCAGCTTGTTGTAAGACGAGACACTGGTGATATCCTGCTGCTGAGGAAACTGATTAGTTCCTCTGTTTCTCACCTTTTAGGCAATCACTTATCTCTGTAAGGACCTCTTCCTTGTCCCAGAGAAACTTAGTTTCTCTAATAGCATTTTGTGATGGACCTTGTTGAATTCCCATTGGCATCTGTCATAACAACACCCCTCTAGTCCTCTACTACCACTTAGGTTTTGCCCTCAGAAGTAATGAAGTAATGAGTTGGAGATGTTATCAACATTTGGGAGTTTGATTCTTGAGCTTCTCCAATGGAGGAGATTTTGATGTTGATACTCCATTGTACTGCTGCGTTTTGGGGAGTACAGAAATCTGATTACTTAAATATCCTTTGAAAGTGAGTTAGAATATAAAGCACAGTTCAGAGTTAAATCCTCTCGTCCTCCAAAGGTTCATGCTCATCCTTATTTTAAGTCTGCTATGTGTACAACCAAAGGTGAAGAGAAGTGGCTACAGTACTTAAAATATTTCCCTTTTGTTTCAGCATACAAGAAATGAAACAAATTTTTAGAGACATGGTGGATTTGCCTATTTGTATGGGGTTTTTTCATTCTAATTTCTTTCTGTATCAAGTCTGAGAATAACTCAAGGGAACAAAAGGCAAGATTAAAAAATAGTTACAATTCCCCCTAGGAAGTGAAAAACCTGAAAAAAAAAATATTGCCATGAGTTCAAATAAAGCTTCTCCCCTTCTCCATTAAAATCACCAAATAAGTTAGCTTTGAACCTATTCCTTTAACCTACACAGCAGTGAAAGCAAAGCATGCTCTTTATTTAACTTAATACTACCTAATAAATTTAGGAATTCAATACAGTGTAGAAACCTTTCACGTTACTGTAGAATATATATTTAGACTGCAAGACACTCTTCCAGTATGGTGTGAAAGAATGGCAGCTTCTATGGGAAAGCACTATGGAAAGATTGCCATTCTGAAAATAGCACTGTTTTCTTTTGTAGGAAAATACCTTGTCATTTAAACAAACAAAAAGGTCCAGTAGTAATGAACTAAGATATTGCAGTGGTGGAACAACTTGCTTACCCTTCGCCCTCTTGAGCTGACCTAATCAGTATAATAGCACATGCACTGAATGACCAAATGTTTGCTCTTACCAAATTGTCCTGTTATAACCTTCAGCACAGAAGAGCACTGAAATACTATTGTTTTTTTGACTTAACCTCATGATGTTGGCTTTAGCCCAGTGACAGTATAGCTCATTAGGAGCAGACACTTCTTTCTGTCTTTCTTAATGAAGAATTGCCAGGACTGTGTAGAGAAACTGTGGTAGGTTGACCTTGGCTGGCTGCCAGACCCCTACCCAGCTGCTCTCTGACTCCCCTTCCTCAACAGGACAGGGGGAGAAAATAAGATGAAAAAGCTTGTGGGTCACTTACTGATTATTGTCACAGGCAAAACAGACTCAATTTAGAGAAGATTAATTTAATTTATTGCCAATTAAAAATAGAATAGGATGGTAAGAAACAAAAACAAAACTAAAACCACCTTCCCTTCACCCCCCCATCTTCCCAGTCTCAACTTCACCCCTCCATGCCCAACTTTTCTACCTTCAGACTTACATTCAGAAATAAGTTGATTTACAGTTTCTGCGTGTTTTGACACTTCTTATGATTTTCTCTAGATAAGCTGTTTTCAATCTAGTTAGAGAGCATCAATAAAGAAAATAAGCTAAGAGTTAAATAAAGTGTCTCAAAATGAGTTCTGCCTGTTAATAGAACATCTTTTTTGTTCTTAGGCATTCAGGCAATGCAATATTATTTTATCCTGGTGGCTTTTTCTTCCTGTTTTCTTGTATTGCTGATTATTTCCATTCCTTCAAATAATAATTTAACCTCTTTATTAATAGAAGATAGCATTTGACTTTCAAAATACTTCACTCAGTCTCTGTCTCTGGTAGATACAAAGATAAGAGCTGTACAGTCAGATTTAGGCCTGAATGTGAGTTTTCATCAAGAAGAAAATATTTAAGTTTCTGAATGTCGGAAGAGGTGTTCAAATTTCAGCGAAATGTTGGAGAATTGAAGTTTTTATTCCATGACAATTGTTCAAAAAAATTCCGAGGCAAACGTTCTGCCCACACCTGTTAATCTTCTCACCTAAGCAATGGGGGGTGGGTGGGGTGGTGGTGAGGTGTGTTGGGATGTTACTTGGGTTTTTTTGTCATACTAACAGCTGATACAGAACAACAGAAAGCCAAGCAAATTCCATAAAGGGGCCCCAGAAGCCCAAGATGGATTTCTAGAGAATTTGCTTAATCACACCACTCCTTCAAAATAATCATTTCGAGGGGAGAATATTTTCAGCTAGGCCCCATAGTGACCCTGCATTACAAAAAAATAAATGAATAGTATATAAAGGTTTTTTTTTCACAAAGTAAGCTGGCTGAAAATTATATACTAGGGAGATAATAAAGAATTGGTGCAAATCTCATGCCAAAACTACTGTTTTGGTGAATGAGCAATGCAGCTGCTTCTCTAGGGAAGCATCTTTGTTTAGTGGAGACAGTCCTGCCTGGAGTGCTGGCAGCTCTTTGCTGCCTTCCAAGACTCCTTCTGCAAATTGCATAAATTCTTTATGGTACAGATTCCCTCTGCAGTGCAGCTGTTGGTCCCTTTACCTTGTCCATGATCAAGTATATAGTATAATATAAAATGATAGAATTAACTCACATATTTGTGTAACACATAACAAGTTCGTTGAATGAGAATTAGATAAAACATTATATTTCACCATGAAATTTGTATTTACTTACCATACCTGATCTTTCCCATAACTGCAGTGTTATGTTTATATAGTATCCTAAGTATTTTTTAAGTAATATTTTTCTTTCTTTTTTATATGCTATTTTTCAGTTTTCAGAATAATCTCTGTCAGATCATAATGTGCGTTATGTAGAGGTGCAGAGTCTTCTTTTTCAGGCACTGTGAAAGGTCTTGGAAAAGTCATTTCTGTATGACAGAAAGCCGAAGAACCTTGTTCTTTTGGTTTGTCTTTCTGAAATGCTTAGGGGACATGTTGATCAAAAGAGTTCATGGCATTTTTTTCAGATTAATTTTGAAATAGCACAGTCATTACTAGTCTTTGGTATCAGTGTAGTTCTGGGTTATTGTATAATCTATAGTTCTTTTGCTCTATCAGGGGTTATTCTGGTCCTGACAAACATACGAGTCAGAACTTTTCTTAACTCCTCTGCCTTTACTGTTGAAGACAGTTGGTTTTTTATATGTCCCATTGAAATAAATTGAAAGTTCAGATTTTAATTCAATATGGCAAGAGGATATGGTTCTAAAAACCTCCTTTCTTACTGTAGGGTTGGAGACGTGGATGGAGAAAGCTGTGGAGGTGCCAAATTCCATCACTAGCAGAGACAAGTAGTTAATCCTACTGTTGAAAAAATTTTTGTTTCTTTGTCTCTGTTCTGGGTTTAATGCTTTGTCAGTTTCACCTTCAGATCCTTCAGTAAATGGCTTTCTAAGCTACTGGAGGCAACACAGTCGCCTGCTCCCCCTGAGTGCCAGTGCACACTGTTATTTGGTATTATTAGGAGCTTTCACTTGCCTCTAACCCTATTTACCTCAGCAGAGTCATTTATGGCTCTGACAATCCTTTCTGGTTTTTTTTGGATAGGAGCTAAACATGATCCTAAAACATCTCAAGGAATTTCACTAAAAACATCGCCATTTCAAAAAGCTCAGTACAACTGACAAGTCTAATTAAATTTTCCTCTTGTTTTCTAGTAAGCGAGCAGTGGAGCTGGAAAACTTGGCAGCAAACTTTGTCTTTCCTGCTTGTATCTGTGGAGCCTGGTTTGCAAGGTAAATGTTCCATTTTAATCAACTGTAATTTTATACTGTTATAGTTTCCAGTGACTAAAATAACCTTATAATACCTCTAGGTTTTGAAGAAAATACCCTTGCTTAGTGTTTCATCTACACTTTTATCAGTGAATTGTATTAGAATACTCTTACAACTTAAAATAAATGCAATGAGTTGCTTTGGATTCATTAACAAGCACACCTCCCTCTCAGGAAGAAAGGAAGAGGATGCCAAGATCTAGGTTTTTTGTGAGTTTCTGGGTTAGTGCTATATTTATATCAATCTGAGTGAAAGAACAGTTAAGCTGAGCCTGAAGATTTAAATCTGAATGTGAATGTATTTATTATGTCAAGATATATTCTCTGTATTCTGTGTTTATTGGTGATTTTATCAGAAGGGAGACTGAAGGTGATTCTCGAGATGTACCTGGCTATGTTTGACAATCTTTATTGCTGTACAGTTTTTAAAATGAGAGGTTCTTATTCCTGCTCTTAAACATAGTTCTTAATAGTGATATTTGAAAGGTAGTTATTTTAAATATTTGGAAAATCTAGTTTTCTAGAGTTTAAAAATACCTCAAGGAAACTAGCTTGTTTTGATAATTAATTTTGTTACCATGGAAGACTGCTAGTGCTGCCAAGAAAAATATGTGCCTGAATACCTTCCTCAGCTTTGGTTAAGGGTCTAGGCTTAATATTACTCTTTCCTTTGAGTCTTTGTTCCACCCCTGAATTTTATCTTTGAAGTTGTCTTAGTTGTCTGTAGGAAAGAACATTCCTCTCTGAATCTTTCTGCCATTGAAACTTGCTCTTTTACACATGGTGAAAAAAAGGTTTTCAAAAGCTTTTTTATTATATATTATAAAGAAATGAACCAGAAGCTATGCAAAAGCTGCTCCAAATTCATGTTATTAAATGGAGTGCTGAGTAGAAGAATTACCCCCTCTCGACAGAAGTGCCACTATGAGCTGTATATTCAAGGTGGAAAAGTGGCCCTTTTGAAAAATAAAATCAGCAGCCTTCCCAACACCTAAAACGGAGGAGTGAATATTCTACTCTTCAGCATTTATTTAACAAGCTGAACCCCAAGGCTGTGCGTTTTAATGCACAATTGTATTTCTTTAGTAGGGAGAGAAAAAAAGGTGAATCAGCCTTTGCTGTGAGTGAAACCCTGCTATGAGATGTGGGTGGTGATTGTAAAAAGAAAAGTAGCAGCATTTCTTTCTAGGCACCTTCTGAGGGTGGAAGCCATTTGTAAATACTGAAAAAGGCTGGCCATTTTTACCAGCTCTCTTCCACCTGCTAGAAAAAGTAGAAAAATTCCAGTTGTGAGGAAGAGCCCAAACCCAATGATTTTCCATGCAGATGGTTAGGCATTGAACAATCAGACTTGTAGAAAAGTGTGGGTGATGTTGCATTTCAAAGAGGTACTGGTGCAGCTCCCTGGGCTTCCTGTTGTGTTACATAGGCCTCATCTATCTTGAATCTGCAAATCCAGCAGAAGCAGGGAAGGCGCTAACAATCAGCAGTCTGATGGCTAAAGCCATAATTTTACAAGAGCTTAAACACAATTTTCATGATTATGTTGCATTGTGTTTAATGAAAATTTAAGCATGTAGTTAAACACTTGCAGAATTGGGATATATTTGGCTCAATGGCAGCTAAAGAAGTGACAGTGAAAACAATGAGTAAAATTTCCAAAGCATCTGTATGTGACATAGCAGCAGGCACGAGCTGGTCTTTCTCCATCATGTATGATAACTTGGTATCTTATGCAAGATAACAGTCACAAAAAATAATATAATGTTTTAAAACACAATTGACAAAGAGCATTTAATTTTTTTCTAAAAAACTAGTGTTATGACTTTTTATCCAAAATAACCAGTTCTGACTTACTGGGCTTCCTTTGGTTGTAGGTGTAGTTAAATCTGAAGGTGCCATTGATTCTAGTGAGTTATGTGTAATTTTTGGCATTGACATTTCAATAGCAAAACATCAATATTCAATTTGGAGTTAGCAATAAGTCACTGCCACTGAGAATAGACTAATATGTCTTTATGACGATGATCCTGTGTGGGGTAATGAGATGTTTTTAATCAGCCAAAAGGTTGCAATTTGATCATTCTATTTTTAAACAGGTTTGGGGAATTATTGTGAAATAAATTGTCTTTCATGCTGTCTTTTGTCTTCCTCCTTCTGGAAAGATTTATTAGCACCTATTTAACTTGTTTTTCTAACATTCTTGTTGTGAATTTGGAATGTATAGTGCATCACATTTGTGGATTTGCATAAGCTGATGCTGTGAAAGTTTTCGCTGTACTTTTCATATTAGGGTACTAACAAAAAACATCCCAAACCCCTGAGTTGTTTTTAGGCATCTCAA
This sequence comes from Gymnogyps californianus, assembly GCF_018139145.2. Classification (NCBI taxonomy): domain Eukaryota; kingdom Metazoa; phylum Chordata; class Aves; order Accipitriformes; family Cathartidae; genus Gymnogyps; species Gymnogyps californianus. The sequence goes on along the minus strand of NC_059500.1, from coordinate 13,997,646 downwards.
GAAAGTTTCTTTCTTTACTGATCTAGATAATACTAAGTGCTAATGTAAGGCACGAAGCCACTATAGGTGTAGTGGCTATTTCTATTTCAGAAATTAAAAAAAAAGAAAAGGATGGGGTTATTTCAGAGTGTCACCACATAACTCCATACATATGTATTTCTTTTCTACAGAGTACTCCAGTACTCCATGAGCTGAAATTTTCCACGTGAGCAAAAATTATATATTTTGGTGCTTGGGATATTCAAAATAAAATAAAATTAGATTAGAAGTAGTGTCCTCTTATCTAATAGCCCAGTTGTTTTTATATACCAGGGTCTCTGATTTAAGGTCATTTTTCTTCCTGGGCGAATATGAACTCACACCTGGCATTGGGGTGTAGGAATTCTTTCTAAGGGTTTCATATAGTCCCTTTACTGATCAGTAAACACTGTTTGGACTGGAAATCCTCTAAGTGTATTTCTTAAGACTCTGGCTGATGAGCTGTTCTCCCTTTTTTCTTCTATGAAGAGCCATCCTGGAGAGAACAGCACTGTGATGGTGCTAAAGTGCTGTACTTTTATTTTGGGTATCTGCAGTTAACAGCCTGTATTCCTTCAAATGAGTAAAAGCGATATGAAGATTTTCTACACTGTGACATTGGCTGTTGCTAATGGTGTATTTGTGTAGCCAGATTAACTCAGTTTCCTTCCCCAGATGGACAACAGTACTGTAAGAACTGATTTTTACTAATGCAGCTGCCCTCAGTTTCAGCCTACCAGGGTGTCAGATATTTTTTATATCGTCAGATATAGCCAAACTTCATGAGTGCAGTACTTGTCTAGAAATAATCAACCATTATTTCCACTGTCTTCTATATTGATTCGTATTTCTTGTGCTTAAATGTCTGTATTTCTTGAGTAACTTCCGTGAATTTGATGGATTAGCACCTGTACATTGAGGAAAAAATGCATCTCTTGAACACTCCTAGAGGAGAAGACCAAAAAATTCTGGATGATTGTATTTTTTTCTGCTCTTTAATCTATGAATCTGGATTTAAAAAAGCTCTTACCCAGGGGTTTGGTAGTATAATTAATTAAGATTTCTCAGATCTCTCAGTGTTATTAGGTCTGCCTGCCTGAAAATAAATAAAGGCTATCATAACTGATATGCCTTTGAGACCAGAAGCTGCTGTTCTTCAGACTGAAAAGGAAAATTTGAATAGTTGTATTGAAATTACTAGAAGTACATGCAACATGGCATGTAAATAAAAAGAGTAGATCCCCTCAGATTTAAACCATTTATTTTAATCCATGTTTTTGACTCATCTCTGACGATTCAATCTAGTACCCTCAAAACTTACAGGTGGCTTCGGGTGCTCAGATTATACAGCCTGAAGGAACCTGATTTTCAGTAAGTTCTGACCACTCCTTTTATGAAATTCAGACTTCTTCTAAATTCAAAATGCATACCCATAAAATCACTTAGAGAAATCTTTGCTTACACTGGAACTGCAAGACCTGCTGTTTCTTAAAACTGCCAGAATAAATTAAAATAATCCATTTCAGTCTTTTGGGATGTTATCTTGAGCTCTTATGTATGTAATGGTCTGCATACTTTTCTCTGAGTTATAACTGGAGTTATAACTCATACTCTGAGTTATAATTGCACTTTAAATAAGTGTTAGGAATTATTTGGGAGTTCTTAAGTTTACTGAATATCAGAACTCATTTTCCAGATGAAGTTCAGAAATAAGTTTTGGAGTAGGGACAGTAGGCATCCACACTCCAATATAATGAATAGATGTTTAAAACGGATGTACAGCAATTAAGACCTTCATTTAGAGAGATGTACAGTTCATTCAGTGAAGACACTTCAGTTTGTTCCCTGGCCTCCCCCAAGCATCAAGTGGTGTTTACATTTAAAGGGGACTAGAATTACTGTTTGGAAATTATAAACTTAACCTCAGTATTCTTTCATTTTGAAAAGTAAGAGTGTCAATCAGAGCTGAACAAAATCTTAGAGAAACAATCTGCTGGAAAAAGTGAAGTTACAATTCACACATAAAAAGGGGATTTCTTTATGTGTGGAAATGTTACAAAGTTTTGTTATACAGCTACTCTGCAGCCACTTCCTGTGTTTTGTAGAAGATAAAGACGCCTTAAGAAAAGCTAGAAGAACTGTTGTTTCCTTTTAGTAGCAATGCCAATACACTTTCATTTTCTGTCACAAGCAATGCACCATTTTAGATTGTGCATATTCCTTGAAATAATGGATTCAGTCCTTCCTTGACTTTCCTTCATGCCTCGCTCACGACCCTACAGTGCATCCTTAAATCTTTCCGTTTTGCATTTTCAGCATTGCAGCCTGATCTTTGGTATGGAATTTTGCAATGAGAGCTCATCATACTAAAATACTGTGCTACATTTCATTAATCAGAAAGTATATGAGCAGGAAAAAAAGGAATAACTTTGTATACTATTACTGTCAATACAAAGGTGACACTTGAGCTACAGTAATAATAAAAGGTAAAAGGAGACTTTATCAAGATAATGTATGTTACTATCCAAAACTGAACTGAGTGGGTTGGTTTATTTTGATATTGGAAGAAGAATTTGCATGCCAAAAAGTGTTTTTCAGTTCCTGACTGGCAAAAAAAGAAACATAAAAAATCTGTGCTATAATAGCAGCCTGCTGATATACAGATTTTTAATAAATATATAGGTGATCGCAGTTTAACACCTTGAATTCTTTTGCATACCCTCTATTTTTAATACGGCTGTGATTTCTGGTGTATTTTGTCAGTACCATTAGAAATTGTATAGAAGCTTTTGACATGAATATTAAGTCTCATTCTTGAATAACAAGTTTCAGAGCTTTATTCCATCCTTGTTTACTGCCTCACTGTGAATTAAATCATCCTTAGACTAGAAGATCATTCTCAGACTCGCTTTACATTTAAGTTTAACCATGCAGGCCGCTGCGTTCTGCCTCATTTTACTCTTGTGCACAGAAGGACTTTCTGCCAGCCAGGGGATGTCAATGCAGGTGAGACCCCAGGCCTGGAAGTCCGGGAACTACGGGACGTTGAAAAGCTACAGTCAAGTGCTTGATGATGAGGAGCCCTGCCAGCTCCCTGGGAGAGCCCTGTCTCAAATCCATTAAAAAGCCCTTGAGTGTGCAAGGAAGAACAGGTCGCCCAGCCGTGTGAATGAGAACAACTATAGGTTAATAGAACTTTAAAGTAATGTAATTTGGCATGTCTTGAGAAAGCACTCAAGTGGAGAGGCCACGTAGTGCAGTGTGTGTGCTGTCCTGGAATATTGAAAAGGAGCTATGGGTACCCCAAAGGTAGAAAGAGGTATTTTTCTGCAAATAGTTCTTCCAAAGTGGTTTCTGTCACTGTAAATATTATTAACAATATCACAAGAGGAAATTCTACTGTCATCACATTCTTAAAGACAAAAGCATGAAGGATGAGGAGCGAATATGGAATAATAAAAAATATATCACCTCAGTAGAATATGACTATTTTAATGATAAATCTGGAGGTAGAGAAGCAGCATGCTCCTTTCTTTATATATAAATAGCAGGCTAAGAAAAAGAATAGTCTTCCAAATTTCCCAGAGGGTCATCAAGATTTCGTCAAGATTACTCTTGAATTCTTTAATTCGCTCAGGTAGAGCCCTTGTGCTGAATCTGGTGTTCTGTCTCTGAAGCATACTGATACCGTTCTGAAGGCCATTACTTAAACTCTCTCACTGCAGTCAGTACGCAGAATAAATCTGTGCAAAATTCATTTTTTTCCCACACATAGCTGTTTCTGCCTCTGCAAATGTGAGGACAGGTTTGGAATCTTTCTGGAATCATTCTTCTCCAAAATTTGGCCTTCTAATGGGGAAAATTATTTGGAAACAATTATACAAAACTGGAGTAGTTTGAATTGGAAGATTTAAAGTAGCTGCTAGTCACCTTCATCTACTACAAGAAAAGGAGAGGTCTCTCATACCATTTATCCAAATGTATTCACTCTAAAAATATTCATATAAATTAAGCAGAAAGCAGCCACCATTTCGGTTTCTTGATGTCTTGTCAGACAAGAAGATCAATGCCTCAGTCAGACATAAAGGTCGATTCAGAAGAGGGAGGGAATGAAGAAAAGGGAATGAACCGAGGACTATATGATTTTAGTTTTAGTTTTAGTTTGGACATTAGAAGAACACTGGTGCTTTTCAGAATCAAAGGCCAAGCATTATGGGACAAAGTAGACTATTTCTACTGTATTCATGCATATATAAAAATGTGCCATTCCTACTGCATTCCCTATACCTCTGATTTTCATCAAGGTCAAATGCGTGTCATTTGGCATGAAAAATAAAGGCCATATCCTAAGCTAATGTAAATCATGATATCACTGGAGTTATACTGATTTACAAGAAATTATGATAGCCCTTAGACCTGTTTTGCAAATTCTACTCGCTCTGTAGTGAAGCTCATGGGAGAAATATTTTGAAACATTTTTGATGAAAAAGTTCATGGAAATTGCTGCATTTATTAATTTGGGCATCTTCAAAGTAGAGATGTTAATAATTTATTATTTTCCTGTAACATGTTCTTAACTTGACTTTTGTTGTGCCTAAAAAAGTAGCAGATATTGAAATTTGGGAGAAGCTTGTTACATGCAGAAACAGCATTTAAAGCAGTGTGCCATCATATGGTATCCAGGAGCCAAAAATACATCTATTTTAATTTTGGTTATGAAATATTAGGATCGCCTACACTGAGTTAGCAAATCAGTAATTATTTAACAAATGTTATGAAGAGAGAGGAAAAAAAAAGTGACAGCTATTTTGTTCCTACTTAAAAATGAATATTTACAATATTCATAGAATGCTAACAGCTACTTAAATCTTTAAAAAAGTAAAAAAAAACCCCGAACTTAAACATAATGTGCCAAACTTGTTCATCTTCATGCAAGAACCCTAGTGTGCTTACAATTGGATGTACTGAAGGAAAGTGAGGACCCACACTTTAAAAGTTTGTAAGCACCTTCTTTACAACTCACAGCATAGTTTTCAAATATTTGATGGTATGTTTTCAATAGTTACGACGTTTGCACTGAATGTTTTCTTTTAGAATGATAAATCAAGGCAAGTCAGATAACTAGATCCTGTCAGCACCAGAGTGCCTGGATAGTACTAACATAATGGCAGATACATGAGCCAATAAAGTTGCTGATATGGTCAGGTATTTCTAAAACCATGCTTATCTTTTGCACTGCCAAATTGTTGTTTTCATAGTTTTCCAAACACATAAATAGAGTAAGTATAGCATGGATTTAAGCATAAGTATAGCCCTGGGAAGCAGAGCTGCTTATTAGAAAAACAGAACTGTGACATTTGTAGTTTTATTCAGAATTTTTCAAGGAACCTGTGATGTCTGAAACAGCAATTGGACCCATAGCATACACTGTAGTCAGGCATGTACGCAACGCAACGGTAACATGATGCAGAGCGGCAGAAAAGAAACAACTCCAGAAGGTGAGTGAGATCGTGCCTCTTATGCTTGGATGACCCAGGGAAAAAAATACTTTTAGCACAGCTGTGTGGAGGGGCTAAAGAAGAGCATTTAAGCTGCATAGCATCCCAAAACATGGCAATCACGTCAGGGAAGGTGAAAGTGATCAGGGTTTTGGAAGCGGAGGTAATAGACAGAAGACAGAATATAGAGGAAATGTGGAATTAAGTTGTAGTATAAAAGAAGTGCCAGTGGGGTTCGAGTAAGAGTCAATTTTGGCAAAACTGACCAAGATGGCGGATAGATGAACCTGAAGAGAAGGGAAGAGTAAATCTCCCAGCGCAAAAAAGACTTTTGAACTTTGGGTGGGAACCATTTTAAATAATGCACCAGATCCATTTGAATTAAGATTCTGATCCTGACTACTCAAAATTCTTTTACATTTTTTGGACTGTACAGCTGTGAAGGCTACTCCATACTCTGGGTGTGAGGAGCTTACACTTTGTAAGTTGTAAAGTATGTAATGTGATAATATTCCAGCTTCATTTAACCATATTATAGAGCTCCTCAGCTCTGCTGAGCATGTTAATTAGAGGAATTCATTTTACCAAGATGGTATTCAATGTGCAGAAATAAAACAGAATAAAACAGTTACTGTTGCTGTAGTCAGCAAAATGTATGTTTTGTGAGTAGCAGCAGGTAGATGGATAATGGTTAGCAGAACTGCATCCTGTGGAGAATGACACATTTTCTGGGTCACTAAATAGTCAGCTCGCTCAGTTCAAGTACAATAGTAATTGAATGTTAGAAGATTTATGGTGACGGTGGATTGGGGATACTAGTTCACTAAATAAAAAGGACAGACTTCTTTCCTCTAAACACAGTTTTTGGTAGTCAGGAAAGCTTTATTCTTCTGTTATCAACTGACCAGGTTCTGGAATGTTCACCCACTGTTTGAATTCCAGCTTTTGCCTTAAGTTCATCTTTCCTTCAGCAAGCAGGCAATCTCAGAGTGTAGTCAGTGTGTCTGTCAGGTGGAGGGATGCTCTGAGGGCTGTCACCTTCCGTCTTTCATTTCTTTCCCTTCAGTTACATAAATAATAACAATTTCAGGCCTGTCGCTCCAGGATTATGTGAACCCGTGGACATACCTGGGATTTCTTCGAGAGTCACTGAGGGCAATGCTGGGCGCTGCAAGCTCCAAGGCCTTAGTTTTTTCCATCTTCGGCTATGAATGGGTCCCCTTAACTTCAAAGCAGTTGTGAGCCAAGCTGAAGTCCGCTGAAGGACTCTGACGTAGGGCTGCTTCTGCCCCATTGGGGTCTGGCTGGAGGGTTGGCATCGCCTTTCCACTTGTGCTCCTGTCCAACTCACCTCAGAGCTAGACGTGGAAGGTTGGTGCTGTATCTGTGAGCAAATGAGTGTGAGCCAAATGTGAGTGCCGGTTCCAAAAATAACTGCCCATAGAGACTGCTGTGAGCCTTGCCGTAAGGACTGAAGAGGAATATCACCCTAGTTAAAGTGCGATTTCATCTATCAGAGGAAGGATTTTTCCTTTTCAATCAGATGAGGGTTTCATTTTCAAAATACCGTCTTACTCTGGAGGTTGCTGCATAAAGGAAAAGGCTGGGTACTTCAAAGGAAAACCCACGTACACAGTTATGCTGACATTACTGTATGTTCTCTCTTTAGTACGCTGTCTAGTGTCCTAATTCAAGTACAGTCCATGCTTACCTTATACAATCTTCTAATGGTATATTTCAGGTTAAAATGCTGGGATTTTTATCTTCACTCTCAAATTAGCATTGTGATTTAAAAACAAAGAAGACAAAAACTTTCTCTCTAAGAAAATAAAATACTGGGATCAGAAAGAAACTTTTGTGATTTCTCAAATAAAAGTATTTAGCAGAGCAACGAATTTTGAATTAATACCTAAGGGAAAGTAGTACTTAGATAATTTTGCCTTTGAAGATACTGTTTTACTGAGGTCTTTTAAAGTAAACATATTGTACTTTTGAATATATTTTATGTTTTCAAATAATTTATCCTGCTTTTCGAGATAATTCTCAGATCTTCAGTGTATACAGCAATAATGTTAAAAACAAACACAAAAGTACATGGGTAGTTTTTGATTCGTAAAATGCATCTGGGTACGTGATTGCATTCCATGCATATAAGCTCTATTTTCAGTTGAAATTGAGACTGCTGAGAAGGAAAGGCTTTCCACCATTGTAGCCATCCTTTAAAGGACATGCAGGACTAGGCAAGTGTAGGGCTTTTATGAGTCTTCTGGCTGTGTCCTATATGCTGATGGGAAACACCGCTGTGAGGATATAGTGTCCTTCAGAGTTTTAGTCCTTATACTCCTGAATGAACTATGGTTGTTACATTTATTAAAAGTTGAACAAATTAAATTTATAGTGTTCCAAAATGTTAATCCTCAGGGAAAAATAATGAAGTCTTTTATATTTGAGACTTCTTTTATTGTTTAGTGTTTTACTTGCATTAATTCCTTTAAGTGATGAAAGTATTTGTTTTGTTCATTTTCCAGCTATTCCTCCACTTTCTCTACCCTTGTCACACACTTTTTTTAAAGAGTTTTTACTGCAATAGCATCTTCTGGCATTTCTTTCTCTAAATGATAAACAAAAGCATTTAAAAGAGACCTTTCAAAAATCCAAGAAAATTTGAAAATATTTTGAAGGGACCCTTTAATTAAGTATCACTGATCATTTCTGGCTAACGAGGGAGCCTTTGTTGAACTGCAGAAGACAGTTCTGGCACAGTTCTGGAAGGGGTACAAAGGGCAACCTATGCTCTTTGTAGTGCTTTAGCTTCCCTCTTCTCCCAGGTAATAGTAGAAGGTGTTTCTTCTTTGGCCTTCATCCTTCATTAATGCATAATTTTGCATAAATCTTCAGGAACACTTCTTGGACCTTTTGCTGCTCTGCATCTGACTAGCCATATTATATAGTGCCAGTATATTATAAGTGTGAAAAGTCTGAACCCGATAGGGGGACCAAAAAGAAAAGGTCTTTGCTGGTGCCAGATTGGCAAAGATTTAATGTTTTATTAACTCTTCTGGAAAGCTAGTCACTCCCGCTTATCATCTAGGTTTCCTTGCAATTGTTAGCAGCAGAGGTGGTCAGCACTGCCATGAACTTCATTCAAACACTGTGCATGCCTCCTCTTAAAAAGAGTTTCTACATTTACATTGACTTTTACCTTAAAATAATAGAGAAATATGTCCTTCTCCCTTTTGCATATATGGGCACTTGTTTCTTTCCGTCTTTTAAGGCAAAAATTAATAACGTTGGTAGATGGTAAACATTTTGTGGTCTATTTCACAATGCAATCACAAACTACTTTTTCCTGTGCTTCATTCTCTTTTGGTGCACAGCCAGGACAGATTTAAGTTAAAAAGAGAACTTTAAATGTAGTTACCCTGCCTTTACTTGTTGTTTCAGTTTGCAACCTAATTTCACTGTCTTCCAATCAATGTAAGGGCATAGGGAAAGGACATGGTTTTAGGTGTTTATATGTTCATTAATTCATAAAACAGAATCATTAATACTCTTGGAATTCAAAACAGAAGCATAAATCATGCCTTTATGAAGTGAGGTATTGTGCTTCTAATAATGCTTATTTGAAGACTAATTTGCAAATCAGGAACCAATGCATGTATTTTAGAGGTCAGAGACAGATGACCCAAGCTCAAACCTTTGTGCAAATAATTCCATATCTGTCAAGTCGTAATCAGAAAATCCAATGTACCATTTTATAAAAATTTTAAGACTTTTTCAATTATTTGGGTTTTTTTCTGTTTCTTTTTCTACTTCAGAAGTACCGTAACACAATTGCCACACCTGTAGTTTGGATCACATTACCACCATAGATCAAGTGATACCTTTCTTTATGCTTGGGAAGCGCTCACAAAATACTGATCTGCAAACAGGAAATCTATTATGTAGATAGTCCTTGAACCTTGTTATTTTTTACTTTTTTTGTTTGTCTTTAAGTGCTGTGCAGACAGACAGAGCATGAGTAAAGGCAGAGATTGCTGAAGAGCTTTAAGTTACTAATTTTGAAGAAAAATTCTCTTCTATAACAACAAGCATTCATTCTTTCATGACTGGTATTAACTAAATTAATTATGCAATAACTGCCCCACTGTGAAACTATCTTGGAGGTGTCACATTGATTTTTTTTTTTTGTCGTGGCATAAAAGTGAAACAAGGTCAGCAACAGAACTGTCCAAATAAAAGTTTTTTAAGTTTTCTGACAATGCCAGAGAAGAGTGGTCCAACAGGCAATTGGTTTAAGCCAAAATAAATAGATCATAGTTAAAAAATGAATCTCTAGAAAAAAGCTACAATTCAGTTTTGAGCATTTTTTTCTTCTAAAAATAAAACTACAAGATACTTTAAACACAAATCAAAGTGTATTGTTGAAAATAACCCTCAAATTATAATTTCTTTTGCATTATTTACTTTGTAGCTGACAGAAGCATCTGGCAAAACCAAAAATGAGTTCATAAAAGATCAGTATCATTGAAAAAGTTTTTTGATTAAAAATATGGCTGAAAAACCCAAGTTCTGTTCCTTTGCGTGGGTAAATTTTTGTCATAGTCAAATGAAATCAGCTTTCTCCTGTTTGTTTTGTTCTGGCTAATTAACATGTATTAGTTAGCCTAAGGAAAAATATGTCGTACCTCCACTCAGAGTCTTGCAAAGGGAAAATTATTATAAGTTATCTTTCTCAGGTTTTCATTATTTTTATGAATATTTATTAAAATAGTAGGAAAAAAGAATAGTTGTGATGATACTTCAAAATTTAAGTATATATGAAGTTCTGATTACTAATCTTAAAAAGGAAATAGTTGCTGTAGATTGATCAGGTATACTGGGCTTCTATATGAAGACTGCAGCTGTTTCACTTAACAAAGAGTCATTTAAGAGGATGTGGGAGAAGTCAATACATTGTATAGAGAGTGCCAATAGGAATAAAAAAACACTTCCTCTCAGAAGAATAGGAACAACCAAAGAAATATGCAGGAAGAAAGTTGAGAGCTCCGAAGGGAATATTTTCACAGAGTGGAAAATTTATGGAGCTAATTATTCCTGGAATTTGTGAAGGACAGTTTATAACTAGGTTGAAGATTCTATCAGGAAAGTGGAATGGAGCAGAAGTTTTTGATGTCATCAAAATGATGTAACATCTGACCTGGAAAACCCATCAATTTTTCTTTGCTAAAAGTTTTTGTAGGGGAACATAGCTTGTCTCTTATACTCACCTGTGGACTTTTTCTACTGCTCCCCAACAGAGACATAATATCTCAATGGTCACTTGGTTTCACCAAACAGTGGATCTAATGTTACAGTGCTAGGAAGCATTTTGGTTTGATTCTTTCTGTTTGTTTTTGAGATGTACTCATAGTGATATTTTCTATAAACTAAAGCCCCAACTGTATTTCAGTAATAAATTCTGCCAAGAGTCATATTCATGGAAAAAGTGGTATTGATAGTTAGATAAGATATACAGGTTAGAAATAAAGAAAGAATTGGGTTTGCATTTTTAAATTACTGTTTAAATGTAGAACATAGATATGTTTGCCATGTAGACAATTATTTCTCTAACTCCACTAAAATGCTGGCAAGGTTGTAGTTACAGATGCAGTAGAATTTTAGAATTAAGAACAGATTAATAACTTGTCACTTCAGGGTCAGTGCTGAAATAAGAATATGCAGTAATTTTACATAAATTTCTTTCATCCATCTTTCCTTTAATGTAGTCAAATTAAGTTAAATAATACTTTGAAGTGTTACTTTAAGAATGGCCTATACTTCTTCTAGGGACATAATTTCCCAAGTGTCTAAAGTTTATGTGAATACTTTTAACTGACCAATCACATTAGCCTAAAGTGGATTCCCACCTACCTGGTTTACACTCTCACTTTGCAAAATAGTGCTCTTATTTATTTTTGTTTAATAATGTTACAAGGTTGGTTTTTTTTTTAAATTAGTAACTTGATAAAATCAGCTTGCAGTGACAGGCTTTTCAGCCATAAAGCAATAAACAAATCCTATTTGACCTTGCCTAGTCAAGACAGGATGCAGAACTGGATTTTGTAATTATACTCATCTCAAGTTGCATGAAAGATAATAAAGTACTGACAAATGGTAAATGAATGTACATAGTTTGTCTTCCTCTGGGCTCCAAATAAGTGATCATTGACAAAGAATACCTGGCTTAAAAGTTGCTAGGGTTCACATAGCCTTACTGAAGATTTATTCCGTCATAATTCCATTCATAATTTGGGGTCAGATCTGTGCTTGTCTGCTACGTCCTCACATTAACTAAACTAAATTTCAACATTGGGGCAACAGAAGAAAGCTACTCAGGAAGCCCAAGTCCTCTTCTTGCCTGACACAGAGAGCTGGCAGGGTGACCCACTGCAAAGAGGCATCGGGAGAGAAACTGCAGAGCACAGTCCCCCAGAACAGTCTTTCTGGGCTTTTTCTGTTTTTTTACTTGTTTGTTTTTCTGCATCAGATCAGAAAAGGGTGCATTCAGTTTTCTGTTGTGGGTAGGGGCTGATTGGAGATGGCATCCCAAAACTGAAACCTATTTCCCACAGCTGCAGAGTTGGCACATACTGCACATATCGCACTCTATATTGCACATTGAGAAAAAACAGTGGATTGGGTCGTTTTTTTCTTAATTAAATCTTAAGCATGGATTTTTTGCATGGTTCTAAACCATAAGCTATCCACAAATGGCAGAGCAAAAGAAATTTTTCTTCAAGATTGGGAATGTCCTGATGGGAATTCAATCAACACATAGAAGTGAATGTCATAATCTTTTTGAGTAACTTTTTTGTTCATCATTGCTTCAACAACCAGTGTATGTTCTTCCAGGCAGGGAGAAATGAATACGTGGCTTGGAGAGGTCTACATATTTAGCTATTGCGGCAGCCTGATTGGGTCCACAGTACCTCTGTTCAAAAGCTGAGCAGCTCGATAAGAAGGAGCAACTTACCGGAGCCAGGGCAGAGGTGTAGAAGGGTGTTATGGCCTGGGGGTTTCGTGTCTGTGCATGCAAGCACAAGTGATTGCTTTGTAGCACTGCTGTGCAATTCCAGTAACACTGTATGGCAGCCAAGGTGGCTGCTTCCCTAAGGGGCTCAGAGGAGGGAGGATCTCAGCCATTTCTTGTCACCTTGGAAAACATCGTTTTAGACCGTCTTGCTAATGAATGAGGTGTAGCTTAAGGCAGTGGGACTTACTGTTCAGACATCATTTCAGTACAAAAACTTTGGGGACCCCATATCTGATTTTATTCAAGTATTCAGGTTTGTAGCGTGATTACCTGTATTCAGTGATATTTGGACATGAAATAGTTCTGGTTGTTATTAAGAGGTTGGTAGAAATGACTTTTGCATGCAGGACCTTTTTCTTTTTCTTTTCTTTCTAGCAAGAAGGAATTTTCTAGACCATAATGGTTAAGGTAGAAAGATTTAATTTTTTTTAATAAGGTGAAACGAAACAAGTTTTCTAAGATTATGTATCAGGCTGCTGAATAAAGCACTCACAACCCCCAAGTCCTAATCCAGCTCTCTATTTAGATAACTAAACAACATCATAATCTTCTGGAAACATACCTTCTGCACAGAAAGCTGAATCATAAAATCATAGAATGGTTTGGGTTGGAAGGGACCTTCAAAGATCATTTAGTTCAACCCCCCTGCCATGGACAGGGACATCTGTCACTAGATCAGGTTGCTCAAAGCCCCGTCCAACCTGAGTTTGAACACTTCTGTTGGTGGGGCATGCACAACTTCTCTGAGCAACCTGTTCCAGTGTCTCACCACCCTCATCATAAAAAATGTCTTCCTTATGTCCAGTCTACCCTCTTTCAGTTTAAAAACATTGCCCCTTGTCCTGTCACTAGAGGCCTTAGTAAAAAGTCTCTCTCGATCTTTATTATAAGCCGCCTTTAAGTGTTGAAAGGCCACAATTACGTCTCCCTGGAGCCTTCTCTTCTCCAGCCTGAACAATCCCAACTCTCTCATCCTTTTTTCAAAGGAGAGGTGTTCCAGCCCTCTGATCATTAGTTTCATGGGCCTGCTCTGGACCCGCTCCAACAGGTCCATGTCTTTCTTGTGCTGGGGACGCCAGAGCTGGGTGCAGTACTGCACGTGGGGTCTCACGAGAGTGGAATAGAAGGGGAGAATCACCTCCCTCGACCAGCTGGCCACGCGTCTTTTTATGCAGCCCAGCATGCGACTGGCTTTCTGAGCTGCAAGCACACGTTGCTGGCTCATGTCCAATTTTTCATCCACCAGTATCCCTTCTTCGCGGGGCTGCTCTCAATCCATTCATCCCTCAGTCTGAACTGATACTGGGCGTTGCCTCGACCCAGGTGCAGGACCTTGCACTTGGCCTTGCTGAACTTCAGGAGGTTCACATGGGCCCACTCCTCAAGCCTGTCAGGGTCCCTCTGGACCCTTCCCTCAAGTATATCAGCTCAGCTTGGTTTCATCTGCAAACTTGCTGACGGTGCACTCAATCCCACTATGTCACTGAGGACGACAATATATAGTATTGGTCCCAGTACAGACCCTTGAGAGACATCACTCATTACTGGTTTCCACTTGGACATTGAGCCACTGACTGTAACTCTTTGGACACCGCCATCCAGCCAATTCCTTATCCATCTAACAGTCCATCCATCAAACCTGTACCTCTCCAATTTAGCGGCAAGAATGTTGTGGGGGACTATATCAAAGGCCTTCTTACAGAAATCTAGGTAGATGACATCTGTAGCTCTTCCCTTGTCCACTAATGCAGTCATTCCATCATAGAAGGCCACTAGATCGGTCAGGTACAATATGCTCTTGGTGAAGCCATGTTGGCTGTGTCTAATCACCTCCCTGTGCTCCATATGCTTCAACATCCAGGAGAATCTGCACCTTACCAGGCACAGAGGTGAGGCTGACTGGTTGGTAGTTCCCAGGGTCCTTCTTATTACATTCTTATTAATTACTTATTATTATGTGAGAACTGATTTTAGTTTTACTTCTTTTATGAGGGTTCTTTTTTTTGTTCATTATTCAGACAGTCAGTTTTAGAAATGTAAATGTGGTTGGCGTAGCCACAGAATAGGAAACAGCGTAGCAAGTCTTAACTTATTCTGAAATAACTTCAGTCTAAGCTAATAGCTTGTTTTCCATGATTTCATGCAACTAGATCTGAGAAAAGCTAAGGAAAACCTATGACTGAGGTCAGAATTTTCAGACAAGAATATTTCATTTACAAAATATATATCCAGTAAACTTATATAGAGCAGTAACAATTGCATAACATAGTAGTTACTAATAATTTAAGACAATATGTCGTTGACGCTAATAGTATTGTTTCTTATGAAGCTGCTTCATGGATCTGAATTTTGTTGTCAGTATTGTCTCCGGTATGCTCTTCAGTTACAGAAGAAAACACTTATAACTATTAGCTCCACTCTCACAGGGCAGCTCCGTAATGTGGTATGTCTTCATGTGTGGAGACATAGCTGGCCCAAGTTGCCAGTCTAGCATACCGTAACACTTGCTTTAGGCAGGTGGGTATTTCCTTGGAAAATGTATTGCTGTAGGTGCAGAATGTTAATTGCTGGTAGCTACTCTGTCATCTTGCAAACACAGTGATTTTAGGGTTACCAGTTTGTGGTGGGTTGACCCTGGCTGGATGCCAGGTGCCTGTCAAAGCCTCTCTATCACTCCCCTCCTGAGCTGAACAGGGGAGACAAAATGTAATGAAAGGCTCGTGGGTTGAGATAAGAACAGTTTAATAAAGCAAAAGCAAAGGTCGTGCACAAGAGCAAAGGAAAACAAAAGATTTTATTCTCTGCTTCCCATCAGCAGGCGATGTTTGGCCACTTCCCGGGAAGCAGGGCTTCAGTATGCGTAGCGGTTACTCCAGAAGACAAACGTAAATAACGAATGCCCCCCCTTCCTCCTCCTCCCCCTAGCTTTTATGCTGAGCAGGTGTCATATGGTATGGAATATCCCTTTGGTCAGTTTGGGTCAGCTGTCCTGGCTCTGTCCCCTCCCAAGATCTTGCCCACCCCCAGCCTGCTGGTGGCGGGGGGCAATGTTGGAGAGACAGCCTTGATGCTGTGGGAGCACTGCTCAGCAGCAGCCAAAACACTGGTGTGTTATCAACACCGTTCTAGCTACCAATACAGAGCACAGCACTATGAGGGCTGCTATGGGGAACGTTAACTCCATCTCAGCCAGACCCAATACACAGTTACTGCTTTATTAACAAGCTGGTACAAGACTTCCAATTAAAGGAAGACTTCTGCTGTTGTGTACAGTAAGAATCATTAGTACTGGCAAAAATATTACAGCCTTACGAGCATTTCCAGCTGTTCTGCTGTTTTTTTTAAGAGCAAATTTCCAGATAAATTACATTCTACCTTTATACCCTGTGCTGCTCATAATGTAAATTGTAGGAGAGGTGAGTCAGGACATACTCTTTTTCATAATTTGTATTCCCTTTCATAACTTCTTGCAAATGAAGACAGGATGAATACTCCTACCTTTAAGAAAAAAAAAAAGGAGGAAAAATGTTTTTATGTGTGTTTTGGAACAGAGGTCTTACTAATGTTCTACGAGACTTTTTTATTCTAACAGAAGCAATTAGAAATTAATTCGGGTTGATTTGGTTTTGCCTGTATGATTTCTCTGGGGTTGGAATGTAACACCTAAACTGATTTGAAGATGTACATCTTTAACACTATTGTTTCAAGGGTAGGTCCTATGCCTATAACTTCCATTGTGCAAGGAGGACCTGAGGATGCTTGTGACTTTGTTGCTGAGGGCTTTGCTCTTGGTCTGTTGACAGTAAAATTTTAAAGTAGGCATGAAATGCTCTTTTCGGTATTATAACAGCCTTTGTGTAGGAAATGATTCCGAACTTCAGTTTTCCTAGTGCGAGATGTGTATATATGATAAAGACATCCCATGATATTTCCAAATAGTAGACTTTTATGGGGGAAAAATTCAACCTAGACTGCAGACGAGAATCTTTCTTCCCACTCCAAAACACTATCATATCCAGTTGAAGTTAGACATGGCAAAGAAATAATTGCTGTAAGACTTTTTTTTTTCCCCAAGATTGCGTCACCAAAATCGTGATGTGCAAATCAAACTCAAAAACTATAATGACGCAGTAGGTATAGAACACGTCAAGTTTAAACTTAAGAGATTTTAAAACACCAGTACAAAAAAGAGGATATCAAATTTACGTGCTTCATTGCTTAGGAAGCCCCCTTCCCCCCTGCCCCCACACCATATGTCAAGACATTTGATAAGAAAGACCCTACCCTGCATTTTCAATTAATGGATATTTTCTCCTGAAAACATTTGATTATGGAATGGCTTGCTGGCTGGTAGTTGTACAGATTCACAACACTATATTAGACGTAGATCATGTAAAACACACATGCTTTTGTTAATAGGAAATTCATAAATACAGAAAACAACTGTAAACTTGAATCTTTTAGTTTGATTTTTTTTTTCTTTTAATTACCCTCACACAAACCTTACTATTAGAAATTATTGTTAATTGTTGGCAAATACTGTATGTGAAAACTGAATGCAAATGATCCACTCCGTTTTAATTGTTGTACACAGCTGCTAGTGAACACTGTTTTTGTAGAAGTAGCATGCAAATTATAAAAAAACATAGGTAAAATTAACCTGGAACATATTCAGAGTTTCTTAATTGTCTTATTTGTAAGTTAGTCTTTTGAGGTTAAGCCTGATGAGGTAGAATCAGTCACACACTTCAGCCTAAAGAAATTTTTATGGAACATTTTTCTGTAATAAACTACCAATTTCCCACAAGGCAGTAAAATTCATTGATATTTAGATATAAGTGACATAAGATTGGTTCCCTGGCTCTTCTTTTGTTAGTACTCCGGCTGTATAAATATCTTTAATTAGATTTTGCACACTAGAAATACATTTTCGTATTAAACAAAGTCAAATTTGCTGTCTCTCTATAGCCTCCTAAGGGGAAGCAGCTATATGGATAACGTAATGAGTCATTAGTAACAATTATGTGAATAAAACATACTATTTACATACCTGAGAAAGGGTACGCAGCTGGCTAACTTTAGGAAAGCCTTGTAATGCTATCAGCTAAACATGCTGCCAATGTGAGCTGGGGTCATCAATTTGATGCTCTACTGAGCTTAAATAAAAAACTGTGAGAAAGTTTGTAAGTGGAAAATAACAGATAAAGACTATCCTTGATACAAAACACAGAGAACAACTCAGTGTTAGATCTTACACTTCTAAGTAAATAGCAATGGAATTTTAATCCTTGTTAGAGCGTTTCTCAAGACCATTTCATGCCAAATAAGGCTACTTTGACAAATAGGATTTTTTTCCTTTTTTTTTTTTTTTTTACTAAAAACATCTCCCCCAAGAACTTATTCAGGAGAAATTGTGGAAAATCTTTGCTGAAAACCTGACATTTTTCACTTAAAAGTTTTTCAAAAGTTTGGTATGCTTTATTGTTTCACAATTCCTTTACAACTTTTTTGTATGTAAAACAAAAATGAAGATTTATATCACTTTCCTAAAGGGTCATAACAATAAACAAAAGAAGCAGATCTTCAGTTGCAACAGAAATTCAGAAGAACTTTGAAAGAACAAACATTGACTTGTTTTATTTATTTGTTTTCCATTTTCATTTCCATTCTGTTTCCACACTTAAGGCAGACAGCTCCTCCCTAACTCACAGTCTGACTGTGAAATGTTTATGATAGAGCCACAAATGGAAAGCACAAATTTATGCCAACTGTTCAGTTTTGAACAGGATGTTCCTTCATTAAAACAGACTCAGTAGTCCAAGTACTGTATATTACTGAGTTTACTGTTTAGGAAAAATTCATAAAGCACTACAATACAATGAAAAACAACAGTAATGTCTATTAGACTTGCAGAAGGTACAAATCTTTGATTATAATCTCCTCTATAGTTGTGTTCTTTAGTTGTCACTAAATATGAACCAAATAAATCCCTAGTCTTGTTACAGTTAAAGAAAATCATCTATTGACGCTAATAGAGCTTTCTGCTCTATCCAATAGAACAGAATGAGATGCTAATCTAATCTAATCTAATCTAATAGAACACAATCTAATGGAATTAGTATCCTGATACTAATTATTCATCATCTGAGAACACAAGATAATTTTGCTGCTGCTTCTTTAAAAGCATAC
The DNA here is from genome assembly GCF_018139145.2 of Gymnogyps californianus. Classification (NCBI taxonomy): domain Eukaryota; kingdom Metazoa; phylum Chordata; class Aves; order Accipitriformes; family Cathartidae; genus Gymnogyps; species Gymnogyps californianus. The sequence continues at coordinate 13,978,866 of NC_059500.1, read as the reverse complement.
TTTTTCCTTTTGATGGGATGAGTTTGGAGGTGGAAGTGATGTAGTGGGAGAAGTCAGCTAAGATTAAAAGGGAAAAGGTTGGATGGATTAATTGATAGACTGGGCCATATTATAGGTTTGTGTCAAAAAGTACAACTATTCCTGAGCTACTACGTTTTAAGCAGAGATTTTATAACGTTATAGCTAACTCCCAATGCACTGTGATGTTCCTTCTTGGTTTTGTGTGTTTTTAACTAAACGTGGTTTAGATCTTAATAAAGGAAATTTCTCATTCTTGTTTTTTTCTTTCCTTCATTGTATAGTCTGGGTTAACACATTGATTCAAACCAAATGAAAAGAGAAAGGAAATGAAGTACGCTGCTGAGCAAAAATAAAATTTTCTGTGACAGCTGTACAAAAAGGTGTTGGACCTCTTAGAACCAAATTCAATGGATTTTTAAATTTCTTGATTGGTAGGGAGTTTACATAGTTTCTGGGATTAATTCCCAAACTAGGTGTTTTAGCAATGTTTGAAGGAAGGCAACAGTTAGTGAACTGCAGGGAAAAATTATCTTTTCTGATTTCATTGTGCAGTTTCTTAGGCCAGCAGGCAACTGATTCAGAGGGAGAAAAACCCCACCAAACCTTTATTTCCATGTAAATATAGTTGTCCTTTTTTACCTCTAGGATTGTAAAGAAACCTATGGCACCTCTGCCACTTAATTTGAAAAAATATATTCATCAAAAAATTTGATGTGTAGACACCTATTATTACATATAATGAATATTATTTTTATTACAGGATTAGTTCAACAAAGGCAGAAACAATATCTTATGCCCTTATATGTTTCACAAGCTATTCATACTTTCTAGAAATGTTCTGATGGTCAGATTTTGCTGGATTTATGCCACACAATTTAATTAGATATTTTATTTTAAAGTTATTCATGTGTCTGGTGTTTTGTTCTCTCTCTTGGATAGACTTTGGGCCAGACGAAGTGACATGTGCTCATATTCCCGGTGATTTGGCTTACATCCATCTCTAAGTCTCAAACTTTCCTTTTCTCACTACATTTTAGTTTTTATTTTTGTTGTCTTTCATTCATCTATTTTTTTTCATACATAATTTAAAGCATGTCTGTAACATGACTCCTTCTTATTTTTGAGATTCAATTTAGGTCAGCAAGTGATCTTTTCTTTCCACAGAATATTTTAAGGCAAACTAAGGTCAAAGTTTTCTTCTTTGAAACCCAACTCCTGTTTCCACTGAAGTCAATAGTAATATTGATGTATTCATTATGAACAGGAGCAGGTCTTTACATACTGAAACTTCGCAGTTATCTCTGAATTTCAACGTCTGAATAGCACTGAAGTTCCTAAAATGACCATCTAGGATTAGGACAAAACTTTCTTAACATTTCTCCCTCAGCCACAAATCCAAAGGGAAACTCCTTTGACCGTGAACTCACCTTAGTTGTGTTGAGGCCAATTTCTAGCCTTTCTGTAATCAAAGTTTAGGCCTCAGTTGTAACTGGAGAAACATAAGAGGTTTTCTTCACTGAAATCCATGTTATGCAGATTGTGGATTACTACTTTCACACCGGAGGTTAGTATTTATGAGGCAGTGCCATTACTGGAAGAATACAAAAAGCTGGAAACAGGTAAACCTTCAGCTTCACTGGCCAGGCCAAGTCTGAGATGCATTAGAAAGCACTAGATAGTAAGTTCTTAAGAAAACTTACTTGAAATATGCCAGTGTTATCAAGTTCTGAGTTGGAAAATTTGAATCCCTACCAGAGGTGATGTAAAATGATAGTATGTAAAGGCCTAGCTATATTAAAAATGAGCTGTATAAATAAAGTATAATGTGTTTTGGTGAGCCTGTACTCTTACTTTACGCCTGGACTGACAGATGCCGTTGTGTTTAGACTGCAGTAACACCTAGACACCTCAGCTCTGCTCTGCGTGACACAGAACAAGTGCACAGCAGAGACTCTAACCAAGCTAACACCCTGTGACTTATTTCACTTATGGTTCTCCTGATTTAATAAAACATGATCCAGAAATACAGAGAACTTGTTCATTTTTACTTCACAAAATCTCTTTGGTGTCCATTTTTTACTTACTAAATATTGTTTGAACTTTTCAGGGCTGCAAGCAGTGCAGCTCTGTTTTCTGGTATTTCTTTGACTGTTCCCATGCAAAATATACATTTTAATCAGAAGCATGCAAAGCAAAACCTGTAAAACCACTCAGAGCTTCATTTTTTAAAATTATAAATATATTAAAAATTATTCAAATTACGGAGTCAGGGTAAAGAAGTGGCAGTATACTTCCCTTCACAAACAGAACAGTTTTTGACACCTCAGCCCATGTATTTATTGTGAGGATAGCTTACCATCTGGGTTTTTTTTCCCTTTCTTTCTTCTCCTGAGCAGATCCTTGGTTTTAACAAAAGAAGAATGCACTGCTATTTTATTGTAACTTACTGTCAGTCGTTTTCTGAGTTGCATTGTTAGAAATGCATTTTGAAAACTTTTTATTTGCCTTCTTAATGTAGTGTTTAGAAGAATTCAAATGGCCCAGAAAGACAGAAGATACAAGTGAAATGGCTAGAGAGTTACTCCTTTGGGAATTACATTGTGAAGATTATTAGAATGCAAGAATACCCACTAACATCAAGACCATGCCTTCTCAAATTTGTGTCTTTCGGGGGGAAAAAAAAAACAGACTCCAAAGATTCCAAGCCTTTTGATTTTAGCAGGATCTTTTTTCTTGGCTATGGAATCACCTGGCAGCACCGTAGGTTGAAGACAAAGAGACAAGTCAGGAATCAAACTCTTTTAAGGAATTGCTAGCTCACTGGTGTGACAGTGGAAAGAGTTGTATCATCTGAAGCAAATGACCATCAGGGCTCAAACTCTAGGACTGCAAGGTTGTCTTTTGCTGTGCTATTCCTCTCCATCAATTCACTCTTCTTTGGGAATCTGTGAGTGGACATTAGTCAGGCAGTTTGAAAAGCAGCAATGCGCTTCACTGTTGAGTAGGCTACTTAATGAACTCCCACTGATTCTTCCCAGATATAAATGGAGCATCATCTACCATCACCATCTCACCCAGTGAAAACAAGTAAGAACTGTGCTGAGCCTTCATACCCTCTGTATTCCCTGTTCTCTATACCAGGATGCTTAAAGTCCTGTGAAATCTTTGCATACTTTTTCTACCTGGACATGGCAGATATAGGGAGCCCCTAATCTACTGCTGACAGATGATTATCATTTTCCTGTGCTTTTGGATTATGCAGACAGTCCTTGATAGCCATAAAATGGTAAAAATTTCATTTAAGAGCTTGATGTAGAATAGTAAGTTTACTAGATTTCTTAGCAGTTAATAAATCCTTAGCAGGATTTTATAAATGTGAGTTGGCTTTGTTCATCAAATTGTACCACACAGACACAGGCCATACTATACTAAATCACATCAGTTGCAGATAATAAGGTTACTTACAGGATGTGTAAGTACCAGTATCAAAATCAGGTTTGTATACGCAGATATCTGCAGGTTGTTATGCACAATATAAATAGACTTGAACTATCTAACCTGAATATCCTTGATGGGAATGGGCAATTCACATTGTTTTCTGAGCTTGGTAGCTTGGACATCCCTTATTCATATTCTGTGTCTTTACTTGCAGAGCTGTGTGAAGTTCTGCTGCAGTTCCCACAGGGGTTAATTAAAATATTTGGTCTATTTCATTTCATGTAAGTTTCATCCTCTTGAGTTTTAGATTTAAATGAACCCAGAAACAGCTCCGTTTCCTCATGACTTTGATCTGAGGCCATGAGTGCCTGTATGAGTTTCTTAAGATTTGACTAGGGGTCATCTCCAAGTTGACTCAGTCGTGTTGAAGGTTAGTGAACCCAGGTCAGGTTTCAAGACCGGCATAGTGCTGTTTGTACACAAGTGGGAATTGCAAGAAGAGAGTCATGAATGTTGCTGTTGAACAAAGGGAAATGATCTGTTTCCACCATCCTGACACAGATATACCTGGTTCCTTAAAGGACTGTGGCCAGTGCATTACAACTGCTATCTCCTGTTCCTGCTGCTGCAATTTGAAAAACTGCTGGTCACCATTACCAGCTCCCTCTAGACAGCTACTCAACACCACCAGAACACAGGCAGTTACATCTGCTGTTTTTCGTGGCTGAATTGTTTTTGGTTTGAAACTGGAAAAGGAGGAAATAGCTAGCAGGGAACTTTTGATTTCATAACTGTTTGTTATGTAAAGCCTGTTAACAGTATCAAATTATTCAGCAATGTTATTATACAGCCCCATATTCTTTAGGGAACAGGGTTTTCTTTGTTTAGCTCTTAGGTTGTCACCATATCATGCAGAGAGATAGTGCGTTATTACTTCTTGAGATCTGTTGTAAATTAAGTAGATACAAATATAGGGCTAAAATATATCTGAAAGGCAAAGAAAAAAGAAAAAAAAAAAAGAAAAAGAAAGCAGCATTGGTTTATCTTCTATCTCCAAAGAACAAATGTACAATATGTTCACAATAAAAGCACCTGGGGTGTTTTTCCTTGTTTACCTAATAAGTTTATTAAGCTAGTAATGGAAAATTGCTTTAGTTAAAAGGTACATTAAACATAGACAGTACATAAATCATTAAACATGAGAATAAACTTTAATTATGAAGTATTTTAGCCAAGTAACTTTTTAAACTTTAATTTATTGCAAATAATTTAGTTACCACAAAATATGACATCATGAAAAAAGAAAAAAACCTTCATAATCTCAGGGTCTGCATCCTTCCTGTGTCACCTTCTACTGATCTAGAGGACAACACAATCTAAAACATGCATTTGTGACTTTTGGTTTACAAGAAACTGTCTTGACATCAGAGGTGTTTTCTCTCAGCTCACACTAAGAGTATGACTGGGGAGCCCTCCTTGCTGGACTCTTGATATCAGTAATAGCATGAAGCATCACGTACAGCTTAGGGCAAAACTGAACTTGCTGTTACTTACAACTACAGTTGAATCAGGGCAAGACTGGTTGTTCCTAATGGACACGTAAAGTTAGGTGTCCTGCTTCAGTCATAGGTTGGTCAACACAGAAGATCTGGAACATATACATGAAATGCACGTGTCAAACAGAGGGATGTTAAAGCTGTGTATAGGTAGAAAGATAGATATATTTTTCTTGTTGTTTGCCTTTTTTGGTCTTCTTTTGGATTTCAACTGCTGGGATCTTTCCTTTCTGTGTAATCTTCCCCCAGTAGTGAAACACCATCCAACCTCCAATCTTCTGTTACTAGGCCAGGAACAGGAGAGGCAATCCCCTTGGTTCAATTTCTCCCTGCACCCTGGGCTAGAAGTGCTCACACATGTTGCAGCATAGCACTGTCTCTGGTGACGGAAATGCAGAGAAATGAGCCCCAGGGAATTCGTGTCAACCAGGTTTCCCTGTTTGCATGGGAACGCCATGAAAGAGCAAGCTCATACAACACTCTGGCTGACCTGCTCTGTGCATGGGATTGGTCCAGAAACCCCCACAGGTGCCATCCAGAGCAGTCCTCTGTTTCTGTGACTCTACTTGTAGAAAAGTATCACAGGAAACTGATTCAGGAGGAAGAATGGAAACATCAGCTCAACAGGAAATGTCTCACTTTGCCACCAGTATGAAGCTATAGGCAGCATCATGATTCATCCCTACATTGAAGGCTGACTCCAGGAACCCAAGTGTGTCACTAATTAATAACACAACAAACAAACAAATAATGCCCACTGGTTACCAAAACCACTTCAATAATGGAAAAAACCCCACACTTGCTGTATTTTCTTTCCCAACGAATTTCTGTGTGACTTTGAAGGAGGTGCACATTATCTGTTTCCTGATTATTACCTTCAGAGTTAACTTAATGTGAAAGGGACCCAAAGGATTATCTTTTCCTTCTCTTCTTGTACCTCCAGGAATGTGGCTGAGTTACAGGAGGGAAGACAGACACTGTAGCAGCTGGAGTTAGATGTGCCACTAGAGATTTGTGCCTTTAGATGGAAGGTCCCAGAGTCAACAACTGCCACTGGCAGCCAGTCCAGGAAATAAACATTGTCCTCAGCAAATGGCTTTGCATGTTGCGGGGAGGAGCACACTGCATCTGAGTGCACAATCTGTAGAAGGCAGATGATAATATGCATTGGGTAGTGCTGCAATAAAATATGTAAAAATGGCTTAAAGTATTCAAAGGAAGGAGCTGTTGAAATATTATCTGCTGTTATCTGACACTCAAGATGATGTTGTTACTAAGCCTGACAGTATCGAATCCTTTACACTATTGACTTTGATTATGCCTTACTAATGGCTGGCTCCTTTTCCATCTCGCTAGCAATAGTTTCATTTTCTTACCTATACCTTTCTATCGAGTCATTCAGAAAAAGTCAAAGACATATTCCAGAGCTGAGAAATGGGAATTACTCTCCCTATCTAAAGAACTCATAAAAGTGTCATATCCTCAGAAGAGGTGTTCAGGAAATCAAGAATGATTTCATCCTTCCTTTGCAATTGCTGAGGGGAGCTGAGCAATTCTGTTCTCACAGACCGCTGGCAGGCACAGCAGCTCCACTGTCTCAGACACAGCTCCATCTAGACCAGTATTCCTATGCTGACCAAGTCTGAAAAACAGATTCCTGTAAGAATGACTTAAATCAAGGCAAAGGCATAGTAAGACAGCTGTAGGTGGAAGATTTTCATTCCTAACTGTAGTGTGATTTTCTTTGAAAAAGAACGAAAAGCATCAGGCAGGGCCTGAGATTGTAACCATATGGACAAGTGTAGACCAAGTAAGTTTTCAGTGAAGTGTTGCTGAAATGGGTAAGAAGCTGTGAACAAAACCACAGCTACCTAGGACTATTTTTTCATTACTACTTTTGCTGCAAAGAATGGCGTTCCTTATTTTCTGTGAAAGAGCATTATTGCATCAAATCATTGTCTGTCATTATTTTTATTTTTCAAGCAACTGATAGTGGCTCAAGCCTGGACAGTATTTATAGTTTTTTTCTTTCTAGGATTCTTTCTGCTGCAGGCCACTGCAAACAACGTGCCCTAAATATAAGCATCAGGAAAGTGCTTGATATCACAAACGTTAAAGAATGTTGAGTCTGGGACTATTTATGAAGAAAATCTTGTAAGTGCTTTTATGCCGGATAGGAAGAGAGATGTTTTCTGAAATAAGTTTATTTTGTCTGATACTGTGATGCCAGTCTTATAGGCTATGTTAATAGCAGTGTTATAGGTGACAGCATACTAGAATAGAATAGAATATTTCAGTTGGAAGGGACCTACAATGTTCATCTAGTCCAACTGCCTGACCTATTCAGGGCTGACCAAAAGTTAAAGCACGTTATTAAGGGCATTGTCCAAATACCTCTTAAACACTGACAGGCATGAGGCATCAACCACCTCTCTAGGAAGCCTGCTGCAGTGTTTGACCATGCTCTCAGTAAAGAAATGCTTCCTAATGTCAAGTCTAAACCTCCCCTGACGCAGCTTTGAACCGTTCCCACACGTCCTGTCACTGGATCCCAGGGAGAAGAGCTCAGCACCTCCCTCTCCACTTCCCCTCCTCAGGAAGCTGCAGAGAGCAATGAGGTCATCCCTCAGCCTCCTTTTCTCCAAACTAGATAAACCCAGTGTCCTTAACCACTCCTCATAGGACATGCCTTCCAGCCCTTTCACCAGCTTTGTTGCCCTCCCTTGGATGCATTCAAGTACCTTCATGTCCTTCTTAAATTGTGGGACCCAGAACTGCACACAGCACTCAAGGTGAGATCACGCCAACGCTATTCCCTTAATAGGTGAAAAATCTGCTACACCTGAGATTACTAACCTGTGCCCTTTTTTGGCTGCATAATCTTTCCATCTGCACACTTCAAAAGACCTTGTTTTTTCCAATGTTATCCGTTTTTCAGGAATTTTCTGTAGATCAGTTTTGCAAAAAAAAAGGAAAATTATTTAATGGTTTGATGTCAAAGACATTTTACATTCCTGAAGAATATGAGCATGGTTGTAATGGGTCAGAATACAGTTCCTCCCAGCGCAATATCCCATCTCTGACAGTGCACAGAAACAGATACTTAAGATACGGCTCTGGCACACATGACTTAAGCTTACCGGAGAAATAGCTGAGAAAAATAGCCCATCCCTGCAGAAATGCTTCTAGGAGAACAGTGCCAGTCATCCTAGACCAGAGACAAAATAACAGTGTTCACAATTGCAGTTGACAAAAGAGGTATGGAGTCACCACCCAAAGAAACATGGGAGGTAAGTTAGAGAAAGATGAATTAAAAATGTAGACACCATGAATGGTTCAAAGTATTCAGTGTGGAAAGAAGCATGAAAAGCACAAAGACAATGCCAAGCTTGTACACAGTGGAGGCTAAGGTACATACACATTTTATATTCCAGGGAAGTGGGTTCCCCTAAGAAGAGCAGTAATATGAGCATGACTGAGGACTAAAGCCTTGTAATGCAAAGAAGACTGCCTGGAGTATGGCTTTAACAGATTTTAAGACTCTCAGTGTGCACATAATGCATGAAAAGACTGTCAGCTATACAACAGCCAAATTTGCCACTGTGTTGTTAAATCAACAACAGTTAAATCACAGCGGGATTAGGAAGACATCTGTAATGCAGTACTGGCAGTGCTGAGGGGCAGAAATGGACTGGCACAATCTAACTTTGTGCTGGTTATGACAAGACCTGTTCATAGGGAAAAGCAAGCATAATTAAAAAAACCTTGAGCAACAAAAGGTGATGTCACTTAGACTTTATGAGAGCTGACATACAGGTGTACCTAGGTAGCATTGCGAGACAGTAGACCATTTTGAAATAGCCTGGTATAATATGGGAATATCATCATTAAGTGAAAGAATAGTTATTATGGGCCTAGGCCAGCAATATAAGGAACTGTGTTAGTGAACTGGACATATAAATAGCAGCTGGAAATTCTAAACAGGCTACCCTATACAGTTTGGGACTACCGAAATGCATTCACCTTAGCCCCGCTGCAGTTACTAAAGAAAAGTATTAACAAGAATACAGAGAAAATTCATTACAACTATTGAAAACAGTGGTCTATAGTGAGAAAGCAATGGCAGAAACTGAGTCATATAGAAGAGTCACACCTTCTTAATAGAAATGCACCTATTAGATTAATATATTTTTATTAGGAAATAAAAGACAAAATAAATTCTTCAGGCAATAGACTGATCTCCAAGAAGTGTATTGGAATTTGGGTCTCCAGAGCCCCCACCCGTTAGTGCTAAAGTTATTTGGCTCTAAAATGAACACTTTCCTGATGAAGTGGATTTTTAATTATGTTCTTGAAATGGAAGAACCCTAACAGGAAAAATTGAAAAACTAGGTCTATAATGTGGTTGTTAGAACATATTCATATCATCCTAATCTTGGTCATGTTGGTTATTCTGAGGCTACCATAGTCCCTTATTTTTTCATGAAAAAAAATCCTAAGAGCTTTGTTTTGTTTCAATGGATGAAGAAAATGCTTCAACTTTAGAGCTTTTTATGAAATCATATTTTTGGGAACTAGCTATTCTTTCTAAGGATTTGCATTGATCCAAAGCTGCAGAATAGCACCTGGAAAAGAAGTTGCTACCTATTACTAACAATTGAGAACATACTGCTTGATTTATCCAGAGAGCTGTAGCAACAAAAAAGCAGCAATATCTGGTGCATTTGATAAAAAGTCCGTGAAAGACTCAGTAAGAGAATGTGAATGTACTGAAAAGGAGCTACTAGCTGTACTCTTTGGAATGAAATCATCGCATCAAGGTAGATCTGCTTTGTGCGTCAGGTGAGGTTTGATCATGAGCTTCAGAAAGCATCATGAAAAAGCCACTGCTGAAAACACCCAAGTGACTAAAATGCCTATTATTCAGCTTCCAGAGCTGTCAGTTGAAGATGAGGCCTTGCCCCCCAAATCACCAGGAAAGTCACAATATAGTGACCAAGATCATGTCCCAGCTTACTACACACATGCCACTCCCTATCAAGAACATGAGATGGACTTTCAACATGATACAGTATATGCACTACTCTCATGAGAGACTATACGTAATCCAAAAAACACCAATGAGATGACAGATAAAGACAATGTAGATGGAAGAGGTATCCTATATGTCACAAAGTATTTCAGTATTTCTAATGCGCTGACAGTAGCTTAGAAAACAGAATAGACCATAAAAGCAAGGTTCTGTCTTGTTTATCTACAGAAGAGATAAAATGATAGTTAGAATAAACAAATAATAAAATTAAGAATAGCAAAGCAATGTAGCAACCCGGTATAAAAGAGGAGCAGAAGCTCTGAAGCCATGATAACAGATACATTGTTTTGGCTTGCAATCTGAAAACCACATAATGATGCAGCAAAAAATCTAAACTGCACTAAAACATAGAATACATTCTACAGCCATCTGGATTAAGAACAGGGAAACAAAGTTAGAAAAGGGAACATATGGTGGTGTAGCCAGACAGCTTCAGCCACTCTGAAAATCTTCATTGTCTATTGCACTCTGTTAAAAGAGCTGGAAGAAAACTAAACAGTATAGAGGACCAGTCCAATAGCACTCAAAAGAACATAACATAAACAAAATAAATTCAAATTTCTTGTCAACAGTAGTGACATAAATAAGAAATGTAAATCTTTTAAAGATCATGCATTGGAGGATGACCAGGCCTCACAGGCTACAGCAAAAAGGCAGTAACACTTATGTCCCAGAGATGAGTGTGAAAATACATTTAAAAAATGACAAAATAGCAACACAGAAAGTTGAAATAGAAGATACAGCAATCCATCAGAAATTTGGAGATGGCATCAACCAGTCAATTATGCAAACTGTAGAATGCAGGAAGCAGCGTCTCTCAGTAGACCCTAGCATTGCACCTGGACAAAGAGCTCCATCATTTATTCGCACATGGTATGGGAAACAAAACAATTGCCGACTGTGTAGAGGCCGTGTAATAGACTGATGATTCAAATCATGTGTGTTTATCCTCCAAAAATAAATTCCAGTGTAACCATGCCTGGATTTTAACCTACAACATGGGGTACAGGAAGGAGTTTACTGAAATATTCCCTACTGCTGTTTTCCTGAATATCTCTATTGCGAATTTTAAGTTATTTTTCAGTAAATCATCAGAATATAAGGTCTTATTGACAGTGTCATATTGCCCAAATCATATTTGGAGACCAAATGCTCCAATTTTATCCACAAGATGAACGGGCTAAGTTGAAAGTTAAACTAGTCCCAGCAAATGATTTGGGGCTTTAAGAAATATAGCCCTTCAGTTGAAAGAGTCTACAAGTGTTCTTCCTCCTACTGTATGCCTGAGTCTTTCCAGGGATTACTTCTCATAATTCAGCATATTTAAAATAACTGATCGTATATATAAAAGGAGATCAGAAAAAATTTGTTCAGAAACATTGCAGGCACAAGGGAACTGAAGGTAGTCTGCTAAATTAAAAATGTATATTCTATCTATTCAGCATTGCTTAGTGTCACTTTGCTGTACAATAAAGAAGCCACTTTCCATTGACTCCTGTCTTATGTCCACGGGAAGAGTAAACTGTTTCCTTTTTAGTCCTGGGAGCAACTGAACGCCACCATCCCTGGCAGGGAGCAGCAAGTGTGGGGCAGCTTTGCAAAGAAGAACTAGCCAGGAGCTGAGGAGGTCCAGTCAGGAGAAGCTGGGGACAAGACTGGAAATGGCCAGGGAGAGGAATACAACAGTCTTGCTGTTGTACTTCAACTGTACAATGGTTCAGGCATCTGGGTGCGTGCAAGATCCTGAACTAACAATCACTGCCCTGCAATTCTTGCTATTGGGCACAGAACAGTCACTCAGTGTCTCTTTGTGTTAACAGCCTGAAAATGGGGTTGCCAGTCTCCACAGAGAGCTGTGGCAGCTGGTATGTTCTTCTGCAGGAACTCTACTGAATCCCCCAGAAGACTCTAGGATACTGCATACTAAAAGAAACATCTTGAGATGACTAGTATGATTACTATGGACACTTCACCTGCCTTTTTGGAGTTGGTAGAAAGACATTTTTTCTGATACTGTTTCTGTAGACCCTGCTGGAAGCGGGAGCATTGTCTCAGATTGTACCCCCCTTACCTAAAGCCTCATGAAGGTTCATGAGTGCAGGAAGAATTAGAAAAAGTAGATTCCACCTCTGGAATCTCTAGAAAGGCAACTATGCGGAAATCATCTGAAAATTGATGTAAGCACAGGGAAGTCCCTAGCAGTGAACAAGCTACAGCAATAGTTTCTGAAAGTTCTCTGTGGGGAAGAAGGGACAAGTTGGACCACCGTGGTTGGAGAATTTCCCAGTGCTTGACCTGACGGGAACAGTTAGGCCATTTGATAACAGAATAATTTGTGCACGATGAAATTCAGCTGGGAACTTAAACTCTGGGAAGTCAGCTGATATTCATTACTACACTAGAGCTTTTCTTTGAAAGGCAACTTGGAGATGTCATGCTGTGAGCAAAAAATGTTTGAAAAACTCTAGTTTCTATAACAACTTAAAACATTTTAACCAAGTGGCTCTCAGGAACAAAATGAACATGAATATTCTGTGTTACTTTATGTAACGGGTTGCTGTTATTGGCATTTTTTGCGGTCAATAGAAATATTACAAATAGCTTCTGTAATTGAGCTTACCAGATCTGTTTATGAAGGCTCAGACATTCACATGCAGAATTGCTTTTATTGAGTATATAGAAAATTATTTATAGTAAAATGTTATTATACATCTAAACACGTTAGAAATAGAACAAAAATTACCTACACCTATTGTATGCCCCAAAACACAGGTAATAAGAGCCAGCATGCAAATGATTTTCATGTAGTTATAATTATTTTGATACAGAATTAGAAAGAATAACACAATGGAATTGTAAGAGTAGTATGTTCATAAGTTGTCATGCTTTGCTTAATCGTAGCAAAAACCTAAAGAAGGGAAAATATAAACAGGAATAGATGAAAAAGGTACTCAGGACATGTACAAATGTAAATAACAACAATAAAATATAAATCCTGTAAAGAAAAACAATAACCTCTGTTATTGTTAAATTAAATTGTTAATTTAGCAATATTGTTAAACTAAAACCTCAGAGTTTTAATGGATGAAACGTGGGAACACATTCAGGTGTAAAGTGGTCTTTATTGGATTATCTGGGAATCTAGTGGTTTGAATTTTTAAAATAATCTCTTTTTTCCTTTTGCAATAAGAAAATAGTAGACACATGACTTGAACATAGAATTCCTAATACTCTAAATTTATATTATTCCTCAAATCCTAATTATCTTTCAATTACTTGGGGATAAATTGAGATTTAAGATAGTAACAAAATGATAAACTTGTTCAGAACCAATATATGTCCAGCATCTTTCTACTATGTTTTTATATGGAGTTGGGCACGATAATAAACACTGAGCCAGCACGCCAATGTAAAAATATTTACATAAGTGCAGGCACTATTTGAAATAATAGTGTTGGAAATTTGGAGAAAGACAAAGTAAAGGTAAAGATAGGCAATGGCCAGATATATAAATTCTAAGAGTGATGTTAGTTCATCTTCCTAAAGGGCCCTATTGTTATGTAGAATATGAAGATATTATGCTATTCTACCATAACAGATGGTTTAGGAACAATAAATCAGAATGAATAAGACTATTCTCTAATTTTATGGGACTCCATTTGTCACTGCTTTTTGGATAAGCAAGAATGAAAAATTAAATACAGATGTTTGTGTGCGTGTGTCTGATGACTTGATAGTGACTAGAAAAACAGTATTTCCAGTGTAACTCTAACTTAGACAGAATAAGACAGCATCAACTGCCAGCTCAGTCTCAATACATGTCCAGCAGTTTCTTAACTGTGCAAAAATTCCTAATTTTCCCTTTTGCAAGCAGCCTGTTTGCCTGGGTAAAAGCTGTTGTGTCCAGTATATGTCACAATATTCATACAGAAGCAAATGTATGTAAATCTTGCTTTGCAGCAGCAAAGTCACTAAAATGATAACTACATTTCTTGAAAGCCAGTGAAATTCAAGGCCACCTTTATCACAGAAGTGTTGCTTGCATCTTTTCATCAGTTGGGGTTTTTTTTAATGGATTTTTATGGATTTTATTGAATCTGCTTTTGAAATCTCTTTATGTCTGAAATGTAAAGGAGATGTTCATGGTGTTCCTTGCACAACAAAACTGTCTTGTCTTGGTAAATAATTTAAATCAAAACTATTCTGATAAAAGCTCTGTAGACTAATTGTTCTTTGCCTGAAAAAAATAATCTTTTGTTTATTTTACATTTTTTTCAATCTCTTAATTTATTCCAAGTTTCCCCTTGAGTTGAGGGTTCTGATTTCTGCTTCACTTACAGCATCCTCTGTGGTATTCTCAATCTTATCTAGATTACATTTTGGAGACAAAATTTGCAAATTAGCCTCTGCCAGCCTCTGCTACTTCACTGCAGGATACTTCAGTCTTAGTTGCTGCAGTATAGCCATATAACATAAACTTTTTTCTGTCTAATACTGTGTGACTTAATTTTTTATTAGATTCTGCAGTTCATTTCAGTCCTTCTTCCCGACTACACACGATTGGTCATGTCACCAGGGAAGGTTATAATTTTCTTTATTTCTTCTCTTTCAGAAATCAACATGGGCTAGGTAGAATGAGAAATGAGTGGTGGAGTCAGCTGTTTGTCAGCACTGTGTGTGTGTTGCAAGACGAACCTGAAAGAGAAAGATTCAGATACACTTTGTTCCATCTGCAACAGTCAAATCCTGTTCACACTGAAACCTGTTGAGGTTTTGCCATTGAGAGCAGTTGGAAAAAAGGAGAGTTGATAATATTTAAGAAGGCATCTGATTTGTTAGAAGCCTTGTTTTTCAACATGCAGAGATTTTGAATTTTTACCCCATCTCTTAAATTTTAAACCATAGTAATTATGTTTTTTTATTCGTTTGTATATTACCTTTTTAATTAAGATAAAACCTGACCCAAGCCTGTGTACATTATTGTGTGGGTTGGATATTTTTCCGTGTTGTTAAAATGGTTATTGACGTGAAATCCAAGTGGGAACGTGAAGTTGTGTAACCATTCTATTACAGGCATTTTAGGTATAACAGTTCCTGGAGTTTTTAATAGGTTTTTAATAAGGCATTTGCTCTCTTGTTATAGTGGTTTGCACAGAGCTGGTTCTATTTATTGCTTCTAGATCAAAGTAAAGTCCTTTGGAATTGACATCTTTCATTTTACTGTTGCTGGAAATTGTCACATAGCTTTTGCCCAGGTAAGGCAGAGAAAATCCAGTAAATGTAAACTTTTTGATTTTTCATTTCATAACAACTTTTTTTTAGCTTCAAAATGGAAACACAATGAAAAAATTAAGCAACCTTATGGAGAGGCAAAATGTGTTTCTAGGGTCACTCAGAATGTTTGCTGGTTCTGAAATTAAATTTTTTTATTTTTCATTTTGCTTGCCAAAAAGTCACCCAGCATGGCATTGATTCAAATTTTAATTTTTAAATAATTGTTTTTTCTTTTGTTTGAAGTACATTCGGAAATCCATTATTCAAGCAACCCCATCTGAAGTTGCTGATTTTTAATTTCTTTGTTGATGGCCACACAGTAAAAGGAGTTCTGTTCCTTTTTAACAGATAATTTAAAAATCCAAATCAGTTTTCTGGTCTATTAGTTGGTGTGATTGTTCAGAGCCACAGAGAGTAGGTTTTTTGTTGTCATCCTCTTAAGAATCTGTCAGACCATCAAGAGAAGTGCATTGTATGTAGGACCTGTGTTATTGTCTTCTTTATCCCTGCCACCAAGGATAGATCTTTCCTCTCCTTTGCCAAAAATGAGTGGAAATCTGAATTATAGGTTCATGGTATTAGCTGAGAAACTGACTTTCTGTACTCCTCACAGTTCCAGCATTTCAAAATATAATTCTCAGGAATAAGGACAAACTAAAATCTTGAGAAAGATTCTAATGCAAAATTTACGTGAGTAAAATTAAAAATGTCCAAATACTTTCAATTACTCTTTTTGTTAGTATAAAAACTAAGGAGCAAAATGTACAGAATGAAGTGAGAATGTTTCCACTGGATTCCAGCTCATCTGCTGGGTTAGCACTTTTTCAACCAGCTCTGGGTTATTAACTGCAAATTGCAAGCCCACTTGTGGCAATGAAATTTTTCTGTCTTCTCTGCAGTGGATATTAGTGCTTCCATGTCAATGGTGATTATTGCATAGAGCAGCACTAAGCAGGTTCTGCTGAAACGAGTGAGGGAGGAATTGTGTGCGTCCACAAAGGGCAGACAAGTACTAAGGGGAACACCAGAGATGGGTTACCTTCCTTTAAGCTTAACCACCAGAACTGCTCAGGCAGCACAATTTCACATGAAAGGTCTCAGCTTTTCCTCCTGATAGGCTCCCTTGCCATTTACAGACAGGCTACTTTAAAGATTTTGTTAGAAAGGTACTGCTGCTTGCAAAGTGTCAGGGGATGCTGCAGCTGATAAGAGGAACAACAGCGTTTTTTGAACAAGCGACTGAGCTGTGGGAGAAAAAGACAGAACAGGGCAAGTGTTGTGTGAAATGTATTTACCATATACAAAGTCTGAAATATGTAAAAGGAAAGTATTTTTAAGAATAAAGAATCAATGAGAAAGGTCAAAAATAGGGGAGGAAGATACTTTCTTAGCCTTGCTTTCTTCATTCCATCTCTAAATATGCAATTCTTCTACTAATATTCTTTCTATAATGGAAATATGAAATATACCTCTGCAGAAGTAATCTATAAGAAAGGAGATGCTTTAAGGGTACAACTTGTTACATAGTTCAATATCCAAATTACTGTATTTTCTCCACTTACGTATTTTAAGCCTGTATGGATCAGAGAAGATTGTGATGGTGATAAAAGATGAATAAATGAACTGAAGGCAGTGCTTCTGGAAGGTATTTAATGTCATCTGCCCTCACATCTGTAAACATCTGTGAGTTATTTGCTATATTTTACCATGGTGTCAGGAAAGTGTTCTACACACACTATCTTATCAAGTATGAATGAGCTTGTGGGAGCTGACAAGGCGTTGATGTAGCCCTTATACTCTACATTCCTTGTGTATGTGCAAGCTTTGGGGGGTCCTCAGCGTCTGAAGGTCCTGGCAATAGGGTCCACAGCTGCAGTGAGGGAACCACTAAACAAAATTAATGCAGAAGAGAAAAATGGATCTAGAGAACAGTTTGGAGTCTGGCAGTTCATCCAGCTTTGCTGGACAAATCTGTTATTTTCTTGATATATTTGCTTTCCTTGTTGTTTTTCGAAGTTGCAAGATGCCAGGCAAGGTCATTAAGCAAGAGCAAAGTCTCTGGCTTTCTGTTTTCCTGCAGGGTAAGTATAGATCACAGTTCAGAGTGATATTGCTTCAGGCTAATGGGTTTACTGTTTTGTTTTATTGTTTTGGGTTTGGTTTCCTCTCACTCATTGATACTCCATGTTTAACTCTGGTCTCATAAGCCTGCTGACATTTTTCAAACAAGAATGGACAAGGAAAAGAGAACTTAACACTCTATAGGACTTTGCTTTCAGGCTAAGTGTAAAGATAGCGCTACAGACTCTTCGCTGTGTCGGTCTCCCTAGGAGCCTCATTCAATAAGGAAATTGCTGTTATCTGAATGTCCAGTTTCTTTGGAGTTATTCCCTCCGTCCATACTAAGGCCTGTCCAGCTAAGGACAAAGCTGCTACTAAGAAAAACAAGTCTATGTATCTTCTACTTCAGCTTAGCAGCAGAGTTTGGGTTGCTCTGAGCAACCTGATCTAGCTGGAGGTGTCCCTGCTCATGGCAGGGGTGTTGGACTAGATGACCTTTAAAGGTCCCTTCCAACCCAAACCATTCTATGATTCTCTCCCCTGCATTTGGGCACTGACCAGCATCACCTTTTCTCAAAGGGCATTCACTTCACCTGGGATGAGTAACATGCTGCCTCCTTGTTGGCAGAGGAAGAGAAGGAGTATAATAGCAGTGCATTCACCTTCAGCTGTAGCAAAGAGAGAAAGCAAGGCTTGCTTGGTCACAAATGGGCTAAGTCTGGCTACTCCCTTTTGGAAGGGAATTTAAACTCAAGTAGCAGATAAAACAGAATTTGATTGAATGAAAGGGGAGGATGGAAAAAAGGAATATATTATCTGTCCCTGAGGACATATAGGATTTAGGAGATTCTTTTTCAGCAACCCATATATAGATAAAAGCCTTAATCCTTTCTGCAGTCCTGAAAGGTAAATCTGTTATCTTTCTTCAGGTTCCTACCTGTTTTAAACAAAGTATGTGCAGCTTGCCCAGCCTCAGCTCACCCATTGATTTTTGGAGAAGTAAAGATTTTATATATTTATACAAACATAGTATAGTATCATGCCAGGGAAGCAATTAGCCTTCAGCAAGAGGGCTATTTGCTTCAATGTTTGAGTGGATAGTCTTCTAATACAGCTATACCTATTTGCTTTCAGGCACTCAGCTTCTGTCCCATTAATTTCAGTTTACTGTGACACTTATAATTTATTCTTCCCAAGATTTACGTGCATCTGCAGTACCATTAGTTGTATTTGTTGTGCTATTAGCTTTAAACTTTTATAAATACCACAGAGATGGCAAATAAAGTGTCAAGGAAAGTGGCTGATATATGAAAGAGTATTAATATCTGCCTGGAAAGATGCGTCCAGTTTCTTCAGGGAATATATCAGCTCCCGTAAGATAACTGTTAAGATATGGGTTTTGAGGCTGATTCCTGAACTGTATTGATTCTTTATAATGTTGATAGTCCTTTAGGCATAAAAATTGATGTTACCATGAGAGTTGTAACTCATGTCCCTCTCTGCTGCTGCTCCCATCTATATTTTGAGTAAATGAAAGGAAAGACGATGTGAGACCTAGTTTTCACCCTCTGACACTTTCACTGAGGCTTCTCTGTGAGGAAGAAATGTCTTTTCTTACCTAGGAGTGACAGCATCCTTTATGTCGTGATGCTCAAAACACAGAAACTGATATCTGGGTCATCATGCATGACAGGGCTAAATAACATGAAAGGTGGTATCTCCCAATTCTACATCAGTTTTGCAAATCTATTTTGAATTTTTGGGGAAATAGGAGGCAGGTAGTATGACAAAAGTGAAAGCAGATAAGAGTCCTAACTGTGCTAAGTTCCTAAGCCATGTCAGAACAGTGGCTTTCTAATGCAAATCTTGAGAAAAGAAAAAGCATGCAACCTCCTACCCCTATCTTTTTTTTTTAGTCACTAGTACAAAAGAGGATAAAAACAGAAAAAAAAATATTAAAGCGATCTCATCAAGAAATCCTTAATATGAATAATAACGTACTCATGCATGATTAGGAAATCTATATAGCTATTAGCTTGTTTTCGTGCCCAGACTAGAAATTTAACTAGAGTCTGGGTCCAGCGTTCCTGTAGTAAAAAACACAGCTTTGATTCTGCTGGCCCCAGAAGTAAGGTTTCATCTCTTTCCTATTATTTTGCTGTGTACACCTGACTTTGTTCTTTTGACATTTGATGGCTCCATACTGCAGAGTTTATGAAATACCAATGAGACAAGCAAAGCAGAAGGAAGTTAAGCACAAGTGATGTAGCATACACATATTTTCAAAGTATTTTGAGAAACTAATGGGCTTTCAAGCTGTCTGCATAGACACATGTCCTGATTTCGGCTGGGATAGAGTTAATTTTCTTCCTAGTAGCTGGTACAGTGCTGTGTTTTGGATTTAGTATGAGAGTAATGTTGATAACACGCTGATGTTTTTAGTTGTTGCTAAGTAGCGTTTATACTAAGGGAAGGATTTTTCAGCTTCTCATGCCCAGCCAGCAAGAAGGCTGGAGGGGCACAAGAAGCTGGGAGGGGACACAGACAGGACAGCTGACCCAAACTCGCCAAAGGGATATTCCATACCATATGACATCATATATATAAACTGGGGGGAGCTGGCTGGGAGGGGTGGATTCCCTCGGGAACTAACTGGGCATCGGTCGGCGAGTGGTGAGAAATTGCCTTGTGCATCACTTGTTTTGTATATTCTAATCCTTTTAGTATTATTATTGTCATTTTATTATTATTATTATCATTATCATTATTTTCCTTCCTTTCTGTCCTATTAAACTATCTTTATCTCAGCCCATGAGGGTTTTTTTTTCAATTCTCTGCCCCATCCCACTGGGTGTGTGGTGCTTAGTTGCCGGCTGGGGTTAAACCACGACAACACACAATTACCTTTCATACAAAAGCCCTCTTGTTAAGTGTTTCAAAGCACAAGTTCTTTCAGGAAAGGCTTGCCCACACTCAGTTGTCTCTCCAGGTAAAATTTAAAACACAACCCTTTCTATATATATTATTAAAATGGTGAAAAATGTGAACTTTTTTTTCATATCTTAAAAAACCCCATACACTTAACCTCCTTCCTGTGCCATTTAACACAAACTGGTGGAGGGGATTTCTTTTAGCATCATAATGTCAGAGATTGGCACCTGTGACCCAACAGCACAGAGCTAAGTGCATAACAAAGTTTTGAAAGAAGTATGGCTGACTGCAAATGAAGGGTTAGATCATCTCAGTCACACTAACCGACAGTGTAATTCGTGGATAGTGTCGGCAATTGTTCTTCAGGCTCGATCCCACTTCCTAGCAGACTGGTATCAGTGGGATTCTTGCCATCAAGGGGAGAAATATAAAGATCTGGCCCTGTTCCCTTTACAGAGCAGCAATAATGAATTTGATTTTGGTACTTAGAGGAGGGTAACCCAATGTTTGTAGGTTCTGATAACTTTGAGTTACTAACAGTTTAGACTAACTAATAGTCTTTTGTGATTATAGTAATTAATTCTGTTGTTAAAAGGAAAGTAAATTCTGTTCCTCAAACGGCACTGTGAAACTTTGTCCTGCATTTTAATGGTCCAAGAAAATTCTTTTGTGTGCATTGAACCTGCACTTGCAGGTAAGTTTGATCATAATTTTGCAGCCAGTATAGCAATAGTCTGAAATAAATAAAGGATTATGGACAGTGAAGTAGTGAAGATGCAGATAATTCACACTTTGAGAATTCAGCAAAACAAGGGCAATTTGGTCTCGCAGGTCATCTGGCCATTTGATCTCTTCATCTGGTGATGTGAAGGGTGCTTGAGAGTAACCCTAAGGCTAACAAATTGTTATCGAAAACACCTCAATTTTTGGTTGGTTATGTATATAACCTTTCACCTGAGTGCAGACATACTAAACCTTATGTAGCTCACGGCTGTGCTTGCAGAGGGTCCCAAAATGAGGGTCAGACCCTGTTTTACATCTGAGACTGTGATGTCTTGGGGTCCTTTTCTGCCCAGCCCTACAGATATTCAGACAGGTCTGAGAATCCTGTTTTGGGACAGAGACTGAGGGAAAACATGATTTTATTTCACATTTTAAAATCTTCCCTTATTTTTCTAAGTATTTATTCATCCTAGGTGTATAAACACACATACACAAAGTCTAATAGAAGGAGAGGAAGAAAATGAAAAAAAGATTTCCAGTTTCACACTTGTCAGATTTCTAACAAATGGCTTGATCCAGCAGCCATTTTCATTACTGTGACTTGCAGAACTACCCTAATGCAGATGTGTCCATAAAATGGTTATTCTTAGTGATCACAAAGATGATGAACTAAAGCTTTGGGAAAGCAAGAATCTGTGTCAACAAATTTAATGTCTTGGTATAAAGCTGAAAGGGTCATTTGCCTACATCAAGAGAACAGTTGCCAAAAGAACAACATGACTAGCAACAAGAATAGAAGGAAAAAGTGAAGAGATCATTCAAAGAGGTTTTTTATGTTTTGGTTTTGGTTTTTAATTGTTCATTGAAGGGTTCTCTTCAGTGCTGAGGGGTGGTGGAGGGAAAATTTACCAGACTACTTCCAATAGATGCAGTATGAAACATACTCTATGACGCCTAGAATTATTTCCGTTTATTATCTTTTTAAAAAGAAAAGGGAGAGAGAGGGAAAGAGAGGGGTTGTGATTCATACACAGCATTGTTATTTAGTTTTCAAAATGCACTTAATTATTTGAGCTTACAGGACTTAAAAATTTGCCAGTGGTGTGAATTTTTAAACCTATTTTAGGAGTCTTTTAGCTTTTCCTAAAGGTTACAAGAAAACTCTGGGCTTAACTTTTTTTGTTTTGGTTTGGTTTGGTTTTTTTGTGTTTCAATTAATAATTAATACATTTGATGATAACTTTGCTTTTTAATGTTGGGGAATACCTGTGGTACAAACAGGAGTGTCACTACACAAATAAGCACTGACATGCATGATCTCTACTGCTTTGTATTCTATTGTTGCTAGTGGGAATGATTCTCTTTAAATAAAATTTGTCTGTCTCAGAAATCATGTGATTGTAATTAAGGGTTCAAACACGTTTGAATGACAGCATCTTGCAATTTATTTTAATGTCTTTGTTAATAGTTATATAACAATGAAGAGAGAAGGACAACTGTTTGCAGTCAATTCTTCTCTACAGCTATTACTTCTGCTGGCAAGGAGGTTTTCAGGCTTCATGTAATGTCCAAAACTATCCTTCAATGAAATAGCACCAGTATCACAAAACTGTCAGTTTATACTTTCTCCTTCCTTGGCTTCCTTCCAGGCAAACTCATCTGAAATATCCTGGCTGGGGCCAAAATGCATCATGTACTTTTCTAATATGCATTTCCTCGTGAAAGATGCAGTGGGACATCATCCATTAGAGTACTTGAAGTTACCTTGATAGAAGTTAAACAAGGTTTGTTTTATTCTGAAATAAAGTTGGATTGAAAATAGCAGGAGAATGACATTCTGATGTGCTTTGGGTTAATGCAGATGCACAGAATATGAAACCAAGAAAAGATTAATGTTGCTAAAAAAAAAAAAAAAAAACATTCTCTGAAATTTGGGAGTAGTAGAGAGCAGACTGTCTTCATCTCAGTACAACTGATGTGTCCTAGAGTGATAACCATGACCTGTACATGGTTGATGACATTGTTTTATCACTTTGCAGTTTGTGAATTCAAGGACACTCAGCTGCATTGGGGAGAAGACCGTCAAAAGGAAACACAGGACACAGGAGTGAAGAGTGAAGTTTCCTAGTCTTTCCAACTGAATATTGCTCTCCATAGAGTAGATGGCTTTTATAGATATCCAGGTAAAAAGATGAAGGAAATCTTAGTACTTGTCTATATATTTGTTGCAATTGCCCCAGCCTCTTTGACCCGTATTATAGTCTTCTAATAAAGAAAAAGGTACTGGATACTGGCCTAGCCCAGGTAGGAAGGACAGCATCACTGGCTCTCCATTGTTAAATGGGGACAGGCCAGGAAGGGCTTTGCTGGTCTTGAAAACAGTAAGAATTCCAGTTCACGGACAGTATTACTCCCCTCCTTAGGTTGGAGCAGGGAAGAGTGAGAGGTTTTGCAGGGGCATTGTACAGCAGGGAGTGGTGACTCTTTCTGGCAGTAGCTGCAGATGCAGAATGGCACTGAGAGCACCTCTCCACCCAGGCACTGTGCTGAGCCTGAGCTTGCAGAGCCTTGGAAGTAGTCCTTGCACCTGAGATTTCCAGGTTGAGTCTGCTGCTGATGGAAAAACTGAGGTCCTTGTTTCTTTTAGCTGGGAGCACAGGTCAGGGGATGTTCTCTCTTGAAAGCTTTCTTGTGGCCACGAGTGTGGCTGGGGTACTGCAATGTCTTGAACTCTGTCAAAAAGGCTTGAGGCTGAACTTGCTCTTATGCCTGCAAGCTTCAGGGATGACTTGAAGGAATCTGAGAAGCAGCTGGACTACGGGCAGCCAGGTCCTTTGGGCATGTGAACCCATGCATCCAAGAGATGAAGATATAACCCTTTAAATAAGGCACTTCCTATAAAGCATTTCAGATAAATCTACCAGGCCCAGATGCATTCACATATAGAAAAATATCAACTACTTAAAAGAAATAATAATAATAATAACAACAATAATAATAATAATCCTGTTTTTCATTTCTCTGAGAAAAAGTTAAACAGGGTGGCATTTTTTTGTCTTAATGTCATTCATTTTGCATTTTTTGATGAAAACAAGGCAATTTTCACAGCTGAAGAGTGATCATTTTGATACACAACTTATGTCAAAGCATAAATTTCTCATTGCTCTATTCAATACTCCTCTTTTATTACATGCTGAACATAATATAATCAAACTTAACAGCATGTCCAGCTATTAAATCCACATGGGTTTTCACAAGTAGCAGAAATTCTCCAAAGGCTGCAAAAGCTTTGTTTATTCGTTCATTCATTCATTCATGTTTCTTCTGCAGTTGGTGTAACCTCTGAGGTTCTTTCCTGTGTGTGGCTGATTAGGCATTGTAGTAATTCAGCTTTAAAAGGTATCGCCATAACATGTCTTGCTTTCTTGCTGTGGGGAGCCAGTACAAAAGAGTATTTCTGCCCTGCTTACTGAGTTTAAAAGCTGCAAAGCTTGGACTGATTGGGTAAACAAGGGTGACTATCAGCCTGTTCAGATCTGAACATTCAAAAACTGTGATATCCTTTAGTAGATAAAATTTTATCAGTCTTCTTTACTGGTGCAATTAGGGCTCATCAGGGTCGCATACCTGTGTGCATACTCTGCTGCCAGACGAATAAAAATCTTAGTTCTTTTTTACACAGAGGCTAAAATTCTTAAGCAAGACAAGATTACCACAGTTGAGACTTTAAAAATACACCAACCATCAGAATAAAGTTGTGAGAGCTGACAACACTGCAGCTGCTTTACAGTAGGAAAACAAGATCCAGTGTTTAAAAGGACTGTAGCATTGTACCTGAAAAATGCTGTAGACATCCTTTCACAAAGCCTCTTGTATAGGCTCCCTCCAGGGAGTGGGGTAAAGAGATGATCTGTGTACTGTTTTAGATCAAATGGGAACATCTTTGGTCATAGAAGCTCCAGAATACATTTTGTTCTTCATCTCATTTCTAAAGCATGGAGTGCAAATGCAGCAGTACCTCAGTCTCTGTTACCATATTGCAATGCAGCTTGTTTCTTACCCAAATTACATCTTTATCTATCTATTTCATATGTGTCCGTGCTTTTACTCACAGACCCCGTTAATGATAGTATAGCCACCTAGAAGTCTAGCTGCTATAATAACTTGATGTTAGCTATCCACCGCACCCAGTCTTCCCTTTCACATGTGTAGAACAGCTGGCTTTTCAAATGCAAGAGGAGACCTGTATGTATACGTTGTGCAAGCCAGTTTGCAGAGAATGTACATTTTATTTGGTATTGTCTAAGAAGTACTATTTGGGAGAGAGGTTGGCAAAGAAATGGCCAACAGGAAATGGCAAATAAGTGCTAATGTGTAATACAGGTGGCAGCAACCTGGCACCTTGGCATAATGCAGGTTCTCCTCTGCCTAATTGAGTTCTGGCCTGGGCAAACACAGCAAGGGGGAGAGGAGTTTGCTTTCTGAGCGGGTTCATGCTCTTGTCATCTTGCCAGGAGCAGCCAGCTGTAACACATGGTTATGATTTGAATGCTTAATGAGAGATCACTGGGATTGAACACACAGGAACAAGTAGAATGGACAACCATCACAACTATCCAGGTTTTCTGTGGGAACAGTGAATCATTTCATTATTCCATGAGAAAACTGCTAAGCATGACATACACAGGAGTGAGTTACAGGATATGAAGGGGTAACCACAGGTTTCCTAGGAAAAGAATATCTTTGTAATGATTCAGACGGAGGTTTACGGTAAAGTTTGGGCAACATTATAGCTATCTTCTGTTGGCAAAATGTAAATAAACAGGCAAAAACAGAGACTCCATGCTGTCTGCTTTCACTCTTGCTCCCCTTACTTCCCTATACGATGATGACAGCAGACAGAAATAAACACCCTCACTGGAGACAAATATTCCAGCCAGAGCACCCCTGTGCATCTGGCTTGAAACTGCTGCATTACCTTCACTGCCCTGGGCAAGCAGCAGCCAACGCCAGAGATGAGCATCTCAATCAGCACCCTTTGCACATCCTGCCGGGAGCTGCCAGGTGCACAAATGCCAAGCAATGGGATGGCAGTCAGTGACTACGCCAAATGTGCTGTTCCCATGACGTGTCCCAGATTGTGCTCTGTCAGTCCTGAGCTCTGGCAAACTGCCATTTCTTTAAGCAAGACACTGCACTTGAATTAAATGTACAGAGAAGATGTTTTATTTGCACGGAACACCAGGTTGTAGCTTTTTGTTTTGACCTGCACAATCACCATGTTTACTTCCTGTTTTGAACATGTGGAGGGAAAATTGGCATCTCAGATACTCTTCTGGTAATTTGGTAGTTACTGACTTTTTTTATGGTGATCACTACTGTGATAACAGAAAATGCCCTTTATGATCAATGATAACTTACTTTATGTTTGCTGTCAGCCAGTGAAAATTCAGTTTTGACATTAAGTTATTTTATAGAAGGGTACCCAAGGTCTGACTCCTGCAGATAGCTTCAGACATACTGTTATTCCCACACAGCTGATTCAAATAAATGATAAAGGTTATCAAGTTATCCTACTGTAATGGTCTCCAAGTTTTTTCTAACCTTGCATGGGGACAGGTATAATTTATGGATTTGGATGAGTCTGCAGATGCACCAAAATCTTTTTTTCCTAATCCTACTAAGTGTGTTAAAAAATTCCATGTCATAGAGCTGAGCAGTGGAGTGTCTCTTATTAT
The DNA here is from genome assembly GCF_018139145.2 of Gymnogyps californianus. Taxonomy (NCBI): domain Eukaryota; kingdom Metazoa; phylum Chordata; class Aves; order Accipitriformes; family Cathartidae; genus Gymnogyps; species Gymnogyps californianus. Next base: position 13,952,032 of record NC_059500.1, on the reverse strand, counting down.
TAGGAAAACAAGGAAGATCCCAAAAAGAGAAAGATCCTAATCTATTTCCTTTTTGCCATTCCTTCAGAGGAGTTTCAATTGCATGTGCCATTTAAAAATGTGAGCCACAGTTTTCAGGGGTGGGGCAGACGGGTTTCTCAGTACAGGGTAATTATTTCTCATGCAATTCACACAGTTAGTTAGTGGCCCAGTGACTCTGTATGGCTCCCTTTTGTACTCTGTCTAGCCAACACGCCTCTCAAATCCTCTGTGCCTGAAAAATGCTTGTGAATAACCTTTTAAGTTTTTCTTTGTTGCTGTCATTCCTACAGAAAGACATATTCATCGTTTTCAGACTGGACTGAGAAAGCAATGACCTGCTCAGCGTCAGTGTTCAAGGATAAGAGCGCTTGCAGGAGAGTCTTTCTGAGCTCTTGCTGAGTCTGGTGCTACAGACTGGGAACAGAGTCTGTATTTACCCACCTTATGACACTTACCTTTAGTTTAGTAACTTTTGTTTCCACCTTCAGCTCTCAGGTCTTTGCCATCATTGTAGAAGACCAGAAAAGTATTTGGATAAATTCATTCTGACAGCAGAGAGCAATAAGTGGAGGTTTAAAAGTACCCTTTTATACAGTTTCATTCTAAACAGCAGTTCTTTATTCCAGTTAGAGTTTTCACGTTTATTACTGGTTCATAACATACTGGTCATCGCATCCTTTCAACAATTTTGTCTAAGGAAAGAAAAATATTATTAATAAAAAAGAGTCTTAGGTATGATAGTCTTGATAATGGCTGTATTAAAGTGAAATAGCAGAACATAAAAATCTGTAGTATGTATAAACAGGAGAAATCACTGGAAAAAACCTACACATTGCTTGTAAATGACCACTGAATACCATGAAACTGTAGTCAATTTGATTATAACAGGTATGTATTTTATGCTTGCTACAGAGTAACCTCCAGGTGCTCTTGAAGCAGAATCAATAGGAAGCAACTGCAGCATTTAGCAAACTGAATATTATTTAACTTCAGTACAGCAGATACTAAAAATGAAATATATGTAAAAGGGTATCTTGATTTTTCAAATGTAAGGATGATTGTGACTGTTAAAGCCATTAATCAGAAGTCATGGACAGTTTTCAATTTATGTGTTTATAAAATAACGTCTCGTTAGAGTCTTATTGCTAATAATGCTATGCCTGTATTAATGCCACTTTTTTTTGATGAGGAGGGTGAAGAGGTGCGATATTACAATGAATTACAAGGAGCCTGCATTGAAAGAAAAGTGGCCATTTTCTCTACTTATGCTAGAGCTGTGCAGGCAGTAATATAATGTTCTCTGCTCATTTACTTTTACAAGCAGAATGTGACACGCTCTCTGGAGTTAATTTTTTGAAAGAGAACCCCACTAGGTAATACAATGCAAAATAAAAATTTAGTGCTAAGAACTGAAGATTCCCATTCTTGATCCATCAATTGGGGAAAAAAAAAAAAAAGGAAAGGAAAAAAGTACATCTTTTTGAAGAAGATGCTGTTCTAGAAATTGCAGTCTGCACAGTACAAACATTTGTGCCATAATAAGGAATAGAAAAGGGAAAATGTCTGTGTTGCTGATAGACCGGCAAGAATCCCTATCTGAGTCTCTCCTCTCCCCCAGACTTTCCATAATTGCTTCCCGGGATCTGGCTATCCTGTATACCCAGTGATTAAGTCACTGAAAAAAGTTAACTCTCCTCATTTTCCCATTCTGTGCTGTTTATCTTAATTATATTAGTGAGAGTTAAATAACTCTCTGGCTATGTCTACCATCTTGTATCTGATCTCTGTTCTGGATGATTTCACCTCTCTTAATTTTTGTTTCTTGAACCTGTATGGTGAATCGTGCATCAGCAAGAAGGATCTTGCAAACAAAATCATGGAGTTTGAAATACCCAAAGTTGCATGAAAAAGGGGAGGACATAGAGACTGGGTAGCTTGATCGACTTGATAAGCAAGAGCGGGAATCTTGGCCACAGACTTTGTCCCCATAACTTCTAGCTAAGATGTCCTCTCACAATCACTTTCTGCTAGATTTCCTTAAGAAGCACAAACACAAGGCAAGCATCCTGTCAAAAGTAAGAGATATACAGACTGAGTAATTATTGAAAAAATTTTGTATGAAGCATTGTGTGAAACAGTTTGTGAAAAACATTGCCTAAATTACTAAAACTCCTTTGTCATTTAAAATAAAAAGCAACATCAAAAAAAACAGCGTAGATCAAATGTTCTCCCTTTCTTAGGTGAGTCTGAACTCCCACAGTATCGTGTCTTTTTAACTACATTTGTGGAGAAAAAGCACTTCAATTGTTTCACCAAAGTTTGATTTTTAGTACTCCATCTTTAAGAATGTGTAAACCTGCAATGACTGAAAAGAAATTAAAGGATAAATACATGGTGTCTTTTAAAACTATTGGGCAAGGCTTTTGTTTTAGAAGCAGTCATCTTAAATGATAGTTGACAGCTTAAGTTTCTGTTACAGTGGAATAAGATAAATAAGACAGATTCAGAAACAAAATATTGGATTTTCCTCCAAGCTTTTTATCATTGCATCATTCTTAAGAAAAGCAAACCTATTGTACTTGGCTATGCTTCTTTATGCAGTTACACACCGTATGACTAATTACCTAGGATATTTTTTTAGGACATTATTGATGTAGCAGAGAGAAAGATAGGAAAAAAATCAGTATAAAATTAGGAAGTCCTTAGAAGGACTGACAGAAGACTAAGGGAGAAGACTTACCTTTATTTAAATGGAACTGTGTTAAGATTTCTATGCTAATTGAATCAGTTGGTACATTTATACCATGAAATAGAGCAGATATGGAGCTCTCTTAACTAGGTACAACTGAGCAAGTTTGGAAATTTGAAGCAGCTATATAGGTGTCATAGGTTACACTGGGCACTGCCTGTCAGGAACTGTTTAGTGTTTCTGCTGGCCAAAGTCTCAGGGAACTGTGTATCTTGCTGTGTGGGGTGATGACGACATGTCCAGTAACTTCTTGAAAGCCTGACATGCGTACAAATATATAAAGAGATTATATACATGTATACGTGTGTGTATACATAAAGGTGTGTGCATGTGAAGTGTGCAGTACAGATATAAACTTTGTTTTGCCGAAATACAAATATCCCAGATGTTCCACGTAGGATTTCTCCTGAATGCCAGTTTTTTGCTAACCACTCTGGCACAGTGAGATGAATTAGCTAGCAAATGCCAGTCAGATTTGGAGAATCACAGAAGCATTTTCAGATGTTTTGGCGCTTCTCTGAATTGGATAGTAGAAACAGCAAAGCTCACTGAGAGCCAAGTATCTGATTCCTTCTCATACCACTATGTCAGCTAGAAGTAGGGATATTGCAGAAAAATATTTGGTTAAAACAACTACCTGATATTCAGCAATGCTTATATTAACATTAAAGCATGTTTGCCTGTGTGTATATCTAAACATATACGTGGAATTTAATTTGAAGGCATTGTTTCTTTAAAAAGAAATGAGAAATTGCATATATGTGGCACAAATAATATTATCAACACATTGTGTTGATGTATATATGTATACTTTAAAGCACAAAACATCTGCTATGGCTGGAGTGGTAAATCCTAGTCAAGAATATTTAACTCCATAAATACAAACTCACAGATTTGAGCCATGTATTTCAATTTAAAAATTATTTATCAGAGCAATCATAAAAACCAAGTCAGTCTTACAGTTCACAAATGAGAAATAGGCCAAAGGCAACTGATAGTTCAATTTGAAGGCCAGATCTATTGACAGCAGACACAAGTAAATTCTGCTCACATCTGGATAATTACGAGCTCATTGAGCAAAACATTTTGCCCATGTGTTTTGACGTTGTGGGAGAAAGATGATCCAGAGCACCCAGCAAGCTTCCCACCCCTACACTAGAGTTCTAGAAACAGGTATCACTGCACAGTTTATCACAGAGCAGTTTTCATGTCTGATTGCTACTGCCAGCAAATATTATGCGAATATCTTTAATAATCAGCACAAGTAGACTAAAAAAGAACAGAATGTTTGCTTAATTTTGTTTCAGTTAATATTTTAAGAATATAATCTGGAAATAATTAATTAATATTTCTTCTTAGCTTCAGAAAGGGATAAGTTTCAAAAAGGCAATTTTTACAGCTTTTACACTGTGCTTTGTGTTGCTGGGAAGTTTTTTCCTACTCTGATTTTGTAATTCATGGTAGCTATGAGCAGTCATTGCCTAAAGAATTTATAAATGTTTCATATGTGCCAGCATGCAATTACTGTGATGTAAACAGCTTTAATTATGATCCTAGCATAACATAAAAATTAAAAATCCAATTAAAAAGGTAGTCAAATACATATTTTGGAACAGTATTAGTGGAGATAGAATAAGGAAAGAATAAGAACAAATTGATCATCAACTATAGAGCATTTTTATTCTAAACTTCAAAGGGTGATATTTCTACAAAAGTCTGAAGGCAGGACAGCATAAAGAATTCTTTACCGTAGCATTGTGACAGATGCATATTATTTTAAATTAATCCTTTTTTCTTTTCCCCTTTGTATGTCGAATACAAGCTGGAATGTACATTTATGATACCTGAAAATAATTATGTGTTACTTTATTGTGCTCCTTCTGAGTGAGGCAAGTTATGAAAATCCTGCTCAGTCATGTCCTCTGATGTCTGACTTGTTATACAAAAGTAAGGGTCACCTAGTCTTTTAGATAATATCATAGCTTCTGAATGACTTCCTTATTAACATTGGTTTCAAATGGATTTTTTTTTACTCTGCTGTTCCAACATAAGCCAGTGACCAGTATTGTTGAGTGCTGTGAAAAAAACTGCTGCATTTCTTCCCTGCAGTCACCACATGTCTTCCATGGGACTAATTAGTTCTTTTCTTCTAAAAACATCTTTTGTTTTCCCCCCAAATGAAAATTTTTTTAAATGAAATCTAATCGTTTATAGAAAAATCTGACATTATGAGAAATTATTCCTGTGAGATCTACTGAACATATACAGTGACTATACTCAGAGCCTGACACTCTTTCTGAAAGTACTGCTATTAAGGTATTTGTGCAATATTTGTGACACTTTCAAGATGCATTAGACTGACTCACTGTGCCTGCATATATCACTATATGATGTATGCAGTCAGAGTGATGTCTCAGAAGCATTGATTTTATGGCATATGCCATCTATAGACAACTGATACCTGAACAGTAAATCCAATGCATTCTTCAGTTTCATATATGTGCAATTCCTACACATACAATATTGATACACTACCCAGTACATGCCCATCTTTCTGGTGCAAATGAGGGCAACTCTGATTGTCTCTAAATCAAAGATGCTCCTAATATAAGGCATGCATCTTTGGGTCCTGATCCTATGTTCTGGTCTGACTGATGTGAATCTGACAAACCTTTTAAGGTCTATAGAGCTTTGCACAGTGTAAGAATGAAGAAATTATGTCCAGAGTTTGTAAACTAATTTTTAAAGTTTGTTTGGTGTTTATTGTAAGGGAGTTATGATATAAATGCAAATTATTGTCATTAGAAACTTTTGAAGATTAATATACCCAAGAAAAAAAATTAGAAATGGCTTAGTCTACCCGGGGGTTAAATAGATAACCTTTATAAATAGGCCTTACCCCATTCCTAGCTCTGATATTCAGAGCTTGAAGGCAGTTTATATTAGAATAATACCTTACTCGGATGGGGTGGGAGACTTTGCACACTTAAAGGTTGGGGTTTTTTTGAGGCAAGACTGATGTTGACTTGCAAAACAGAATAGGCACAAATACGTCTTCAAAGAGAGTTTTCTTTCCCATACATTTAGCTCATTAACTGAAAAGATCTTTGTGAAAAACACACATAAGCAATTTTCACATATTGTTGTGCTATTAATATAAGTTGCAATTTCAAATCATTCTGGCAGCCTGCTGATTTTCTTTGAGATTTCTCCAGGACTGTTTAATGTTAATCCATCTGGGTACAGGGAAAAAAAGTCAATAAAGCTGGTGCAGAGAGGTGGAAATTACACCTTCCTGTGTTAGTAGCAACTTATACCCTAAGAAGAACTTGTTTTCAGCAGTTTTTGCTAGGCACTTTGACAAAGATGAGGGACCCAATTACAATCACCAGAGGACATCTGCTAGTTAGTTTTGCAGCAGACAGATGCAGAATTTCTGCATGCTTCAGGTGCCTTCAATTGCCCTTTTATGATTCTTAGCCATTTCATAAGTAGAATTGCAGCTGTTGAATACACTCACAGTCTGGCTGCTGGCCTGGGGTGGGTGAGGAGCAGAGAATGAGGAACTCCACCTGGCTTTCTGTTAGCATGTGCTGGTGTGGTCTGCCACAAAATCTGTTACATGCTCAGCGTGGGGAGCTCACAGAGAAATTCTGAACTAAAAAGGATTTTGTACCACAAGTGCTTTAGAGGACAAACTCAATAGTCCAAATGTTTTCCAGTAAAAATTAATAAAAAAAAAAAAAATTACATTGAAGAAAGAAATGGAATCATCTGATGACACTCTGTAGCTGTAAACTGAGTTTTCTCCAAAGCCAGGGTTCACACTTTCCTGCCTGCTCCTTTACTAAGGAGCTTAGGTCAGCCACAAGAAATTTTGCACCAAAATGGGCAAATAAATAGCAATTATGTTAACCAGATAACTGGTCCTTGATCTTTGGTGGGAGAGTAGCTGCAGTCACTGGGGAAGTCCTGGGATTTTCAGAAGAGAAAATTGATTCGGACTCTGATGTGAACGGTTGCAAAACAGAAGAGGAACAAGCATGTCTTCAAAGACAGTTTCCCATGCCTTTAGCTCATTAACTGAGAAGGTCTTTGTGAAGAACACAAGTAAGCAGTTTTCACAAATCTTTATGCTGTGTTTGGGATTTTCAGAAGACCGTAAGACACAACCAGTGTCTCTATATGGTGGGAAGGTACGAGCCCTGACTTTGGGGAAAATCTCATCCTCTCTCTCTAAGTAGCTTCCCATTTTACAGGGGTTTCAAAACATGCACATGTATAGCTGTCCTCTTCAGCTCTTTTCACATAAGGATGGGCTGTCACTCAAGTACAGCAACAGGACTTAAAACTCTTATTTCTCTTCTCTTTCTGAATACAATTACCTGTTCTTATTAAACAAGGGGCTGTTACCACTCTAGCAAAAAAGCACTTTGATATGGATCAACAACCATTTTTTGAAGAGGATGTTTTATAAACATCTTCTGTATGAAAATCTTCCTTTTAATTCCATTATAGAAGATACTGGGTTTTGGGTTGGTTTGGTTGGGTTGGGTTGGGTTTGTTTATTTTTTTCTCAAATGCTGGTTGCTTTGATCTTTTAACAAGTTTTGGAATCTTTGAAATACTGATATTTCTGTGTTTCCATTTTAAGCCCTTCGTGGAAACACATCATAACAGTGTCAATTTCTACTTGCTGTCCAGTCACTGAGCATATGAAATGAATTCTCTAAGCAGGAACACCTTGCAGTCAGTTTAGATCCTCTAAAACTGCAGTTTAAGGTTACAAGGGTCACAATGACTAATGGAGGACTCAAGCCTTTAGATTTATGAGTTACTTTGTGGAAAGGAAAAGCCTTTCTAAGTTTTCAGCTTAAAAACTGCAAAGGCTTAGAAGAGCCTCCAAGGACTGCAGTAAGTTAATCACATCCTCAAAAAGGTGGCTAATGTAATAAAGTTTAGGGGGAGCTGCTAGGAGACTCAGCTTAGTTTCAGGGAGGGAGGGAGAGAGAAGGAAGGAATAAGCTCAAAATGAAGGCTGTTGGTTCTTACTAAACATAGTAAAAAAACCCTCTTTTGATTGTGTATGTATTGAACCTTAAATGTCTTCAGGTAATGGTATATTAAAATACTTAATAGAAAAATAATACACATACATGCAGTGAACCCCCTTCTCTCCCAAGCATAATACTGCAGGAACAGAGACTCGTTACCTGTTGTGGTGGATTAGCCTTGGCTAAGGGCCAAACGCCTACCCAGCTGCTCAGTCACTCATCTTCCTCCAGCCCTTTTTCCCCTGCCCAGTTTCAGTCCCAGCTCCTCCCTTCCCCCTGCGCTGGTGGGGACTGGGTGGTTGTAGGCAGTCTGTAACAGTTTGCCTCTGCCACTCCTTCCTCCTCATGCTCTTCCCTGCTCCAGTGCGGGTCCTTCCCACAGGCTGCAGTCCTTCAGGAGCAACCTGCTCTGCCGTGGGCTCTCCATGGGCTGCAGGGGAATACCTGCTCTGGTGCCTGGAGCAACCTCCGCCCCTCCTTCTTCCCTGAAATTGGTGCTCGCACTGCTATTTCTCTCAATTTTGTTCCTCCTGCCTGTGTGGTGTTTTCTGCCTTTTCTTAAATATGCTTTCCCAGAGGTGCCACCAGCGTGGCTGACGGGCTCAGCTTTGGCCAGCGGTGGGTCCATTGGAGCCGGCTGGACCTGCGATTTACACCCAACACAGCTGGGTTTGGGGTTGGTCGTATGCAAGGAGAGAAGAGACCCCCAGGTTCAACCGCTGAGCTGGGTGTGGTGTTTTGGGAGCCTCCCGGCCCTCTGAGGTACACCCTTAGCACCAAGGGCACTTACCTCTAGGAAACTGTAACTCCTGTTCCTGCTGCTCGGGGCTCCCCACGGCAGCCAGCCGGCTGCCCTGGCCATTGCAGCCTTGCCCCAGGCCAAACCTGAGGGCTCTCCCCGGCCTGAGCTCAGCTGGAGCTCTCACCTTCATTAGTAAGGAGGCCTAGAAACAAATACCTTCTGTCCGCTATAAACCACTCTTTCAAGGCACCATGTTGCTTAACTGTTAACATGGCATCAGGAGGCCTGCTGGTTTACACAGCCTCGACACACTCTTCCAAGTGGGATTTTTCCAAAGTAACTGCCAGGGTGCTGCAGGGGCCAGGGCTGCTGGAGACGGGACTGTCAGGGGTGGCAGGGCAGGGCCTGGCAGCCAGGACCGTCCCACCACCCCACCAGGGAGCAGGGCAGCTGGGGGGCAGCCCTAGCCGCAGGCAGCGGGCACATCCCTGGGGACGGGGATGGGGACGGGCAAGGCTGGGACAAGACGTGTGCCTGTGGGTGGGAAGCAGGATCAGGCCCAGAGCGGTCGCTCAGGTGGGAGTCCAGCACCAGAGCCTCAGAGGAAAGCAGCTCCCAGGAGCCAGGGTCAGCCCGTAGCATTAAGACAGCCCTAGTCGCTTTGGTGAGCAAGAGAGAAAAACGAGAGAAGAACTTAAAAGGAAAAAGAAACAGAAACAAAAACAGGTGAAGCTGAAGCATTAAAAAGTTAAATATTGTATTTTTTTTAGTTTTCTGTCTATATGCAAATGAGTTGAATACAAATTTAGCAAGAGAGCTTTCTTAACGCCTCAATGAAAGATGCCTTCTCTTGATAGAGCCTGACTGCAGATTTTAAAGAAATTCTGTTTCACAACATGTTCGTGTGATCTCCTCAAAAGGGGATTTTCTTTTGCTATCACAAAGTTACCTGAGAAATATTTTCCTCTTTAAATATGGTTAAGAACTCTTTTCATAAAATGAATCCCTTTAAAATTAAAATACCTACTCCTTATAACTGTTTGCACTATGAGGAAGATGGTGATTCCCACTAAGCATGGATTGCAGGTGAAGATGGGTAACCAGAGTGGTTGGCCTTGATTTCTCTCCTGTACAGATGCATGGAAAGCAGCAGTAATGGTGCTTTGAACCATTCAGGCTCACTGAGCCAGAAGAGAGGAGACAATAGGAAGAAAGAGAAGTTGCAAGAGTGTGTTTTAGATGTTTGACCTTGAGAGATACAGCATGAACTCTCCCCATCAGATGTGGTTCCTTCCCTGAGCTCTTTCCAGGGTAAGGTAGCAGTAAAGCACCCTTCTGGTAAATCTAGATATAAAAGTGCAATGTAGTATTTAATTAGTAGTAAATTAGTTTTCAATATAGTGTTTTTTGCGCAGCTTTGCCTTTGGATACTATAACATTATTGCAGAGTAATTCACTAAAAATGGTGAAAGGGCTGAGGGGTGGCACGTGCCTCCTGTATTAAAGGTTCCATTCTACCTGGACATGGTACCTTAAATAATTAACAATTCACTGTAAACCTAAAAGCTCTTTTTTTTGCAAGTGCCACCAGGCACATGTTGGAAATAGCACACTCCTTTCCTGGAAAGCGTTGGGTAATCTCAGTCAGGTTCTGCAAAATGGAAAATTACTGTTAGATAACTTGAAAGAAGTTCCAGTCTTTGTTAGGAACATAAATGATGCTAATCGTAATAACTCTGTTGGTATATTTTCACCTGGACTGAATTCCTGTGTAATCTCTCTGTGGCCTTAAGTTACTGAGGAGCAACTGTTTCATTACCTTTCATATGTGACATCTGTCAAAGGCCAATTTTGCAGTAGAAGATTTATTATTCTTTGTAGTTTATTCTTCTTATATCCTCAGAGTGTTTTTACTCAAGACACAGCTAGTTAAGCTGATTAAAACTGTTCTGTTCAAAGGAGCTCAGGCCAAATATTTAACCATTAAGTACCCAAAATTATCATGGCTAGATTTTCCAAGTTTTTTGGGGGTAAAAAAGGGACCCGTAATATACTGTCCTTAGGAGCCATGAAGAGAATTATATCCAGATCCCCCTCAGAGAGGGGAGGGATTTTGCACGGCCTTCTTGATCTTGCTTTGCCACACAGCAAGTGAGTGATGATCAGGATTTCCTGAAGGTTAATTCTTTTCTTCTTGCTCCTTTCTCAGTGTATAGCCCCAGAAGCAGATGTCACCTGGGTGTAGTCTGCTTGAAGTGAATAGTAATGCCCATGTATAGTTTATTTCCAAATGCTCATGCTGTCAATTATATACTATTTTCATCAGAATATACATTTCTCTTTCACGGAGGACTCCATGATAACACTGCGCTTTTGGGTTTCCTTTTATTTCCCTTTTTTCCTTTTTTTTTTAACTGAGATCCTTAATTATTTTCAGTGGTTGAAAGTACCATCTTTGATAATGCATTACATAAGTGTAAACTGTTCCTGATAGTCCTACCATAATTGCATTAGAAATTGTTTGTGTTTAAAATGCGACAAGTTTAAGTGCGTAGAACGCTTTTGGCTCTGTAGAAGAACAACAGTCTGAGCTTTTTCAGTTTTTGAGCAACATAAAATGAAAGAACAATAACATTTAAAAATTACCATTTTAAAATGCCTTTTTAAATGTTAAGCCAAATTTAACCAAGTCTTATTTAACACTCAAACAAGTCTCTGTAGTCTCAGACAAGTTCAGAAAAACAAAATTGAAAGCAAGTTTTACTGCTGGTATTGTTCAACCAGGAGCTTTTGTGCTGCCTGTGTCCAGTGTTTCTGTTTCCCTCTTCTCTACCCATAAATCATCTTGGTCCAGTACCTGTTGTGTTCCTGCCCAGTGCTGTTCTGACCTGCTTGGATGTGACTGCTACCAGTGCAAACAAACATTTGCTGAGTGTCTTTCAGTAAACGAAGGTAGCAACACCTCAGAGTGACATGTGTGTCATGCATTGCTGTGGATGCTACCAAGCACATGGTATTTGATAACTGCTGCATCTGTGGAGGCAGCAGATCTAAAATGGAGGAAAAAGAGTCCATTTATTTTTTCCAATGGTATAGTGTTTTGCTAAGTTGTGGAAGTCATTCTCCCGAGGATGTGTGGACTCTAGAGCAGGGTCCTCCATAAAAGAAGATAGATAAATTCATGGAGAATAGGTCTACAAGTGACTCTTAAATGCAGTGAAAAAGATTTAGTGTCTAGCTGCTTCTGGTTATCAGAAACTGGGGGTATAGTAAAGTAAGAGATTAGCTTTAGTCTTTCCCTCATTCAAAAGCTCCTTCCCTTTACTCACTGCAACCTGTTACTGGTAGTAGGTAATGGGGCTGGTTTAGGCAAATCTTGTGTTCACCTGGGACTATGGCCTGGGCTCCATGAGTGAGCAGTATCAATAATCATCTAAAATACTCTTTTTCCATTTTAAACTAAATCTGAATTTAATTTTAGTTTACATCTAAATTATTGCTTTATCTTCATATTTACTTTGGCTGTTATTGATTAGGCTGGTGAAAGGTATATCAGTTCTTCATTTCAGAGAAGTATTTCAGACTTAGCCCTGAAATTAGTAGTAGTAAGGAGCACAAGTTTTTTTGAGCCAGGAACAGCTCCAAGGTATATTCAGCTGATCAAACTAGTCAAATTCGTTGTTTTACCAACTGCTTTCATGCTCTTTCCGGAACTTGGACTAATTTTAGAGCTTAGAGATGAATTAGCAATTCATAGTGCATGCTCACCAGATGCTGTTGACACATGTGAATAAAACAGCAATACAGTCAGGCTGAAAACAATTTTTGAAGATCACCTTGTCCCTTCAGTATTAAAGACTAACCTAAACAAGAGAAGTGATACATTCATTCAGCCCATGCCATTATTAAATTAGCCAAGCTGAGGGTATAGACATAATACTGTAGAAAAGTTTTATTGGTATGAGTCACAGTCCCATAATTTAGCAAACAAATTGTGTAATTCTGACAGGTGATTCCGTCTGGCTGCTCATAGTGAAACTTTCCCAATGCTGGACTCGGTTATTTACAAATTTTACAGCTTATTTCCGTCCATTTTGTGAGTCCATCAGATGAGTGTTCTGTAGAAGATGAAGACATATTTGTCACGCAAAATGAGGTATGTCTTTTTGCAAGCCAGTAAATCTGTTTTAAAATAAGCTACTGTCCCAGCCACTCCATACTGGTTTTTTTATGCCTGTTCAGTGTAAGATGGGGAGTGATGCAGAGGGCAAGAATGGATAGCACTAAGGGTCCATCCTGTATAGGTAAAACTCAGATCTGAATACAGTCATGTTCATTCTTTTTTCTTTATTTTCCTCCTGCCAGAGATACACTGGGGGGGGGGGGGGGGGGTTAAGCCATACACAGAAACATCTTAAACAAAAGAAGGGTTAGAGAGCCAGCTACGCAAGTTTCTGATTCTCAAACTGTCTCATAATGTGTCTTATCATTACAACATTCCCCTCAGGAGAAAAGGAATCTGAAACAATTCAAAGTGTGAATCCCATTGGGCTGAAGAGACGAGTGAGATTTTTTTTCCTAGAACCTATAGAAAAGCTATTAAAAAGAGACGTGCTATGCCTAGCATTTTTTTGAATCAAAGTGCCCATGCTTGTTTATTGTGCAGGATCCATTGCTACCTGTCTTTTATGTATATAACAGTGATTGGCAGTGAAAACTGAGCTGTGGTTTAGCAGATCCGTATAGTATGAAATATATGTTACTTGTTTTTTGTGCTATTATTTTGCTGCTAGAATGGCCACAGGGACTGTTGTCATAAGTAGAGGAGACAGGGATAGAATCCAGTCAGCCAGCAAGAGGTTTGTTAAATAGCAAAACTGGAATAAACTACTATAAAATCTGACTACAAAATTTGTTCTCAGATACTAGCTGAGTTTTCAACTACTGTTATCATTTTCACTGTTATTTTGATTCATCTTCCATCATTGTTTTCTGATCCTCTTTCTATCCTGCAAAACTTTCCCCCTTCTATGTATTTTTATAGTAGATGATTTCCCCCAGCATTAGATCATGCCTGTTCCTAAAATATATGCCTGAGAGCTTTTGCTTCTCCATTGGGAACAGACATCAAAGAGTTACCATCTAATTGATTTTGTGTTTTGTCTTTTTCTTCCATCAAAAATGAGGTCATCACAACACAGGCTAAGAACAAAATATTTAAAATAAATTAAGACATAGCCTATAGCTTCACCGAGACCTGTTCATATCCACTGTAAACATTTTATTAGGGTTTTTTCTTAAAAGATGTTTACTTAATAGGAATGTTAGGGTTTTGTTTTTGTTTTTGGTTTTGTTTTGTTTTTTACCTAAAGTGTCAAGAGATTTGAACATTGAAATACAGTGACATAGATCACTAGAATATAGAGATTGAATAAATTGTCCAACTGAAATGGGAAGCTTTGAAACTCCCTCAAGATTTATGGTTAGGCAGACTCCATTCTTTCTGAGTTAAGGCTGAAAAACTAACAACTTAACTGCAAGCATATGGATTCCCTGTGCTGCCATTTCAAATGATGCTTAACTCCAACAAATTAGTCAATCTCTGAAAAACTGAGATGGGCAGATCTTCAACTATCTTAATTCTTTTGTCGAATGTGGATCTATATGGTTTTATGTTGCTATGTGAATAAAAGAGAGGTCAGAGTTCTGATAATTTTATAAATCTGTCAATTACAATTCCCAGAGACATCAACTGGATTTCCACATAAAAAAAAAGTGAAGAGAAAGTAGATTGATACATGTCAGCAACATGTTCCAAATCCATAATTTTATAATGAATTTTTTATTAGTTATCAAAATATATTTAAGTTTGCAGCAAAACTACTGAGAGCAGAAATAGGACCATGCAGTGAAAAGAGGGAAAAAATGCCTGCCTGCAATGAATGATACTTCAGTTGCAAGATAGTACTGTTAAAATAACATTTCTAGTGGAAGAATTACCATGAATTTTAGGATCTTGTGATATTATTTCTTTGATAATTGTTCTAGATGGAAATGGTGAAATCTTCTGTATGTTTTTGTAGTAAAACCCAAGCCCTTTTATCTTCAGTTAGAGGGCCTACTTCATGTTTCCAATGATGCCCCCTCTGTGGAAGTGTTCAAGGCCAGGTTGGATGAGGCTTTTAAGGTCGGAACAGATGATCTTTAAGGTCCCTTCCAAACCAAACCATTCTATGATACTATGATTCTATGAAGAAAGAAACTTGGCTAATTATCGTATTACCTGAAGTTTCACTCATCTACTTGCAAACTGTAATAGATTGGTTGGCAAACTAAAAGCCCAATGAATATTTCCAAATCTATATCTTTAGTTGATTTATTTACATTGTGCAGATCAAAAATGCCAACCTTCATAAAAAGACAGCCAATTCCTGAGTTAGAGTGGATGTTAAATGCTGAGGCCAGCACAATTCCATGTCACTTCTTGCTCAGTAGCCAAGTAGTTCAGTAATATTTTCAAGATGAGTTAATTATCCTGCTACTTAGCACAGAATTCATAACCTCAGACTACCCAGTCTCCGTTATAATTGCTGCTGTGTAGCCAGGATCATAGCGTACACTAAAATTCATTCTAATCTCTAGAATATTTGTTATGCATCTTCCCATTCAGGCAACTCACTTTATCCAGATTTCAGAGTACAAAGATGGATCTGAGTTTTGCATTGGACCTCACAATGTTTGTTACATAACAATTTTTTAGTTAGACCTATAGAGTCTGGCTGCTCCTATAGGTCTGTAGAACCTTACATTACAGTGCAAAATTCATATAAATGGAATGGATGTAATTCGCAACTGTTTTGTGTTTGCTTTTAAGTAGCGGTAACTGATTTCTTCTAGAACATGGCAATAGAGAACCAATTGTGGTGAGAAGTTGTTTGCATTAATTCATGCAGTAAATTCACTTTTTAGGGAATTCAGGCTGCCTTTATTGTTTATCATGTGGTAGTAGACAGCCTGTGAGCTGGATTCAGCTCATAAGATGTTTTTATTTGCCTTGCCACCTTTTACAGGTGAAAGGAAGCAAACAGTTATTCCATTGCTCAGACTAGCAAAAGCTAAAGGATGTATCTCCCACTATAAAGAGGCTGGAGAGGGGTAGCAGCACTGCTGGTAGCTGGGAAGAAGAAAGGTCCCCACACCCTTGCTGCCTTACATTGGCTGCACCATGAACCCAGTGCTCTGGGTGAGACAGTCAGCCCGCTTCATCCTACCTGCTTCCTTCCCCAACTCATCAGACTTCATCTTTGCAACAGAAGTGCACCTCAAAGTGGCAGGATAGGGAGGTCAGTGGGAAGGATATATGGCTGCTTGCATGGGAATCATCCAATGCTGCCACCAAAGGAAATATGGCAGAGCTTTCTGGGAAAGCCACTGTTCCTTGGCTATGGGAAGAGCAAGGATGGGCCTGAGTTTAGCATCTCTGCAAAGAGGAAAAAAGGTCTGGCAAAGCAGGACCTCGTTTCCACACAGCTGAAGGCAAGCCTTGGCTGCCCTTGCATGCTAAACATCTGTATGTAGGATCCAAATGAACCAAACACCTACTGTTGTCAGTGAGATCTCGGTGACACAGTGATGTCTGGAGAAAGACTTGCTTCACTGTAAAGCTTTGTCATGCTTGGCCATCTTGTGGTTGTGCTTAACCAACTTGATAAGCTTCTATGATGAAATGACTGGCATGGTAGACAAGGGGAGAGCAGTGGATATTGTCTACCTGGACTTCAGTAAGGCCTTTGACACGGTCTCCCATAAGATCCTTATAGAGAAGCTGTTGATGCGTAGGCTGGACAAGCAGACAGCGAGGTAGATTGAAAACTGGCTGAAAGGCTGGGCTCAGATGACGGTGATCAGCTGCACAAAGTCTAGTTGGAGGCCAGTAACTGGTGGTGTACCCCAGTGGTCAGTACTGGGTATAATCCTGTTTGACATCTTCATTAATGATCTGGATGATGGGACAGAGTGTACCCTCAGCAAGTCTGCTGATGACACAAAACTGGGAGGAATGGCTGATACAGCAAAGGATCATGCTGCCATCCAGAGGGACCTCAACAGACTGGAGAAATGGTCTGACAGTAACCTTATGAAGTTCAACAAGGGGAAGTGCAACGTCCTGCACCTGGAGAGGAACAATCCCAGGCACCAGTACCTGCTGGGGCCCACCCAGCTGGAAAACAGTTAGGTGGAAAAGGACCAAGGAGCCCTGATGGACACCAAGTTGAACATAAGGCAGCAGTGTGCCCTTGTGGCAAAGAAGGCTAACGGTATCCTGGCCTGCCTTAGGAGGGGTGTTGCCAGCAGCTTCGAGGGAGGTGATCCTTCGCCTCTACTCAGCACTGGTGAGGCCGCACCTGGAGTACTGTGTCCAGTTCTGAGCAACTCAGTACAAGAGACACATGGACATATGAAGGCCAATGAAGGGCCACAAAGGTGATGAAAGGACTGGAGCATTTCTCCTATGAGGAAAGGCTGAGCAAGCTGGAACTGTTTAGCCTGTAGAATAGCAGGCTCAGGGGGATCTTATCAATGTATATAATGTATATAATGGAGCCAGGTTGCTTGCAGTGGTGCCCAGTGACAGGACAAGAGGCAATGGGCACAAAGTGAAACACAGGAGGCTCTTTGTGGACCTAAGGCAGCACTTTTTACTGTGAGAGTGACCGAGCACTGGCACAGGTTGCCCAGGGAGGTGCTGGAGTCTCCATCCTTGGAGATATTCAAAAGCCATCTGGACATGGTCCTGGGCAACTGACTCTGGGTAGCCCTGGATGAGCAGAAGAGCTGGACCAGATTTCTTCCAGACGTCCCTTCCAACCTCAACCATTCATTGATTCTGTGAAAGGAGAAATGTTAGTTGACAGTCTAGTTTCTAAGCTCTGCTCTCTGTTTTGACATATCTCAATTGTCTATAATAGGAGCTTAGACATATACGTGTAGATGCCTAAATATAGGTATATTCTTGAACTGTATGAAACCCAGATTGACTTGTTTCAGCATAAAGAGTAGCACAGGTATCTAATTTATCTGTTAAGGGATGTTACTTGAGCCGGTTAGCTTTTCTCTAGCTCTTATATAATTTTCTCCAATTTGTTGAAATTGTTCCAGTTGTTTCTGACAAATGGAGTAGAAATTTATGTTCACATTTATAATCTCCATGTAATCTCACGAAATTATTCCTGAGAAGGACCTCATAACTGTTTGATACTTCTTCATCTCTAAAACATACAGCTCCTTCTTAAGATCTGTGGTCACGGTAATCAGTTCTAACTAGTTTCTGTGCCCCACTGCTCGGGCCTATGTAAGACAAGGTTATGCCATTTTTTATGCTGTGCATTACTTCGAATATAGCCCTTATTTTATTTTTGTATTGTTTTTTTAATTTTCTACCTTCCTTCTAAAAAATAGTTTCAAAATTTTAGCCTTCATTAAAAAAAGTTTCTAGTCTAGATGATGCAGAAATAAGTTAAAAATGAAGTCATTGAAGATTTAATACTGAAGAATGAATAACAAGAGTAAAAAATTATTCTTAAGAGTGCAATATTTTTAAAACTTTTTAATAACATGACTTTCACTGGAGTCCGATGCCTCTGAGTGCTTGGAATTGACTGTGTTAGCTCTGTAGCTTTACAGGGGTTTATTCACAAAAAGATGTGAGTAAAATAATGTCTAAGCACAAATATTAAATGGTAGAGGGCAAGAGAAGGTGTTACTTCTGAGCCAGTGGTACTTTCCAAGGCCCTCCCTAGGATGCAGTTAGGTTAAGTAGAAGATCTGCAGGCAGAAGTTGCCCAGGAGAAGAGGCAAATAAATGTTGGTGGTCCTCACAATTTATGTGTGTTACACAGTCATTCACCGCCATCAGAAATACATGAGATATTTTGTGCATTATTGTATGTACTCCAGAGATGCTGGAGATGCAGATTATAACTTTTCCTGACGTCTCTTTTTCACTCTCACATTTTTTTCCATACATAACTGGAGTCCTGATAACTTTGAAATGAGTCGTATGGTGGTTTTACATCCTACTTGCCTGGATATTTACTAGGCATTAGTGTATAAGATTTCTGATAAAGGAAGCTCATCAAGTTTTATTCTGCTGTGATGGCTTGCAGATTTGGTAGCTTCTTCATCAGCTCATACTGCATGCATCTGCTTTTTCTTTAATGGAGAGAGTGGAAATTACCTGGTTTGAAATGATGGGTAAAATATGACACTACTGGAAATATTTTCATGAAGAAATAAAAATTGTGGTACCTTTAGGACTGCACATTTGCCTCCTTTCAAACAAGATAGCACCTGCAGTAACTGACTCAGTTCCCCAAAACTCTGGCCCAAAAAGTGTGTCTACCTCTGTTAAGGTCTGAGTGCACTATTCTGCCATAGGCCAAAGCCAAAAACCTGTCATGAACCACTCAACTGCAGAACAGAGGTCCAAACTATGGGAAACTAACAGCTGTAAGAAGGCATAATGTCATTAGACCAATCTGTGTGTAAGGAGAGTAATTCTTGATTTGTTTGTTTTCCAGCTGTATTGGCTGCTTTAAAGCAAGTACCTGTTTCTTGAGATGACCTTACTTCACTAATATCTGTGGTCTGTAACAAGCTACAGTATTACAACTGTAAGTCTGGCTTTCTGTTTTGATTTTAGCCTATTAAGAAAGTAGTTCAGTGCCCACTTAAGATCTGGCAGGCTTGGCAAGTTTCAGGATGGTTCAAACTGAAAGGCTTATCACGTTAGAAATATTTCAGGTAAACCTGGCCAAGTCTGAGCGAATGTCAGATTTACAAGCAGTCTTGTCAAAAACATAAAGTTAACAAGCTGGAGAAGAAAAAACCCTCTGAGCTACATAATCTTAATTGTTATTTGTAGCTATAACAGATTAGAAAATAATACTTGAATTAACAGGCATTATTTTAACTGAGACAGTCTCTTTAACTCCAACAGATAGAAAAAGGCACTCCAAAACTGGAACCCTTCTTTCTTGTAGTCAAGACTGCTTTCATCACTTTTCCCTTGATGTTGGATTATAGAACAAAGTTAAAAAATAAAAGAGAACCTCAAGCCAGATTTTTAAATCCAGAGATAAGCAACAAATTTAAGTGCCCTGATTTCTGAAATGCTGAGCCTCTGGCAACTTTCATTTACTTTAAAGGGAGCTGCCAGGGTCTCAGCACCTGAAAATAAGGTCAATTATTGAGGCACTTCAGTAAAGATTGATGATTCAGAGAGAGGAGATCCATAACCCGAGCATAGCATGATTGTGCCCCTTTGGGAGGAGAGAAGATTCTGAAGAGAGAAACAGAGGCACATCTTTACTGTTACTAAGCAGTAAGTGCAGTATCCACAGGAGAAAGCAAAGTATCTCTATTTTACAAAAGGTGAACATTGACTTTTGTTTTAGTTTTTTTGGAAAACAAAACAAAGAACATAACACTGGAACAAAAAGGAGGGAATTTTAGGGCATAGCATGATTTGAAAAGTCAAACTTCGGACCACTGTATCATGGCTTTCCCTTTTTTGAAGGGTGATACAACCCCATTCTTTTTCTCTGTTTTGCCACATTCAGGTAGAAATACTGCAGTTAGGTTTGGTCCTGGCAACAGCAAGAATGTGGGATCAGGAGGTTCCATTAAAGCTAATTTTCCCTCTCTCTTAGCTGTCTCCTCAGGCTGAGTATAGCAGTACCATGATGTGTTTTGTTTGGGAAATTAAAAATGTTGAAAGCAGGGAAATAAAAAAGAATTTCCAGCAGTTCTGTCAAGTTACATTGCTCTGACCCTTCATTTCCTTTTGAGTTCCAGCATGTATTTTTTATCAGATTTTGCCTCTTAATTTTAAGTCTTCTGCATCTCCCCTGCACAAAGCTATCCCATGGTACAAGCTGTGCTAGGGATCACATTAAAAACACTAATTTTCAAGGATTCTTTACCGAGCTGTGAAAATTTGCTCTAGGCAGACATATGCCTCAGGCTGAGATGCAGGAGGAGACTTGTGCAGTCTCCAAGGCCATTTTATGACATTGTGTCTTTCCCCCTAAAGTGGCAGTTCCAACCTGAAAATGCCGGAAGCTTCATTTTTTTTGTTCGGCTCTGCTGAAACTCTGCGGAGTTGTGCCCAGTTACTCCAGGGATACAAGGGGGTTTTATGTCAGTGAGCACCAGCCAGCTCAGAGAACGCTAACTGGGCCGTCCTCCCCGCAAGGCATGCTGGTGTGGGTTATAATCACATGGCTAATAGGCCTACCTCTTCAGCCTCATGCCGGTGTGCAGTAGCCCAGATGTCCACGGTGGCCTGCTTTAAAGGCTCTGATTTGCATAAGCGGGCCTGCCAACAAATACATTTTTCCCTCAGAAATTGATTTATGAACTTGCTGGACTCTTCTCTACACAAGCTTTGCTTGCAGCCAGAGATAAGATTTGGGTATGTGTGAAAAGCTAACAGGCTGGCAAGTGGAAGATCCTCTAGAGAAATGTAAAAAGCCAGACACTGCTAGAAAAATGAATATAATGAAAGGAAGTGATTGAGAAGTTTTTGATTTAATATTTCTTTGGTTTGTTTTGATAGTCTTCAGTCTAAGGCTGTGTTTTAACGCTCTTGGACTGAGTACTCTCAAATGTACTACAGTAATGAGCAAGAGCTTCTAGACAATCCCAAGGAGGTTTTACAGGAGTTACAGAGCAGAGGGCTGTAGGAGCCGTTCCCTTATATAAATTAGACTTGCTCCAGGGTTAATCATGGTGGGAACTTTGTGAAAAGGTTATATGGGGGAAAGCAATATAGGATTAGTACTGTGACATTCCTGCTTCTCCCAGTGAACAGTTTATAAAGCCAACTCAAAAATAGGATAAAAATGACCTTTTTTGTCCTTTTGATAATTGTGAATTATCAAATTCATAGCAATTTGAGAATTGATCACATAAAGAGTTTGAAAATTATAAATTATCAAAATTCTCTGTATTGGTCCTTACACTGATGTAATAGCAGCATGTATGGTAAGACCATATGTGATGTGATAACTCACACTTGTGTTAATATTCGTTGATCTTAACTGAGACTAGCATGACTGGATTTACAAAAGAAGGAAAGAAAGAAAGAATCCAGTGCTGTTTCCTGTAGAAGTGACACGGTGGGGCAAGATCCCTGTCTGAAGTCAAGTGAGCCAGCACAGAAATTAGGGCAGTGGTTGTGACTGTTCTCTTTTTTCCAGAGCTGGGTAAAATACCTGGGTTATGACTCCAGGGAGGGAAGAACATGAAAAAGTAGGAGAATCTGTGAGTTTAATTTACATGGCATCCAAACACAATGACAGAAGGTGCTGAGGGTATACACAAACAATAGAGAGCTAAGAACTAAAGAAGCTAGTCAAATATGCTTGTTTAGCTGACCTGCTTCAGGACAGACAGTGGCCTCTGAGTGTTGCCCAGGTGCTAAATAAGGCAACATTATTGCTGTTAGTGCTGATCAACACACCATCCTTGTTGCCTGTAGGGAGAGCAGGCTTCTTCCTTGCAAAGTAAATACATGCATCATATGCAACTAGGTCTTTTCTTATATTCTGTCAGATCACCTGTGCCAAGCACAGCACTGATGCAGAATAGGAGCATTCATAGAAAGCACAGAAAATTGTGTTGTAAAGCATAGCTGCAGGTGTGTAGTCCAACCTCTTTCTCAAAGCAGGGCTAACTTCAAAGTTAGGCCAGACTACTGATAGCCTTTCTTCAGTAGTTTTGGAAATTTCAGAGGATGGTAAATCCACAGCCCTTCTGCACAACCTATTGCAATTCTGAACCACTCTTATTGTGAATGACTCTTACTTTTCATTATGCCCATTTAGAATTCCTTTGCTTCTTCCCCAAAGCAAGGAATACCTCAGAAACAGATTATTCCAAGTCCCAATCAATATCTCAGATCTTCTTCTTGCATATAACAGGAATATACTTTTCTGACATACGATTTGGGGTAAGGCCACAAATTTTTGTAGCTTTCCAAATGCAGTCTGAACACAAATTTTCTACGTAATATAGATTCTAACAATCATTTTATAAGCTGGCAAAGTTATCTTTAATGTTAAAACCTCAGTGTTAACCTATTGAATCTGATTTTTTGTTTTGTTTTTTTCTGTTTTTTTTAAACCACTGGTCCTTGAAAATAAGATACAGAAACATGTAAAACTACAACAGTAGTAAAACAGTCCTTTGTTCTTTTTATTCAAATTACAGTGCTTTGATGGCAATTTTGTATGGCTGATGTTGTTTGGAAGGCATGCAAGGAGTACAGGTATTGGTGTTCTGTTACACTTATAGACAATAAACTACTAAAGCATAGCTATAAACAATTTGTTATTTTCAAAATTGCTTCAACAAATATTAGTTTCCAAGTCTGCAGCCAAAAAATGTAGGTTTTGGATGTTTATGTCAACTACATGTCAACAAGTAGGATGTTTATGTCAACTATAGCACTTCAATTTTTACTGACCTTGTACTCTTTGGGAAAAATTGTCTTTCAGTGAAAGTTTAAGATAGCTAAAGATATTCACAAAAGTTTTTACGGTATAAAAAACTTCTTGTTGGGATAATTTGAAATATGTTGTTAGCAATCTTTCTAAAGGCACATTTGTGTTAATTGTGACAATGTGAATTAAAGCACCTAGAAAATAGATACCTATTACATACAAATTCAGCAAAATAAATGTGTTATATGCTGCCACCTTATGGTTGCACAAGCAACGTGAGTCTTCATGTAATAGTACACTGTACACGAAAAATTATCAGAAAAATAGGCAGTACCTTTAGTGTCAATAAGCTTGTATAAAGTCAAATTTTATTAGTCATAAGAATTTAACTGGGAAAATTTAGTTATAATTTTCTAAGATTTCACTGAAAATTATTGTGATTTCTTTTGAAAACATTGCGCTAAATCTCTTCATCCTAAGAATGAGGATGGTAGTTAATTGGTAATGTCTGAAAGGACATAGTTATTGGAGATCTAGATATTCCTGGCAGATTTGCATAAATAGCTAGAGAAGTAGTATCTTTGGTATTACATTTCAAACATGTTGGCATTCTGTCCGTTTTTCTGGGAAGAAGCATAATCATGTTTATTATAGCCAACTAATACCAGAATATATCTATTTTTATAAATATTTCCAAAAGTCACTTCATAAGCAGTGAAAGAATATGTTTTTTTCAGAAAACACATATTTAAAAAGTGTATATGTTGCTGTAGGATAGCATGACTGTCAGACCTACATACATTCAGGAAATGCTTAGAAGAAAAATCCATACAAGACTGTCAAACCTGAAGGGACTAGCTTTGCTTAGGATGTTCATGAACAATGCATTGCTAGAAAGTGGGAGAGAATATAAAGCTACTGTAATCACACAGATATGTTTGCCTCATCCTTATATTCTTCCCTAACTACCTGCCTTTGGCCCCAGTCAGATGGATCTTTGCTCTGATCAGGTTCAACCATTCCCATGTTCACTGGCAGAAAAGCAGTTAATGATTATCTCCATTCTTAATGTGAATGAATATTGCAAATCTGATCCCAGACTAATGTGATGAAAGAACAATGGGTGTACACCTTCTTGCTATGTAGAATCAAACCTTGGTATTTACTGGAAGGCAATCTCAAGTATTTAGCAACAGCTTCAAGTTTATTTACAGCACAAGGACAAACAAACAGAATCTCTTTTGATGCAAAAGTGTTCCTCTGCTAAGTAATTTTTTGTTTGTTTATTTTTGTACTTTCAGCTACATAAAATACAAAGCACAAGTGCTCAGTTGATGAAGATGTCAGACTGAAAACATAAAAGTTTATGTTTAAATGAATCTGAATATGTGTTCTAGACCCCAGCTGGAAATGGATTTCAAATTGACAAGCATAACAGCTGAACGTATGTGCACTGCTTTGAAATGGCCAACTTCAGATGGTCTTTACAACCTCTAAACTCTTAAAGATAATAGGCTAGATAAAAACAGAGATTCCAAATTGTGCAGAGCTTTATACTGTAAGTTGTCATATAGCAATTTTAAAATCAATTCGGTGTTGAACAGTAAGCCAATGTAATTCTCTCAGAACTCAAGTTTCATACTGAGACATCCTTGTGCATGCTAAATCACAGCATCTGTATTTTGTATGCTTAGGAAGAATTTGCATTTAGGGGAAATATTCAGAAAGTCATGCAGCAATCCAATTCTATATGCTAAGATACTGAGACAACATATGGTAGCATACACAGTAATGGCATTTTGTGAGCTGTAGCTCAGTAAACTAAATCTGGTCTTGAAGTTCCAAGGTCATATTCTCGACTCTGTTGCTTATATAGTGTGTCACTTTAAAGTAGTATTTCCTGTTTGAAAAGTCCAATTCATTATCGTTGGTTTCTCTGTATGTTTTTGTCCTTCAGGAGAAAAAAAAAGAGTGGTAGAGGAATAAAAACCTACCAATATTTGTTAAACACAGTCCAAAGTCCATGCGGTGGGTGACTCCCAGCATCCTTATTTCTGCTTAGTTATGTCTTATTCTCTAAAAAATCATCCCAACCTTTGATGAACTTCCTTGTGTCTTAGATTGTCTATTCCCCAAGATTTGGAGAACTAGGTATATACAATTCCTTTCAAAAGAATTGTGTGTCACTATATCTAAAGCAGTATTTCCTATTTGAAGAGTTCATCTCTTATTTTCATTGGTTTCTTTGTATATTTTTGTCCTCCAACTGTAAGAGAGAACTTATCATCCATAATAAAAAACTCACATTTTTTTTAAATTAAAATGGAAAGCTCAAAAAACTACGTATAGATCCTATTAGAGCTGCTTCCTCTTGTGCTTTAATAGAAGGTTTCTATTTTAAACAATATAGATGTTCAGCTTATAACTTGGATCTAAATTTCAAAGTAGATGAAGTAGACTTAGAAAAATATTGGCTAATGCTAGTCTACTGACCAAAAAAAAAAAAGATAAACTAAGAAAAATAGGTAAAATTACTTTATGAAATGTGTTACTTAACTGAGACAATTTCTGTAATTTACCACCATTTCGGTGCAATTCATTGTCGCTGTATTTTGACATATTTCTTTGGCTCCATTCAGGATGCTCAGCTTCAGCTAACTGAAGGTGGAATATGCTGTTCCACTGACAAGCATCTCAGCCTCAGTTAAATGAGACTTTGTAATAGGGATACATCATACTAGTGAAATCATAAAAAAAACCCTTCACTGCATTACTGAATAAGCCTTTGATCTTTTTTTGCTTCCATCTCCCTCTTGCTGTTTAGACTAAACCTGCTATAATAGGTTCCCCACCAAATTGTGAAGCCACCTTCAATTACTTTTCAGAGCAAAAGCACTACTTGAAACTTTTTGTTGTTCAGAAAAATAGATATTGCTTTTTGGTGAAATTTCTTTGTGCTTGAATCTTAATGTATTTTTCCAGTCTTCTTAAGCACTACAGAATGACACTAGAAAAGCTGAAGCATCTGTCCTTCTAAGGTACTTTAAGAACATTCAATGTGATGCTGGCCTCTTATATGCTTTTTTTTCAAGTTGTTAATAATAAGTTGAGAAATTATGTATCACACTTCAGAATGACTACACCAATTCTCCTGTTGTGTTTCAGAAGACATATGCATGGTTTTAGATGACATATACTTCAGCAAAGACACAGTATTCTTCAATGTTCTTTCTAGTCTTAGGCTAAACAGTTGAAGTAACAATCAAAAGTAGCAAAGATATGTAGACATTTAAAGTCAGTATTAGTTCCTTTTTTAATCAGTTAATATCAGTGAATTGTTTAGACTCCGCCCTTCAGTTTTGCTTATTCTTCACTGAAAATCTGGTCATTGATAGTTTTGTTTAATTCTCCTTTGAGGAGTAGGTGATGGTGAAGGGTTTCATTTATTTCTTTAAACTACCTATATTATACCAGAATATAGATAATCAGTTTGGCATAAAAGAACATTGAAATATTCTAATCATATTGAAGTTTTTCTGGCAGTTTTGGAGGAGGAGGGGGGAAGGAGGATGTTTTTGCATGAACACCTGTTTATTTTAGCCATTTCCTTAAATACTAGCTTTTAAATGAAGCTAGAGTTGAACTGAAGGAATTAAAATGATCATATTGTCTTTGTTTTAAATTACAGTGGCATATAAACTGTATCACTTGAGGATGGTAAAGTATTTGATAGAAGCACTTAAAAGCAGAGGATAAAAATATTATTTAAGTTAAAATTTTATTTGCTATAGTATGGGACTCTTAATGATACTAGAAGAAAATGCTAATCACAGAATTGAAATGACAGTCTCCAGTCTAATGTAAGATAGTAGATCATTTAACATAGACAAAGGGAACAAGCTCTTCCTTTTTTCAAGGAGCTAATATAGCTGAATAATTTCTCAGTAATAGAGTGGATTAGACCCAAGAACATGGTGAAAGAATGTATTTAAACAGCACATGTAAGCAAAGGCAGACAGAGCATGTTTTTCTGTGATGCCTATGACAATCAGACACTCCAAACTAAATAATTGATGACGGCTTCAGCTGTGCAGACAAACCTCAGCTACTGGTTTGTGAGTTACCAGTATGATCCCAAGTAGCTCAATGATTTGATGTGCTGGAATTCCAGTAGCAGTTCTGACAGTATTGTAATACCACCATCCTTCTTGACCACAGAGATGCATCTATCCTGCTAAACCAGAAGATACAGAAATGGTGGTTGTTGAGTTCTTTGGTTGTTGGGTTTTTTTCCATGAATGATCAGGAGAAATTACCTTTAATAATGGCAGTCAGTGGCTCAGTGAATAGGGCACTCCTGTTTAGGAACAGATATTCAATTCCCAGCTGTACAGATGAGGAATGCAAGCTTGAAAGTTGATTTCCTGTTTCCTGGGGGAGTGCAGCACAGTCAACATATATAGGGTATTACCTGAGAAAGAACAAAGGGAATTAGAAAGAGGAAGAGAGAGACAGACCTCAAAAATTCAGGAGAAGAAAATGTATGATAAACAGGAAGTATGACTAAGCCAGAATCCTGTAGTATCTGGTGTAAGGAAGCACACATCACAGATCAGCAATTGAGCAGTACCACAATCTGGGTCAGCAGAAAATGAAAATAATGCATTTAAGCATAGTTATATCTATTTCTTGTTGGTTCTTAGGGTGTATAAGTTGAATTTTATAGCCAGTATGATCAAAGGTAGTAGAAGAATCTGAAGAGTGTTGATATTAGCTCCTTTTTGAAAGGCACCAACAAAGGCTGAAGCTAGTGTTAAGCATGAGAGGATTTCTAGTAACTCAGCTTTTGTGTGGTGCCTCATCACATTTTTTTATCATTTTTTTCATAAATAATGTTGTTGGTTATGGTGATTGGTGAGGATGTCAGTCAGCAATTTCTTGAGGAAGAGGATTACAGTACTTTTTTATGTTGGTCTGTCTACACAAAGCGAAGTCTTAATGTCTTTTATGAAAAGAAGTAACATGTCCTTGTCGATGTTTTCTGTAGGTGTGGGTCCTGCTCTTCAGTTGCTGATCTGAAGGTCTAGCAATGCACAGACCTCAGTGAACTAACCCACTTGAAATAGAGTGTTGGTGATTTCCCCCTGGGATAAGACTTTCACCTCATGGACCAATTTCTTTTGCTTAAATCAAGTTTCTTTAATCAGTGTTGACATCTAGACTAGGTTTATTTTGAAAAAGAAAAAAACCCAAACAGACAAAAGTTGATTTGTTCTATTCTCATTAAATTCAATGCAAATACTCACATCCTTTTCTTTATGAACAGAGTTAAACTAATGATGAAAGCTTTAAACTTCTTACCTGAGTTTCCTATTTACTATTAAAATCCATGCAGTTCATTAAAGCCTATGGGTTCCATCAAATTTCAGGCTCTGCTAAGAGTGTGTTATGAAGGACTGTAACATGCTTAAGGAATCTCTTTGACAAATAAGCCTTGAAATACTACATGGAATTGGTATACATCTTAGCTTCTCTGCTGACCTGGATGAACAGGTGTAAAAATAACCTGGTTAAGCAAGTTTCACTCTTGGCTATTTACTGGATGTTAAATCTTTTCATGCCTATATTCATAATAGATTATACCTCTTTTCTGCTGCTCTCAAAAATAATTCCCAGGAGATCAAAGGGATTACATAAAGGCACATTAGGAATTCTTGTGATGCCAGTAAAAGAATTATTTTCTCATTCCCCCATCCCTACATTTCAGGCTGCAATTATGCATTTGTGCATTAATCAACATGAAAACTTAAGAGTTGAAAACTTAAAGAGAATTGAAAAAGGAATACAAGACGTTCAAGTGGTACTTGGTAAAAAATGGGCTCTGTTCTTCCATGTTTGTTTGCGAAGACAGACGTTAAAAGCCTGCTCTGGGATTTGTACATATTTTATACTCACAGACCAGTCTGTGGTAGGGAGCTATCTGCATAATGGAAGGAGTGGAATGTTGGGACAACGACAGAGATCCTGTTTCACCACTTAGTGCAAAGACAGTACAAAAGAGTGGGATGGAGCCAAGTGAATACCCCAGAGCTGTAGACAGAAACTCAAGTGCCATGCAGATGTTAGCATTACAACTGACATCTTTTCCAATTTCTTTGAAATCTGCTGATAAACGTCAAGGCTAGAAAGTGTTATTTAGTTAAAAATGCTAAGACAGATTTTATTCACACAATTGTTAGGGCCTTACGAATCAAAAAAAAAATTTTTTTTACTGTGCTCACCACTATTACTTTAATATATTTCAACACTGCCTGATATCATTTGCTCCTACATCTTTTACCTCCTGTCCTCACCTCACAATGGTCATAAATCACAAAACCCTCCCCTTTCATTTTGTGAAAATCTTATTGATGAGAATTAATGAGAAAGGATTCTGTGAATACTGGAAGCTGAATATTCTATTTAAATTTCTACCTTGCTTGCGCTGTCCTCTTTTTCTTTTCCTCCCAACCATTTCCCTTACCGCTAACAAAAGTTACTCAGAGTCTTATGATTAAAACAGAGTAGTTATAGTAGCTGTAAATTCTTTGCAAATGCATAAGAAAGAACATATTAAATTTGAAGTTGATGGTTATTATTTTTTGTTTTGCCTATGCTACTTTCATCCCGTGATACTCTGCAGAGTGGCTGTACTACTAAATATTATCTGGCATTACAAAAGGGTTTTCCAGGGAAGTTAATTATGTCGATTGGTTGTACCACCAGCATACAGGTATCAGGTACTGCTGATTCATTCTCTCTCATTCTTTCTCTCTTCCTTTCTCTCTCCTTCTTTCTATAACAGTTATGTCCTGTCATAGTGTGCTGGTTTTGGCTGGGTATAGTTAATTTTCTTCGTAGTGGCTAGTATGGGGCTGTGTTGTGGATTTGTGCTGGAAACAGTGTTGATAATACAGGGATGTTTTAGTTGTTGCTGAGCAGTGCTTACACAGAGTCAAGGCCTTTTCTGCTTCTCACCCCACCCCACCAGCGAGTAGGCTGGGGGTGCACAAGAAGCTGGGAGAGGACACAGCCGGGACAGCTGACCCCAACTGACCAAAGGGACATTCCAGACCATAGGATGTCATGCTCAGCATATAAAGCTGGGGGAAGAAGAAGAAAGGGGGGGGACTTTTGGAGTGATGGCGTTTGTCTTCCCAAGTAACCGTTAAGCGTGATGGAGCCCTGCTTTCCTGGAGATGGCTGAACACCTGCCTGCCGATGGGAAGTGGTGAATGAATTCCTTCTTTTGCTTTGCTTGCGTGCACGGCTTTTGCTTTACTTATTAAACTGTGTTAATCTCAACCCACGAGTTTTCTCACTTTTACTCTTCTGATTCTCTCCCCCATCCCACTGTGGGGGGAGCAAGTGAGCGTCTGTGTGGTGCTTAGTTGCTGGCTGGGGTTAAACCACAACAAATAGGAAGGATATTGTTGTCCACAGCATTTCTTTCAGATCCATAATTTAGGAATGGACAAGCAGCAATATGTGAAAGATTGAGAAGGAGGGGGATTTTGTGTATCTCTAGCAGATTTTTAATGGAAACAGTATCAGATTAATTTGTCTATCTGGTAGTTTGTAAGACACTGTCCTTCTTCCATTTCAGCATTAGATTACGGTAGCCATTGGATGCAATTCCCAAATCTTACTTCAGCCTGCACACTCAGTCTTGAGTTATGTGCTTGCTTTCAGCCTAAGCGTAGAAGTTCTCCAGCAATTCATATGAAACAGAAAAAGTGTTTTATAGCATCCATTTCTCTGTGGTGAGGCCCTGACAGTCAAGGATTCTCAAGTTAGATGTAAACTAAAGTTCTATTTTGCTGTAGAAAAAGCTGCAATTCTGAGATATTGTATTGAGAAAATAGCTTTATTCTTTGTAAGCCTCTGAGCCACAACACTCCATTAATGGCAAGTACTATGAGGTATTCCATTGGTGGCAAATAAAAGATTTCAGGTTATTGAAATTGCAAGGTTTTTAATAAATTAGCATTGAAATGTTATTTTTTACCTCTCAAAATGTTGTGAATCCCTAAGCTTTAATATAAAATATTTGTGGCAACAGCTCCACCAGCGACTTATCATTCATTACCACCAGAGTTTTGGTGTGACTGGATTCAGTAAGAGTAGATTGAAAAAGTACTTCAGGTTTTTGTGTCTAGTGTGCCAAAGTAGGAGAGCCTAATTCACCTCCCTCCCTGATGTAATTGTACATCAGAGAAAATTCTAAAAGTTAATGCATTTACTTTTGGGTAGGAAGTAGTATGAGAAAGTAAGTCTGAAAAGTAGGTATTTTTGCCAAGATTTGTATGTCTGCTCTGGGAGATAGATGACAAAAACTTCAGCTATAAAGTTTGATCAACAGAATTGTATACATCCAAAGTTCTTATAATCCACTGTTTGCAGTGCTCATTGTTCCCCTGTGCATATGCTTGGAGGTGTTTATCTGTTACAGGTGGCCTCTTTATTCACTTTTCTGTGTGGTGTACTTGGTGCAACCACTGTATTCTGTAAGCATGATTTGCCTTGCTGTGAAGTAGCAGCTTTTCTTTGTTGATTTAACACTGCTCATAAAAAAGGTTAAGCACAAGTAAAACACAATTTCATTTAATTATTTGCAATACTAATTTCCCACACAAGCTTAGAAAATCACTAGGCTATAATACTGTATATATTAGCAAATATATTAGTACTATGGTCTGGCTTTTGTGCAGTAGTGAAACCTATTGTAAACAAGAGGTCAAACCTTATCCTTATGTTTGATTACCGGGGCATATACATTCAGTGACTATTTTCCTTGGGGAGTGATAAAAATAATGGTACTGCCAAGCAGGTTGCACGAGTGAAGCCAGTAAGTTAAAAATACTAATGTAGAGGTTTATTGGATCAGACTTGTTTGCTTTACCTAGATTTCTAAATATATAGGGAAACTGTGCAGGGAGAAGGCTGTGGAAGTCCAAGCTGTATCTTATTTCTCTTGAATTTTAGAAAAAGCTTTACTGTTTCAGTTAGGCTGTTATTATTACCTAGAACTTTTATGTAGAAGGACTATCCAGTTTCTATCTTGACCCTTGCAGTAGATTTTGAATATGATAAAATTGGTCCACTATGTGTCTTTAAAAGTTCAAGATGAAATGCTGTATTTTTTCCAGCACACTTTTTCTTAATATTTTTTCATATATTGGCTCTCCCTGTTCTGTTTGTAGTACAGCTTAATAGTTTGTTTCATTATTGATATTAAGAGATATATCTTATTGAGGTAATAAGGATTTGAAACATAGTACTATGACTGTCACACAAAATCATATTTGAACACTTTATTATAGTTAAAATACTGTGAAAAATGCATTGAAAACCATATATTTTTTAGCCTTATTTTTCAGTCAGGAGTAGCTGCACAGACTGTACAAGGTTAGTCTGATTTATTAGGGTATTAATGTGATTTTTAAGTTATTGACATATATTTTATGTGATTTTATAATGTGTTTATGAACCTTTGGATTGATTGTTTGGGTCATTTTGATGACTAACCAAATTAGGCCAATGTGATTTTTAATGAATCCAGACTAATGGAGTAGGTGTTACCTTTCATACTGGTGAATAGTAACCACATGCCATTTGAATATAAATTCATATAAATTACATCACAATATGCAAATCTGTTTTGTCATTACTGATGCAGGTCTGTGAAGCCTAGCAGTACAGCAAATACTAACATTTTGCCTTTAAGTGTTCAAAAACATAAAATAAATGAGGCATGGCTATTGATTGTCTTTGGCCCACATTATCTGCACAGGAACTATTAAGAAGGCTTTTCTATCTTCCTTTCATGCCTCATTTTCTCATACTATCTAATGAAGAGCTTCACTTAAACTATAATGTGCTACTGTCTTGAAAGTACATTTTTATGGCACTAAAAAGCTATAGTTGTGCATTACGGGCTTTTTACTGCTGTTTTTATTGCTGTGTTGCATTGTATAGAATAATAAATTTTTGTAGTGGAGAGAGTTACTTGTTTAATTAATTTTTACTTTTAAATTATATTTTGTCCACTTTAAAAGCAACCTAGAATCCTGATTTCAAAAAAGCAGATTGTCAGCAATAGCTCTGGATTTCAGCTTGGCACACTTAAAACTGTCTATCAGTAAATTAGAACTGTGAAACAGTCCACATCTTTGGCTTTTGTAGGTGTTACTGAAGTTTCAATACATGGCTTTTTGGACTACAAATGAAAATGTTCCTTCTGCACTAGTGATACTTGATTTCAGTGCTACTTCCTTGAAATTCAAGTATTCTGGTAGATGAAATCTGATTTAGTGGTGAAAGTCGTGTGTCAAGGGAAATAAAAGAAAATAAAAGAATTTAATCAAAAAAATCTGTAAATTAGTTTAGGATATTTAGCAACTATGTGCATGCACTAAAATATTTGGTCAAAACTTACATGATGTAACATTCTGACTGTAGTAGGAGATAGCACTTAACCTTTGCAGACTATTTTGAGGTAGTCTACAGAGCATAAACTCTTGCTGCAGGCTCTGTAATTTATTGTGCTCACTAAGTACGTATCTAAAATGCCCTTCAGTGCCGGATTCTGAAGTTTGTTACTGGTCAATTCTAGGTTTTTGCTAGAATTTGCAGAATATAATCTGAAGGACTCAAGCTTTTGATGCAACATAGGACCTTCATCTAGAAGAAAATTCTATAAACTGATCAAAAATGAGAGATGAGAGGTATTTGAAATTACAAATGAAATCTTTCCTCTATTTTTTTTTTCCTCTTCAGAGCACAGATACTGTGTTCTCATGTAATATATCAGTAGGTCTTCTATGTAAGGTAAAAAACCAAAATCTGGACTGTTTGGTTACAAGGGCGAATCTCTAGGCAGTTCAGCAAAGCTTGAATTCTGAACCTGAGCCTTGGGATTTTCTGGCACTTATCTCTTGTGGACATTATAAAATCCCTGTCTGTGCACCTTCCTGAGAGGATGAGGAATAAATCTTCGGTACTTCTGAGCCTTACCTGGAGCAATGTGATTTGATTTGGATAAAGCTAGTTTTTAAGCATGCAGATTTTAGGCTGCTGAACTCAGAGCATAAATCAGGGTCTCAGAAATTCGAGTTAGTTATCCAGGTCCCTGAACTGATGAAGTCTCAAGTGCCTTCAAGATAAAAAAAAAAAAAAAAGAGCATGAGTCACTAATTCAATAATACCAACAAAATTTTGTCATGCATAAACTTTCTGAGTTAAAACAATGTGGGGTTGGCACACATTTGTTTTCCCAGATTTTCTTTCTAATAATTGCATGTTTTACTTGCAAGGCCATTGCTGAATTTTGCTAGGTCTGTCTAATATATGTGCATATGCATTGCAGCCACATTTTTGGAGATTAAATTCAAAGTTTTTGTTGCCACAGCAGAGCTTCAAAACTCTGTCTTTGTAAAAAGCAAGCTTTATGCATGTTCAGGCATAATATAATTGTAAACTTCAATTTTAGTCTCACAGGTTCTGTTGTTGCTGAAGCTCTATTTAATTTCTCAGGTAGATTTTTATTACTAAGAAACATGAAATGGGTAGATGCAAGTGTCCAAGATCCCGAGGTAGACTTCATTATAGCCAGGTGATTCCTGACAGATTCGTGTCCAAGTTGCTAAATTTATTCAAGATAGAAGGGTTTCTACATAACATACAAAGGAATAATCACTAGGATCCTGGTTAAGGCGCCTGGACAAAAATTTCATATTTGGTAAGAAAAATATCAAAGATGAAAAGTTTTGTTATTATTACTGAATTACTTTTAAAAAGTTCTATCAATAAGAATGTTTTGAACTGTGGATTAAAATTACTTAAGTTTTTTCTTAAGAAGATTATCTTAAAAATAAATAATATTTTTGATTGGAAACACACCTTAAAATGTGAGAACAGGGAAGAGTCTCATTATGTTTCCACTTTGTAAATAAAAACGAGGTATGGAGGAAAAGAAAGAAAATCCTGTGTGCTTTACATAGGCATCCTAGGAACAGACTTATGTGGAGTAATCAAAGGTTTATTCTCTATCTGATGGTGAGCATGATGGGATCTCCTAGACAAGGCAAACTGTGCTTACTTCTACATGTGATACCTCTGTGTTGTCTGAAATTTGTTGTTGAACAGGATCTATGCTGCAACTGATTCTGCATGTGTGTGCATGGGTTTATATATCTATATATGTTAGGAAAATAGAGATTACTCTGCTGGGAGTATCTGATAATGATAAAATGTCAGCTACACTGTATATTGATCAGTATACTGTTTCATCTGACCATTTTTTAAATTTAAAATCAAAATGTTCCTAAATTCATTCATTAGCAATACACTTAGTACTAATGATTTGTTCTACACGTTATTAAACACTATCACTGCATATACAAAACTTATATCCTACAGTAGCTGTGTGTACAGTGTCACAGAGCTGATGTGCTGTGGTCAGGGCCAATGGCTGCGTGCTCCTTAGTCATGGGGGTCGAGGTGATCAGAAACACTAGCCCAGATGAACCTGGAAGGTCCCATAAGTTGCTTCCTTTACTCAAAGAATTGGTAGGAGTTTTTATTTGTTATTGAATAACTATGTTGATGTGCCATTGGCAAGTTGCCAATAGGCTGGAAACAAGCACAACACACCATGCAGAGACATGAGGGGCTGAAATTGCCAGGGGAATGAACTTTTCATATAGGGAGTTTAACCACCAGTATGTGAAGGCGTGTATTTGATGGTGAACTTCTCCCTTTTCATGCTTACATGGAAGTCATCTTGTTGTTAGTAGGAAATATTCATCTCAAAAGTTATTAACATCATTTTTTACTAACCAATTACATTTCTGCTTATGTTTTGCTAGTGGAGAGCCAAAAATCTCAAAATTTTGCATTCCCTACTCGTTAGTCACCAACAGTTTAAATATAACAGTACTCTGATATTTATCTCCAGGATACAATTCTGCTTTTCCTACCAGATATGCTATTGTTTAGTTGATAAGATGAGAGAAAGCCAACACTGGAAGAAGGGTGAAGGTCTTCAGTGGAAGGAAGAAAAAATGTTATGTTCAGGCTAGTATCTTTGATACAGTCCTGAAGGTGAAGTCTTACGTTTAAGATAAGGGTGATACAGAAGGATAAAGAAGCATAATCCTGAGCACTCCGAGTAGACGAAGGTTGGATTTTGAGCTTGACTAACATGATAGAAGAGTACAAGGTGTTAGAGTCAAGAAAGGAACTGATAAATACAAGTATATGGTTGGACATTAAGATAGACTTGACCACAATTCAGAGTAGTAGTGGAGGGGGCTAAAATAATCCACACTTGAAAGGCAATTTTTAGTTACTGTAGTAGCTGATGTGACAGATCAAGGTAGTATTCTCAATACTGTAATTACTATAATTAAAATAATTAGGAATCTAAGACGACAGCTCTATCTGAAATCATCTTTAGCTTTTTTAGTTAAATGTGATTAATTTATCGTATTTCTCTGTATGTGAAATGTAGGCACAACTGCTACTCTGACTGCAGCAACTAATATAAACTGAGGAGTCTGCTCAGAAAATCATTGTTGCACAGCTTAAACTGGTTGAGGTCCAAGACATCCCTGAGGAAGGGCTTTTGCAAAAATGCTCTGGTATCTTTCAGAGTTGTCATTGTGGGAAATATCAGAGAAGCGAACATGAAAAATACAAACTGTAAATATGAGGTAAGCTTATTTTGTGCAGTGAAGTGTTTGGCAGTATGAGCTGTGAATGAGTAAAAATTTGTGCATCTGTCCCATCTACCTTTTCCCCAGGGACAGAACAGTACCGACTCATGACTGCCTCCAGTGAGCACCCCACACTTCACCATATCAGAGACTCAAAGAGGATTTTGCAGCATTTGCACTTTCCCTTAGCATATTCCTAAGTAAAGATGCTGTCTCTTAGGATAAAAATAATGCACTTGTTTAGTAAATGAGAAGTGTAAATGAGAGGTAGCCCCATCATGAGCAGGAAGGAGAGGGTCTGAAATTTTAAAAGGGCTGAGATAAGCCCTGATTTAGCATTTTGTGAAATAATTTACAAAGACAGAACACATGTAAAATACAAGTGCATTTTTTCCTCTAACACTGATCAAACTAGAAAGGGCAGATTTAACATGGTTGCTTGCAGTTTTGGCATTACTAAGAACAGTTCTAGGTGTATTTTTTTCTTCCTCCAGTCTCTCCAACCCAGTGCCAGCAACAGTAAATTTTATAGCTGAGATTTAATACTACTTTTGTTGAGTGTGCAAGCTCCATAATGTAGCATATTTTGTTAGATCTTTTACTTAATACAAGACTTCAGTTGCACAGTTTCACGCTGTATCTGTCTGGCTGCCACATCAATATCTTGTTGAGTGCCTGCTGCAATTTTTCAGGTTCTTCATTTCTTTATTTATATTGGAACTCATTTAGTTTTATCCAAAAGCTCTTTTCAAAATGCCTGTAGTACACAAAAAAGCACTTTATCAACAGATAGTCTATTGCCTTGCAGATGTGAGTTTCAAGAAGCATCCTTATGGTGTAAGAATGTAATCTATTAGAGTGGCAAAGGTTTCAAGGAGAAACCATGTTAATCCAAAGAAAAACTGTTTTCATTAAATGTATCCAGCTGTCTAAAGATCCACTAGTATGTGTCCCTTTCAAATACTATTAATAAAGGCTCTATTTTTTCAGAGATACCTTTACTGCTCTTGTTTTCCACTCTCCAGAAACAGAAATCCCAGCAACTGATGCATCAATTCCGTGGAGAATTTTCTTGAAGCTTTCTTGTTTCTAACAAGATTATTGTCATATCAAATAGCAACCGGCTTTTTAGAATAAGAAATCACAGGTGAGGAGCCACTGTATTTCTGAATTGAGAAATAATAAAAATACAGTTGCTGGTAATGAGTAAAAAACTGATTTACTGCTTATAGGAAATCTTGCTTGTTTGACTATTTTCAAACATTAGGTTGGATCCTTCACTTGTGCTCAAACAGTCATGGTTTATGATACCCAGCACCTGCAAGCCATCTGATTCTTCCATTAAAAATTCAGTGGGTGCCTACATGTGGTCAGTTCAATAAAATAGTCAGTTTTCAAGCTCACTGCCCTTCGGATCTTTATTGCATCTTGTTCAAGTCATAACTTGTAGAGACAGCATCTTGTCCTTTCAGCTGAAATGTATACATGTGCTCAGCGTCCTTTCAGAAAGTGTGCCATCTATATTTAATGTAATCAGTTTGATCTTTTCTGTTAGGTGAAAGAGCACTCCACTTAATGCATACATTTTGACAAATCAATTAAGACATTTATTTTGAGCTGTTGGTAGCACTGGGGATGTCAGGCTGCAGACACATGCAGGTCTGTTATCTGGTTAATAGCTTAATAGTAGATCTGCTGGTGATAGCTGCTGTTTCTGCAGGTGCCATCTCATTTTCTCTGTGGCACACAATTAAAATCAAACCTCAACATTCTTTGATTATACTGAGAAAGTATGTTTGTGTATAAATAGTCCCTTTGAAATGAATAGGTGCTGTTTAGTGAGTAAGAAAACAGATTGCCTCTCAACATTTTTGGTTGTGATAGGTACTTGTATCACGGCATAAAAAATAAAATCCTCAAAATTTCAAATTTTGGCTTCTGATTCAAATGCTTATCATGTCCTCAGTCATTTTGTCACATTGCTGAATGGTAAAATACTTTTGACTTCTCAGCCGGGAAGGCACCTAAATTACTTAGCAAAAATGTGATTTCCACCATGAGAATTTCTTTATTTGCTCAGACCAGATGTTAAGCTCAGCAGTAGTCTGTTTCCGGCATTGCTATGGGAAAGTGAGGATGCATGTATAAAGTGAGCAACCTCTTGGTAAACCCTCCTAGATTCCAGGACTGACAGTTTAAATACCTGAGCTGAATGTCACCAGTATGTTTAATAAATGCATTTTTGATAGTCATAAGCATAGTCAGAAGAATATGGTGTCTGTGTTTGCTCCTTATTCATAAGCAGTTATCTTAGTTCTTAACCAGTCATGTCTTTACATCTTTATGGAAAAATCTGAAATATGATTTGCTATTGAGGATCTGTGCTTCTATGTTTTTTTCTCTGAAAAGAAAAAAAAACCAAAATGTTCTTGTAGTGCCAGTATATACTCTCATTCACTTAAGATACAAGAACACTATTTTGTCTCATGAATTAAATCTGAGCTATACTACTACACATATTTCTGGAACGATTGATTACAGGTCCTTTTGAGTAATTGCAGTCTATACTACTACCATCTCTTGACTCTGCTGCCTTTTTTGGCTCTGAGTTCTTTTTTTGCTTTTATTTCATTACTTTCTGATCATACCGTGGCTCTTCTCTCAGTCTGCTAAATTCCAGTCACATATTAGGAAAAGATTTGGATCTTTTTCTATTTGCAAGACTTGTAGTAGGTGTATCCAGGAACAAATGAGTATTAATTGGCCTCAGACACATGTAAACTGGAAATTAGATATCCAATATGATAAAAGCATGGATCTGGAACAGTGTTTCCATTAGTCCCATTTGTCTGGAGACATCTAAGTTAATATTTAGATAGGCTGTGTAACGTGGTTGCCCAGATGTGAGGACTGGAGGAAATTCTTTCTGGCACTGTGTCTGTTAGTCCACTAAGAAAATATGATGCCAGATAGTTTTTATCTTTGGATAGGTGTTTACAGTGAAAGAGCTGGGAGAGGTTTCTACACAGAAGCTTTTCTTTAGAGGGAACTGGTTTTGAGAAAATGTCTCAAATTCCAAAGTTTGTGAAAGAGATTGTAGAAAAATAGATAAATAATATAGAAGTGATATTCACAGAGTTACAAAGTTACTGAAATAGGAAGCTGCTGAACTACATACCACAGTAATAAACCAGCAGTTGAGTAACAAATAAATCATACTGGGCACTAGAGTATCAGATCTATCATTCATATAGTCATAAAGTATACAGAAAAGGAAGATGTCCTTTCACAGTCTAAGTTTGATTACACAAATGGCATAAGCTAGGTGACACGGTGTTATAATTGTCAAGTAAAATGTATTTGGAGAAACATCTATCCTTCTATGTAAGCAGTCATGGTTTCTAAATTAGACATTACCCAAAACAAAGATCTCTCACACATTAGCTCTGATTATTAGCAATCAATGTTTCTGGTTTGCTTGTTTCATTTCATTTTTTTCCGTTGTTTCTGCTACAATTTGACTGCCTCATTTCTGAGGCTTCACTCTACATTGCATTTTCAGTAGTAAAACATTTAGAGAACAGTATAAAGCATCTGCTTTTAGTAAGAATATGCCTTTGTGAAAATGCTGACAGTCTTCAGGATGGAATGTGTTGAGGGAGGGCAGGGGGAGTTTCTGTTTTCTTTTTAGTGGCAAGTACACACTGAGAGCATGACATACAGGTTGTACAAATTGAACTACTGTTTCTTGTGTATCCTTGCTATACCATGCTTCCAGGATATATCTCAATTTTTTGAACTATTCTTTACTTTGTGAATAGCCCTTTTTGCTTAGATACTGGCCCAAGATCAGGGACCGTAGGAAGACAAGTTCTCCTACAGTCTTGACTAGGATTATCCTCAGTAAAGAACTATAACTCAGAGTCTCTATTTTCTCTGTTTCTTCTCCTTTCCCAGTGAGACAATAATTCATGATTGATCCTACTCCAATGCCAACAAATGTGAAATGAAGCCAGAACTAAGCTTAATTCTTCTTGTCTCTGATTTTTCAGTATGAAAGAATACAGGATGCTAAGTAGACATTTATGTTCGGCATATCAAGTTTAAATCTTTTATCATAAGTAGCCCTGTATGCATAGTCCAGAAGTTCAGTTGTTGAATCTGTTGAGGTGCGTAAATATTTTAGGAAGAAATAGCACAGGTCTTGTCTGCCTCACTCCCAAGTCCTTAAAAACAAGTACAAGTGTTTAAATGCATCCTGTTTGTGTTCATTTTGTGTTGTGACTGTAGGGTTGTGAAATTCATTTTTTCCCTTCTTCCAAAGTTTTTAAATATAATTCTTTTAATTAATAAATAAACAAGGTATTTTTCTTAGCTGAAGATTCCAGGTGACTTTCAGGACTAAAAGAAGTTGAAGCTGTAAGTTGGTACATAAAGCCATCATTGTTTAGGTATGCCAGGTAATTGGAAGTAGCCAAATGTTTAAGGAACAATCAGTTTCAGTCCTGTCAGAAAATGTGATTTCATTACAGAGATTTATATTGAAAAACTAGGAGAGCTCAGAAAATAGGTTGCATATCTCACAAGACAGGACTGAAATATTTAGTATTTCCATAGAGGAGCTTGGACACTCTTTTAACTTAATCCTGAGTTTACAAACAAAATCTGAATGTCTTAAATTGTCAGCAGTAAAGCACATAGCATCAAAGTCCCAGGTGGTTCTCAGTAAGTCATACAAAAAAAAAAAAAAAGTGCCATAGCATAAATGGATGTCTTTCTTGCTCTATCCTTTTCTTTCATCTCCTCTCAAACCGATGAATTATATTGCCTTAAATTCAAAGAGGAAGTCCATTACCGCTCTCTCAGTGGTAATTCAGAGCGGAAGCATTCTTGCACACATTCTCGTTGACCTTCTTTCTTCCTGGTCAAGTGCTGCTCTCACCTTTGATGTTTCTGGGCTAAAAATGAAGCCTTTAAAGGGGTCTTATTGTAATTTGCACAGAATTAAGGTGATATAAAATTAAATCAGTAGTCATAAGTTTGCCAGTAAGTTTGCTGGGATATTTCAAGAATAAATCAATATGACTCCATGCTACTCCTCTGCTGAGGACTAGAATAGATCCAAGATGACAGCCATTGCCTCCAATAGTAGGTAACAATGCTACCCTGTCACCTGCAGAAAAGACAGAATATATCTATGCTGAACTCTACCTGTTCCTGAGTTGCCTGCAAAGCGTATAAAATTGGGGGGATGTATTTTCCTATTTTTACGTATGTAGGTAGTTAATATTTGCCTCTTGGGGTCACCTTGACTGCCTTTTCATGTTCATTAATAGCTGAATTTAGCCTATGCTCCTTGGCTTTTGTCAAGAATTCTACAAAATATTTCACAAGTCAAGTGGGCATTATAGCCTTCCTCAATAATATGCTGTGTGTATATAACGTAGGTTAATATTACAGTACCACTTAGCAATGCACATCACACAACATAATTCCTCCTAATACATTCGCAGGAACATTATTTAAAACAGTGCATTCTAAAAATAAAGTAGGGCATTGAACAGTGTGGAAATTGTCTAGTGTTCCTTATTTATAATAGTAATAGAACATTCTCCAAAACTAGCCATGAAACAACACAGAAATCCTTCTCTTACCCTTCATACCTTCTAAGTAGATATTATTAAAAATAGCTACTCTTAGAAAACATCAGATTATTCATTGACCTTGCAAATATCATTCATTATAATAAGGATAAAATGCCTATTTAGAAATAGTTTGCAGGAAAAGCTTTTCTGTCACATAAATTTGGACTGGGGTAAATTTTAACTGAGTCATTGTATCCAGGTATAGAAGCAGTAGAATCTAAAAATGGATGGATATCCAAAACATTTCATGTACTGAATTGCAAGATTACGACTGTTGCCTCTTTCCTCCTTCACGTTTGAAATTGCACTAAATTAGAGACAGCAGTAAGGTAAGAGAAAAGCATATAAGACAATTAATTCCTGAGGAGTAATTAAAACCAAATAAATTGGGGTTCAGTTGCCCTTATAAATTTGTACAAACTACGTGGAATTACTGAAATGATAGCTTTCAATTTACTTTTTAAATTTAATGTATCATGGAAACATGTTTTTCAATATTTATCTGAACCAATCCTTGGTCTGAATTCAGTCCTGACCCTGCACATGAATTGGGATGTTGGTCAAGAGACCTCCTCAGGTCCTTTCCAACCAGTTGTTCTGTGACTCTATGAGTTTGTTCTGTGACTCTCTGAATCTTCACAGAAAAATTCAAAAAGCCTGATACCATTGGCCCAGTTCTCAACATCAATCACAATCCTATGGCTTTAAAAAGCTGCAAGGCAACTGGATATAAGAAGCAGAGAGTCCTCTCATATAAGCAGTTGTCTTAACTGAAAGCTTAAGGACAGGAAGTTGAAAGCTAGCTTTAGTATTAATTATAGAAAGAAACTTCAGAAGCATATAGGTGAGTTTTGTC
Source organism: Gymnogyps californianus (assembly GCF_018139145.2). Lineage (NCBI taxonomy): Eukaryota > Metazoa > Chordata > Aves > Accipitriformes > Cathartidae > Gymnogyps > Gymnogyps californianus. The sequence goes on along the minus strand of NC_059500.1, from coordinate 13,908,701 downwards.
ATACCTAAGTCAAGCCTCTCTCTTTTTTCAGCAAGTCTGCCATTTAGAAGTGCACGGGTAAGAATGCACCTGGAGAAAAATGTAGCGTTACTTATCCTATTCTTACTCACTTTACTCCATGTGTAGATCTCAGCTTGTACGGTTTTCCTGGAATTATGCAAAAGGACTTTTGCAAAACGAAGGAACTTTTCTCCCTGACTTTTCTAGGATCTCAAAATGAAAGTAATCCTAACTGATCTAAGTATGTCCAGTTAATGTGATAAGCCAATGGCAGATTATTCCAGGAAAAAAAACTATCAGTTAAGATCTTCTTAAATGACTTGTCAGTTTGGTATTAGTCTTTGGTGACCTATTCCAATTTTGTACATCCTAGTGCTTCTCAAAACCAAACTGGTAGAGGTTGTTTCAAGTGGGGAATCCAAAACAGTAGTTTTATTTTAAAAGACATATCTTGAAAATAAGTCATTATTTTCAGGCCAAACCCTGACCTAGTAGAAACTATGGTAGCTTATTTTAATTTCCTGAACTAAATATCTGGAGCATCAGTTTATCTCTTCTTACTTTTAACTTTAAGAATGATACTACAACTGATTATATAACCAGAAGGAAGAGGATTTTTAGTGAACTACTACTATGTGGTGGATTTCGGCTCTCCAGTGATGTCTGTTTCCTTGTAACTGAAAAAAAAAAAAGCCACGTTTTTAATTTTTTTTTTTAATCAATGCATGAGTGTTACAGTGCTTTTTAAGCTCTTCCCTGGGTAATACAAGCCTGCAATAACAGCAAGTAGACTTTGGAAAATATCTGAGACATACAAGACTCCATCTATCCTTACAATCCATATCAAAGCATGTCAGGGTTTACCTCCTGCCATCTATGACTACAAGAGTTCTAAAGCTTCCATTATTATTTACTGAAATTCATAAATAGAGGGAAACTGAGGAGACATATTATGTAACTTTAACAGTTTATGCTGAGCTGTTTTTCTTTTTTATGAGTGCTTAAGGTCAGTCTAAGATGTGCTATGTACTCAATCTCGAAAAGTAAAAATAGTGAAAGGAGAACATGATCTATCACATTGACGTACTGAAAAATTTCTGACCCAGTTACTCAAGTTATTTTATCTGAAAATTTTAATATCATTGCTTTATTTTATTTTATTTTATTCTGTTTTATTTTATTTTATTTTATCTGGGTTTGAGTTTGTGTTTGGTTTGTTTGTTTGTTTTTTTAAATCAGGTTGATATGAAGATCTGGAGGAGGAAGTAGTGGAAAACTATCACCACAAGTGTGAGCAATGAGCAGTTTCAACCTGGTAAGTTTCTCTTCTTTTTTCACTGGTGATGGTTTTTCCCATCGGTGGTCTCATTTATGTTTGTAGTAACATCTCAGCTGCTGTTGGTTTTCATTCAGTAGTGCTTCACCATTGCACTGACTTTGAAAGTATATTGGATAATAATGAAGAAGTGAGAAACCCCCCTCAAAAAATGAGGTTCACTGATTCTGTCTTGTGATCACTGGTAGGTGGCAGAGATATCAAAAATGTTAATAGAGAAACACAAGGAATATGGCTTTATCCTTCAGGAAGGATATTTCTTTTCATATGATATCAACTTACTTGGACTGTTTGAGCTCTCCAGGCTAAATGGTAAGTCCACTAATGTTGTAACACCTATGCTGACTTAAACCCTCCTCCTATCCCTATAAACCCAGTCACTGTCACTTTCATTTTTGAAGCACCATGAATCTTTTCTACCTGGGTCCCCAAAATCCCACTTGCACTTTTAAATATTTTAATCTTCAATAGTTTTAGTCTTCTGAAAACTTTGTGTCTTCTGCATTTAGACAAAATGAGTGCATTGGTGAATAACAATAATAGTATAGCAATCTTGATGTAGTTGGCTTTCTGCTTTGATTCCCATTAGCTATAAGAAGATTGTTTGTTGGTTGGCTGGCTGGCTGGTTGGTTGGTTGGTTTTTATCCTTGAGGGTGATCAGATACTGAAGCAGATTGCCCAGAGAGACTATGAGATCTCTGTCCTTGGAGGTGTTCAAGAATATATTGGGCACGGTCCTGAGCAGCTTGATGTAATTAGACCTGTTTTGAGAGGAGAGTTGGACTAGATGACCTCCAAAGGCCCCTTCCTTTCAAAATTATTCTATGGATTTGTGATTCTATGGTTAGCATTGTTCCCAAGAAGTAGGAGGAACGTGTTATGAACTATTTTGCTTAATTTCACTAACCACTTCAAGCAACTAGTTATGAAATTTTGACTGAACTGACATGAAATGTGTATTCTCTTCCTATTTCTTGTTACACACATTAGCATATTGAAAACCTGGTGATTCTGAACAAGGTGCAGATATTGGATAGATAAATGTGCTTCCAGTAGATGTTTTAGAAATTTGTGAAGGCAAACATTTCCTTTAAACTACTGCATACCCTTATTAATGAGAATAAATTACAAATTCCTGGTTGCCAACAGGTGCTAGTTGGATCTAATTGAGGAGTAAAGGTTTTGAGAGTAATCAGCTTTTTTTCAGTTTCCAATTTGGAGTAGTTTCTCTGATGGCAGGAGTGTCTAGAACTAGAGGGTAGAACACTGTAATGCTAAGTCTGTCATCTGTATTTATTAATGTTGTTGTATATGGTCTCTTTCTGGTGAACTAGTTATTGTGGATTTCCTTAAAATACATGTGAAGTGATGTCATTCCACCAGGTAAGCAATATATATTTCATTCACACTTAGGAGCAGCAAACCCAAGCGCTTAGTAGGTTTCATTTTATTAAAAGGTGATTGGGAGAGACTGAACTGCAAAAACTACTGAGGGGAAAGACACAGAAGTTGTAATAGCTGTATTTGGTTTAGATCTCTTTGTCTTCCTTTTGGAACAAGGAGCAAGGAAGAGAACTGTGGGGAAAAAAGAAACGTGAAAGAGAGGGAAGAGCTTTCATCCCGAGTATGAGAAACAGACTTAGGAAGCTCCCAAGGCTAAGTAACGCTGAAATGGAGATCTCAGCTATCAGCATACAAGTTGTCTGAAATTATGGATCAGCTAAGAAAAAACACTTTCTAAAACATAACTGTTCTGATCGTTTCTCATTTCTTTCAGAAGTCTTTCCAAATTTGTAGTTAAGAAAGGAATCCTTCACGAGATTGCAACTTGTGTTATACTTAAGACAGGCTGGTGTTTAAAGTTTGTTAATGTGATTGTGACAAATCAATATTAAGTAAGGAATTCATGTACAGGCACCTGAAACAAGTAGGGGAATATCAGGAATTGGTGTGTGATCCCAACCAATCTGAAAAAATACTTTCAGTACTGGTTTTTTCAAACACTAGGATAAGAGGAGAAGCTTCCCTGGTTGGTTTTTGTTCAGTGCCACTTTGAGAAGAGCAGGCAATAAAGAAGCAGACCATGATATTATACATTTTCACAGCTAATATGTGTGTTTTCAAAAGAATAAAAAGGAAAAAAAAGAGTGAAGAGCAGGCTCCTCTGGTAACTCTGCCGGAGAGGCTGGTGGCCTTCGGCGTGTTATGAACAGAAGCTTAGACAGGTTTAGGTAAAGGTAGACACATTTTTTTCTTTTGTAATGTGCAGTTAGTATTTCTAATCCCTATTGCCCATGGTGGTGGAATAGAGTCTGTATTGAAGTTTTTCTTGCTTCAGGAATGCAGCAGGAGTAATAATGTGACACACATGGGTGTTTGAATTGTGTCACCATTTTCGTAGCTTTGTTGGTTTTATTCTGTTCACTGAGGCACAATTTTGCCCAAAGTACATACAGTGTACTAAACACAACAAATTGCATGTAATGTGAAATGTTATTTATCTGGTTCTCAGCACAATACAGTTTAACTGCAGCACTGTTAATAGTAAGACTCAAAGCATTGATAGTGCAAGGTGATAGATTATTTGCCACATGCACAGAAGAGCTTTTCAGTTTAAATCAACAATAGTTTGTGTTCATTACTCATGTTTGTAGTGAGGAAAGTGTTTTACAAAGCTTGAGCAACCTTTTGAGAGGAAGACAGGGTAGGCTGCTAAATGATCTAGGAGCTAGGTTTCTCCCCTTAAAGAAAAAGATCTGAAGTATTCACATCCAGATAGACCCGACCATATGAACACGGAACAAAAAATATTGGGGAAAAAGTTACGACAGGGACTTGAAGGTCAATCAAGTTTTCTGTAAAATTTTTATTTCCCCGGGTTGGGAACCCTAATACCATAGATTTCCTCTACAGAGTACGAAGATACCTTGTGTATTTTTGAAGTGTCTTTTAGAAAAGAAGATGGTTGCAGTTAACTTCGTGAGCATGCAACACTCCGAAACAGACAAAACCAAAACACCTACAAAATGAAATATTCAGTTCCTGGTGTGGACAGTTGTGCTATAAAAACTTTTAATTTAAAACTGAAATAATAGTAACAAAAAAAAAAAGAATTGTAAAGAGAAAGGGCTAGGTAGACGAAATATAACAAAATTAAAGACTTGACTTAGTTTTGGTAAAGGACAAAGAAGTAACTGAGAGATTCAGTCTTGGGAGATTATCAAGGCATTTAAACTGTGACAAAAAGTAGTTCAGCTTTGAGAAGACCACATGCTCTTAGATAATCAGATTTTGCACACTGTGGTTGTTAAAATGGGAGCAGCTGATCAGCTACTGAAAATCTTAAACAAATTTTGGATGTAGATATTTGAAAATCTGGTTACGCACTGGCTATAATCCTTTGGGAAGTCTGAAGATGAGCTGAAAACTGAACTGCAAACTTTTGAGACTCTCTCTTATTTCTGTTTTAGTCTGGTTCTTACTGTTGTCTTTTCCAAAGACAGCTTATAGTAACTGATGTGTAACTTTAAAAGTTACCAGTATGGTTATTTTAGTTTACAGCTGTACTTGTTTGTTGTTTTACCTAAAGGAAACCAAGAAAGACTTTATGGATGTAATTTCTTCATTTCCAAGAGCAGAATAGTAGAGTACTGTCTTAATGTCATAGGTACAACGATCAAAGCAATAATTCATCTCTGGTATAGTTTGCCAGAAGTCAAAGGAATTGCATCAGAGATAAATCTGGCCAATTACTGTTTAAAGGAAACACAGAGGAATTTGATTAAAGAGCTATCCCACACCCCAAAAGTAATTAATTACTGAAAAAGTACTAATCTTAAAAGCACTGCTGCCAATAAGTCATGGAACATGTAGAAAGTATTACTAATGGCCGTTTAAGCCCTTATTTTCAGCTACCTCAAAATACCATCTAATTTCTGGCACTTATCTTTTCAGTTCCTGCCTGTATGAATAAGTGTTAACTTTTTTCCCTGACCTTGATCTTCTTTTGGCATTTCTAAAACACCTGTCACATAATAAGGAATTCATTTGCAGCTGTAACAGTGATTTATAGTCATTAGCTTTTTTGCTGTCAATGTGTTTTTAAGCATGCTAATTTGAATGAGAAACAAAAGGTGGTCTGGGGAACCTGTATCAGTAAACACTATAAGTATAGCATATTATTTATTTTTGTAGTATAAAAATTACTATCAGTTTTGTGACCAACATTTCAAAAGTGCTCTAATATTAAACATTCCTAGAAGAAACTAGAATATTTCATCTTAAAATAGAACTATGGTCTTTTGACATACAAAAAAGTTATATAACATTACTTCAGCAAGCGGTAGTATCAAGATGAATTCTTGTCTGTTTATTCCACACTTCTACACTGAGAAGATAGAAGTAGTGAAGTTAGCTGTCTTCCCACAGGTACAGGCACAGTTTCATTAATAGCTTTTGCACAGGAAAGGAACTTGTCTTAGAAGATGCTGTGCTGAGACAGGTTTTTGTTTATACCTTGGCTCCTTTGTGTTGTTCCAGCTGGGAAGAGGTTCTGTTTAGTGTAAAGGGTTTTCCCAGAACCAAATGTTACTGTGATTCTTTTGAGTAATCTAGACTTGTACCCTGGCATCAGTTGTGACGAAGTGTAAATATGACTCAACAAGAGTAAAGGTTACTGGAGCTATCATGTCTACTTTCCTTAGCTGAAAAGAGCAGATAAGTCTACTTGACTATTACTGTACTAACTATATGAATGTATTTCTTCAAAATCAGTTTCACAGGGGGCAGTTTCGCAGGGCTAGAATCAGATGCCTCCCTTCATGTTCAAGATCTCCTTTTATTCCCAGATTGGTAAACTAGGTGGTGTTTGATCTAACTCTGGAGTAAAGATGCATGTCCTGTTCACGGCAGTGTGTTATTTCAATATAGCAGCTACAAGACACTTCTGTAAGGATATTATACTTCTGCATATTAACTTTCAGAAGATATATCTGGAGCGTTCAGTTTCTCAGCTAGTGTAAGTTATCAATTTCAATGTGATCAGAGAAGCTAAGCCAATTTAGGTTAGCTGTTCTCTGATCCTTTGTTTTAATGTACATTTCAGGGGCTTTTTTCGTATTTTCAGATGCTTTAAAAGTAGAGCTGAGGAATCCCCTGATTTCTCAGATTCTTCATTATTTCAGGTTTGTTTCTTCATATTAGTTTTCTCTAGCTGTCTTTGAGTCATCTCTTTGGCAGAGAAAGTGCTATAAAATCAGTGGGGGACAGGTTGCTCTCTGAGCTGCTAATTTAGTAGAGGGATGAAAAGGTGTTTTTAAGATGCTTTGCAAACAGTAGGTGTGGGTGGGTGGAGGAGTCATGAAAGACACGGAGAGCACAGGAGCTCAGAAAGTAGGGCAAGGGTTGTAGTAAGAGGAAGTAAAACAAAATACATCTGGAAACAGAATGAAGACAAGACTAGTAAAAATGTTACAAAGGTGGTGAGAAAGGGAGAGAGAAAAGTCTGAAGTTAAACAGCATGTAGTGTACCTTCAGTATGTGGTTACTCCTGCATATTCACAGGCATTTAGCTGTGTATTAGTTCTATCATAAACATCTTAAATCTGAACATCTTAGAAGCAAGCAAATGACAAATTATGCTTAAGTTACTTAACAACATTTATCCATTCTCCTCTGCTTAAAAAATGCATCCAGAACCACAATGACAACTGTCCAACTTGTGCTGAAGACATGTCGGCATTGCTTTCCCTGAGGTCATAAGAAATGTATGATTCTTTTCCCACCATAAAAGATTTTTAGGTTTGGGACATCATGCAGAAGTTTTATTACTAAGTATTACTCATGTCAATTTTTGGCCTCTTTGTTCAACTGGTGCCCCTTTTTGGAGGAAGATTTTGTGATGTTCACATGATAGAACAATGAGATAGATCTCCTGGGACTTTCATCAGACCGCAGAACAGTGGATGAGGTAACCTCAAGCATTAACAGTCCAAAAATATAGAGGTGACAATCTCTATGTTAAAATCCCACTGAGCTTTTCAGTTCATGAACTGTTCTTAGTCAGATTTACCATTCTTTCAGTTCCATTTGTAGGGAGAAGAGGTTAGTAAATTCTCTGAGCCCTCCTTGTTGATCTCATCATCCAAACAAAGCCTTCATTAAAGCTCTGCGAAAACAGGTCTGATTCAGGGAAACTCTTGTTTTACTTTTACGAATTTCTCCATATTTTGCAGGGTTGTGTTTAAACCTTCTTACATTATTCATATGCTTCACCACATTGTTGAATCGCACCCAGTCTTCAACTGGTTTGGAGAAGAAGTTGTAACCTTTTAATTAAGTTCTGATGAGCATTTCCATGTGATGCATGAAGAGAAGAATGTCCCGTTAAGGGAACAGAGTATCCCAGGTTTAACTGTGCTCTTTACTTATTATAAAGCTGATTTTCTGAGTAGAAAACTTTCTATTGTGTGAAACTGCAAAACCTTTTTGCTATCTATTCTGATATCTTTATTACTAAGAGTATGCTTTATAATAAAATAAGAACAGCATGAGATAAGATTCACCTTGCCAACTATCTATTCAATACCGGGAAAGGAAGCACATCTTGACCTACGCAGCAGTAAGTGACAGTCCACAATGTCATGTCTGGATTTAACAAGTGCATAAATATACCTTTTCTGTAACTTCTGGTTTATTATTGATTATATTTTATTTCACAGTTACTGGTACTGAACACACAGCCATAATTGCTTTATGCTTCAATGACTTCTAAATACTAATACCAAATAAAAATTTTTAAAAAGACTACCCCATATAGATTTTATGTAATTCTGAGACAGTGCCTCGCTCATGCTAGTAGAAATCATTTGTATACAGAAAGAAAAACAAAATCCTGAGAGACCTTTATATTGCAAAGTATTTTTACATTTGAGGCCTCAGATATATGCTGCATGGTCTATGAACTGAGTTTAAGGGTGATTTACTGTTCTTTTAGAGGAGCAGGCTTATCAGTTCATAAATATATGCTACAACAACTTTCCCAACGGATTTCTCCCTACCTAGAGGAAATCATGAAAAAAACTGCTCAAAATCAGTAATTATGGTCCTCTTTGTAATTTGCCTTGTAAAATATTCTTGTTGAAATATGCTTTGTTGTACCCTGCCTAGATAGTTAATTCTTTTCAAAGAGAATGCTTAGTTGAGTTATGTTATTAATCAAAATCTATGCCTCCAGCAACCATTCCTACAAGAAAACAAAATAAAATGTAGAAATGGTACAAAGGAAAATGAAGCTATAATACCAAAACTGTACACAATGTTGATCCTTTTGATTCTACCTGACAGAAAAAGGTTTTATTCTCAGCACTAATGCATAAATTGGCTCTCTGGATGGCAAGATGACAATATTGAAGGCAATTGCTGACTACAGTGAAGATTTAAGTTTGCACTTCATAATTTAACGTGCTTAATTTATCAGTATGTTGAAATTATTATTCAATAGTCGTATATATTAAAACATTTTAATTAAAGTAACTTTTTAGTCTGCTGCCTCATGACTTGGTGCTAGAGCTGATTTATCCTTTGTGGAGAAGGCATGAAGCACTTTTCACCTTGTAATATATTTGCAGAGAGAAAAGGAATATTTTTCCATCTTGATGATAAACCGTTCATCTCACTATTACTGGCCAAAGTATTACCTTCACAAGTCAGTGTTTTACAATGATATTGCATGAAAAAGCAGCACTACTGGCACAATAAGATGTTTCCCTAAGCTAAATGTAATCAAAGAAGAAAATGGAGAAATTTGGCAATATCTGCTCCAGGACAATGAAGAGAGGTGGCTTGGATGAAGCACTCTTACATGCTAACTTCAGTATTGGTTTAATGAGGAATTTCTGTGAGGTTCTTTTTTTGTTTTATAAGCTGCAAGGGGTAGCAGGTATTTTTTCTGTTATGTTAAAAAATATTCTAACATCCCTGAAAACGCTTTTAATAGCACAAATATTTTTGTCCTGGTCCTTGACCCTCCCTTCTAAAAAAAGCCCAGAGTGCTTTGTTTACATTGAATTGGCCCCATGGCATACTACTGCAAGGACTAAAGGAAAACTAACCTCAGAGCAAGAGCAAGAAACATGTTGGCAATCCATATGGATAACCAGCAAGAAAATCATTGAAGTTACAGGGATACTGCATAAATGGAAAGAAGAATGAAGAAAGAGGAGAGAAAATCATCTCATGAGCAGGAAAAACTCATATGTCTGTGTGCCTAGGGCAATCCTGCAACAAGGAAAGGTGAATACGCTCTCAGGTACCCCCTCACCTGTTTGGGCACAGGCCTTACACCACAGGATACTTCTGCTTAATTAATTAAGCACTTTCCACTACAGGGGCAGTCTGAGAAGACGCAGGTAGATATGAGGACTGTTTTCAGCAAGTGTCAGATTTCTGAAGTCCCTTATGCTGCCGTCCATCTCTGTGCTTCTGTCAGGTAGCAGAGAAGCATTCAGCAGGTCACCTGAGCCATTTTTAAGCATTCCCAATTAACTGTATTAAAACTGCAAATTGTAAGCTCTTGTCTTTCCTCTGCTTTCAGTTCTTCTTATCTCCTGATCTTCCTTCTCTACCTCCATGGGTCTTAGCTCAAGACGTTGAGCCTTATTCCTGCTGCTTCTTTTAGGGACATTCCAAGTAAACTTGCATTTTTCTTCTATTCACGTAACTTTTTTTTTTTTTTTTAAATCTAGTGCACTCTCTTGCCAGCCGCTCTTTCCTTTCTAATGGACCATATCATAATCAAAATTACAAATCTGCCTCACCTAAAAGCAAAAGAATCCATTTAGTTAATGCAGGACTAGGCAGATAATGTGTAATAATTATGGCTAATGTGTCACAAGAGGCAATAAATATGGATAGTAAGACGTACAACAGACATTTCCAGTAATGTGAAAGCCACTGAATATATTCCTTCTCTCTCTTCTAGTTTGTTTCAGTATGTAAATTTATCCTTTTAAGGCTATGCAGCTGTTGTCAGATTAAAAATTTATCTGCAGCCTACCAAGATACAGCAGAATTTTCCAGCAGTAAACTTCACAGAGAGGAAACAAATAGAATTAATAAAATCAGAATATTCATTGGAAATAATATACCACTCCATATGAATCTACAGATGTCTAAAGCATACACAAACATACCTACATTCATGGATGCATGCATATTTGCTTTTGTGAAGGACCAGCTGCTCTCTAGGGTGATGATGTGTCTTTAGGAAGCTGATCAGAGTCCATTTCTTCTCTGCCCATTGATTGTGGGAAAAGTATCAAGCAAAACAAAGGAGGTTTGCTTCTAATTATGCATTATTATGAATTTCAAATCCAAAGTTAGAATTGTATCTGAAGTAAATGGGTGAAATCCTTTGAGAGTTTTTCACCAGCATGTAATTTCATTAGAATTCATTAAATCACTGTAGAGAAAAAAGAAAAGAAAAAGAAAAAGAAAAAAAAAAAAAAGAGCAACCCCAGGGAGGGTTGTTCCTTTTAGCATTTTTTTTTTCTCCTTTGAATTACACACTTGAAATATTTTTCAAAGTTTTTCTCTCTGGTCTTTCGTGATGGTTTGCATTGCCATTTCATAGTAAGGCAATACAGTTGGATCTAAAATTTCAGTCAAAATATTCTCAAGCTCTGAAGAGATACAAATGTAGCTTTGTATCTTATCTCTGAACTCTACTGAATGTGGTTTAGTTCTGTTTAAAATAATGTGTTTGTATGTCTGTAAAACACTGAAGCATTGGCACATATTAAATATTTGCTACACTATCAAATTAAATCCTTCTCTGGATCTTGGCATGCCAAAGCATTAACATTTAACTGCAAAAGTTCAGTAGCTTCACAGAGTTTTTGTGTCTTTTTTTTCGTTCTTATTGCACTGCTGGTATGTTCAGAGAACACTGAAATTTGAAGTGTGTAATCTCGCTATTATTATTTTCTGCATTTTATTTTTTGCTTTTGTACTGAATTATAATTCCTCTGGAACCCAAGACTGCTGCCTGAGTCATAATGCTAATAGTGATTAACACTTGGACTGTGTGATGTACAGGTAACTCAACCCTTCTGTAATACTCCATCTTCTAGAAGGAGAAGTTTGGAAATAAGTAGTCAGTGAGTCTTTTGACAAAGTCCTCTTTGGCTGCAGATTTAAGGAAGTTTTTCCTTTGCTACAGTGGAGAAAAAGTGGCTTACATCTTTGGAATGATCTGTTTATTGATATTCAGGAAGTTAAGGGGCAAGGGACTTGATTTCAGAAGATTGATGTTGTGTTAACCCCTCTTTATTTCTGTTTAGCTTCCATGAATTCCTTAAGAAAACATGACAAGTTGTCTGACAGGTTTAAAAGGGTGACCAAGGAAAAACAGGGTTTTTGCTTGTTTATTTCTTTGTTTTAGGGAGACATTTAAGTTTGGCAAATATTAAGCTCAGCTCTTGTACACCTCAGCATGCTACTTCCTTAAATTGAATTCAGGTTGTTTTATTGTAGAGTATAAGAGCTCCAGAGAGAGTTGCTTCATTTGCTGAGTCAAGCAATGAAATTGTGCAAATCCATGTGATGGGGCAGCTTGGAGATAGGTTTAAATTTTTTTTATCATGCTGCAAATATTGGAGTACCCATGTTCAGTATGTTTTTTGGTATAAGCTGGAGAAGATGAAAATTGTTCTATCACTAATCAGAGTACACCAGAAAAAAAGAAAGAAAAAACCCCAACGGCCAGCTTTTTGGCACTATAAATGTTTAAGAAACATTTATTTGGAAATAACATGACACTGTTGTTCCTTCGGCAAATATAGAGGCTCTGTTGAGTATCTAGGATGAAATATTATGAAGTTTGGTTTAATCAGTGTTCTAGCACTGATTAAAAATTGTTATAGTTAGAGACTGGCAGAAGATAACAGACTGACACAGGAAAGTTTAAGTCAGGTAGAAGAGTCTTCGTCTTCCCCATCCCCAATGAAAAACACAGTATTTTTTACAAAAATATTTTAAAAGGATTTTTTTAATTAAAAAAACATTTCAGCAGTCACTTTCTGATTAGCATTATTTATAACATCAGCTTAGATGAGAAAATAGCAGTTACACACTCTTGTTTTTCTTTCTGTATGGGTAGTATCTATAAACTATTGAGTCTATGTCCTCTTCTGAAACTGCAGAAAGTATCATGGCCTTTAAGTCTCACATTGCAAATGACACAAAACTGATAGTGAAGCCCAGGCAGAATGTCTCCCACATCTATGGCAATGTATTACAAAATTTGGCAAAAATATTTTGACAAAACCGTTTACTGACTGTTAAGTGCTGATTTCACATTCTCAGAGGGCTTCGCAGAATTTTCTCAAATTCTTCTAGTAAAATACAGAAACATTTTGTCATCTCCATGTGTTATTTGAAATGATAGACTGCGGAGTATGACATTTGTTATTAATCACAGGTATAGTTCCCCTTTGGCATTCTGGCCGGCTTCTTTTTCAGGCTTTATGAAGGGTCAACAAATAGCAATTAACTTTTCAAACAGGGCCACTTAGGAGGATCCCAGCATCGAAAATTAGACCTCTAAGTTAAAAAATCTTGCCTCAAAACTTAAACGCTTGGCTTTCCCTTGCTGCTACTAGTGTTATTAATAAACCTAAGGGCCTTAAGCTCTCTTCTCATTTACACTTTCTCTTCTTCTCCCCTGTGAATAGTGTGTTCCAGATGAATCGTCTTGCCTTATCAAGGCTATACCCACTGCATTCCTTCTTTTCCTTCGTTATAACAGACTGCAGTGCAACTTCAGTAATTGCTAGAGACAGCTAGGCAGCAGGGCTTAAAATGCTATATGTGGAAGCAAAGCCTTCTGACAATGTCCTCCCTATTCTTTTGTTACCACTTTATGGCTGCCATTCTTCTAGAATCAGGGCCACGTTTGTTGGTGAAGTTGTTTCTTAAAGTTTCGTTTGTTTTTTCTTGTAGTGTTTTTTGGTGTTTGATTAGTACTCTTATCGTATGCTGCCCTAATGACATTTCTGTGAGAAATGAGTATTTGAGTTAGGTCAGAAGTAAAAAGTATCTTTGCAAGTTCTTTTGGTTTTGTTTTTGTTTTTTCTGATTAGGACTCTTTTTTTGTGTGCCTATCTCAGCTTGTCCATCGGCTTTTAGTCTGAGATGTCTTTCATTCTTTAGAGGTATTGTTTTAAATTAAAAAAAAAAAAAATCATGTTAAGCTGTGATCCTATGAGCGGCCTTTCTGCCCCTGAACTAATTAGTTTTTTCAAGTTCCAATTACGTTTTTTTCCTGCACTAATACTTTCTGTGTTTTAAACAGAGAAGAAAATACAGCTTAGAACTGCAAATGTTTTCATCTATGAAAGTGTGATTGATCTGAAGGGCATTCACCTTATAAATGATAGACATATTCAAGCTACAGTTAGCTTCGGTTATCTGTGGTATTCAGTTGGGGAAATGAAAATAATCTGAATTAAATTCAAACACCAGAATTCCCATGTCTTAAAAGTGCAACTAATATGCTTAGAATGTATCTCATAACAGCATTTTTCTATTATACACCCATGATTTATGTGACTATAAATGTAGTGAAAATAAATATAGATTCAAGTTCTGAAAGCAGTTAAACTCTTCTTCATTAGTTCTAAAGCTGTAATCACATTAGTGTATGTGAGTTCATTTATTGTGTATGGATTTGAGCTGTTATGAAATCAATCACGATTAACCTGAGCTGGAAAAGATTATAGGTGCCATTCTTTAGCAATGACAGCATAAGTTGCAATACATAGGTTTCTAAATTGATAAGTTCCCTTTTCTAAATGCAAAAAAACATGGGATTAAGGTACAATTATGGCATATGGCAAGTATGGGATGCCTCGAAAAATTCTGAATATTTTGCTAAGAATAAAAATTTTTTACTTACTTTTTCTTTTACATATTTTAGCGTAAGAAACAAGGATAGTCATCAGAATTGACACCAAATTAATTTGAATTAATTATAAATATATTTTTCTCTTAGTGTTCAGAGAATATTCTGGGACTACATACTCTTCACCAGGGAAGAGTTCTTTAACTTGATTCTTCAATGTTTAGACAACACCGGAACTGAGAATGTGGGTGAACGGGCTTTATTTTGAGAATTAGTGCTAAGGATTTTTTAACCTCATGGTCTCATTGAAAAGCTGCTGAAGTCAGTTTTAAAAGTCCCCACTGACTTTGAAGGGCTCTTTTTCTTTGTTTCCAGGCTTGAATTAGGTGTGTTTACCTGGGCCCAGTGCAGAGGTAAGGTGGATTGCAAGGCAGCCCCTCACAGTCTGGTGACATACTGCTCCACAGCTCCTCTTTCAGCTGGCTCTGCTTATAGTACCCCAGCAGTTTTTCCTCATAGTCATTTTTTCTGCCTCTAAGGTACAGAAGTTCTCCTCAGAAAAAAAATTAACCCTTGAGACTTACCTTGCTTGGGTTATGTTCTGCACTTAAGAAAGAAGAAGGGCTTTTGCTTATGCATCTCCACCAAAAGTTTGAGATCAATGTTTGTGTAGTATTAAATTCTGATAGATATCAAGTACCCTAATCCCAAGCCATTAAAGTCCATTTGCCCAGGTAGCCACTGAAGTCAGAGGGATCATCTATATTTCTGAACGTATTTTTTAAGTACTCCCTGTATTTGTCTCCAGATATGAATAACCTGAGGTATCATTTCTGTCAGTGAACATCTATATGGGATTCAGCCTTTCACATCTAGTCAATTTATTACTATTTCATTATAGGAACTCATTTTCAAGAGTTTCATTAAAACATGCATGGTGGTGAAAGTCTCAGTTTTCATAACAAATGGGAACATAGTAATTTTGACTGTTATTTAAAATACTGCGTATAATAATGTTCATTCTTATTGAAGAAAACGTTACCACAAAAAAATGGTTTTAAACCTTGGGATGAATTCTTTGGTTTTTTTTCTTTTGCTGCTGAATGTTCTTAACTATGAATAAAATTTCCAGTTATGATTCATAAAAACAGTCTTTCATGGGTATTTCATAAATTTCAGATGAGTTATTTCTAGTACTAACTACATAGTAGCACATCTGTGATTTCCCATCTTTCCAAACTGCCATGACGTTTGGTATTTTGAAGCATGCTTTAGTCTCAGCATTGGCATATTCCTGTATTGGTTCATAAAAGATGGAATTTATGGTGAATACGTAGAACTGTTCAGCTGTTTCTGCTACAACAGCATGCTTGGAATTTGCAAGTCCTCTTGAATGTGTCAGTGGGCCACAAAATAGATTTATAATACAGTATAATTATGTTGTTTTCAAAGTCAAATATAAATGAATGACATGCAAATTAGGCCATAGTCAGATTCTCACAGTCAAATGAATTTCTGAAAGAATGTATTTCAGTATACCCTCTGCCCTTCTACTCTGTGAAAGCCTGCATAATAAAACACAATATTTCCCTTTGGGGCTCGCATGCTGGTTGGCTGGTGTGAGTACCTTTAAACCTGATGAGCTTTGTTGTTGATTTCTTGAGTGTGGGGCCTAGAGATGATACCGAATCAGTATAATTTTATGGACAGAAGGGATTCAAGTCTTTCTGAGAAGTGTAAATCCAGTGTTTTGCAGAACTGGGCAGCTTTTCTTCTTGGAGGAGCATTGCAAACATTTTAGTTTTTCATTCCAAAGATACAAGAATAAGGACTTTGAGTTTGCACCATTATTCTGTGTTAATGCCAGGTAATTCTGCATGCACCATGTGAAGAAGGACTTGCCTTTTATAGGAGTCAGTTTTGTTGAGGTTTGGGCTTCCTAAAGTTGCACATTTAAACTGGAGTTGGTGGTTGTGGTTTATGTGCAAGTATAGTAAGTCGACTATTTATTCTGGTGTACTACTTTCCATTTCTGCTTTTCTCTTTCATGCATAATTTTTGTATAAACGGTTTCATTTAATTATTGTTGGAAATGGATGAATGGCCTTAGGAACCATCAAGCAAAAGTTTAATTTAATTCAATTGCATTTATGTAATGTTACCTGTCTGAGATGAAATTTCAAATACCATTGACAACAAAAAAATGAGACAATGGTACAAAAAGACACTTGCAAAGTGAGCAAAAAGAGCAAAAATTAAATCCAGATGGCAAAAATGGATTCTAATTAATCTAGAGGGAAAGCAATTGAAGAGACCAGTGTTTTCCCACGTGCAGATGGCTAGATTTGGATGAAAAGGTAAGACTGGCACAGACCTAAGACAGGGAGCAAACACCAAACAAGACAAGAAGTATCAGCTGAAATGGTAACAAAGAGGACAATACAAAAAGATCTCATTATGAAACAGGCAGATGATAATTGTCTGTCTGGCTCTGTTGTGACTGTGCTTCTATTAAGTCGCTTTCATCCTGTCTTCCCTTGCTTATTGCCTTCTGACTATTATCAGTCAGTCTGAAAAAGTTATAACTGCTTCTTGAATGTCTGCTTCCATTTCTGGTGTTTCAGACAACCCCAGTTCTTGCTAATACACCAAGAGGTATTCAGCCAAGTTCAGTTCAGAGCTTTGTAAACAATCCAGGGACCAAAGGGTTTTAGTCATTTAGAAGACAGTAGAATGAAGTAAGTATGTCCAACCTGGCCACTGAATTGTGGGAGTTAAGATAAAACATGAAGACGAAGGTGGATTGTTTTTAACTATGATGAGTGTAGATGTCTGAGTTTCATCAGACTTACAATAGAAGCAGAAACCTGTTAGGGAATCTCACCTTTCAATAATTCAAAAATGCATTTAAAAAATAGCTAGTGATAAGTGCATCATTTCAACAAGGCTCACTGGATAAGTTCCCAGTGAAGTCAGGGTAGATGAGGTAGAATAAGAATTGATCTCACTTTTGATCTCATCTTGATGAGGCTTAATGATAACATTAATTTCTTTTGCTGGTAATTTAAATGATGGACAACTTAAACCTATCTAGTGGAGACAGTCCACTTCTTTGTCTTCTAATACAAAACACAATGAGACAGGTTGAGGGGAGGCATCAGACTTTCCCATTGTAGTACTTGAATGGCTATGGGCTTTAAGATTGCCATGTTGAAATGAGAGCTTTTTTTTGCCCTTTTTTTTTTTTTTTTGTAACACAATACAAACTTTTTAGATGAGTCTTTTTACAAAAGGCAAGTTTAACTGGAAGGCTCAGTTCAGGTGTCTTTTATTTTCATGTGGGCTTCTCTCTGAATTCCAACTGTGAAACAGTTAGCATTCAGTTAGTATACTGATTATACGGGTGTTTTCATGTGGAAAATAAAAAACTGCAGCACCTTGCATCGTAACTTTATAGAAGAGTTTAGTAGTGTTCTTCGCTGTCATGAGCTGTTTTAATTACATCAGCATTGCTTCAAGGAGATGAGTGGAGACATAGTACTATACACCAGATGAGGTTCAAACATATATGCACATCTTTATTTTCTGCTTGTCATCTCTTCACATCTTTAATTTGTAATTTATATTTTGATTCATGGCTCCTTCATAAATAGTACAACACATAAGATGTATAAGATGTTAGATGGTTTATGAAAAAAATGTCCATTGCCATATTCATTGCATATTTCCACCCTGCTTTCCTGGTGTGGTCTGAGTACACTATGGCTCCAGATTTGACATCACTGTTATTTTCCTCGTAAGTCTTGTTTCTGCTGCACAACTGGTTGTGCCTGTTTTGATGCAACTGAATCACAGAGCCATGTTCTGAGATTTACTGTCCTTAGTAAAAATTAACATTTCTGTGAAATATAATATTTATAAAAATACTTCATTTATAGCACGTAATATGAAATATCATAACTATGAAATATCTGCCATTCAGCGTATAAATATTTAAGGATTCCTTATTTTGTGTTGGCAAACTCCTGATGTTGAAACTAGGAAGATTTGAAATCTCTCTTTCATCACTATTTGTTCCATTCCTTTATGCAGCCTCGGTTTAATTTTTGCATATAACTAACTCTACACCACAGCCTAATGGAACTGCTTAATTTTTCTCACATTTATAAATAGTTGTTTTTCTTTTGTGTGACCTTATGCATGTAGCAAGCAGGATTATATTATAGATTATAGTTGTTCTAATTCTCATTTCTAATACACCGCTGTAGTAAAGCCTGTTTGCTAGACTTAACTAAAACATTCACAACACGAATGCCCGCACAGGGTCTTCATTTTGATGATCATTCCTGAAGCATCCCAGAACTACAGAAAATAAGACTGAAACAAACAATGGCAATACAGAAGTGAGGGCATTTTACTTTTTTTTTTTTTTAATTACTGTAAGTCGAGCAAAACCTGTGATCAAGAGGTTTATTGTCAAGTTTTCTTGAATTCCAGAACATTGACTGGTTTGTCTACATGAAACCTCTTTTTTTATTTTCACTGACCTTTGTATTAATCTTTGGCTCTTCTTTCAAATACCATAATGCTAGTAGATGTTCAAGCATTAGTCTAATCCAGGAATTCGTGGTCCTTGAAAGCAGGCCAGAATTTTGGAAGTAAATTATTTCAGGATCTTGCAAAAGTGAGTGAAATACATGCTAAACTGTGGGAGGAATCTTTAAGGCATTCTTGCACAAGAAAAAAATTGTGCAAGGTTTCTGAATTTTTTCTCTCTAAATCTGTGAATTGCACACTGGGTGTCTGATACTCCTATAGGGTTTTGTTTGTTTTTTAGTGTAGGCTTCTGGCTGTCCTGCATTTCAGAGCTTTCCTGTTGCATCAGAATTACAGATTCAAAACTGCCTGTGATGCATGCTCGACAACTCTGTATTTCTCTCCCCTGAATCATGGAATGTCTTAAACAAAAAGAATAGTTGAAAAAAATGTGTAGTTTTGTTCATCACTTAGGAATCATTACATTAAGAAGATGTCTGGTTGATCTAAAAATAATGAGAAGTTGAAAAGTGCTGTCAGCACTGGCCTTTATTTGTAATTGATACATAAGAGCATATGGAAATCGTGGGTTGTGACAGGTCAGTCTTGTTTTCTGTTTTAATGTCTGTGAAAAATATCAGCTTGCTAGCCCTAAAAAGTCAAGTCTTCAGTTCTGATCTTTTTTTTTTTGGGGGGGGGGGGGGAGGGGGGGGGGGGGGGGGAGGGGGGGGATGGGGGTGGAGTTTAGACTTCCAAGATCTGAAACAAGATATATGTGTCCTGAGAATAAATTAATGTAATAATTTTTTCTGCACCTAATTATAATGAAGAAATATTTCTTTTATCTATCTGTTATGTCCTTGAATAATGCTGTCTTCCCAAGGTATATAATATAACATCTGTATTATATAATACAGTATGTGTAGAGTGAATGACCTATATTCCATGGCATATGGACTATACGCTATATCAGATAATCCGTTCACAGCTATTGAGCAGTAATAACTTTCAAGCATTACAGACTGATCACAATTACAAACAAGTGACAAAAATTTAGATGTAGTATGATTCAAAAGTAGGATCATATTTCCCTGTACTTTTGTGCAGTATTCCTCTCAGGATGGATATAGTCTTGGTGTTTGCTACAAAACAAAAAAACAGTAAAAAAAGATAATTAAGACTTGAACTAATTTGGTTTAAAATGGTGCTATAAGAGACTGATGCACTTTTCAAAGATGAATAAAAGACATACCAGTTTTTTAGGGCAATGTTATGTTACGGTTATATTAGGTAAATTTGAGTTAATTCAGTTATTTTATTTCTGGACTTTTTTTAGTATGCTGTTAATTAGAAGCTTTGAATTTAATAGTTACTTGGAAACTTGCACATTTGGTGTTGCTTTTTAAAATTTTCTCAGAACTAGTGAACACCTTGGTAGGTGGAAGGATGTTTTTGCAAACAGATGGAACATAATTGAAAACTTGACTTGTGTTTTTATTTCTTTTGTTTTCTCTTTTACTTCATATCCTGTGATATTTCACACAGTGAACAAATAACAACAGTGAGCAATGAAAATATGATCTTGAAAAGTCTGTCTATAGGAAAAAAACCCTTTATTTTAGTACTTGACATTTCTCTTGCTTTACTTCTTCTCAAAGCATTGTTGTTGACTTCCAGTTTTTTGTATAGGTAAGCCTAATTTCAGAAGTTCAGAATAATCTGTGAAAGTATTCCTTGGGAAAGTAAAGGTCATTTGATCAGTTAGACTGAAGAAGGTTACACACGTCTGAATCTGAACTGAGGAAAAATTACAATTAACTTAGAAACTTCCAGAAATGTCATGTGAAAATTGCAAGGGAAAAAAAAGGTAGAAATAGGCATGACATAGGAAGTTATTAGCATGAAAGACACTTCAAAGCTTTAACTGAAATAAAAATGAAAGCAATCCCATTTTATCACAGAAGCTATTCCTCTTAACTTTCAGGATAGTCCTTCTTCCCACAGCTTGCAATGTCCTGTTTGATTTTGAGTATCACCCACAAATGTGACCATCAGTTTCCCCATTGGAAGCCAAAGGCTAAACTTTCATTAACTGAAGTGAGACCAGGATTTTAGCCACAATCCTTGTCCATATCTTGTAGTTTTCCTATGGTTGGGTTTTTTTCATTATTTCATTATTAATATCTTCATATTTAATTTTACTTGGTCTGTAATTTTCAATGTGCTGCAGGCTGAGATATCCCTGGAGAGCTTTAGACACTGCTAGAGGAATCTGTAGGATCAGGAGTCTATTAAATGGAAAATTTTCATGTTGTTCTATGTTTATATTATTAATGAAGCCATGACACCATCACCCATAACAAAAGTCACACCTATAAATAATCTTTCTCATGTATAAGTCTCACATTCCATATAGTACTGTAGATGGACTGCATCCATCTAATAAACGATTGTGAAGACTGAGATAAGATTAGGCATGCTTTTGAAAAGGTTGTAAAATCTTAACTTTAATAAAATACAACTAAAAGTTTGGGGTTTTAGCTTACTGGTACTTTTCTTTGTTCGCAAAAATTGAATTGCATTTTTAAAGTACATTGATATGTTGAGGGTGAACCTAGACAGAAAGGTTTTTTGATAAGCCATTTAGACTTTCTAAAAACTTCTAAGAAACTGTACCAGTGATCAGATTTAGCCTAATGTAGGATAATGTGGTCCTACCATACAAATGTTTGACATTATTTTCGTGTTTATGTTTGACTCAAATGTTGTTTTCAGCATTGAATCGTATTTCCATCTGTGAAAATGGTTCATTTTTAAACCATTGTGAAATATAGATGCATCTTTCACAATTTTTTTTTCTTTGGTCCATCAGAAAAAGAACTAATTGTGGATCTGAAAATCCGTTGTATGGCAAGCTTAAGTAAAAATTTTATATTGGGATTCATTACTTACTGGACTAAACATCTGACATGCTCATGCATAAGATGCAGAAGGGTAAACTTGGTAAAAGGCTGCGAAAGCTTTTCTTTTCTCTTTCTGAACCTCTGAATGCTGCAGAGAGTGTATTTATGAAAACATTGAGAAAACCCACCCTGTTTAAAATTAAAATTTTGCATACATAGAAAAACAATTGCAGACTAATAGAAAAAAACAGACTTTTGGTACACATGGTGATTAATGAAAATCAATTACATTTTTTTAACCTCGAAATTAAGTCTTCCTAAAATAGAAATGTTTTCATGCCCCTTATTTCCATTCTACACTAGCAACAATTTCATTCTGTGATTTCACACTCGATGCTATGGGATACAAATTAATAGGCACTTGTCAGTAAATTGGTAGGTGCTGGCAACATGTTACCAATCTCGCACTCGTATTAGCAGAAGGCAAATTCCCATGAAAAGTCTGCAGAAACAATATCTGCCTTTTTCAACAGACAACGTTGTGATCATATGCAACAGACAAAGAAAAGATTCCCAATATAATATGTGTCTTTTCATAAAGCAACAGTAAAGCTTACCTCCCATGTACTATTCATTCCTAATGGGGCAAGAGAAAGCAAGCACTTTTACTGTTCCAAGCAAAAATGATACCTTTCTTTGAACTTTAAAATATCTTTAAAATTAGTGCTGCTAATTTTGGTTTTCTTTGTCTCTGATTGCTAGAAAGAAGCCTGAGTTCTCTTTGGCTTTGTAAGTCAGATTTGCTTGGCAATGCATGTTACTAAGAGGGCAACCAGCTGACTTAGAAGGAATAGTAATGAGACATAGAAACTTAAATAATCCAATTGAAAAGTTCAAATTTTATCTCTGTTGGGAGTAAATGAAAGTCACAATAGTTGACAAGACATTTAGTATCCCATCCATAAAGTTTACAAACTAAAGAAAACTGTGATAACAGTAGTCAGCATCACTTCCAGTATTTCCTGCCCCGCATTGTGGCAGAAAAGCTCAGAAGTTGTAAGTATGGAGGATTTCTGTCTCCTGGTTATGGTAGAAATCTGTGGTGGACCAGCACTGGAAATCTGGCAAGCTCCCTGGCCATACAATACTCGGAAATTACTACATCTCATGAAATAAGCCTGATAATATAAGGACTTGTCTTGTAACAGTCTGGAAGAAATACATCTTATAAGAACTTTTCAGGGGACAGTTAGTTTCCCGCTCTCCAATAGATTTGGGGTTTTGAAGAAAAGATGTAGAGTTATGCCTCATGTTTTGGATTCAAAGGGAGCTCAACTTTATACAAAAAGAGGACAACCCCAATAGCAGAAGAAAGAAAAAGAAAACATTATCACAGGAAAGTTGTCATGATGAAAGAAAAAGTGAAGGACTGAGGGTCAGTAGTAGGAATGAGATCTCACTGAAGCTTAAATGGTGAACTAGAGAAAAAAAGAATTGCTAGGAAAAAATGTTTCTGTGTTGAGTGTAGCATGAATCATTGCAAAACAGCTAGACAAATTAAAAATTATATGTGCAGAGTGCCTATACTTTTTCCTAATTCCCTCCTTAAAATCAGTGATTTGACTTTATTAATATTCACTATTAAATTGTCACCTGCATGTAAATTGGAAGAAAACATGGTTTCAGAGAATTGTCTGCTGCAACATTCTCTGTCTTAATAACTTTGTCGTTCAAGCAGGTTGAGGCTTGAAAACAGTAAAGCCAGCCTGATTCCATGAAGGAAGCTCACAGCAGCCAGTACAAACTGTTTTGCCGTTTTAAACCCTGAAGCATACTGCTTGGCATGGACAGAGACCTTTCTGCATTTCGTTTGTGTAAATGACAGAGCAAAACAGATTTTAAGTGTGGTGTTTTCACTGTCTAATAAAGCTTTCTGTATTCTTTGCAGAGCATACACGGTATGTTCTGCAGCTGGATTATAATATATTGATTATGCAGGTTTTCTTGCAGGTGTGGGGTAGGCAGATCATTCCAAGATGCTGATAGATGCTCAGAGAACAGATGTTTCTCTGCACACCAGCTGTGTTGACATCTTTCAGTCACCTTGAATACTGGTGTTTCTTTAAGTGTCAGTTACTATACCTACCAGTAGATACTTGATCCAGGAGTATTTCTGATCACTTTCTGAAAGAACTGCATGAAAAAAACATAGTTTATCTATCCTGAATATATGCAATAAGCCATATATTGTTTGCAGGCTGTGAATCCTAGTGGAATTTTAGCACTAAATGCTGACTCAACTAGCTAATTTAGCAGCAGATTAGCTTTATGCATGCAAATGTTCCCATTAACATCTGCAGGCTTGATTGAAAGTTTACATTTAAACAAATAGTGAGCACTTTTATGCATCAGAGACCAATAGACGTTATTTATGTCTGAAACTTTGCAATTAGTAGCAGTTATTATTTCAGTGTATTCCTGTTGCCCCACAGGTATAGCCTATGAAATCCTCTTAAGTTATTTGAAAGTTGATAAATTGCTAAAATACTCCATAAAAATTGTAGTTATGGCACACTATCCTCCTCTTTGTAAACTGAATTTGACAGCCTGCTTGTTGCGAAGTGCAACAAAAAAAGTGATTCAATTCTGACACTTACTGATATTTTAGCTTTTCAAAGCAAGACGAAGAGAGAGGGAAAGAATGAGTCATGATAATACTTGAAATGCCAAATTTTGTGTTTATCATCTTTACCAAAATAAGACAGTCCTGGCATGTACTTCTTTGAATGCAGCCTCTAGATATGTAGGATCTGTGAGTAGGCAAACAGAAGTTTCCTTTATCCTAGATTCCCTTTAGCCAGCTCTGAAATAGACCTAAGAAACCTGGGATTGGTAAACTAGCTTGGAAATCAGACTCTGCTGCTGTGCTAGTACTGAAAATGTGTATATAGTGTTTTAAGGAACTGAAATATCTTGATTATTTAATGTCTTTTGCATACCAGTTAAGTCCAGTTTCTGGCGGCGGTAAACGTTGGCATCCTTTGAATCATGCAAACCATATCTGAAGTACAGCCTGGACTCAAACTACTTTACCATAATTTGCATCTCTCACCTTTTCCATAGAAGAAGCTGAATTACACTTCTAAGTCACATATAGAAGCAGAGATGATGGCAAGAAGAGCTTTTTAAAAAAACATACACTGCAAGAGTCTCCTGAATTCAAGAGGATTAAAACAGGTGGTCTAAGTTTTTGAATTTTTTAGGTGTCTTTTGCCAATTCAAGATCAACTTTTCATATTCTAGTGTCTTCTTATCAGTAAAAATGATGTAAAATCCATGATATGTTAGTTATGTCCATATCTGCCTCCTAAGTAATGATGATAGGTGTATGGCCCATACTTTCTCTTTTATTTCTTTGTTTTCTCCTTTTCCACACATCTGTTCTGCTGCTTAGGTATGTCACTGCTGACTTGCCCCTTCTTCCATTGTTTCCCATTCATTTTATAATATGCTTAGGAAATCTCCTCTAATTTGTAATCCTGGCTAGAACAGGACTTAATGAGCAGTAAAAAAGAGGGAGCTGAGTTCATGTGATCCAGCAGCCTTCTGCAGTCTACCATTTTTGGTCACTTTTCAGCATCCTTTACCCCTAAGAATCTAGAAACTGTATTTGCCGTTAGTGCAACACGGAGAATTATACATAAACTAGATGTTAATCACAGTGTATTTATTCTGGGTTCACTTTTTTCCCTGAACTTCATAAAACACATACTTGGTACGCTCATATTTTGTGATAGAATAAAATATTAGTTCAGATATGCTTCCTCTCTTAAAAAAAAAATTGTGGTTTTGAGCCTTTACTGACAGTTGTGTGATGCTTTTAAAGGCAAGTTCAGATGAGCCAGAGTTGATGGTTACTGAAAAGGTATCAGAGTGTGTCCAGAGGAGGGTAGCCAAGATCGTGAAAGGCCTCTAGGGCAAGACTTACGAGGAGCGGCTGAGGTCACTTGGTTTGTTCAGCTTGGAGAAGAGAAGGCTGAGGGGTGACCTTATCGCAGTCTACAACTTCCTCAAGGGAAGCAGCGCAGGAGGTGCTGATCTCGTCTCTCTGGTGGCCAGCGATAGGACACAAGGAAATGGAATGAAACTGCATCAAGGAAAGTTCAGATTCAACATTAGGAAAAGGTTCTTCACTGAGAGGGTGGTTGGTCACTGGAACAGGCTCCCCAGGGAACTGGTCAGAGCAGCAAGCCTGTGAGAGTTCAAGGAGTGTGTGGACGACGCTTTTATTCATATGATTTAATTTTAGGTAGTCCTGTGAGGAGCAGGGAGTTGGACTCAATGATCCTTATTGGGTCCCTTCGAACTTGAGACGTTCTATGATTCTATGATTCTATTGTACAAGCTCAACTACAGAAGAAATATAACCTCAGGAACCTCAAAAGCGATGCGCAAAGTTGAAACTATGTACTCTCAAATCAAATGGGAGACCATGCTTAATAAGTATGACCAGTTCCACATGTGTTTAGTCCAACCTCAGTACAAGTCTAAATGTAGTCATCCATGTTAAAAAAGTGACAGAACGCACTGGTGCTGGAAATCTACCAGGATGTAGTAATTTACACTAAGAAGAATGTTTGGGTATGGTAGATATTGAAGTTTAGACAATGCAATGGCAGACAATAAGCAAATGCTGGATTGGTTTTTGAGATTATTATTAGCATGCAATGGATGTCTTGTGTAGAATGAATATGCCAAATATCCATCTAAACTTTTATTGAAATGGTCTCTTTGAAGCAAAGTGTCTTCCCAAGCCAATATGTTTTATTAAAAACATATATGAGTCTAGAGTGTGTCAAAAATATATTGCAGCAGGGCTAGCATATCAGACTGTGTCAGCTATATTGACCTTCTGTCTCTATTGAAGCTGATATTATTTTATTCAATTGAGATAATAAAGATATAACACGGAAAACAGTTGCTATTGATACCAACAGTAGCCTTGCTACCGACCACATTTTCCACTCTTACCTGGCAGCGCTACTATGGGCTTTAATGGATTTCCGTGTCTAAGTACATGTCTAAGTGCATGTCTAAGTACAGACAGTAGGCAGTTTGCCACATTACTGCAAACAGATTACATAATGGAATGTGGTGCTTATGCCTAGTTGTGATTATTTAACTTAAAAAATATGTTAAAAGCCTAAGCTTCTGCAGGAAAGGGTCTCTTGTTCTGTAAATAGAATCATTCCTTTACTGAGCTAGTAAAAGTGCAGCATTTGCTACTCAGATCTCTTCTCCCGAATGTGGTGGTGTCTGTAATGTTTACTTTGCCCCATCTGCAGTAGGAAGTGTTTCTCCTGAGAATATCAGTAGGATACAATATACAAACATAATTGAAAGATTTTTACTTTTTTCTAAGTTGATATGTGAAAAATGCACTCATTAGCAAAGGGTACAACTTAAATGAAATATCTGTGGAGTAAAGTGAAAGTCAAATCCATTTGCTTTTAGCTTTTCTGCATAGGTCAAATTGTCTTCTAATGATTTCCCAATGCAAACAAGCTATAAGGTGACTTTTCTAGACTCAGCTAGGGAAGAGATCTGGATTTTTTATGAAGAACTAGCTTATATATTCATGCTTGTCTCACTGACAAGTTGCTAGTATTTCATTAATTTTTTTTAAAAAAGTACTGTACAAAAAAAAAAAAAGATAAATAGGGGTGATTACATTTGTTCTCAGAACAAAGTCACCAGCAGCATTTCACATCAGTTTCAAGATAACTGAGAGCAACTGGATTGCAGTATTGTGTTAGACCTGTGTCTCCATCAGTAAGGCCTGTAGTTGGCATGGGCTGCTTCAAGAAAAGATGCAAGACACCTCACATTCAACTGCTATGACATTATCTGTTTTTTTCCTATATCACCCCACTACACACTGCATCTCTATATAGTCTTTTGATTGTTAACAGTTACTTGCAATTTGGCATTAGGTCTAAATTAAAGTCTACTTTAGCACATACAGTCTCAATTCAACGTAGTGTTAGCCGCAAACTGTCCAATTCCTTTTGCAGGTTTACTTAATTTCCTAGTTTCAGTGGTATGTCATGTCAATAAATTAGTTAAATTTTACTGTGTGTTGGAAAAACCGCACTTTTATTTGTTTCAAATTTGCTGTGTCTTTGAATTTTTTGAAAGTCTCTTAGTTCTAATCCTATGATTATCATATGTTACAATCTAGAACCGTTATCTTCCCACCACCAATTTATACTGATAGTAAAGGCTGATGATATAACAAGAGGTGTTTGTAACTACAAACTGATGAGTCTTAATTAAAATTATAGCAAAGTTTTCTGGTGTGATCAGTCATATTTAGCTTCCTAAATGGTATACTTTGGCATTTTCAGAACTCTCTAATTCTGTATATGACCTTTTCAATCTCATGTCATGTTAGGCTCCCCAAAAATGAAGGCACCTATTTCTTGACTATAAATACACTGAATTGCATTTGAGCTATGTAGAATAGAATAACTCAGTATAAAAGCAATCCAGTGTAAATTCTTCTAATTTGGTCCTTTTCTGCATAATATTCAACACAAATTTGCATTGTTTCTGGTTTTGTTTAGAATTTATTTTTTGTTTTAAGACATAAAAAGGAATTGCTGTTGGAGAAATGATAAATTTGTTTTAGGACTTATGTAACTATATGTACTTGTGTAACTGTATGTAATATTCAAAAGAAGTATCTTCTTTAGGATAAAGAGAGGGAAGATGAAACAGGAAAGTGAAAACAAAAAGGAAAGGAGAAAAACACCTAGCAAAGCAAAATAGCATCAAGAGAAAAGCGAGGGGGTTTATTTTTCATGTAATTCGTAGGTGCCTCAATGATTGTAATTCTTGGAGATTAGAAGGATAAGTGGCATCATTTCTGAGCCCTTTCCAATCAAGCTAAAAAACTTAAACTGAATTCTTACACTGTTCAAGAAACAATCTGTGTTTAAAGCTTTCTGTCAAACGCAGTGTATAAATATATTTGTTACATTCTAATAACAAGCACTGATTTCTTTTATCAATTTGAGAAAATAGAAATGTACGGTATAGCTTTTCAAGGTGACTTTTGACTGCCAGCCTAAAAAAATGACCTGATTTGAGGTTTGGTCCAGGATATAACTCTTTGTTAAAATATATAAAATGCATTTTTCTATAAATAGTAGAGATCAAATGCCTTTAACTGGTGAAGAGCTTGCATCCACATTTCTGACTATCTAGAAAATTTGAGGTAGTTGTAAAGTTTGCAGCTTTGATCTTTTAGCTGTACTACAGCCACACATCTAAAATTCTGAATTAGCTAAATATTATATATATTGTATCTATAGTTCATTTTCGAGACAGTATTATGTTATCTTTCTGTATATGTCAAACCAACAAACTTCTAAACTGCTTTTATGATATACACAGTAGAGTATGGGTATATCATGAATAATATATGTATGTGTCATTTTAATCATATGATGAGGTAGAAAGCGACACAGTAAAATTTCTCCATCCTGTGAAATGATCTGATTAAATATTTTGCATTTCTTTTCTCTATGGCATTTATGTGTTTAAGGAAGATAGACTTGCTTGGATTAATATATTTGTGAGAGTTCAGTGTTTCTGCAATTCAACAAAAGACTAATTTGTAGAACCTGTAAGAGAAAGTTATAAAGGCTGTGGCTAGAAAGGAAAATTATTGCCAATTCTTATGTCCAAATAAAATTAATTATTGAGTTTAGAACTTAGTGATAGAGATAAATTTGATGCCTCTTCCTTCCTTGCTTGGCAAGGTTGTGAAAACTGTACACCTGGAGGTCTTCAAAACCTGTCTGGACAAGGCTTTGAGCAACCTTATCTAATTTGAAATTTTTAAGCAGGAGATTGAATTAATTACATCCAGAGGTCTCCTCAACATGAATTTCTCTGTGAAAATATCATTACCTTTTCTCCTCTTCCCTTGCCCCTCCCTGCCAGACATCTAGACAGCACTGGTAACTTCTGCCACACTTAAAACAGTAAACAAATATTTATTTTTTTCTTATGATACATAGAAAATGTTATTGACTGGATACCACATAGTGTGATTCTGAAGATAATGGAGTGTAGCTAGAATAAGGTAAAAAAAGGAATCCAGAAACAGTCTCCAGATTTACATGAAGGCCAAAATTTACAGATTATCCAAATTCTAAATTAGTATAAACCAGTGTCTTTGAACTGAAATACTGAAACCATATTGATTTAAGATTTTAGCCAGATTTATAAAGTGAAAAAGGAAAAAGAT
Organism: Gymnogyps californianus; assembly: GCF_018139145.2. Taxonomy (NCBI): domain Eukaryota; kingdom Metazoa; phylum Chordata; class Aves; order Accipitriformes; family Cathartidae; genus Gymnogyps; species Gymnogyps californianus. Next base: position 13,878,707 of record NC_059500.1, on the reverse strand, counting down.
GTTTCATGTCTCTAGATTTGCTAACATCACCTTCAAAAATATAATGGTAGAAAAATAGTGTTACCTACCCTGTTGATATATTCCACACAGGGAGGAGAGTATGTCTTCACAAAATCACAGAAAGATTGAGGTTGGTGACACCTCTTGACATTATCTGGTCCAACCCCCCTGCTCAAAGCAGGGCCAGCTGGAGCTTGTTGCCCAGTAGTGTGTCCTGTCAAGTTTTGCATATCTCCAGGGATGGAGGCTCCACAACCTCTCTGGGCAAAGGGTTCCTGTGTTCAAACACCCTCACAGTAGAAAACACTTTTCTTGTGTACAGATGAAACTTCATGTGTTTTAATTTGTGCTTATTACCTCTTACTCCCATCAGTGGGCACCACTGTGGGAGCCTGGTTCCCTCTTCCATCCCTCCCATCAGGTATTTATACACAGATAAGATCCCCCTGAGCCTTTTCTTCTCCAAGCTGAACAGTCCTAGGTCTCTCAGCCTCTTCTTGTATGACAGATGCTCCAGCCCTTTCATCCTCTTTGTGGCCTTCTGCTGGACTCACTCCAGTAAATCCATGTCTTTCTTGTACTGGGGAGCCCATAGCTGGACCCAAGGCTTTGCAGAGGGGAAGAATCACCTCCCTCAACCTGCTGGCAACACTCTTCCTAATGCAGTCCAGGTAGCTTCTTTAGCCTTCTTTGCTGCAAGTGTGGCTCATGGTCAACTTATCCACCAGGACTCCACCTATACTGGTGCATGAGGTTATTCCTCCCCAGGTGCAGAGCTTTGCATTTCCTTTTATTGGACTTGATTCCCTTGTCTGAACTTACAATTTCATCTTACTAAGTAATTTCTTCTTCCTTTCTATCACTACATAGTGTCATCTTCTTCATTTGAAGAATGAAGTTATTTAATTTTGTGAATGCACGACTTCCAAAAATGTAGTGCTTGGGTATACTCTTCTGTGAAGACTTTTAGAACCAGCTTTTAGATGTGGGAAATCATGCATATACAAAGTAGTGAGAATTTATAAAGTGTAAACCCTGTAATTTTAAATCTATCATTCAGTCTGAGTTCTTCACGTCATAATTTCAGTGCTTAATGGCAGGGTTGTTTATTCTCTAAGCAATACTTAGAAGTGAGTCAGTGGTTGGGAATACCACCAAAGCTAATGAAATGGTAGAAACTTCAATCTATAGGTGTTATAAATTGGCATTAAAGTCAATGAAACACAATGCTTGTACCCAAAGAAGCTCTGGCTGATGGTTTTGGTGTTTGTTTCTTGTTTTATTTCTTTTTTCCCAGTTAAGATGAATAAAAAGAAAACACCCTGTAGGTTACACTTACAGGATTTTCTAAAAGAATATTTTAAAGTTTAGCAGAGAAAGTTTGGCTTTTAAGACTTTCCAGAGTAAGCTTTGTGACTTCTGGGTGTTTTTGTCGTTTTGATTTTATAATGAAGTTTTTAACATACATTCCTCTTTTTTAAATCCAGTCCAGAGACAATTTTTTGTAGACTTTGTTGCATTATCAGACCATGAGAAGCATGAGGGGACTTGGCTTTCAAAGGAAAGAAAAGAAAAAAGGAACGAGAGCTTTGTTGGTGGCTTCCTTAAATGATTTTAAGAAACAAAGTAATATTTTCTGTATTTGAATTTTTCCCAGAAGGAAAAAGGAGTAGACTGAAGTTCTGTTAGTTAGTTGTTTTAGGTGAGACGAAGTTGGCAATGCCTAGCATGTTAAGAAGTCTAATCTTGGGATGTGGACACACAGTAGTTTACCCCTGCAATTATGAATTTGTGAAGACTTAAGAACAGCTGGGGTGTGTATGTAGTGGCACAGAGAGCACAGCAAGTTGCAAAACCCTCACAAAAAAATGGATGTTCTGTGCTGAACTCTGCGTAGCAATGGCTATACTGTTAGTAGAGATCAGGCCAGCTTGGTTCACTTCTGTGACTCTGCATTCTTTATTTCTCATTCCCTATAATTTCTTCACTGCAGTGAAGTAATTACAGTAACAGGGCTTTCTCTTGTATCTTAGTGTGTTAATTCAGAAAATAAAAGTTAACTCACAAAGATCTCTTTGTGTATCACTGCCCTCCTTTCTCAGGAAGACTGCAAGAAGAGTTTTGATGGATAGAGGAGTTTCATTCTCTCTCATGAGACCATTAAAGATGTTAATGTAAACCTTTTCAGATGTCTAAAAGACTAAGTCAGGAAAAGTAGGAGGGTGATACAGTGGGGCAGAGAGGGGAGGGAAAGGGTAAGCTTATTTGTGAAATGCCAAGTTGTGAGCAGTATGCTTTTGCTCAACAAATATAATGAACAATCTGGCATTTGGCTTGTGTGGAATACAGAATAGAAGAATAAAGGGCTTTGGGTATATATTTGTGCAAATCAATAAGGGAGTATCCTTTTTTGCTCTACACAGAGACTTCAAGCCAACAGATGTAACACGATTAAGTAAACTGTAGAATTTCTGTTCCTAATGTGCTCTGCTAGTCATCTTCCTATCTCTCTCTGTTAGAAATATGTATTTGAGTAATGAAACAGCCTGATTCTTTAGTGATAGTATAACCTATCTTAGTTATTGAAAAAATATATCTTAGTTTTGAAAAAAGTAGTCAGAAAATATAAATCCATTACAAATACTGTATGGTGTTATAATAAAACTAATGAAACCAAGGATTTAGTTGAGGGGTGGCTCTACTGATGATTATGTCAATTTACATTCTTTGACTTTTCATTCCACTAATATCAAGTGGTTTGCTACTTTGGAGCTACTAGAATGAGAAGGGCCAGTCATATGGGAGTCACATTTGTTACCCAGAAGCTTTCTCACAGCTGACTCCTTTCCTTCCTCCATCCACATTCAATGGCACATTCTGCTGAAGCACAAAGGAGAATTTCTGCAGTGCTGTGCACTGTTAGCTGTGAGCTGATAGGAGATACACCTGCTTTTCTTTTCCCTGTCATATCTAGAGTGACGTTGGTGAAGGAGATCTGGTAATGATGTCTTCCAATAACATCTGAAGCAGAACCTAAGGTATGAGGTATGTACTGCTAAAATAAGTCAGTCATCTTTGCAAGCACCTTGTAACAGCTTGGGTCTTTGGGGTTTTTTTAACTTTGAGAAGACACTCAATAGGATACAGTGATTCTACGGAACAGTTTTTGTGAAGCTTATTGTATACTATGCCTGCCATACAAGCATGCAATATCCAAGCCATTCATTCTTTCAGAAAAGGAACTTATGAGTTAGAATGAAAACAAGAGTTATATTAATTGCTATTGAAGTATCATGTGAAGACAAAAGTAGACAGCTGATAATTTCCATCTTATTTTTTAATGCCTGTCCTGCCCTTGATGCACCATAGTTCAAACCCGTAATACTCTGACAAGGACAACAAACACATTTATTGGCATGAATCATGCAGAGGGCAATTACGACAGGCATCAAATATACTAAAGAACATCAGCAAAACTAAGTGAGAGGTGAGTAGGGCTGCAAGACTATTTTATGTTTTAACCTTTTCTATGTAGGAGGAGGATACTTGAATATAAAAATACTTAGACTATGCTTTGTTTTGTGCTATTCATGTGAACAGCAGCAAAAAACCCTGCTGTGGTTTTTACACATTCCCAGAGCTAAGCCGGTCAAAAGGAACTACCAACTAATTACTGATTTCATATAATTGCAGAAGGTAGGTTGGATGTGACTGCTGGGGTTCATCTAGTCCAGCCTCCTGCTCAAAGCAGATTCAGTTTGACTGTGTTGCTCAGGGCCTTGTTCCATTAAGTTTTGAGCATCTCCAAGGATGGAGATGACACAGGTTCCACAGACATCCTGTTCCAGTGTTTGACAACCCTCATAGTGGTCAAAGAAATTTTCCATTATATTGAGTCCGAATTTCCCATGTTCCAACATGTGCTTGTTGCCCCTCATCCTATTGCCATGCACCTCTGAGAAGAGACTGGCTTCATCTTCCTTATACCTCCCCATTCCTCCTCAGGTGGTTGTAGCCAACAGCAGAATCTCATTTTAACCTCTTTCTTAAGGCTGATGAAACCCAGGTCTCTCATCCACATGCTCCAGCCTTGGCCATCATGGTGACCCTCCGCTGAACTTCTGCACATCAGAGTCTGTCCTGTGCCCGGAGGTGTCACCAGTGCTGAGCAGTGGGGCAGGATCAGTGCCTGACCCAGCTGCTGTGTCTGTGTAGGTGCCGCCCCAGGTGCAAGGGCTGGTTTGCTGCCCGGGTGCACTGCTGCCTCCTGGGAACTTGCTGTCCCCCAGGGCCTTTTCTGCAGAGCTCCTTCTGCTCAGTCAGCCTTAGCCTATCCTGCTGCAGGGGTGACTCCTCTCCAGGGCTTTGGGGAACTCCATGAGATTCCCTTCAGCCCATTTCTCCAGCCTGTCCAAATTCCTCTAAACAACAGCGCTGCCCTCCAGCCTGCTGTAGACTCCCCTCAATCTGATGCCCCCCAATTACTTGCTGGCAGTGCCTTCTCTCCCATCATGCAGGTGATGAGGGCACTGAACTGCTTTGGACCAAGTATCAGTCCCTGAGGGATGCCACTATTAACCAGCCAGTATTTGGACTTCGCAACACTGACCTCAGCCTTTTGAACCCATCTTTCCAGAGAGTTTTCTTCTCACTTTGTGATACCCATACCCAGGCTAGACCTCCCCATAACTACAATGAGTCTACGGATGATCATGTCAAGGGCCTTGCTAAAGTCAAGGCATGCAACATCCACTGCTGTCTCCTACACACCCTGCCAGTCACCTCATCACAGAAGCTGGTCAGGGTTGCACTTGGTAGATTTCCACAAGCACAAGGGCATTGTGGCTAATATTTCTGTCTTCCAGAATGAAGCTCTGATTGCACCACGTGTGAGCAAAGCAATGCCAGGTTAATCTTGATAAAAGAGGTAACTAGCTATTTAATAGGCTGTAGCACATGGTAGCAATTGGAGCAAGAATACACCTCTTGACCAGTTTTGTGCTTAAATGGGGCATCTCTTTTATGGTTTGTTTTGCTTCGTGTAAGTGAAAATTTGTTTTTCTAAAACCATAGATACATTTCTTAGGTACAGCATTATGAAACAAGTTAAACTGGAACAAATTCTGCTCTCTCAACTTAAGTTTCTGGAAAAAAGAGCCTGCACTAGAAAAGTTCATATGCCTCACAAGGTGCTGTTAGGTCAGTTGAGACTGACTGGTCTCAATTCCTTTGTCCCAAAGCCTATTAAATTGTCTCCTGCTTGTGCTGGTTTTAGAAATAATGTCAATTTTAAGTCAGCCTGAATGGGGGATTTTCTTTCCTTTCTGTAAATGGGGTATATATGCTGTGAAAGAAATGTGTTTATTGTGTATTGTGTTTGCTGTTAAAGTACATCTTTCTTTTTTATTACTTTGTTTATCCATTAAAGGGCAATAAGCTTCCCCTCACTTTGGATTTGATTATTAGGATTTTATACTTCCCTGTCCATAAACACATCAATGCACAGAGGTTCAGGAGGATAAGTTTTGGTAGTTGTGATCTTTATCTCTGAATTCTGTTTCTGGCATAAGTGGATAGACAATAAAAGAATAAGAAAGATAGACAATATACATGATAATATCTTTGGTGAAGAGTGGCTATAAGGTGGTCGGTGAAAAATAGGGAAACGATGCCTGTGTTTTGTTCAGTTCTTACTCTGTTACAGCCTAATGCATTTGGTTGGAGGAAAAGATGCTGCAGCCTCTCCAAGGCTACTTGTGTTCCTCTCGAAGGCAATTAACTACTGTTGTCAGACTTGAGTTCCCAGAAGGGCCAGTGCAGTGGTATTTTATTAATGATGCTCTGCAGTAAAATGTGTAACGAATTGTGCTGTTTCATTAAACACAAAATCTTCTTGATTGCTAAGGGTGTATGTTTCTCTAGTAAGCTGGTACTGAGGGTAACCACTGAATGTCCCTTCAATTTTTGTGTAGCAGATGTGAATACATACAAATATGTACTTATAAATATACATACCTAACATTTTTAAATTGCTTGTAGAAGTTGGATTAGTAAAACCAAATTTGGTTGTTCATCTTACATACGGCATAATCAGGAGGTCTCCAACACTGAACTTTGTGTAAATGTATGTGTATTGAGTGTTTTTATATTAAGTTGGTCCTTTTTTCCATTGCTTAGTGTTTCTCTCCCAATGGGAGTTCAAGTTCCTGGACACGTTTCATCTTCCTTACTACACCAAACCAAACCATACCAAGCCATTCCTATGCAGACCTCACTATTCTGGAAACAAGTGCTAGCTTTTACTTCTCTCCATAACTTGGACCCAGTAGAAACTATCAAATGAACAAGAAAAAGTGGTTCGTACTCTACTGAGAGGAATTCTGAAGGCTGAGGCTACGAACTAAGTTACTATTTTCTGTTTCAGTACCCAGCTAATATTTATTCAGAGATTAGGTTTAAATACACCAAAAGCATCAAAGAATCACCCTGTAAATTTTGGGCAAACACTAGGCATGATGTCTATACCTTGTTTGATTACGAAAATATACATTTCTGGATTAGAAAGCTTTATATGATCTAGACGCTGAACAAAAAATACCTGTGCCCTCAATGGAGTGAGTCCAGGTGCTGTGACACTGTTCAAGTGCCACTGTTCAGCACTAGAGAAGACAAGATTTGGGAAAACAGTGAGGTTTAAATCTCTGAGCATACCGAGTTGCATGGGACTTTTTCAAGATGCAATTGGAAAGGTTGCTAGATAATCTCATCCAGGCTCCCTTTCCCATGAAAAACTGGACCAGATAATCTTTCGAGGTCCCTTCCAACCTGGACTGGTCTATGACTCTATGGTTCTATGACTTGCTTCGAGGTGCTGACTGTGCGGATTGGGGTAAGAGGAAGCAAGAGTGAGTCAGGCATTTGAGAAACATGTAGAAGAGTATCTACACAGGCAGACGCAGACAACCTCAGGTTCACCCAAAGTCTGTTCATCTCTAAAACTCAGTAGGTGAATTATGATGATGTCCAGTGTGTGTTTCTTACAGACTACTCTGAAAAATTACATTGGAATACCATAGTAAGAGCGTCACCTTATAGTGTGTAAATTCTGGTTTAGCAATATGAAAGAGTCTGTTGTCATAAAATTTAGTATTTTGCCTCTTTTATGGACAGTCATGGCTTCTAATGATTTTCCCTTGAGAACTAGAGAGAGCTCAACACATTCATGCCATATATATAAAGTCACCAGATGATAATTATATACCTATGATTTAAGCTGCTTTTAGTGATGATGTATTTTTTTGGCAACAAGAGAAGAAACTACATGGTTTTTTATTGCTTTTTTCTTCGAAGAAAGCAATTGAGTAGTCCCATTGAATTTATAAATATTTTTGTGTACTTACCAGCCTTGTTGGATCAGAATAAGAAAGTTTTAACACTTTGTGGGATCAAGCCTGTCATTTTTGATGCATGGCTTCCAGGAACAAACTATGCCCAGAAAGTGTTCTGCGGCAAATACTGGGTGCAGTCAGCAGTCAATGGACATGACTACCACACCCTGTCAAAACCATGTAAACAGCAGTGGTGTTACGTAGTTGATATTTCCAAACTTTATTACAAATGTTCAAATATTTTTAGATATTTTCAATCAAATTGTCAGTGCCAAATGGGAATGGTTGTATATGATACAGCATAGACTGCAGCTCCAGTTTTATAACTGTGTTTTAAAACTTTTTCACTAGTGTTTTCTACTGGAACAGTTTCGAATATTGTCCTGTGAATCCAGCAGAATTAGTGTAAATGATAAACTTTGCTGAAATCTCTTAGTTACTTTTAAAACCTAGGTCTTCTTTTTTTTCTTCATTATTAATCATGACCAAAGGCTACATATCCATCTGTGTTTTACAGTCAGCAGACAATCTTCTGAATATCTTAGAAACAATAGATTTTACAGTATGGGTTAAAAGGTACCTTAGTGCAGAGAGCTAGTGGGATGTACTGTATTAAAGACTCCAGGAGGCAAATACAAGAACAATATGAGAAATGCACTGAGGATGCCAGCACATCTGGGAACAATCTAATTATCAAATTGAACATGTTGCAATGCTAACTGTATGCTCAGCATGTTCTCTTTACAGCAGGGATATTACATCAGCAGTACAATCAGAGAAGGAAAACTCCCCGAGGACTGGGGAGTCATCTGCAAATTCCGGCTTGAATCTTTCTTGTTTGTTTTTTGGGGGGGAGTGGGCTTCTGTCTTTCTGTCGTCTTTCTGTCTTTCTGTCCCTTTTCTCTCTCTGCCCCCGCCTTTTCTCTTGCTGTCTCACTCTCTCTTTCTCTCTTTCTGTCTCTCATTCTCTCTCCCTCTCTCCCCTCTCCCTCCCCTCTCCCCCCACCCACCCCACCCCCACCCCCGCTAAATTAAAACTTCTATGATCTCTGGAACTAAAGAATGGCTATAAAAATTAATTCTACTTATTTCTGAAACCACAAATAAGAGTATTATGAGAGTGATAAGAAAGTATAGTCATAGAAATCAAGAGCTGGTAGGATCAGAATGGCTCACCATATGATCTGAGACTATCATCTCCTGCATTACTAGGAAACTCTACTATTTTTCTATCAACTGTTATAATTGTTTCAATTTTCTTAAACATTTCCTTTTTTCTTTAAAGATTGGCAGAAGATAGGATGTCATCACATTTCAATAATGTGATATATAGAACATCATGTGATAAATTCATCCTTGTCAGTTGTAATCTATAGCTTGTCATGTTGAATTATTCCTGGGATGAATTTGGCTCAACCATGGCTTTGTAATTTTTTTACATAATCTACTTAACATTGTCCAGGTAAACACTATGATAATGAGGCTTTCCACTGGAAAAGGGAGTTTCTGTTACGCTACCCATCATCATAATTACAACCTTGATCACAAAGTGTTGATTTTATGGTCAGTTATATAGTTTGCCCTTGAGGACCTGGACCTATCTGCAATATATTGTTGAGACCTAGATGCCACACTTATTGTAAATCCCTTGTTGTTAAAAAGGACAAAAACTCCTACAATATGTCACCTAGGAAACTGATTATTTTATTTTATTTACATTGGTAGTTCTTTAATCACAAATTCATCCTGCTTCTCTTTATCGAAGATGTTCAGGGGACTCTAAATTAAGATCCTGGTGCCTTCATTACTGTTTGTAGTGCAAAGCCATACCTGATGGTTAAAGTAGTCTGACTTCCTCTTTGGATTTGTGCTGAGTAATACCGGTTGTTGCCATTGAGGTGAGAAATTGTTCTAAATCTCCATGCGCCATTAGGCACTAAAAAAATTTCTTACTTGTTCTTTAAAATTTTCTAATTTTGCCCCATTCTTGCAAGTGTTATGATTTGCCTGTGACATGAACCAGTTTTGTTAATTTTCCCAAATAATCATTTAAAAAGCTAGTACTATTATGTTATCTGTGGCTTTCTGCATATCTTCAGCTTGCAGATGGCTGTATTCCTTGTAAAAGGTGTAATGATATAAGTATTTTACTATTTGCCTTTTTTTTTTTTAATATAGTAAAGAAACTTTAAAATGTTTTCTTATGGAGGAAGGAAGGATAAAGATGTAAGCAATATCAAAGAAATATGTTACTTGGAATGCAAGTAAGTATAGTCTGATAACCAGGGACCCTTGCCCTTAAGAAGTTTGCGTGAGCAAAGAATATGCTAGTCCAGGTTCCTTGGTCAGTATCAGTAGTTTCCTTTTGCTGATAATGAAGGATAACCACATATACTTGTTGAACTGCATGCATTTGGCAAAGTAAATTAGAATTGACTATAAAAGCCTTGAAATAAATATGATTTTCCAGTGCAATTTTTATGTAGCTCCCCGTATCCACGTAAACTCACAAAGTCAGTCAATAGTGAAGCAGACTTGAGAATTACACACTGATCAGTCACATCCAAAACTACGAAGTCTGAAGAAATTGCAGATGGGAACAACAGTACATAGTAAGAGTACATGGCCAGGGATATACTATTGTGTTCTTTTCAGGCTCATTTCAAAGGATAGGAGAGAGCTGATATCTGAGACTAGTAGTTCAAAGAAAGGTGGTGGAGGCAAAGTGTAATGGACATTCCACCACTATTCTCTAATACCAATCCTTGTGAATAAAAATACATTTGCAATGACAGACCAGATGAGACATAGTTTTCCTGTCTAGTGAAAACTCAACCAGACACTAACAGTCCAAGTAGCTGAAAGCAAATTAGTTAATCTAAAAATCATATCAATTATAAAAATAAAGGTCACCTGACAATTGTAATTGCTTGAGCAATCATTACTCTTGGGACTAGTTCTAAAAGGTGGAAGTAGCAAGTTTAGTGGAAAGAGAAACAAAAGTTCATAGAATGGAGATCAGATCATGAAAACAGTAAAAAAAAAAAAATCCATTGGGAAACCTAGCACTAAAGAATCACAAATTAGTGATTCATCTGATTATTTCAAGGCATTGAAAGAAATTCTTGTTGTTAGGATTGCTGTGGAGTTAAATTGATATAACTCATTTGAATAGCTCCAAAATGTGATATTTACTTAAAAGACATGGAAATGAAACAGCTTAAAACTCAATCACAAAGTGACAAATCTATCCTTTTGTGATGTAGGAACTGGTTTTTTAGGACTACATCTGTCTAGCTACAGAGTCTTAAGTAGCAAATTATACTAACTTTTTGAACTCTGAATTTTGAGTGTAATAAAACTTGATAAATTCCCTATATTAATTTCTATTAATATATACATATTTGAGATACATTAAATATTTATGTTAAATGGACTTTTAAAAATTGAAAATTAAATTCTAGCACTTAAGAGCTTTTGAATAAAATTTTTCAGAGAAAATGTGGAACTTTTTTTCCATTACAAGGGATTATCTTGAGATAAAAGCATTTTGTAAAATCTCTGAGGAAAATTTTAAAGGAAAAATACCAGAAATATTGAAATACCTGTCCTGTTTTTTGGCTGGGTTAGAGTTAACTCTCTTCTTAGTAGCTGGTACAGTGCTGTATTTTGGATTTAGTGTGAGAATGATGTTGACAACACGCTGATGTTTAGTTGTTGCTAAGTAGCGCTTATCTTAAGCCAAGGACTTTTCAGTTTCCCATGCTCTGCCAGCAAGCAGGTGTGCAAGAAGCTGGGAGGGAGCAGAGCCAGGGCAGCTGACCTGAACTCACCAAAGGGGTATTCCATACCATAGAATGTCATGCCCAGTATATAAACAGGGGGGAATTGGCCGGGAGGGGCGGGTCGCTGCTCAGGCATCGGTCAGCAGGTGGTGAGCAATTGCATTGTGCATCACTTGTCTTTTCTTGGGTGTTATTTCTTTTTTTTTTTGTTATATTCCTTTTCATTACAATTATATTATTATTATTATTATTATTTAGTAGTGTATTTTATTTTACTTTAGTTATTAAACTGTTCTTATCTCAACCCACGAGTTTTACTTCTTTTTCCTCCTCCCCACCCCACTGGGAGGGGGGAGGGAGAAGCAGTTGCGTGGTGCTTAGTTGCTGGCTGGGGTTAAACCACGACAATACCAAAGCAAGATTTTCATTCTGAAATTCCCTTTCAAGTGTTTTATACGAACGTGGCGGTAATGTGTCTTTCTTGGGTGGATGTATATGAGTGCAAGTATCTGCTATTTGTATTTTACCTGGCAAAATGCGCTTTAAAATGTACAGACTGTATTATATTCTTTAAAAACTCTTCATGCCATTTGTCCAATGTAGGAAAGACCTAAGGACATGTATTACATCTCTGCTCACTTTAATACCCTTCAATACTGCTAGACTGGGGGAAAAAGTGACTTCAAAGTGAATAGAAGTTAGTTTAAAAGGTTCAAAAATACCACCCATTCTTATCTGCCATTAGTGCGGCCTTCTGTCCTGGTATCATGCTTTATATTGTGCCTTAGCTGTAGCACGGTTGCTGTAAAATCTACTTTGTTTCCTGTTCATTTTTCAGTAGAAGTATGTGCTATGTGATGCATGTTCTTTCAAAAGTGCATTCCCATAATCTATCATCATATAATTAGCTTGCTTCGGCTGTAACAGAGTTAATACTTATGAGACTAGCCAGCCTTAATCCTGTCATTGCACCTTCTCTTTCAACTGGCTACCCAGGACATTCCTAGATAGTGCTTTTCATCTGTGTCTGTCTTGCCAAGTGGGAGTACCAATTAGCTCCTTCTCCTAGCTTTTGTTGCTGAGCAGACGTCATATGGCATGGAATATCCCTTTGGTCAGTTTGGGTCAGCTGTCCTGGCTCTGTCCCTTCCCAAGATCTTGCCCACCCCCAGCCTACTGGTGGCAGGGGGCAATGTCGGAGAGACAGCCTTGATGCTGTGGGAGCACTGCTCAGCAGTAGCCAAAACACTGGTGGGTCATCAACACCTTTCTATCTACCAATACAGAGCACAGCACTATGAGGGCTGCTGTGGGGAAAATTATCTCCACCTCAGCCAGACCCAATACAGTGCTAAAGGTCATGTGTGAGTGGCAGTGGCAGAACTGAAAACAAAATTCCACGTTCCAGTGCTAAAAACTAAGTTACTTTGAGAAAGATCTTTCCAGTAGAGAAGGGTGTAATGAACTTCTGTGGTATTTATGAAAAAAGTAGAAAAGATGCTTGGCTGTCTCAAATGATTCATACTTCAGATCTACCCTGTAACATACAGTTGAGCTCTTTTATGCCATTTTAAATTGAACTGAAATATACATATATATGTATGTATTTGTATATCTATCTAATATATATTCCATATATATGTGTATGTGTGTGTGTGTTTGTATGTGTATTTCTGTCATGGGACAACTGTGTTCATTACACTTAGGTTTGTCACTGATATATGGTTTGGAAATGAGTAAGACTAGAATTGAGGGGTGACTGCCATATCATAAATAGCCCACAGAGATGTGGTTATTCTCCAAGATGCTGCATTCTCATAGTGATCAGAGGAAACTATTGATTTGCATTAATTCAGTATTTGTTGTTTCATTTTGAGGTGTAACAATTGCAATTAAAATTGCTAGAACTGGGTAAAATTTCAGTTTTCTGGTAATTAAAAATTTCACTGACAATTGGAAATAGAAGTAGTCTGTGAATACATTAGTGCATCTTGGAACTACCATCTTTCTTGTCTGATGTTCAATTCTTGTCACTTTTTCATTTTTCCCCTTTTTGATCCATTTGTTGTCTGTTCATTGTGCTGAAAGAGATAGATGATAATTCTGGGATTCATAATTTTACAGTGAAAACTTATTGCTTTTTAAGAAATTCTGAAAGGTCTCTATGTACATTGGATCACATTCCTTCTGTACATTTTCTGATTTTAGTGTCCTGTATCTATAAGGGCTTCCAATACATACAGAGTTTGTGACTTGATTTCACTTGTGAGCAATGACATTTTCTGTGTGTTAATCTTCTCTTCTCTTATTGGCTTGGTTCTTTTTTTTTTTTCTTTTTTTTTTGTCATTGTTCTTTTTAAATTTATTTAATTGGTACTTTCTGTGAATTTCTGTGAATTCTTCCCTTTGTTAGCATTTGAGTGGGGAAGGCATGTTATTTGCTGTACCTGAATGGCAGTGTTTTTCTGAAGAAAGTTTTAGCACAAGTAGAAAGAATTATCTAAGTATTCAGTCTTGATACAGAAGGTCATGAAAGCACAGAACAGAAATGGTACAGGTAATGTCAATATTTATTTTTGCACTCATGGCATTACAAGATGTGAAGGTAGTGGCAGGGACAACAGCCTCTAGAGAGTTATAGGAAGGTTTTGCCTGGTAATAGATTATCTGCCCACACTCTAAGATACTGATATATATGGATGCAGTGCTCTATTTTATTTAATCTGTTTCAAGTGCTTGAAGCAGGTAGGTGACGTTATTCATTTTTCAGACTGTCCTTGTAGTTTATTGGTACTTATTTTAATATAGTTCTAGAAAGTAATACACTGTAAATTCTCCTCACAGGTTAAAAAGCCCACAAAGGTGATGTATGTTAGCTTTTTTTTTTTTTTTTTCCAATTTTCAGAACAATGGTCGTTTGGTGATGGTCTGAGTCTATTTTAGCAGAGAATGTTGTACAGTGAATCTTTGTGGGCTAATATACTTCTTGTTGTCATGTTTTCCAAAAGGTGCACAGACTGCTATTTAATACCTGCATTCCTGTTCTTGTATGGTCTGTGTTGCTAGCTGGACAATTATCTTGAGTCATTTTGCAGATTTTAAACACCTCTCTAGCAGTGCTTGTGTCAGTCCTCTGCAGGGTGTACCTTAAGAGAGATTACCCACACTCCAAGCTTCCTAATTATGACCCCATTTATCTTCTGGTTGGAATAATCATAGTTGGGCATGGAAAAAAATATTACGTTAGATATTAGCAGGTTATATACTTTCAGTTGTTTCTGCAATTGGTTTTCACTTTCTAGGGAAGAAAATAATAATCAGGATGCTCATTCTTTCATTTTTTCGCTCCCACTTGTTCTGTTTGTCTGTTCTCAGTGTCCTTTCTAATCTCAGCCTTCACCAACCCCCAGATGCTTGTATCTTCCACCCACCTTAGCCTTGTTTGGTGCTCTTTTCTCCAAAGACATTGCTTATCCATCATCTTCTCTCCCTGATTTCTTCAGTTCACGTCTGAGTGTTTCTCCTTCCCTTGTATCTCTCTTCTTCCTAATCTCTGTTGCTGTTTATTCATGGTAGTTTGTGACAAGCTGCTATCTCGTGCCGCGTGTGGTTGACTGACAGCAATGACTATGCTTTGCTTTCTGCAGTCACTTGTTTCTGCCTCCCTATTTCATTCATTACTAATATCTGTCCTGGAGAAGGTAGCTCAGGTGGCTCACTTCACTGTTTTTATATGTGCTCAACTTTTCCTGGCATCTGTAAAATCTTTTTGCTGGAAAGAAAGTCACCATCTTTCTGTGCATTGTTCACTATTTAAGAATTGATTCCAAGTTCCTTCAATGTTTTGTTATCACTGTCTACCTGGAGACTTGAATTCAGTTTTAAACAAGAGAGAGAGAGAGCTCCATAGCTTTAACTGTAAATAAATGCAGTTCCGGTATATTAATATGTTTAGTAATTATAAACTAATGGATTAATGCTGATACACACTAGGCAGGATTCTGGCCCCTACATGATGGCTTAAAAGCAAGCATGCTTGGAAATGCATCTGTAGCTCTAGCAGTGTCATTTTGCTGAGATCATTTCTCAAAGCATACAATCTGTTCCAATTCCAAGTATAAAACATCCCACCGTGAGTCAAATAGTCTAGTAGATCACATGTCCTGAGTGGATTTAGAAAGGAGGACTTTTGCTGATACGAACTTTAGAGACTGGTTGGCCTGTTAGATTTTGTGTAGATCCTTCTACTGTTATCAGTAATTCCCTAGTCTATTGCAGAATCAATATCTTTTCCCAAGTACTGAAAGTGACTAAGTGCCTAACTAAAGGCTATAAATGGCATTGTAATTTCCTTGGACCTTGCTCACTATTCCCACAGTAATCACCATGTTCCTTTTTATCACTTTCTGCCAACCGTAATTTCCAAGGCTGCACAAATTCATTGTTACTGGTATGTACCACGTACAAGTCCTTGTGTGCACTTTAATGAAAAAGTGGATGATGGATTTTCTCACTCAATGCCATGCTCAGTTAACGTGAATGAAATCTCTACAGGTGCAGATATCCTTTGCATAGTACCATGTTCAAGTAACCTCTTTCCAAAACTGATATTCCTGCCATTCTTCGGTCTGTAGCTATGTGCAATGAAACAGGGGGCACATTCTGTTTTCTGCTTCTCCGGCATAAGCTGTAACTTTGTGATAGTCTTCTTTGGGACTTCGCTGTTACAGAACTTGGAGCAAGTAATGGAATCTGTGGTTAAGCAGCTTGTTTCAGGAACTGATCTGCAAAAGCCTTTCTCAGATCATTGGGAAGTTAATTGTGGAAGTTTGCAGTTGGAAGTCAGTATGTATCTGTGATTAACCGTTCAGCAGGGTGACTACAGGACTGATGAACTAGCTCAAGCAAAATCATCTAGAGCACTGGAGTCCTCTCAGTCTGTCCTAGCAAGCTGCATACTTGATTTCTAGTCTTCCATCTCCACTACTTCTTGTCAAGAAACTGATAAGCCTTCGGTACTTTGCATACAGATGAAGTTCCGCATCCTATTTGCAGCCCAGCTGGATAGGAACATACCAATTACCATACAGTAGTTCGAAGTGTTTTGAATGAGATTTATGTCCAAACAGGATTTTTCAAGGATGTCAGTATACTCAATGCACTGAACTGGCCAGCATAGTGATGTCAGTTGGAAACTGACAGTTTTCTTCAGGAACAATTAGTACAAATTCCATTTATGTTAATTCTGTTCCCATTTATATTCCCTGGTTTAGGTTCATTCTTGTAACATGTACACTGTTACCTCCTATTTCCTTTTTGATTCTGTCTGGAGAGCCCTTCCAATTTACTATTCTAGGAAACATTTTTTCCAGTTAGTTCAAGATAAGATTTTTTTCTTTTCTTCTGTATTGTGTAGCATAGAATAAAGGGTCTCATCTAGCATTCAGAATCAGCCTTGATTGAAAACTTTGGCTTTTTTTTTCTGCCTAGTTAATGAGACCAGGCCTGCAAATCCTTACTTTATTTATGTGTACTGTACTCTATTTAAATTTCCGTCTGAGGGAACCTTGTGATTTATACCTAAATTTGGATTTAAGCATCTTTAGTGAACATAAATGGGATGTTTCCTTCAGGGAGAAAGCATTGAAAATGAAATATAAATAAGGAAAATAAAATTTAAACAAAGAAGTGTTGGTGTGAATAAACAGTTAATAGCCATTGTCTTTTCATTCATTTGAATCAAGTTTGAATCAGGCTAACTTACAGCCTTACAGTGTGGATAACATCATATGTGCCTTGCTGCATTTTTTCGATGAAGGTCCTAGTGTTTTGCAATTGTTTACTGGTGAAGAGTTATGTTCAGGAGCCACCAGATGCATACTCCTTGTAATGTGACTTAATCAGAATCAGGAACAGTTAAGAATCAAAATAGATGCCTTATTGTCCTGGTTTCAGCTGGGATAGAGTTAATTTTCTTCCTAATAGCTGGTATAGTGCTGTGTTTTGGATTTAGTATGAGAATAATGTTGATAATACACTGATGTGTTTAGTTGTTGCTAAGTAGTGTTTATACTAAGGGAAGGATTTTTCAGCTTCTCATGCCCAGCCAGCAAGAAGGCTGGAGGGGCACAAGAAGCTGGGAGGGGACACAGCCAGGACAGCTGACCCAAACTGGCCAAAGGGATATTCCATACCATATGACATCATGCCCAGTATATAAACTGGGGGGAGCTGGCTGGGAGGGGCAGATCACTGCTCAGGAACTAACAGGGCATCAGTTGGCAAGTGGTGAGAAATTGCCTTGTGCATCACTTCTTTTGTATGTTTTAATTCTTTTAGTATTATTATTGTCATTTGTTATTATTATTATCGTCATCATCATCATCATTATTTTCCTTCGTTTGTGTCCTATTAAACTCTCTTTATCTCAACCCATGAGTTTTTGGGGGCTTTTTTCTATTCTCTCCCCCATCCCACTGGGTGGAGGGAGTGAGCGAGTGGCTGTGTGGTGCTTAGTTGCCAGCTTGGGTTAAACTACGACACTTATGAAGTTTCATTCCTTGAAATTTCAGGAAATCTGCAGATGCAGAAAATTTAGATGGGGATAAGCAAACTCAAGATAAGCATCCAAGCTTTTGATACTTGTTCAAACTAAGTATTTCATCCTTTAATAGTTTGACTACTGGTAGTTTCGATATCTGATAGTCTTTCTTTCAGCAACATTTTAAAACATTTCCTACTTTGTTTTGAAAGTGTAGCTAATGGGAAGAAAATTCCTCTACCACTGGCAGCCCTCTGGTTTTATGTATCTTACAACTAAAATAACCTCTGAGCCAAGGATAAAGGAGATTGTTAACAAAATACAGTAATGAGTCATGGACAGTTATTAATCAGAATTAGTAATCAGAAAATATTTGATGTAGTGGAGGAAAAATGTCTCCAGTTGTGACTAGCTTCCTACTGTAAAACAAACTAACAAATCATGCAGCTTTCTTCATAGTCTTGCTGATCCCTTTTATCTCTTTGGATCATAATCGGCAAACAGTTTTAACCTTCCTTTATGCAGTGGTATTAACCCATGCTTAGTAACATCTTCCCACAATTCTGGTTAACATTCTATTACTCTTTTCTTCATTAGTTCTCTGAAAATAAGTATAAAAATATCTTATTTCCTATATCCTTAGGCAGTAGCTCCAGATCGTATGTCTAACTGAAGCTGGCATGTATCAGTTACTGTTGACATCAGTTACTGTTAAAGAGTGCCAGTGAGGTAACTTAAATGGGAAAATCCATTTTTTTAAATGTGTTACTGACATAATGAAATTATTCGGCCCTCCCGAAGCTACTAGACAGCCAGCAATGTGTGCTTGCAGCCAAGAGAGCCAGTTGTATCCTGGGCTGCACAAAAAGAAGTGTGGCCAGCAGGTCAAGGGAGTTGATTCTGTCCCTCTACTCCACTCTCATGAGACCCCACCTGCATCCAGTTCTGGGACCTCAGTACAAGAAAGACAGACCTGTTAGAGCAGGTCCAGAGGAGGGCCACAGCAATGGTCAGAGGGCTGGAATACCTCTCCTGTGAAGACAAGCTGAGAGAGTTGGGGTTGTTCAGCCTGGAGAAGAGAAGGCTCCGGGGAGACCTTATAGCACCCTTTCTATATATAAAGGGGGCTTATACAAAAGACAGAGAGAGACTTTTTACCAGGGCCTGTAGTGACAGGACAAGGGGCAATAGTTTTAAAATGAAAGAGGGTAGATTTAGATTTGTTCATAAAGAAGAAATTTTTTAGCAGAGAATTTGTGGATGCCCCATCGTTGGAAGTGTTCAAGGTCAGCTTGGATGGGGCATTGAGCAGCCTGATCTAGTGAAAGATATCCCTTCCCATGGCAGAGGGGTTGGACTAGGTGATCTTCAAATGTCCCTTCCAACCCAAACGATTCTATGATTCTATAAAAACAATGCATCCCAAGAAGGCACGTTTTATATTGTAGACTGACATATCTGTCTGCAGTTACCTTACCTGGCAGGTTCTGAAAAGTAACAAAATTGTTTGCTTATCAATTCAGCTGTATTTTAAAAAAGGTATTCTCTCCAAAACAAAACAAAACAAAACAAAAAATTGCTAGAGAACCCCTTAATTAGGACATTGATTGACCTAGGAAATACCTCCTTTACTCTTGAACTGAAAATCACTGAAATGAAGAGGGACTTAGACTAATTTAGACTTTGGTGCATCTCTTGTGTGTAGTTGCTTCTAGTGAATAGTTGTCAATTCCTTTTATCTTCCAGTGAAGCATGTCTCAAACGTGTTAATGTTAATGGAAATAGAGCTGGCTTTTCATGAACTGCAATAACAGTCTGCCTTTATATCATTGAGAACTGTTAACCTCCTTGTCCTTAAAATCCTTGGAATTTCGTAATCCATGTCTGCAATACTAGGAAGATGCTTGTCCCTCCAGATTCAGGTCTGATGGCAGTTAATGCACAGATGTGCAGAGCATGAAGACAGACAAATCATCCATAATTGCAGCAGTATCATAAGCCAGTTCTCCAGGGACTGCTTTCTACATTCCTCATGCAGCTATGTAAAGTAGATTGGAAAATAGCCCTCTGCCTTAATGGTTGGCAAGAAGAATTAGAGTCCCTGCCTCAAAATAGTCTTAGGCATGATTCTTCTTACCTTCTTTCTATGTAGGACACACAGTTTCCCAGCTAGGTCAAAATGTAGGCAAAGATCCTTCTTCCTCACCAGCCAGACTTAATGAGAAGTGTTACATTCCTTTCAAGGAGCATAGCAACTTAAATCCTCTGCTGTGTGGGATGGGAGGTATAGGAAATGCACTGATTTATCTTGTTTAGTGTACTGATCACAAGGCACAACACAGTTCTCTAAGCCAAGTTTAGTTCTCAGTACATGGTGTCCATGCTTGCAGTACATAAAGCCAGTTCCTGATATATGCAGAAGCAACTAGATTTATCGGTTTTATGTACTCAGAGAAGTTTTAAAAATAGATTTATTTATCACCATTCCCCTCTTGCTGTTACTACAAATGTTAACAATTAACTCCATGTGAGCAAGCTTGTTAAATAAAGAAAATGAGAATTTGTCTGTGGAGTCAAAGCACAGCTCCCCATGAACAAAAAGCAAAGGTAAACTGACCTGCAAGTCTTCTGCCAGCCTCTTCCTCCAATGGTAATGGAAGCTCTAGGGACTACATTTTTAAAGGCTGTCTTTGTGAGAGAGAGAGGAAAGTCTCAGGCGACAGGGAGCAGAAAGAGTGTATTTGTTTTCAAAACCAATTGGATGCCTACCCTCCATTGAAATAAAGGGAAGGCAGATACTTAAGGGGTTTTCTTGGCATCTCTATAAGTGTCTCTCTGAACCTCTAGGTTTCCAAAGGCTTCAATATATCTAGCTTTTAAGTGCCACTGGCGTGTAAATGCCATTGGCTTGTAAATGCCACTGGTTTATGAGCTTGGACTTTTTATGACTTTTTCTTTCCTCTTGAAAGTATCCCCATTTCAAATGTTCAAAATGCTGTAGGGTCCCTTGCACTTTATTATGCAGATATAATCAAAGCCAAGATTTATAACCATAATCCACCACTTCTAACCAACTGAGAATTGTTAATGCAATCACCACTCCATTCTCCATGTTCAGATATCATAACAACTTCAATCCAAGTTAATAAAACTTCTCATCTGTAGTAATGAGGCTAGTAGACTATTTTCCCATAATATTAGAGGATTTAAAACAAATGCGAAAATATGCACAACTGAGTCTTCATGGCACTTTTAGCCACCAGAAACCACTTACCTGAGGTATTTTGATGTTCTTCTCAAAACCTGCATTTCACTATAAATATCACTTTACAGTTTAATAGGACTTGAAAAGCAAATATGAGCAACATAGTCCAAGAAGGGATTCAGGATCCAAGTAATTTCTTGGATCTTTCCTTTTCTTCTTTCTTTTCTTTTTTAAAGAAGAATTATATAGGAGGGTTTTTTGAGTTGAATATGACTTCATTGCCATGTGTGTGCCATGCTAATATTCAACCAGTTTCTTATTCCATGTTGATCAGCATAGTTTCTGTGGGCCTTCTGTATTTCTCTCAGTCCATGGAGATTTTCTTTTTTTTTCTGGAGGAAAACAGAGGTACTGTATTTTGAATGGAAACACATCAGAAAAAACAAGGTGGGGTAAAGCAGTGAATAGCAGTGAATAGTATTATTCCACCTGGAGAATGGGGAAAGATTTTTACTGTTTCAGGAAACATGAGTATGGCACTTCTGGAATAAGACTAAGACATTGATTGCAAATCTGCGTGAAATAACCTCTTCCTAAAGAGCTTATAGTTCTTGCATGAGCAAACGAAACAGGCAAAATGAGGCTGTAGTGTTTCTAAGGGAGAGACTGCAGGCCTGACACTTGTTCCCCAGCTGTGCTGCTGGCCACAGGCTGAATGCCCTTGATCTCCTTTTCCTTGGTTCCTTCACAGTCATCTGTTGTTGTGTCTATTCCAAACGTCATGCTTTGGTTACCCCATGCTTGACACAATGTTGTCTTGGTTTTTGTGTCCCTCTGGCACAAATAATGAGTAAGAATGGTAGGCAAGAACAAGTTTTGGAAATGTATGCAGATGCAAAGGGTAATACTGAGGTGATTACCTAGGTAGTGCCCTTGAAGTGTGTTTGGCACTAGACCATCTTGGGCTTTTATTTTTTTAAATCATACTAGATTGTATCTTATTGCTGTTTTTATTTCTTCCAGCCAATATTTCTGTATTGTTTTCTTATCTTAGATAGCTGCCAGACCTCTGTTACCATAGTGTCCAAGTTCCTCCCCATGTTTAATATATTTCTACTCCTGACTGTAGTCATGTCATGCTGTTACATGTACTATTTTAACCAAGACAAAATAAGACACTAACTTACCTCTTTATGGTTGCAAAGAGAGTTTATGCTGGAACAGGGACTGAAGTTTCTGCTTCCACCTTCTTACCTATGCATTATTAGCTACTTGACCACTGCTTATCTGTCACACTTTGGGGTGTCGGGGCAAGTTATTGTCCCGTCTCTTCTTGGAGAAGAAACTCCTCTGTTAACAATTTAGTCTGAATAAGACATGTTTCTGCTTCACCCCTTGGCTCTCCTTGAGGAGCTGAATATGCTGGTATTTCATAACATGCTTCCTACAAAAGAAAGTGTAAAGAAAATGTTCATGTTAGGTTTTTGGTAGCATAAGAATTATCCCCAATTATCTTGCAGAGTGAAAAAAATTGTGTCTGAAATATGAACTGAAGATCCAAGAAAGTCCGGCTTTGGTTTGCTGTCTTTGGTGACCTACAAATAGTTTTTCATAAGTTACCAAACAACATTTTTTTGCTTTTGCATTCATTAGCAATGTCTACACTGTGCTGCTTCTGGGCTCCAGTTCAGTGAATCATTGCTGTTTAAGGACATTTATGAATGTACTTAAGAACAATCAAAGTCAATTGGAGCCAAGCAAGTACTTAACTGCTTATTCAAAAATAAGACTTTCAATTATCCTTACAACTGATGTCCTCTTCCGGGGGAGCTGAAGAAAAGGATTACAGTGGCTCAGTTTCAGCCTCTGTGATTATCAGTGTCTCCAGATCCAGTGTAAGTGCCTCAGCTTTGAGAAGATTCAATAGCCAAGGTATTTCAAAGATAGCATTTGGTGGCAAGTTCCAGAGGAGAATTAAAATAGAATATTTGAAGAGAAAGAAAATGTTCTTTTTGTACCATCACATTTCATTTTAAAAATACTTTTATCCTCACCTAGTGTCTTACGAGCCTTATTAACATGTAATGTTCTTTGTTTCTGTTTCATTTCACCTTGTGGTATATCTAAGCCTGCCACGGGTTAGACAGAACCCAGCGTTGCACAAATTCTAAAAAACCATGATGATGTAAGAGATATAAGGGTGACCAATTGCAGGAATTGAAGGAAAAAGCTGAGGACTCTAGGAGTAAAAGAGCAAGTGATTACCAGAGGAGTTAGTTTAAGTAGGGTGAAAAGGAAAAAATTCAAGTTCTGTTTCGTGCCCTCTCTGTTTTCTGTAATAAATGGTTATACTTTTTTTCTCAATTTCCATAGAGATCGTATACAAGTATCCAGATGTAATAGCTGTCATTTAGAAGAGTAGCTGTTAGTAGCCCTCTGCTTCTTAACTCATCCAGAATTATTGTCCTTGAGATGTTCCCAGTGTACAGAAGTCACCTTAGGATACACAGTCACCTTGAGTTCTTTTCATGTGCTGTATAAATTATTACTAAGAGAAATAGTGATGATCTGTAAAGTAATCTCACTACATCATATGTGTGTTGAACATTTGAAGCAAATATACATATTAAACAGTGTCCCCCGATTATGAATTTTTTTTCCTTCAAATAGGAATTAATTACTGTAACCTTAATTTCATTTTCTTCAGCATGATCCATGATGGCCAATAAACCAAAAGTCATTTTGTAATATGATCACTAAATTTGCTCCCTGTATAGTAAATTGTGCCTTCAGAGCTGTTGGAGTACACATCAATCTAGTTAAGCCCGTGAACCACCTGGTGTAGACTCATTTACTACTCTAGTGTAGACTCATTTACTAGTCTACACTAGTGCTGATGCTGCTATAATTTATATGGGCTAATTCTAGTAAAATAAACTAGTTACAAATCTGATAAGCCTTCTGTACCACAGATGGCACTGATTTAACTGTCTTTTGATTTTTAATATAATATGTCTGTGTTGAGAAATCCTATATAATCACAATATATGACAAACTATAAGTGGCTCTTCAATGTCTCTAACGAAGGAGGTAGACTCTGAGTGCTTGTAGACTTCAGTGACATCTTGCATTTGCATTTAAAATAAAAGTTAAGCAATCTGAGTAAATAATTCATTGCCATTTTCCCCCTTTATCTGTTATAAAAGAACTTCATAAGCTTATTTTGGTTTTAAGAAACAAGAACAAGTTTCTCTTCACAAAGAACAGCAGCTGGTTGGCCAGAAAACCCTCTGTGAGATTCAACTCCAATATAGAACAATTTTTTTCTACATTTAAAAAAAAAAGACTCAAAGCATAGTCTCTTTGCTTCATTAAGCAGCGTCAACATCTTTTGTAATGTCTAAGGAAAGGAAATTGACATATTGTGTACTTTTATTTTTCCATTTTATGTTCATTTGTATGCAGCATTATTCTACTTAGCATTATTCTCCAACATTTCTTTTTCTTTTCTGTTTTCCACTTAAATGAGTTTCTAAAATCTCCTTGCTTTCATCAACTTTCCAGAGAACTGTGTTCTGTTGTATAAATGATATCAACCCTTCTTCTGTGCTACCTTTAAAAGACTGACTCGTAACTGGATTGCTTCCACTTTTGCTGATATCACCTTCATGTTATAGTCTTTTCCCTTAGACTGGGCTCCCAAATCATTTTCTTTCAGATTCCTGTTGTTGCTGTTGGTTATCAGATTGCAGTCATTCCTTATTTCTGCTTTAGTGCTTCTAGGTAATTAGTAATAACATAGGCAAATGGTAGTCAGTATCAACCCTTTAAAAAGCATAATAGACACAGTATATAACAGCTCTAAGGTTCTTTCTTGCTAAGCAGAATTGCAGGTTTAAGATGTTGGTTTTCAAAGAGATATCTTTTAAATGAATGCCATATATCATTTTGTCCTGGTTTTGGCTGGGATAGAGTTAATTCTCTTCTTAGTAGCTGGTACAGTGCTGTGTTTTGGATTTAGTGTGAGAATACTGTTGATAACACGCTGATGTTTTAGTTGTTGCTAAGTAGCGCTTATCTTAAGCCAAGGACTTTTCAGTTTCCCATGCTCTGCCAGCAAGCAGGTGTGCAAGAAGCTGGGAGGGAGCAGAGCCGGGGCAGCTGACCCGAACTAGCCAAAGGGGTATTCCATACCATGGAACGTCATGCTCAGTGTATAAACAGGGGGGAGTTGGCCGGGAGGAGTGGATCGCGGCTCTGGCATCCGTCAGCGGGTGGTGAGCAATTGCATTGTGCATCACAGTAGTTTTTTTTTTCCTTCCCCCCCCTTCTTTTTTTGTTATATTCCTTTTCATTACTATTATTATTATTATATTTCATTATTGTTGGTATTATATTTTACTTTAGTTATTAAACTGTTCTTATCTCAACCCACGAGTTTTACCTTCTTTCCTGATTCTCCTCCCCATCGCACTGAGAGCAGGGCACGGAGTGAGTGAGCAGCTGCGTGGTGCTTAGCTGCTGGCTGGGGTTAAACCATGACAATATTTTTTATAAAAAAGAATAGAAAAGAGACAGAGCACCCTCTCTGTAACAACCCAGAATATTTTGTTTAAAGTGATGAAATGAGTTATTGTTCTATTAATAATTATAATTATTCATCTACAGGCTTACTTCATTTTATGTGTTAGTATGTGAAAGTATATTTTAGTGAGTATGTACAGACACCACCTATAAAGATGGTATACAGGATCTAAAAAGAATGGGAAAATGCCTATTTAACTGTATTATTCTTTTAAAGACTTTTATCAGTGTAACATTTAAGCACCATTAAGTCACTGGTGGATTGTATACCTGCTCTTCAACCATGTGAAACAGGGAAGTACCATTACTCTCAGCTTCCAAAGGTGAAGCGGCTGTCTCTGAAATCACGCAGCAGGTGTTTCTTGTTGGGGAGCAATCTTATGTTCACTTGTTAAGATGAAGATGTTGTGTCAAGACAGTATGTATGCTCGTACTGTGGACTTTTTGTTTCAAGTTCAGTCATTCTAATCTGTTAAAAAACCCCACATTATAGCATCTGAGAGAAAAATTGTTTTGCTGTGGTTTAAATCAAATCAGTATCAAAGCTGTTTATTGTTAACAGTGCATAATTAAGTGGTAATCAGTGAATTATACATTTGGGACCAATAGCAACAACAAAAACATACACCCCACAATACTAAATACTTAGAAAACATTAGTAAACACCTACAAATTTCCAGGCATCTTTCTGTAGCAAATCCCAAGGCGATACAATTCCCCCTACACAAACACACATGCAAGCGTGTATGGTTGCACGCACACACACTACCTCCTCTTACAAGCTCTGGGTGTTGCAAACCTCCTTCCTGGCCATGTGGGCCCCTGCCACCCGCTCACCCCTGCTGCGGCAGAACGGGCACTGCAGCTGTACCTGCGCCTGTGCCTCCCCTGCAGCCCACTGACCCACCCGCCGGTGAGGAAGCCCCCTGCAAGGTCCCACAGGCACGCTTCGGCATGGGGTCCCTCCTCTGTGTCCTCCACCGTGATGGCCCACAGTGGGGTGTGGGTGGCGGCAGCGCCGCACAGCAAGGCTGCTCCGTCTGTCCTAGCAGCGCTTGGGGTTAGTCTTCTACACACAGCGTTTCTGTGTTAGTCTTCTTTACTTTAATGAGGGGCCTGCAGTAACCACAAACCTCACAAAAACAGGAATGGGCTCCTTCCAGATTAAAAAAAAAATCGTATTTGATTTGTCTCAGATATTTTTAAGGTAGGTTTAAAGCAATGATGGTTGCACACAGTAGGAATAAGAATATGCAATAGGAATGCATCTGACTTTCTTTTTTCAGAACACTATGACAAAATTGTAATGGTGTTAGAAGCGTATAAAATTTCTGCTAAAAATCAATATGTGCAAAACAATAAGAGATTGTCATATACAATACCAATATTTGGACAGCCATGTGATCTTGGGTTTGGGGCATTAATATGGATATAATAACATTCTTTTGTTTGGCTTTATAGTAGGAGGGATAGCACATGTAAGATGGAACAGTGTAGTGTGGTGGGAGAACACATTTATCTTCCTTTAAAAAGGCAATGAAACTTAATTATACTTGTATACTTCTGATCTTTGCCTCCTGAAAAATTTATATGCCTTTCCTGGAAACCCCATTATATACAGTTACTTTCTAAATAATCTAATTATGTATACAGGAATATGACCCTTAAAAAGGGAGATGAGCATTCCAGGGAAAGAATGTTCAACAATAGCAAGTGTAACCCTGTTCAGCAATTTTAATTAGAAGGATATCTTTTAATTAATTATTATTGTTTTCTAATAATGCCTGTTAATAATAGAAACTATCATTCACTGATACGGTCTTCCTCAGCTTCTCTTGTGAATGTTTGGGAAGTAATTCACAATGCTTTTTTAGGTGCAGATAGCAATGAACTTTGATTGATTATTGCTTTTGGTGCATTACCATGCACATTGTTCTCTGTCAGCTCATTTGTTTAAAATTGAAATCTTGAGTTGTTTACAATGTGGTTGTTTCTGTTTCAAGACTGATTTTATTTGATTCACCTTTTTGGGTTGTCTTCCTTCTTTATGTTCTTATATTTTTGTCCATTATTTGCTCTCTTCATTAAAGCAAAAGATAGTTAGCTGGGCTGCTTCCAGATATAGCTGTAGTTTTCATGCCATTTCCAGTCAATCTCACCCTCGTGTTGATTTGTGTTGAGAACTGATTTCTAATAAGCAAGCAGTTCATTTTGCGAGTCCAAATAAAAGTACATTCAGGAGGATTGAATGCTATTGCATGTTCAGCTTTTCATTTCAAATCTTTTAAAGTCGATACGTATCTGTGTGGGCAAGTTTGAACATGGTATTCTGTGTTTTGTAGTTGTCATAAATGAACTGTTCATGCTAAACTGTTATTCATCTCAAGCTATATGCTGACAGAAGCCAGACAACTTCAATCTGATTAGTTAGACTTATTGTCAATAAGTTGCTACTACAGGCATAGGGGTTTTATTTTATGTATTTTTTTATTGCAGTGGTTCCTTCTGGGAATATGGAGAGGAAAGGTGGTTTAGTTCTATAAATTCTTCTGAAAGTAGAGACTGCTTATTATTCAAAATGGGCAAATTTGCTTTCAAATAGCACTTTTCACTTAGATAACATCGTATGAATTTGAAGCACTATGAAAATGCAAAGTCTGATTCTGATATCTGCACATGTTTTACTTGGTTTGGAGTTGAGTGGGGAAGGTGCATCAATCTAGATTTAAATTGCCTGGGATTCAGATTAATGGCATGGCTGCATCTTAAGAGCCCCATATGATCTGTTCTAAGAATCGATGAGTAAGGGGATTATCTGACCAGCTCCTTTTTCTAAACCAGCAAAACATGTCTATTTACAAGGACCTCTCCTCTGCCTACCTCATTCATTTTTAAATGCGCCTGCCCCAAGTCTTCCTCAATAGGGGAACATCTGGGAGTTAAGTGGAATTTCTTCTCCCCACGGACACCAGCACCTAATGCTCTATCATAGAAGAGGCTCTCAGGAGCTCAGTAAGGCAATCTGAGTTGTTAATATGATGTTACAGGAAGGAAAAATGTGTTTTGGTCAAAGTTATGTGAGAAGAACCAGAGCTGAGATTCATATGCAGCAATTCTCAGTTCTTCATTCTGCGCTCAATAAAACACATCGATTGTAAAATAGCTTGTTTCCTGCAAGGATACTGTAACATTAAGCATTGAATGAGGACAGTAAGTAAAAATAAAGGTAACTCTATTTCATAACTTGGTGCCTGATTTTAGCTCAGTTTGCCTGCTGCAGTCTTTCCTGACATCATATAACTTCATATTATCTTTCTCCTCCCACGAAGAAACTTATGTATTTCTGATGAATTAATGGAGTATTTGCAGATATAAGAAATATTAAAAAAACAGGGAATAGGTATGCATTTATAATTTTATGTGAAACTGGGAAGGTGTCAGGACAGAAAGTATTTATTCTTTTTTCTTCTGTGCTCTCAGTATAGTCCACATTAAAAATCTTATTAGCTATGTTTTCAGTTAGTCTAAACTGCTTTCAGTAGAGGTACTCTTATTTATATCCTCTGAGGCACAATGCTATTAGGACTGTTATTCCTGTTCCTTCATCAGCTATTTTACGATGAATCCAACTGTAGTGAGCTGGTCCAAAAAGGAGCAGAAGTAAAATTGCCGAGATGCGAGTAACCCATATTCATATCCCTCTTCTGTTGATATGGAGAGATAAGACGTGGAGAGACTGAACTAAACGAGTCAGCAAAACTATTTAGAGTCAGACTGCTTTAAACTACTTACATTGAGGCTGTCGGCCAGCCATCAGTCTGTTGATTGACACATATATGCAATTCCAGCTAAACAAAATTCCAGCTTGTACTCAACACAGACTTCAGCTCTGCTTTGAAAAAAGAATATTCAGACAGCTTTAGTTTTCATTCTAAAGTAGAATGAAAAGCAAACTATGGAACCTCAAAAATTATTGTTGAATGGAGTCATCATTCCCTGGTAGTCTTTGCTAATGACTTTGCTAATACTATCCACCTGAACCCTGTCTAAAGGAACACAGATAGGATGCTGATAATCCTTTCATCCATTAGTTGAACTCTTTCCTGTGAAAAGAATTTGAAACTTAGCTCTTTCTAAACTGTTTTTGGTGACTAAGGTTTCCAGAAAACCTGAGAGTGGCGGAGTTATTCTTGGCATAATTGCTGCGTATGTACTTTGGGAGGGAGGACTGGAATATTAGCCCCACCACACAGTGATACACACTGCTGAAACGGTTGTTCTCATAACCGACTGCTGGAGGGCGTTGTCTTTGTCCTGCTTTAATAACTCTCAAGCCAGGTGCACCTTAATCCATCAAGTTGTTTGTTGTGGGTTTTTTACGTAGCATGAGGAGATAAGTACTTACTATAAAGTCTTATCACAGGTAGATTTAGTAGTTGTTACAACCTCAAAATATGTGTTGGTGCCTGTCAAGCTCAGGTGTAACTGAGCAGGATGTGTTTCTGACAGCACTTGTAGAGACAGAATTGCAAAGATATCCTAGAAACAACTGCTCTTGGGAGCTTCACTGGTAACAAACTTAACTCTCGAATGATGTAAATGAGTAAGTAACAGAAATATCTGCATTTGAGAGCATTGGGATGGCTATGGCAGTCTTTTTGCTTGCAACATATATAGCAGATTTTACTTCTCCTCCCAGTCACGCTGGCCAGCAAGTAATCCAAATGGAGTGAATTCTGGGAGTGATATTAAAGGAGGCAAGAAAGGTAGTGAGTTCCTTTTGAACAGTTTAAACTGGCCTACTGTGAGGTGTTAGTAGGAGGTGTAAATTAAAAGTCAGTAGGGAATTGTTATAACTTGCCACTTCAAATAACCTTTTGTTAACTGCATTTTTGGGCACACATTTATTTCCTGGTTCCTCATCTTTACTTGCCCCAGCTTAGGATGTGTAGGATACTGTAGCTTATGGAAATTTATTTGTTGCCCTGCTCCAAATTCCTGCTTCAATGAGGTGATTTCAGTTACAGTTAAATTACTTTGATAAAAACATTCTCAAAACTAGGTTAGCCGAGGAGGAGTAGTATGAAAAAGGCTTTATAGCAGATGTCATTCATGATGGTCTTTTGTTGTCTGCAATACTGCATGAGGAAAAGGTTCTAGAAATTGGCTTGGATTTTATTTTGTTTAAAAGCCACAATATAAGACAAAAACAGATGCCATCAGAAACAGTTTCTACTGCAGAGCATTGTGCAAGTCTGATTCTAGCAATGAGATCTTGGCTGTGACACTGAGAGCAGAACGGTAGAAAAGCATTTTCTACCTAGGGCAGCTCCTTCACACACACACCCTCCTTCCCTCTCACACTTTGCTGCAAGCTCCTGGGGACTTTTTATGAAGAGCTAAAGGGAGAAGTTTGTAGTCTATAAGGGGCACCTTCATGCTGCACACGTGGCCTTTATCCTCCCTGAATATATTGCTATCAAGTTACTGAAATGCACTGCTATGTGTGCACTGGAGAGCAGGGCAGGTGGCTGACTTTGCTAAAACAGTCACACTAGCACTGTGCAGAATCTGGGCACCACAAGAGAAATCAGTGTGCTCCCCTTTTGGTACTCTATTCTTCTGTGGCTGGGAAAAAATTTCACTTTCAGAGAAATTAAGTAAAATTTCAGGCTCTGTCTTCTCAAAAAAATTCCCTTCCCATAATTGTTCACAATGGCATACCACATTTTGATAAAGGAGTGAATTTCAAAACGTTTACTGTTGTTCTCATGGGCTCTACTTTGCTTCATTGTCTGCTAATATTATTGATGCTTTTCCAGTGTTACATAAGCTTCATTGCTCTCATTTTCCATTAGCTTGATTTAAATACAAAGTTGCCTGCATTGAGGCAAGTCTTGTCTTTTCTGTATTAATGCTATAATTAAGTCAGTGGAAATCCATCTATAGCATACCATGGACTAAGCGTAGTCACTTTTCTTGGTGAAAGATAGAATTTTTCAGGTGGAATAGAGGTAGATGAACATAGCATTTTTCTTGTTCCATTTGGTAGTGGCATTGTTCTCAACCTCATGTCAGGAAATGTCCATGTGCAGATAATGAACGACAGTATCGCTTCAAAGATCTTTAAAATATGAGAAGCAGCCGTCAGTGAAGAATGGGACTAAGACAGTAAGAATGAAGAAGTGATGGAGGCTGTTGTATGGGTAGAGACAAATAAGGAACTAGTGCTATTTAAAGGAGGACAGTAAGAAAAGGGATGTGACGTGACCAGGATGGGGATCTGCTGGTTATGTACGTCCTATAGCACATCCTGCCAGCAATGCATTCCTTCTGTGGCTGTGATGAAGTTGATTCCTGATAAAGGGTCCTGGCAATGCATGCTTTAACTTCCTGCAAAATTTTCCCATGGATATAGATAAGTTGATTGGGGCTGAATAATTTTCATCTTCCTATAGCTCTATGACTGTATCCACACTTGCATGCTAAAAGTGAATCCCCACTGTTATTCCATGAAATAAACACCCAAGATTCTGTTTTTTCTTGCTTTTTTAATCAGCATGCTAGACATGATTATATATAAAATGAGGATAGAAATTCATTCATCTGTAATTATGTGATCTCATTTGGCATCTAACTATATGATAAGAAATCAGTGATCGCATTTCCTTTCAAAGTCTTTGTTCATCAGTCACAAAACAAGCTCAGTAATTACCCCTTAGTTATTGTGAGAACTGTGCCTTCATTATTACATTCCTAATTGTTTTTGGTTAAGGAAATTTATTTTTATAGATCACTCAGTTGACTTTCGGACTGGATTATTCTCCGTTGTTTTCAGTGTAGAAAGCAAGTATGTTAGAAAAACTTCATATTATCCTGCTGATACATACAATAGGATACATACTACGCACATACTTGAGTACACATTATATTTTGTTCTTCTCTGAGGCATTTCAATCCATAATGTTTTATAAATATTCACAGAACATCCCAGCAAAGGCCTGTAGTTTGCCTGAAACTGCCAAGAGCTGCATCATCAAAGAAAAATGAGTTTTATGTTGTAAGGGTGAGAGAAACCCATCCTCTGTGTGGAAATGTCATGTTTATTATCCAGTCAATTCTGCAGACAGAATCTGTATGTTTTTAATTGCTAACTTGCAAGTCTCTTGTTGGGGAATTTTTATTGTATCCTTTGAAGTGAATTAAACACATGTTTGTGCTTAAATATAAAAGATTTAATGCACAATGCATTGGACAGAGTCCTACCACCATAAGTGGTTTTACAGGGAGTCTGCAAAGATGTGTGACATGCCAGTTCCTTACGTACGCTTGCACCAGCACCAGTCTCGTGAGCGTCAGCACGGGGTGCCTCAGCCCGGCGTTGGGTCCATCCACCAGCCCAGCTGTGCTGCCCAAAGGTGGCCCCTGAGCGCTCCTGTCCCACGACCGATGGATTGCTACAAGACAACACTGCGGCATTTCTTGTCTCATCACCGAGGGAAACTTCGCTCCCTTACAGAGAGTCCTTCTGTCTCTGGCATTCCTGTGTCCAGCCAGTTCCACCGCTTCCGCAGCTGGGCCTTCTTGCCCTCCATGCCAGGTCATTCCTTGGTCACAAATTGCCAATGCTGAGCAGCTACAATTTGAATTTCCCCTTCACTCTACTGGGTGTACACACAACTCTTGTAACTTGACCATATTTGCTGGATTTTCAGAGGGTGAGCAAAATGGCAATTTTTGTGGCAAAAAGGCTGCTCTTTCAGCAGATATGAAGTCTTCTTCGAAGCATGGGGACGCTAGAACTGTAACCTGACAGTACGTGACAGAACTTTCTACCAAGGGCCAAATAACATAGGCTTCTCCCCACTCCCACCCCCGCCATATCTCAGTTATTTGAATCATTTGGGTAGAAACTTTCAAAAACCATGCCTTTGAGCCAGCCTTTCTTCTGCTATCTTCCTTTTAGTCCGACAAGGTCTGGGAAACCTTTAACCAACTGAACAGTCATACTTTGGATGCTTTATGATTCAGCAAAGCTGATTTTGTGCCTCTCGTTCTGCCACTGACACTAAGTTGTCTCAACTCCATTATTGGCATCATTTTGTTTCAAGGAGGTATTTGGTCATTATTAGCAGAGGGAGGAAAATCCAGTAATAGACTATGAATGGAGCTCCACAGAGTAAATGAATCCCACCACCTGATGTGTTGATATATGTATCTGTCTGTTGGTTTTACAAATCATGATTTCTATTTTTGCATTTGAATAAACTGTGCCAGAAAGTGAATTAATTAATTCTTGAGATGAAATAAATTGACTAAGTGCATGAAGTATGTTGGTCTATTGTGAGATTGTT
Source organism: Gymnogyps californianus (assembly GCF_018139145.2). Classification (NCBI taxonomy): domain Eukaryota; kingdom Metazoa; phylum Chordata; class Aves; order Accipitriformes; family Cathartidae; genus Gymnogyps; species Gymnogyps californianus. Next base: position 13,844,850 of record NC_059500.1, on the reverse strand, counting down.
CTGTTTTAAGTGTATGAAAGTTTCTTTTTTTTTAATCCAATAAATATTTCAGAATATATGCAAATTTTAATGAGTGATGTGCCTTAGTGAAATGTAATATACTCATCACTGAAGGGTGTCAGCTACTTTCACATCAGTGATTATTGGAGCTGATAGCCTTGACTTCAATGTGGTTGTGTCAAACAGAAATCCATTATTGTCAAAAATAAGATAATTGGAGTTTAAGGACCAGGAGTTGTGAGGTCACTGGTAATCTTTATCTCCATTGACTTCAGCTGGATGCAAACAAAACTGGCATTTTTTTAGCATTAGGTGCTACATCAGCTGAAGTCTAAACCACCATTATAGTGTTAGTTCTGAATGCTTGGAAAGCGTTTTGTAGATAATATCATGAACTAAGAGCTGCGGGGTTTTTTGGAAAAACATCAGCAAAAGAGTTGATAAAAATCTGTTTGGGAATACGGACTTAAAATAAGAAGTCTGTAACATATACAACAGTACTGGAAGAAGCTTGATGACACACTAGGTTCTCCGTTTATGAGGTGGTAGTTAGAGATATAAGTATTCTATTAAGTATGAATTAGAGCTAAAAATTTGTATTCTACAAATGTTTTCTACCTTTCACAGCTGCCCTTACTTTAAGAAGGGCATTTTTCTTACTATTGCAACAACTCTCAGTATGGTTTCCCAAATCATTCCACTTAGAAGAAAGATCTAGTTCCCTGACATTAATGCATTTGTTTCAGATATACTTTCAAGCTGATTAATTCACATCAGCAAATTTTAGTTTTGTTTTTTTTTGCTAAATATCACCTTTCTAAAATTTGGAAAGTTTGTTCTGCAAAAATACTTGTCTAAATTTACTTTCTTATGTGCAGTTTAATGCAGTTGAAAATGTTTGTCAGAAGTTGCAATGTCTTTAATATGAAATAATTGGTGTGGTGGTTGGTGTTGATCTATACACACAAGTACATACTTAAGGAGAAAAATGTAATTTCGCTACACTGAAACATCAGAACTTATCTCTAATAAGCATTTTATTGAGACACAAATATATGATTTACTTTTGAGTTAGCTACCTAGGAAACACGTTCTCTTCGAGATCAGCTTTGTGAGTTTCAGGGGTTATCTAATAAACTGAAGATTTCAGGAGATTTGGGAATGACATAAGGTAGGATCTGGAATTTTACAGAAGATTAATCTTGAATCACTCATGGTGCAAGTCCGCAAACTTCCTATATCTGGCCAGATTCAGTATGCATGCTTTTCAGATTGCCTTTTGTCCCCTCACAAGGGAGTTGCAGGTCAGGTTGTCGAAGGTGGGGAAATGCAATTTTCTTTGTGCTAGCCAATAAAGTAACGGCTATTGAGACAAGGTTACTTTGATTCTTACACCACTGTGATGGTTCCTACAGAGATCATTTAATGACATGAACTAAAGGCAATATCTTGGATGATCCCTGTAAGCTGTGTGTTTTGCTATAAAGCAATTAAACCCGTGAAATTAAGATGAATAAGGTAGTTGTACTATTTATATTGTAATAAGGCAAGTTCTGTAGTACAATAGCAGTACAGTACTTGGACTATAGCGCTCTCATATTTCAAGGGTGACAGGTAATTTCACACTTCCAGAAAATTGGATGTAGTAAGTCCAAAGTTTTATGAATTAAGACATTTTCGAAGGGGTGGGGAATAAACAAATATTTTCAGGCAGTATTTAAAAAAATATATGTCAATGCTATATACATACATATATAGGTCTGTATATATAAAAAATATAAGTATGTATGTATAAATATATGTGTAGAGGTGAACAAGGGATGGCAAGGACAGTCTACCATAGGAGTAATCTTCTTCCTAATCTCTCAGAAAAATATGCCAGAATTGTCTGTTTGTCAACAGGGCTTTGATATCTTGAACTCAAGGGGTGGAATCCTCAAACACTATAAATTGCTATCACTTTTCTGAAATCATTCTAGATGTAGAGGAGCCAAAGGATCTGCTCCAGAGATTCTTCCACAATAGAGTATGAGAGAGTATGATGTCATTCACGTAATATGTGCAAATAACAGAACTTAGAATGGGAAAAGACTTATCAAGGTGTTCCTGTGCAAAATAAGCTGTTCCCAGGGCTGTGTCTATAATGCTTTGTCCAATGTGCTGACACCAGTATTCGTAAACCAGGAGAAGTCCAGTCGTTATATTCCTCTTCATTCCAAAAAAGCTGAGTAAGAGGTTGGTGCTAAGTATGCTATTTTCTGTCATCTGTAAGATTGGTATTTATTTTTGAACAGTTTGTTGGTTAACTGCTGCCGCAGTAACCAGTGCTGCAGAGGGAGTACAAAATATTGTTGATTCCCGCTTCATAAAATAGTTGCTTTAGAAAGATTTCTTGCTAGGCTTTGTATTACAAAATCAGCTGAAATCCAGGTTGGGAGCCTGGAGTGGGCTGGAGTGTATATTACAGCGGACCTTCTCGGAAACCTCAAAAGGGGAATTGAGGCACTGAACAAATTACACTCATCTCTTGAAGGTAGCTTTAAGTCAGAAAGGAGCATGCTTCTTGGTACTAAAGAAGCTCGCAAACTGTGCTAAGTAAAAGATTTCAGATAACAGGAATTTTTATCCTAAACTAAATTAGTTGCAAAAGTTTTAACAGGTGAATTTTATTTCCAAAGGTGCGGTGATCGTCTGCAGGACTTGAACCCACTGAGTCTTAAGGTATGTTATTTATACTTTCCGTAGTAAAACAACTTGATCTGAATATGTCTTGTATTACTGTTTGCAGTTATGTTGAAAAAAAGTTAAAAATGAAATGGTTTTAGTCTTATGTTTGCAAATGTTAGGATTTTTTTTTCCTACATGGAAGAGCTGGGATGTATATTGTGTTCTTTTGGTTGACCACGGCAAGTTGATCACAGGTCATATATCTCACCATTCTTAAATGGACGGAACAGGTTTAACTGATACATGGGCTGATAAGTTTTGTTGTGTTTTGTGACTTCCACTCTTAAATCATTAAATCTGAAAGAGGAAGAAAACCATAGTGCAATCTCTGCATGATTTTATTAAGCCTTTCTTTATTGAACTTTAGTTTTGATAGAATGTGTATCAAAGCTCGAGTTCCTGCAACTCATTATTTTAGAACTTCAGCTTTCCATTTGATATAAAATGGATCCAAGACCATGGAGGGGGGGGGAAAAAAAAAGAAGAAATGGAGTTTTAGAGACTCAGGGTTTGTATAGCAAATAAAAATGCAGCAATTTTTGAAAGCAAAAATATCCTCTCCATTTTTAGTATTTGATTTTATGGTTGCTGGTGCTCTTCATTCATGTTTGTGGTTTCTTGTGCACTGTGAGTGAGAGGCTAGAGAGGTTAGAAAGCACACATGCATGCAGCTGGACAACGAATCAGTGCATTCTTCAGTGTTTGTTATATTGCCCTCTTATCCTGCAGGTATGCTTGCTCATACACTTCCACTCTTCAAGGCCTGAAAAGACTTTTGAGGAGTCTCTGCCCTCCCCAGCCCACACTAGATTTATTGGCAAAAGTCTCCCCCTTCTTTATATGAATGTTTCCAAGTGTCTTCTGGTAGACCCATCATCATCATCAGAAATAATAAATGTCTGTGTTCAGAACTTTTGTTCATGCAGTAGCTCCAATGGGACCGGGCTGTGTCATAGGTGTTACATGAAGCAAAAGATTTGCACACATACAGGTAATATGCTTTGTTCATGACCCACTGGAGTTGCTGCTAGTGTTCAGAGCAATTGACAGCTCCTCTGATGCACCCCACATTAACCACTGTAAAAATGTCCGATTCCATTCCACCAACAGACTGTGAACTAACCAGCAGTAAAAATAGCCAAGTCAGCCAGTTGTAACACTTTTCATGCAGCAGTGCTAGTCAGAAAAGTTCAGTTCCTGTCCCCAGTCTTGCTACCTAATTAATTCCAACTAGTTGGCATGCTGCTCTTACCTTCAGATTAACTTCTGATAACTGCTAGATATGTGATTTCAATGGTTTCGTGCCAGTTCTCAGTAGGTGACTATCCCAGTAATTTTGGATTTGATTAACATGTTTTGTTGGCTGATCAGGGAGGACAGAAGTCAAACAGGTCATGGGGAAGGAACAGCCATGTTACTCTCAGAGTTGATATTCTGCCGTGCAACAATTAGCTGGTATCAGTCTTCCAAACCAAAAACCAGGACTGCAAATGCAAATGATGCTTGTAGCCTGTAGCCTTTGCTTTTGATGTTAGAAACTGATCTGTGAGCACACATATACTATAACCACCACTAAATATGTATCAGTACAACATTGAATTTTGTTTCACCCTACACCATAGCTTCAAGAAGTCCCCCAAACCTATGAGGAGAGATTCAGATGGCACCATCACACTACTTTCTTTTCTGAAAGTTCCCACTCTCTGTTCTAGCACCTTTTCACTTTCTTCTTTGTTTTGTTGCTACCTCTGGAATCACCTCTGTCACAAACCCACTGAAAATCCAGTACTAACGTTTAACACATGTCATCAGAACTGGTATTATATTCATTGCATCTGTGTTCTTTTCTCTCCACTAGCTCCCCATCCTTTGCCTGTGCTCTTGATTTAAATGGTAAACCCTTGGGTCAGTTAATGTCTCATGCATTTATGTGGTGTGGTACAGCAAGAAACTCCTCTTATGCTGTCCTCTTTTTCCATTAGCACTACTAAAAAAAATATGATAAATAACAGAGGGAGCGATGAGTATCTCCCCACAGATAATACAGAACCAGCCAAAGAGCTGTTCCCCACATCCCTCATTTCTTTCTTCTTTGAGACCTAGGCATAGTCATGACATTGCAAAACAAGACTGGCAAAATGCTAATACTGCAATTAGCAGTGTAATTCTCAAACCTGAGCAGGATTTCAAGCCATCACAGAGTCTAAGCTGCCGAGGAGCAGAGACAGGGCAGACTGCTGTCACCAGTACTATCATAAAGCATCTCAATATGTGGAAATTGGGTTCTGCTTCAGTCACATATACCTGAAAAAAGAGAGTGCAAAATGTAACCCCTTCATTTATGAATTTTATTTTCACGATGGTGGAAATGCAACAGAAGGTGTAGGCTTTTTGTGAGTGCTTTTCTTGTTTGACTTTACTAGCTCCCATTAAGTAACACCATTAGGTATTTGTTCTGTGGGACTGTGCTTTTAAAAGTATTCTTCAGCCTTTATCTTTACTGTCTCGCCAGTGTTATTACCTCAGTTCACTTTCAAAAATTGGACTGCAGTAATGGTAAAAAAGAACAAGTAGAGAATGAAATTCATGTTACATATTAAACCTGTCTACTTAAATAGGGTTCTGGGGGGTTTAGATATAGTGGCATGTTCTTCTTGTGCAGATTCTTTATTTAAATGCCGGCTTTGCTGAACGTCTGTGACTTCAAAAGTCACAGCTCATATTATTGCACTAAAAACACTGTCTTAGTAGAGTAGACACAAAATAAGCTTTCTTCTACTGCTATAAAACAATATGTTATTATAAAACAAATTACACTGATATGTCTCAAGGTACTGTGAAGTAAGCAAAAGCAGTTGATTGTTTTCATTTTTTCAACCATTTTATAAGATTTCACAGAATCACAGAATGGTTGAGGATGACATGCATCTCTGGAGATAGTCTAGTTCAATGCCCCTGCTCAAACCAGGATCAGCTAGAGTAGGTTGCTTAGGCCCATGTACAGTCAGGTTTTTAATATCTCCAAGGATGGAAACTCCACAGTCTCCTGGGCAATCTACTGCAGTGTTCAACCAATCTCACAGTAAAAATTATTTTCTTATGTTCAAACGGAATTTCATGTATTTCAGTTGTGGTTGTTGCTTCTCGCCTTGTCACTGGGCACCACTGAAAAGAGTTTAACTCCACCTTCTTCAGTCCCTCCCGATGTGTATTTATACACATTGATAAGATCCCCCTGAGCCTTTTTTTCTCCAAGCTGAACAGTCCCAGCTCTGTCAGTCACTCCTCATATGAGAGATGCTCCAGTCCATCATCTCTGTGGCCCTGTGCTGGAGTTGCTCTGCTATGTCCATGTCTCTGGTACTGGAGGGGGCAGAGTTGGGCCCAGCACTCCAGGTATGTGTCACCAGGTCTGAGCAGAGGGAAAGGATCAGCTCCCTCAACCTGCAGGCAACACCGCTCCTAATGCAGCCGCTGTTCTTTGCTACAAGGGCACCGTGCTGGCTGATGGTCAGCTTGTCTCCCAGGAACTCCAGGTTCTTCTCTGCAGAGCTGCTTTCCAGCCAGTCACCCCCACCATGTACTGCTGCTGGGAGTGTGCAGGGTGTGCCCAGGTGCAGGGTTTTGCATTTCCCTTTGTTGAACTTCATGAGGTTCCTGTTGACCCATTACTTCAGCCTGTTGAGGCCCCTCTAAATGGCAGCACATCCATCTGTTGTGTTAACCTCTCCTTCCTGTTTTGTATCATCTTCAAATTACTGAGGGTGCATTCATCCCCATTGTCTAGGTCTTCACAAATGGGTTAAACAGTGTTGGCCCGAGTATCCACCCCTGAGGTGAACCACTAGTGAATGGCCTCCTCCTGGACTTTAGGCCACTGATCACAACCCCTTGAGGCCAGCAGTTTAGACAATTTTCAGTGCACCTCAGTATGTGCTTATCTAACCCATTCTTCACCAATTTGTACATGAGGATATTATGGGAAACAGTGATTAAAACCTTACTAAAGTTGAGTTCAGCAGCATCCACTGCTCTCCCTTCATCCACTAAGCTCATCATCTCATCATGGAATGCTATCAGGTTGTTAAGCAGTTTTCCCTTCATAAATCTATGGTGACTTCTCCCAATCAACTTCTTGTCCTTTATGGGTTTGGAAAGGATTTCCAGGATTATTTGCTTCAATTGCCAGTAGTTCCCTAGATACTCCTTCTGACCCATCTCAGAAGCTAAGGGTGACATTTACATTCTTCTGCTCCTCAGGAATCTCTCCCGGGAGCATCCTGTCAGGCCCCTTTGACTTGTATATGGCTAGGCTTTTTAAGTGTTCCCAAATATGATCCTCCTCCAGCAAGGGTAAGTCTTCATTGTTCCAGACATTCCCTCTGGTCTCAGGGGTTTGGAATTCCTGAAGGCTTCTCTTTCCAATGAAGAATGAGGTGAAGAAGGCACCAAGTCAGGCTTTTCTGTGTCCTTTGTCACAAGAGCCTGTTCCGCATTTGGAGGTAGGCCCACACTTTCCCTAGTCTTCCATTTACTGCTGATCTACTTGTAGAAGCCTTTCTTGTTACCCTTCACATCCCCTGACAGATTCAAATCCAGATGGGTTTTGGCTGTCCTAACCCTCTTCCTGCACCCTCTGATAGTGTCCCTGCTTCCACCTCCTGCATGCTTCCTTTTTGTGTTTGCTTTTAGTCAAGAGTTCATCTGTTGAGGCCTCCTGCCACCTTTATTTGACTTCTGCATGTGGTGATGGACCACCCCTGAGCTTAGAGGAGGTGATCCTTGAAAATCAATCAGCTTTTCCCCAAAAAAGTGAGGAAAAAACAGATAGTGAACACAAATGGGTCTGCTACGAGAACTTTTCAGTAGATATCAAGCAAAATAATTCGTACGTAATCAACTAACTTATTTGATTTTACTGTTCACAGTAATTTATATTTCCTCTATGAGCTTTCCTGATCTAAAGCTCTGGCATGGATACTGAGACAAAAATTACTGGCAAGCGGCGGACATTATCAGTGTTGAGCCTTTTCTTTTCTGGAAAGTTATACCTTGTTGAGTAATCATTGTATCAACTTATTTTCAGCATCTAGGATTTCAGCACAAAATTTGTGTCCCATGATTGGCCAGTTGTTTTCTTAGAAATCCCAGACACTATACAGACAAATGACATCATAGATAGTTTGCTCAGTTTTTCTTCCCACTCCTCCACTTTGTGTTGAATCTTAATTAAATTTATTTTATATAAATCGTGTTGAATTCTTGTCACAGTGTTTCTCTTTTTTGCTCAGTATTCCTTCCCCAACACTTGAGATTTCTCTACAGACTTCACCTTCTCTTTTATTCCTGCTGAATTTTGTGTTGATATCTTCTTGCTGTCTGTTGATTTTCATGGTGGATCTGGCCTATCAAACAGGATTGACAGGTGTTGTGGTTTAACCCGGCTGGCAAGTAAGAACCACACAGCCACTTGCTGACTCCCCCCTGGTGGGATGGGGGGAGAATTAGAAGAGTAAAAGTAAGAAAACTTGTGGGTTGAGATTAAGACAGTTTAATAGGTAAAGCAAAAGCTGTGCACGCAAGGAAAGCAAAACAAGGACTTCATTCACCACTTCCCATCGGCAGGCAGGTGTTCAGCCATCTCCAGGAAAGCAGGGCTCCATCTCACGTAACGGTTACTTGGGAAGACAAACACCATCACTCCGAACATCCCCCCCTTCCTTCTTCTTTCCCCAGCTTTATATGCTGAGCATGACGTCCTGTGGTCTGGAATATCCCTTTGGTCAGTTGGGGTCAGCTGTCCCGGCTGTGTCCCCTCCCAACTTCTTGTGCACCCCCAGCCTCCTCGCTGGTGGGGTGGGGTGAGAAGCAGAAAAGGCCTTGACTCTGTGTAAGCACTGCTCAGCAGTAACTAAAATGTCCCTGTGTTATCAACACTGTTTCCAGCACAAATCCAAAACATAGCCCCCTACTAGCTGCTATGAAGAAGATTAACTCTATCCTAGCCAAAACCAGCACAACAAGGGAGCTTATCAAACATGGCTTTTCTTTCACATTTTTTTTTCTGCTCTGTCTTCAGAGCTAAATTATTTATAGAAGAACATACAAAGCCACCAGTTGTCACGTTTGACTTTTCATCCTTAAATTCTGTTAACACCTTTCACCTGGTGATTGCCTTGTACACGGTTTGTTCCATATTCTCTGTCTCTTTCTGTAGGTGGGTGTACGCTGTTTTTAAAGCACTGGCCCATGTTTCACCCTCCACTCCAGCTTTCAGACTCAGGTAGGGTGAAAGGAGGCTTTGGAGCATTCTGAAGGAGAAATTTTGTTCTGTGGTATCCTGAACTAACAGGCAATCTCCCTTTGTCAGCACAGACATGTGGATTTGGGCTAGCATATTTGCAGGACTTTTGCCTGTTCCTCCATCATTGGTATTTAGAGACAAGTAGACCTCATTGGCTCAGGAACTGTTCCTTGCTTCTTTTTCTACTCCGAGTTGTCCTAGTTTTAAGGAGTTTTCTTTCTCTTCAGAGAAGTGATTGGTCAAGATCAGGCATAAGTTCTCGTCTTAAATAACCATTTCAGCCCATTTTCCCTTATTCTGACTCAAGAATGCCCCCTGCCTATGTTATTAGCAAATTCTAGTTTCTGGACCTTTATCCAACTGCTTTGTCCCTTGATCCTATTACCTTCTGTCTTTCTCAGTTGCATTAAAGATCAAAGTTGTTTCAGTTTGGTCATACAAATCCTGATGCATCCAAACCTGAAATCTTAGTTGATTGCTCTCTTTACACTATAAAATGAAAATATATCATGCAAATTTAGAGGAATATCTGGAGTATTTAACTTTGGCCATACACAGTCTGACATATTCTGAGAATTTTACAACAACAATTGAATAAAACTTTTCCATTGTCTTTCTGCAAGATATTCATAAAAGCTTTACTTCTTGTTTAGACTCCTTTATGTGTCTATGATATTACATTTCTAGGGAAAACTTTCTTGCTGCCCCATCAGAGATGTCACTATGGAAATCACAACCAAAGAAAAAGCACCCTTCCCCCTGTATTTTGAGTTTGGTAGTAGATTTATTCTGAAACGTATTAGTGTGTTCCTTCCTCTGTCTCATTAAAACTCAGTTCTGCATCTGATCATGGAGAACCATACATCAATCAGTGACTGATCTGCATTCACTGGATTGGATTAAAAAGATCCATTAATATCTCAATGCAAGCTATTCAGTCGATTTTCAAAGTACATTGCACTAACCTTTCACATTTCTTGCATTTGTCTGACCTGGTGTATGATGAGAGATCAGAACTGTGATTCCTGGTCATTTAGTCAGGTACATTCCTAAAACTCTGGACATGGTTGCTCTCCCATTTGAAGTCATAGAAGATATGATAAATTCTGTATACTTGGAAACTGTTTTTCATGGTGATGCATCATGCCTCAGATGTGCTGAACTCTCACTTTAAAACTGGGCTAAGTGCAATCTTGTGCCTTTTTTAGAAATACTTTGTGTAATGTTTAGAAAAACTGCTAATGACTGGTGGAGGCTGAATAGAGTTTCTCTTTTGACTCACTGGTTTTAGCTCACTTCTTGCAGTCTAACAAATTTGATTTGTTGAGAAGTCATACTCTATGTTAACCCAGTAGTGAAATACTTTGCAAAGTTAGACAAGAAAACTACTGGCATTTTACTTAGGATATTTCTGAATTTGGATATAATATTTTATTTTTATCTTGCATACATATGTATGCACTAGCACTCACCTCTGTGCACACGTTTTCCTGCTCTCTATTAAAAAACCATATGCAACACTTGAGAAGGAGACATTCCTATCAGTGGGAAAGGAAGGGAACATCCAGAATTTTGGAAGTGTTTAGGAGTAGTACTCACTCTTTAAATTTCAACAGGGACTGAAATAACAAGTTGGGACTCCTAAGGAAAACCCAGATCAGTGTATCTTCTGGATGAACTGGCCATGATCTGGATGCCATCTGGTATTCCCCATAATATCTGTGCATTGGCCTGAAGATTTCAGTGACAGAGAACAAAGATGAGAAAAATATCGTTATTAAGTAAGTTCAGCTCACCTAAATTAATCATCTTTTTAGTAAAGGAGGTAGATGCACTATAGTTTAAAGTCTGAAAAAAACACGTTTAGAGATTGTAACAAAAATATTCACTTGAATTACTAAAAGGTACTTATAAGTGGTAGGAAATTTTCTCAAGGAACCTTAAAACTATACAGAAGCAGAGTGCTAGATAAGGCTGTAAATTTTCCTGGCTGTATTAAAACCATGTTGAAATATGCCACGCAAATACTTTACTTGTCTGCATGCCTTTTCTTAGTAAAAAGAAGAGCACGTGATTGGTGTGGGTTTGCACTGCATCCATTTACAGGTTGCATTTTCTATTAAGGATGCTGTAAGAAATGGTACTCAGCAAAGCTCTCATGGAACAACTAACTATAATTTTACTGAATCCTTTCCATGACCTTTCTCAGATAAGATTCTCTTTGGTTCAGAATATGATCTTCCTTTTGAAATTCATATGAAAAAGGACTTACAGGTCTGTGTATGAAAAGCTGCAATTTTTTTAAAAAATAAATATTATTTATTAATCTTGATATTTTTAATGGGTCAATAACTACAACAGAGCTGCATATACTTAACAAAAACAGGTTCTCTGGAACATGAGCTTTGCAGTCTCTGGTCTTGATGTTTACCAGGTGATGTTTACAGCTTTGTACTCAATCTTTTATAAAGTATTCATTGATTAAGTGCTCATGTTTCCTTGTCCTAGGACATGGTTGAGTATATTTCAATAAAAATGTAAGAATATCTGTGTCTTCCAGGTTCGTTTCAAGCATTCTGAGTGTGGTGCCATGAGAGATGCTGTTGTCCATGACAGATTGGGATTATCATGATCAAGTGCTCTATTTTGACTTCACCCAGTGGCTAAAAGAATCGTATGGTAAAGAGGAAGTATTGGACTTTTAAAAGCATTAAACAGGTAAGTCTATTGAAATCGGTTTGTTTATTGACAGTTTCCAGGCTTATTTCAATTGCAGGTGTTTATAGAATCATATATCACTGATTCTTTCTAACAAGGTTTCCTCTTAATTATCATCTCAGAGTAGTAGCTGTGGCTTGAAACAAAAATTTGCTACTGTATAAGTGCAAAATGACAAAGATGAGGTTAAAATAAAATTTTAGTCATGTATCTCCAAACAGAAGGGAAACACGAAGAACATTGCACTGAACTGTGTTAAAGGAGATGCTTGTTTCAGCTTGTTAATCTAGAGCATTTGCACAGTCCTATCTAACTGCCAAAAAAATCTGTATTCCACAAGCACAAATGCAAATGACTGTTGCAGTTTCAGTTCTAAGCAGCTCTTTGTTTTGTGCAACAAGTTGTTTTCATTGTAGAAAACATGTTTTTGGCAAAAGGAGACTGACTTATTTCCCTTACATTGTGTTAATAAGCAGTATCTCTGCTACACCAGTGTGAAAGCAATGGAAAAAATGTAAATAATTAGGCTAGCAGAGAAATTTAGTGGCCACTATGTAAGTTATTATATTAAAAGACCGTTACCTGTATGAAATTTGCACTTGAGTGCATGTTTATTTCAAGGTTATTTTAGCATATTTTGTTTTAGTATTAGATCCTGAAAATTCCCTTTCATCTTCAACTAAGACTCCTGTTATGGTGTCTAAACAATCGATCTCATTCCTTAGAGCAATCTGTAGAAACCAATTAGTCTAACATAAAGCAATATGGTATGGACACTTTTAAACATTACCAAAAATAGATCTATCTTCTCTGGTTTTGATGGATGTTTCACAAGAGAGGGAGGAGAGGGTGAACAGTTTTGGCTTGTTTCTTTTTTCTGTATGTTGCTGTAGCTTTTCTGTTTTCAGGCCAAAATCTTAGAAAGTATGCAGCAATATGGCACTCTGGCAAAGAACTAAACTGCTGAATTGAGACTCAGTTTGCTGGTATGTAAGCCTCGTGCTTATGACTGATTAAGGGTGATCACATTCATGTTTTCCTTTTTGGCTTGGTAAAGAATAAGGAGTGATATTTTATTTACCAAGACTGTATTCAAAACTGTCTTGGAGTATGTCTAGGGCAGCAGTAGGTACTGGTGCACGAATTCCAAGCTTATGCTGATGTGAGTTGAACCATACAAATATACAGTTTGAGTTAGGAAACAGTAGAGCAATGTTCAGGTGACACTGTACCTTGAGATCTTGACTGTGCAACTTCCAGACGTGATCTTGTTGGTAAAACTCATCTTAGACATAAGTGCAGAAAAGCTATCTTTACATTCATTTTCCCAGACTTCTGGTTTTGGAGTACACTCAGATAGATGCAGGTCAGATGTATCTGTATCTATATCATAGCTGCACTACCATTGTGCTCTGCCTGTTTCCAAACAATATTTGCAACAGAATTATTTTTGTAACAAGTGGGAAATGTACATTTTATTGGCTATTTAGTGCTGCAACTGAGTTGTCCTCTGAATTCAAAACTAGTGATTTAAGGAATGGGTTTGTTTTAAATATTTTTACCAGCATAAAAGAGTCTGCTTTTTAATCTTGAAAAACTCAGAAAAGAAAGGAAAAAGGAGGGGACCAATGACTGAAATAAGACGACTAACAGTTTCAAAACCACAGTGTTGCAGCTCAACTTTGAGATACAGAATTGGGGAATTTTAATGCTGGTGTACACTGATAAAAAAGAAATGTGTTAAAAATGGCATCTTATACTGGATTGTGTTTCTAACTCCACATTACTTTCCTATAGAAACCTGCAGCCTGATAAAATATTCTTCTCATAGGCCTATATTTCTCATGGTAGCTTTATTCTGATGATATTTATGTAGAGTTGGAGTCACTGTTGAATTAGGATTGTTTATGCTTCGCTAATCTTTATCTCCTTATGACCCAGATTTTTATCTGTTTTTAAAAGAAATTGTTTGTAGTATTTAATTGAAGAGTCAGCTATTAACAGAAGTCAACACGGATAACATTGTCAATTATACTTCTAAGCTTTGGGAGTGTGTGGTGTGTGGAACACAAGAGGCAAAAGAAACATAAAATTCTTACTTTACCTTTCAGAAAGTATTGCTTTTTCTTTCTGCTGTCCCCTATTTCTAGAAGTCTTTTGTAGTCTGTACTGTAAAAACTAAGTATATTTAAAATATCATTACATTTGTCATCTTAGTAAGGGTTCAAATTTTTCACCGTTTGCATCAAAGGATAAACCATGTTTCCAGCTGTGTAGCTTTCCATGCTACTCTGCTGGCCGAATGGGCAGAAAATTGGGAGCTTTACGAACAGCATGTGGGAGGAATCCTCTCTCAAAAGTCTTAAATTGCAGTACTAGCCAATGAAAAATGTTTGCTAATTGAAGGGCTGTCATGACTTCCAAAAAGCTTTTTTCTATGATCTACAAAACCTTGCCCTCCAAACGTTATCCTTAGACCTTTTTTTTTTTTTTTTTCTGGTATGAACTTGGAAAAAACTGCAAGAAGCAGTGGGAAAATGTTACCTGACAAGTCGAGATCTTCCTATTTCCCCCCTCAACTTTTGCATAGTGGCACTATGCGCTTGGTATCCTATGAAGGCCTGGTGCTTTTTTAGGGGCTGGAGGGAGAACAGGGGCAACCCTAGCCACCTAATGCACAACTCAGATATTTTTGTAAGAGACTATTTTCAGTGCATGGAAGCTAAAATTAACTCCTCAAATAGCAAAAATAAGGCACTGCTTTTTATGGGTTTACTGTTTTGTGGGGACTCTGCAGGGAAATGTTGTTTTCTATAGTTTTTAGTTTAATAGCAGTAACTGCTAGTGTATGAGAGGTAAAGTCTCTGTCAGGAAGTTTCAGTGCTGTCTTTAGGCTCTTATGATATGGTTATAAAATGATTCCACCAAGCCTAGCTCAGAATATCTTATTCTGTTTTCAACAAATAGTGTATACCTTTTAAAGTTTCTGCATAACAGAAATTTAAATATAATACTCATATGCATGGCAAACTCAGAATATTTACATGACTATTAAAGAGAAATGAAAAACCTTCCAAAAGGTGATGAGTTCATATCATGAAAGCTTTGCATTTACCATTCACAACAAAGCCAAATAAGATATGCAAACTAGCTAACTACACTGTGCTTTCTGGAAAGGCCTGAAGACAAATACATGTTTTATTTAGGTCTGGAGGCTTTAAGTGACTGATGATAATACCATGTCCTTCCTTCAGGGTTCTTATGGATGTGCAATAGACTGATAACTCTAAGTCAATCTGAGGCTGTTTACAGTAGTCTACTTAGCATAAGAAGTGAGAAGTGAGCATGTCTGGGAGTTCAGGGATGAGTTGATCAAGTTTTTGACCACTTATGTGATTTTCTGAGCATATTTTGAACTTAGACAGCAAACTCAGTGCTATTACTACAACTTTGTTTCTCTTTGATTTATTCCTCCCCCTACTTCTTCCTTTTTTTTAAATTAAAGTATTTTTAATGATTCTATTAAGTAACTTGTGATTTCTTCATTTCATTTAGAGACTGGTGTCTTCTTGGAATACAAGGTTCCTAAACCATGTAAATACTTGAAAATGTAAGGTTCATTTTTGTCTAAGTTATTCTGTGATCTGCAGTGGTAGAAAAAGGTACTTAAAGGATTGAGCCTTAAGAATCAGAAGGCAAAGAAAATGAACCTAAAATCCATTGCAATTTTTATTTTTAATTCTCATTATATCGTTAGTCTCATGAACTAGAGGCACTGTAAGACACATCTTTAGATTTTTGAGTCCTTAGTTGTATAATGCTGAACACTTTCTGAAGGAAAACATATTTCTATAAGTCTTTTTCCCTTTCCATTTGAGGTCAGATGATTAATTTTACTAGATTTTTTTTTTTTTAATTCTGATAGGGAAAATCTGGCTAAATAGTTAAATCTGGGCAAAAGTCTTCAATAGATCTCTGAGAAAAAGAAAGTATTGCTTTTCCTGTGTAAACACTGTGGGAACAGGACTCACACTTTACTGATCCTATTAGTATACTGGCTCACTGGAAAATGGAGGATGATTTCTTCCTCTTGTCTTTGTTCTCTTCTCCTCCTCTTCCCCATTTCAGCCCTTTAATAGAATTTTCTGCTTCTGATAGCTTATGGTGTGAGCAAATGGATTGTGGAAAGTGCCCTCTGTGGCATCCCTGCCAACTGGGAATAGGTGAATATGCTGACATGGAAGGGTGTGAAAAGGGCCAGGAGGAGGAGGAGTAACAGGAAGAGAAAGCTACCTTAATGCCTTCCATTAAGTCATTCAATGAAAATGGAAAAGTGGAAGGGTAAGGAAGAACTCCACAATCTGAAGAGTGTTGACCAAGTAAGAAGACTGTCCCTGTCTCCCCACTGTTGAATGTGGACAAGAAAGTCAGGAGTCATCTCTGAACATAGCCCATGGAGATTGTCTCCTCACACCAGTTGCCCCTGACTGTTGTACAGTGTGCGCATTGAGGGTGTAAAGTAAGCAGATTAAGTGGTGCTGCTCTAGCCCAGCCTTCCTGAGAGCTGGGAAGACAGCTCAGACCTGCTCTTATCTGCTCTGTTGGGGCACCCACCCAACTGATGGGCAGACAAACATAAAATTCATACAGCTTCATCAGTATCATCTGTTAATATGAAAAAGGATGGATAAGGTGGTGCTTGCTTTAACCAGAATGGTGCATAAAAGAACTGGCCATTCCTCTGTTTTGCACTATATAGATTGTCAACCCCATTGGGCCTTTACTGCCCTCGGATTACTTAAATACAGCTTTGCACAATGGGCCATATCAGCCCAGAATGGGCCAATATCCAGCGCTTGTGCATCTTAAAACTCACCCCCATACGCATTTGTTGAAATGAAATCTCATAATCCTGTTCCTCAAATTTATGTTTCAATTAAAAACAATGTCACTTCTTCCGAGCTTTATTTCTCTTACTCGGCTGTTATCTCTCAGGTTTTATCCTTCTATTTGTCATTTTATCACCTTATCAATCATTGAATTTCAATTCTCTAGCAAGTTCAGCAGGCCAACAAAGGAAGCTGAATGTACCTAACACCAACATGCTCACTAATAAAAATAAATGAGCTCCTAGGGAAAGTTACCAAAATTGTTTCATTACAGAGGATCTTACAAAAGGATGAGACACAGCCAAGACAGGCATGGAGAAAGGCTTAGGGAGCTCCTGAGTGTGTCAACACAAGTATGCTGTTGCTGATAAAAGGAGCTAAAGTCCCATAACACAGTGACTTCTTCAGTAAAGTCTTTCCTGTCACAAAACAAGGTGCAGCTGAAACAAAGAAAACATCCAGTCTTGATCAGGTTAACAATCAATGCCCTGAATCTAAGCCTCCTTTTAATATTTCTCAAGTATTCTTGAAATCTGTAAATGCTTCTAAATGCTCATCACTTCACAAAAATAGATAAATGGAAAAGAAAAGAATAAAAAGAAGAAAAAAAAAAAGCAGATCCCTGTGTCAAGAGAAGTGCCAAGCTATTTGAGTAATTCCTTCTGGTTCCCAACTTTTTGCTACACGATGTGTGTAGATACATATAATTTATATAAAGTTCTCTTCTTATTTCTTCTTTTTCTCAGAGTATCCTACTTGGGTTAGATTTCTACCCTACCATAGGCACCTTTAAAAAAAGCCCACTCTTTTTCAAGGACATTTCTGTACATAACAAAGGTTCAGGTCGTAATCTGATTGCCTGAGGATTTTGTCAAAATCAAATGGCACTTTGAACTTTCTGTCTTTACAGTTCCATGGTTTTACGGTTTGGGTTTTATGAGAGTTTGCTTTTCTCCTCTTATTGGCTGATCTGTTGTGATGTTGTAAAGAAACACATATTTGCACACATCTGAGATCGCAAGAGCTTTGTCCTGTGATGAGATGGGAATGAACAAGAGACTATCTTAGTGTAATGCAGCCTGATGGTGCTACTCTAGTTGGGGACAGTTCTCTACAGATTGGAAAAGAAAATATATTCAGCAGTCAGTGTACACTGAGACATAAAAGTTGGTGTGCACAATATCTCATGGTCTGTCAAATAAATAGTATGTATTTTAAGAAGTCTCTAAATAAGCGTTGGAAATGATACATTTTAGCAGCTTCAGATGAACTATATAAGTCAGTCAAATAACATCCATCCTTTCTTCCTGCAAAAAAGGCAGGAGGTAAAGGGGAAAACTTTTAATATATGGTCATACAATAAAATGTCCTTTAAAATGTCCTTTGCAACCTCTGTAGTTTGACAACTGAAATTTCATTTATCTTGTAGCAAGTTCTGTATTCAGGAGGTTTTGTGAGTGAAAATAACTTTCTACAAAAAGCAGAAACAATACTAATAATGCAATTATTAATATTGCAATGCAAATTCTTTGGTTGAAACATAAGAATTCAGGGAAATATATATATGTTATGAACATTATTAGGCACCCTTAATTGTGAACATTGAGATCAAGGCTATGAGATATTGTAAGACATTAATACATAAGACATTATGTATGATGGACAATGAACAACAATATTTTATTCAACTATTTATATTTCAGTCATTCAAATAAGATTCCAGCGATGTTTTCAGAAACTTCGGGCTAGGATCTGACACTGTTGGTGACCTTGACAACTGTTTTACTTCATGGGCTGCTGCAATTAAATTGGAAGGGCTGCTTAGCAGCAGACTACAATAAGATAATGCTAGTTGTCATATCAAATAGCCATTCATCATAAACAGTAACATATTTTTAGTATTAATAAAGTACAGTATTTTTGGTTCCTCTCTTTAATGAGGTATGTTGAAGGAATGAAAGATCAAAGAAGTATTTTGAGAATGGTCTACTCCTCTATTGCTGTGGAACTAACTTTACATCAAGGCATAACTGGAACTAGATGTATTTTATATGATATATCTATAGTTTATGTATTTATAGGGGCATCTTTATACATTATTCCAGTATGCACAAAAACGCATTCAAATGCATGCATGACAATGTTAGAAGTTCTGGCCACAGACTTTGTGAAGATACATTTAGTTAGGCTATGACATGAACTTTGGACTTTTTCTGTCATCCTTTTTGTGTTGCAACTCTGTCACAGTAATAACCACGTTTGCAGTTGGAAGACAAAGCAGTGATTTGTTGTAACTGATTCTGTGAAATTAGAACATTAATCCTACTATTATTTTCCTGTTGTAGTTTTCCTCTAGCAAAGCAGATGAGCATGTTGGATTTCTCTTTGTATTTTGGAATTTTTTCTCCTCTCTGATTCTGTTAGTTCCAATGCTGCTTCATACAGTGGGGAGAAACATCTCTGGAGTTTCTCCAGAGGTGGTAGTTGCTCCAAAGTTAACCTATAGCGGTTCCGTGTGTTGATCTTGGCTGGATGCCAGATGCCCACCCAGGCACTCTCTCACTCCCCCTCCTCAACAGGACAGGGGGAGAAAATAAGATGAAAAAAATCCTAGGTTGAGATAAACACAGGGATATTACTTATCTATTACAGTCACGGGCAAAACAGATTCAACTTGGGAAAGACTGATTTAATTTATTGCCAAATAAAAATACAGTGGAATAGTGAGAAACAAAGACAAAACTAAAACCACTATCCCCTCACTGTCCCATACTCCCAGGCTCAACTTCACTCCTCCATTCCCAACTCTTCTACCTCCTCCCCCTCTAAGCCGTGCAGCCAGATGGGGAATGGGAGTTGTGGTCAATCCATAACACTCTATCTCTGCCACTTCTTCCTCTTCACACTCTTCCCCTGCTCCAGCATGGGGTCCCCGCCACAGGCTACAGTTCTTCATGAACTGCTCCAGTGTGGATCCTCCCCACAGGATACAGTCCTTCAGGAACGGACTGCTCCAGTGGGGGTCCCCCACAGGCTGCAGCTCCTGCCAGGAGCCTGCTCCAGCACGGGCTACCCACAGAGTCACAGCCTCCTTCAGACACATCCACCTGCTCCGGCGTGGGGTCCTCCAGGGGCTGCAGGGGAATCTCTGCTCCACTGTTAACGTCCATGGGCTGCAGGGGGACAGCCTGCCTCACCACGGTCTTCCCCAGGGAATCTCTGCTCCGGCGCCTGGAGCACCTCCTCACCCTCCTTCTTCACTGACCTTGGCGTCTACAGGGCTGTTTCTCTCACATTTTCTTACTACTGTCTCTCATGGTTGTTGTGCAGGTTTTTTTACCCTTTCTTAAATATGTTATCACAGAGGCACCACCATCAGCATGGCTGATGGGCTCAGCTTTGACCAGGGGTGGGTCTGCTTTGCAGTCTGCTGGAACTGGTAGTGTCCAGCATGGGCAGCCCTGGCCTCTCCTCACAGAGGCTACCCCTGCAGCCCCCCTGCTACCCAAACCTTGCCACTTAAATGGAATACAAATTTTACTGAGTAGTAATTTAAGATAGGCCCTAATTGTCCTTGAATAATGAAAACTTTAGGAGGAAAGAAGAAAATAGTATAAGTGACAACTTTTTAATTAATTATGAACACTGGAGAGTAAGAAATTCCATTTCTGGAGCATAGGTAGGCTACAAGGAGCTGAAGTCACATGCGGATTACACTGCTAAAACTATTCAAATTTAGGTAAAAATTGTGATTAAAATTGTTGCCAGTTTAGCAGTATTTTCAAAGTTGGAGGTGAACAATTGCACTCATATATTAGCATGCATTTAGTATGCCTACAAACAGCCATTGTGAGTACGCAAATCAGGTATTTATTCATGCATGTGACCTAGCAGAAGACTAGCTGGCTATTTGTTTATGCAAATACGTTGTTTATGCGTCCCTCAACTGGGAATTTGCACAAAAAATGGCCATGTGTTACTGTTTAAGCTAATTGTATATACCTAACTAAGCTTATGACTCTGAAAAATCAAAGAGAAGATCTTTTCCCCACAGTGCCTCAGATTAGAATGTGTGAACATCAGTGATATTGTTTTATAAGAATTTTCCTGAAAATTAACTTATGATATTTCTTGTGAGTTCTTATCCATTAAGTTTAGTTTAGGCTAAACTTCCAAGTTCATACGTTGTTCATATAAAACAGAAGGTCATATGCAAGCTGCCTGCGGTCTAAAAAGCTGCCAGAACCTGGTGTATTAGTAAGAGAACCATTCAAACATTTGCAGGTCATGAACATTTTCCGTAGCCCAATCTCTGGAAATAGCATTCTGTGAAATCCCAAAACAAGTTGCTGGAAGATATTTTTTTGATGTTAGAACTAGAGACATTAGGTAAATTTACGACCAATATTCATCTAAATCACTAAGCTGAGCCAAAACATATGATCTGTTGCTATTCTATGTGTCATTTTTGTCACAATAACAAATGTGCTGTATATACCTATGTTTGTGTATTAGATATGCCTTACCCAGGAAGTACTATCTCATGATACATTCTGCGTAAGGCTGGGACAAGATTTTCAAACTTGCATGACAAAGTCTAAGGAGAGGAAGCCTCGTCTATCATGACTTCTAAAATCTTACCAGAATGGTATTTTATTTTTGCAGCTTACCAGGAGTGTATGGAACACAAAGACAGACTGGATGGAGTTATTTCTTTCAATTAGAAGGACTATTTAATCAAATAAAAAGCTTTTTCATAAGACCACAAAAAAGATGCTGAGGCTAGCACTGAATTACAGTGAACTCCAGGTAGCCTACTGATGCAGTCTTTTGAATTGTGAACTTTTAAAATTTATAAAATAAATTCATAACTTGTTCCAATCAATGGAATGCATTCTGTGATAGATTTGTATCTTAGAACTACATTTGTTGTTTTGAGCCATGTTTCATAATTAATCAGCAGCCAGGTATACACATTACTCTGCCTTGTAAGAAACTAATCACAGTACTTATTTATATTAAGCTTCATCAGTTGTTCAACGTCTTCAAAGCTATGCGGGAAATGGTCATAGTAATTCTTTCAGCAATGTTTTGATTTGATTTGATTTGATATTCATTGATGATATGCAACTTTTGCACTTCTTAACTCACACACAGATATAGACTGCCATAATGTTAGCATTGGAGTGATTCCCCAGTAAGTTCTTCATGGTGAAGGGAAATGATATTTCTAGTCTATAACATGGTATATCTTAATAGTCAGTGGGTATATTATACAGTGAGTCCTGCACTGATACTTTTTTTTCCTTTTAACCTACATAAGGTACAATTGTAACAGAAATATTTCTTTTTGTGCCCTTCTTTAATGAAGATTTGGCTGAAGTAAAGGATTTCTCTGTGTTATAATACATTTTTCATCTACAAAATGTCACATTACTTCCTTCCATTTTGCATATATAGCAGGAAAAAAGCCAGGTTTGCTAAATTTATTTTACATGTGGATTTTTTATACAGATCTTGTGTTTTTTAATAATCCTTAGAGTTTGCCAATTTAAAAGATTCACATAATCTAGGAGTAAATGAGATCTTAACAGGAAAATTAAAGGATCTTCATTCATTGCAATTCATATAATTTTATGCAGAATGCCAGTTGACCTACATTTTGAAAGAGTAAGATAACTTGTTTCAAACTGTAGATAATATGTTTAGAAGCTTTTAGGTATCTTAGTAATACAGTATATTGAAGCCACTAATTCTTTAAATGAAAATAAACTGTAGAAATATCCACTCTAAGAAGATCCACTCAGAGAAAAGAGAAATACTGGAGTTAGGATTCCTTAGTTATAAATTTTCAAAAGAATGAGGAACAATCTGGGTTCAAAGTCCACTGGACTCACACAGATTTTTTTACTGGTTAGGTGTTTGACCCTAAGTCTGTAAGAATGTATTTTTGCATATTGAGATACGGGCATTATCATCTGAAAGTAGTCATATTTTTTCATGTGAAGCCTGAGAGATTCCTGCTTCTACACCATCTTTTAACCAGACTCTCAGATATCATGATGTCTAAGTCTTGAGGATTTTACCATGTGATTTTATTAGAATGACACTTTAAAATGGTAACTTAAATGTTTGTTCTCTGTTTTTTTTCATATAATGGTCTAATACTGTGAATCTATTTGCATTTGTGTAATAACCAGCCGGATTTCCTATTTCTCTCTTTTATTGTCAGTGATCAATAATTAAGACTACTGAAGGTCCCTCCAGCTAGCATATCGATTGTACAAAGGATCACAGAAAAGGGATCCTGGACTTGATCCTCTGTTAAATACTATAGGGAGTGGCAGCAGGAACCATAGTAAGAAAGAGGTAGGAATGTTTTAATTTTTTCATTGTAACAATACCAAAAAGAAATATCGCTGGTTACACATCATCCTCTTAGCCTAGCAAGATTTCTAGGGCTCTCTCCATTAATTTTGTATTTAGTTGTATAGCAATACCTTTTCTGAGATCATATATAAATTATGAAGGTGATTTAAGCTAACCTATTATACTTTGCAACCGAAATGGGCTAAGAACATCCACATGTTTACATCTCAGCTGATAAGTCACATCTTAAGTTGAACTGAACAAATTTTCTGCAACTATGTGAATGTAGCCCAGGAAGAGACAGTTCCAGCTCATAAGTTATTCAATAAAGCATGACTTGTGAAGAACAGTTCAGAAAGGATAGAAGTCTTTACCATTTGTACAGTGGGACGACTGATAAAGGAATACATTGTTTTTAACCTCCCAAAATGTAAGGCTAGTGAAAGACACTTGTTGTCTTAAGAGGAAAAGGCAGATGGATTAAGTAAATTCCAGCTTGATGTTGCTTATGCTTCATCTGAGCATTAGCATGCTTTCCTCTAGGTTTCTTTGATCTTTCTTTGTTTGCCTCAGGTTATTTCAAGACTTATGCTTGAAATGCTTCAGCATAGTCCACTGGAAAAGCAGTGTTGTGAATTTTTGCTCCTGCATACCTTTTCTTAGGAGTTGAAGCTGTACTGCAGTGCCTAAGACAAGCAGTACCACAGCCCATATGCTGTAACTGCAATCAGAAGCGGGTGAGAAGGCTAAATGCTTGGATTTTTAGTCAAGGACAGCTGCCAACACGGAGGTGCCATGCACCTCAACAGACAGCAACTCTGTTCTTTCTCAATCCCCACTGCTTCAGAAGAAGCATATTTTAACCATACATTGTGTAGGATCACTCTAACTCCTAACTCCTTTTTTTTTCCCTTGTTGTTTTAATAGCATGACATTTTCAAATGCTAATCAATGTGTGTGTTTACCACTACTCATATTTTACATAGCCAGTGCAAACTGACCTTTCTGCTGTGAAGTAAACAATGGGGAACGGGAGTTTTGGGTTTTCTTCCTGCATGTGAAATCTTTATTCAGATTCAAGAACAGATGCTTTAGTAAAATCTTCCGATCTGGGTGTGTCTGGGATAGGATTTAGCCAGTCACAGATACTTTAAGTGATGGGCAGGAATTTAATTTTTTCTTACATCCAAATTTATGTCAAAACCTTCTTCATTTCCATTGCGCATCACTAATGCTAGAACGGCATCAAACACATGGACACTCATGCACAGTTTTGCTTCTGTGGTGCCACAAGCAAAATGTGTAAAGAAATATCTGTGTGACTCAGAATTATTTGGCTTTAAGTCACTTTTATAGCCGTGACCCAATCCTCTGTTTCTTCTACTTTTTCTGCCGCACATTACCTGTGTGATCTTAGATTTATTACATTGTCTCACTGAGCCTCATGCCCTGTCTGTCAAACACTGTTAATGGTTCTTCTTGCCTCCCACATCTGTCCCGTTTGTTTTGATGGCAAGCAATTCAGAGAGGGGACTGTCGGGCACGGCATCTGCACAGCACTTAGCACAACAGGACCTCACTGTCTGAAATCTTGCATGCTTCTGGAATGCAATCAGTAAAGAGTGATATGTAATAAATCTTGCCTAAACCCTCCCAGAGGACTTACATTTTCTATTTCATTTTAAGCGGAGGCAGTGAAGGCACTGGCATTTAGTAGGAGAGACAAATTTTCTATCTGTAGAGCAAGCGACAAGAGATGCATTTTTCTCAGTCTAACATGTGCCTCACCTCTGGCTTGGAGGATTGACTTTTCTGGGTTGAAGGGCAGTTTATTTTCAAGGCTCATTCAGCCTTGGCCTCTCAGCCATGGTTGCAATCAAAGATGTCAATCAGCATTAGCTGTAATTGTTTTATGATAGAGAACTGGAATGAGGCCACCAATTCATTTCCTATAGGCCACAAGGCAGCCATCTAATTGTCACAATTTTCAATCATTGCTGACCTCAGGCAATTTCATGCCGTTATCTAGAGGTAAAAAGCTCCCTATGTCATTACCTGGCAATGAAGCCATTTACGCCTTCAAATTCTCACTTCTGAAAAGATCTTTGGCCTGCCTATGCTTTCTCATGTGCTTATGGCAGCTGTTTAACACAACAACAGAGAAGCGTGATCAGAGAGGCCCAGGTTTAGTTGGTCCAGCTGCCACCTGCCTCTTTGCACAGCTTTTTTCTGCTGTGTGGCCTGAGGAACCATAGTGGCTTTAAGCCATCTGAATCTCACCCAAAGAGGGAGTTAATATTTACAAAAACATTTCAGCAAGTAACTGCAGATTTTTTATTGCTGTTTTGGGGACTGGTATTCCAGAAGCATAGAGATCATTTGCAGGCCTCTTTCCATTAACTCGATACTAGCTTGATAGTAACTCGATATTGGCTTGATATTGTATTTGGGAGCATTTTCTCTTTTGGGAGTGAGGGGAAGGTTTTGTATGGCTTTTTAATTTTTTTCGCAGTGAAATGTTTGCTGAATGGTTGCTTTTGCATTTAGTTTTCCATTTTACTTAGAAAGGTGTTTGAAAAACTCATAGAAAATTTCATTGAGAGACACTCTTGAACACAACCCATGATATTGTCATTTTATTTCCAGTTCCTCTATTGTATTTATATGACGCAGCTATCAAGATTTCCTAAACATAAATTCATTGTTTTCAAGGGTAGAGATGCTGGTATCTCTGGCTACATTTACTAGTATTTTATTGCACAAAGAGATCCAATAAAATGAAAAAGAATGGCTTGAGAAGGAAGATACTTTTCTGTGGAAGTAAACATAGCAGGATTTGAGCTTCAGATTATTTTGGATAAAAAGACAGACTACAGTCAAAATTATATTTTCCTTTTTTTGTGTAACAGAGAAAAAGAAATCCAACTTAATAAAGCCTCAGAACATCTGAGGCTGATTTTATATGTGTATGTATATTCCAGCCTATCATTATTTTAGGTCAATATTTTGTCTCTCTTATGAGTAATAAAAATAAGAGTACAACAGTATTGTAGGAACTCTTGTGAGAAACTAGAATGTCATAATGATTTTCTCTGGTTTGTTAAATTAACATAAACATGATTTCAGACATAACACCATGTTGTTCTTCTATCTACTTTTTTTTTTGTTTTACATAATGTACCAAACAGGTAACAGTAAAAAATAATTAATATCACAGTAAGAACAAAACAACCCTGCCAAGAAAATAGTTTTAAGTCGAAGTCTCTGGTTTGCAACACCAAAAATTACTGAAATATTCTTTGAAAGAAGTAAGCTACATTTGTCTCAGCAAATGTTTAAATAGCTGGAAGGGAGTAGGCAGGGAGGTACTAATCCACCGGTTATAGATGCTAGGAGAATACAACTGCAGATAGTATCCTTCCTTGTTTTTTTCCTACAGCCACTTCCAGAGAGAGAATAGTGGACTTGGAAGTACCACTGGGCTGACCTAGTAGGATACTTTCAGGGTACAGGAAACAGAACCTTTTGAAGACTTCTCACCACTAGCTTCTAAAATGAAAGTACAGATTTACTTGATTTATTTTAATGCATTTTATTAGGTCAAAATATTCTACTTCTATATATTACTTTGCCTTTTCTCCACTCCACAGAGATGCCATCTCCTTTTGTAATTTATTGTCTTGAATTTCAGATTTTCTTTGCCTTTAGGCATGAGCTACTCTTTAAAAAAAAGCAGCAGGATGAAAACAAGAAACCAACCTTAGACCTTATTAGAGCATAAATAGGCGTAAGCTTGTTGTCTAATAGCTCTGCCCACTGAAATTGAACTTTTGCAGCCAAGCAGATATGCCACAATACAGCATTTAGAGTATTAAAAGCGTTTGTGATTGGAAAACTAAGTTATATATTTATTTTAAAAATATTTACTGCCTTATCGCAGAATAGATTTTTTTATATCTTTTGGTGGAAAAACAGAAACTCCAACTACGTTCTCCTTAATCTTATAAAGTGCTGAATGATTTCTGGTTGACAGAGATGGATGAGGAGCCAGAAATCAGATTAAACAGTATTTTTCGTGACTCCAATCACTCTCTGTCTAGTCCTTTTCTTTCTTTTACTTTCTCTTTACTTTGTTCTCTGTCAGATGCATGGAAATTGAAAGCTGGATGGCTTTTCTTGAACCAAAACTTTTAAGAAGTATAAGCATCTTTAAGTATCACTGTATTTTGAGTGGCTGAAGAGTGAGAAAAGACTATGAATTCAGCTTTTCTGTCCTTTTTAAGAGAATAAAAAGGATTTCTATTGATTTCATCAGCAAGATGTTCAGAAGTCTCTGATACAGTAGCACAATACAACCACAAATGGGAACAAGAAATGCTCATTTTCCTCCCTCAAGCCTTATCCTTTGAAAGTTCTCCTTGCTTGCAACTTGAACAGTACTTTTGAGAACAATCTCTGGAATGGAACTGAACTCTAGCTCAGGAAACTCATACTGGTTTAGATTAAGGATCTGCTAAAGAACATCTTTATTAATAATTATAAAATGAGAAAGACTAGGAGGAATGATAGGGAGACTATCTTTACTATGTCACCCGGATCTCAGGAATGCATAGGTAGTCTTGGCAGTGACCTGAGCAAAAATGGCAGTGTGCTTTGTAATGCTGGCCTAAGTCATGCTCACTTAAGCTTTCCATCCTGTGTCTTTTCTGGCCTGTTAGCCTGACTGTTGCATCATTTATTATTAAAGAATCTCTGGGGCTGCAAGTGCCTAAGACTTCAAGCCTGAGAATTTTAGTTAACATCCCTGATTTCCACCCATATAGTCAAGACCTGTCACTCCTAGGTTGAAAGACTCCTTCCATGATTTCAGCATTAATTTAGCTGAGCTCAGTAGCAACACAGTATCTGTACACAAAAAGATGTCTGACCCAGGAACCATGTTTTGCACTAGGAAGGTCGTCAGTTTCCTTGTCAGGACTGAAAGGAAATGTATTTGTTGCTTCCCTTACCTTTATTTTACCTTCTACAAACATAAAAATTCCACCAGCCGTGGGTGAAAAATGGACTCTTCTCCTCGCAATGCAGTGATGATTAGACTTCCATTCTGATAGCACGGACTGAGCTTCAGAAAAAGAGATCCTTCTGCTACTTATTTAAGAAAATAGGCCTGATGCTTTACATTTTGCTATTTATGCAGTCCTTTATACCCAGATAAAAGCAGGTATAAAATGTAATCAGTTCAGTCTTGTTCTCTTACATCTGCTTTGTACAGGCATAAATCATGCATGAGTTGCTTAGTAGTGAAGAATCTGAAATATCTATGTTTTACGAAGTTTGGTAGTTTCCTGTGAGTCAAAGCTAGGCTGGGAGAAAAAACCTATTAGTCCGAACAGTGGGGAAAAAAACAGTACTTCAAGGAACTCCAAGCAGGTAATTGTTGCAATCTGTTGTGTAATGTATCTGATAAGCTTTGTCAACAGTGATCTGAAACTTCACCTCCCCAAGTTCTCAGTCCTCTGGCATTCATCCTCTCTGTCCTGGGACAACATTAGCCACCACCTTCCTTGGCCTCCCCATGGACAAAACAGATTAGAAGTGGATGAATGTGCTGCTGAAAACCTTTCCCCTCTGCTCTTTCAAGTAGCACAAGACAAACATAGGTGACACAGTACGAGTTATTGCCATACAAGTCACAGATTTCCTGGGGATATGTATGACCACAGTCTGTTCTACTTCTCACATGTGCAAAAGTTAATTTTGAAGAGTGGGAGGTGAACCAAGGGAGAGGAAAGGGGAGGGCAGAGTCTCAGTCTTCCTTTGGTGTCTCTTTCATGGAAGTTGCTGAGCTTCATAGCTCATAAAATATTCATCACATTGTTTGAAGAGTAAAACAACATGTATGTGTCTGCTCCCAGCCTTTAGGAAAGAGAGAAATTCCTCCTGGATATGATTTATATTCATTGTGTAAGCTTTCGTGTGGTTGGTAAGTCAGTGACAATAAAGATGGGGTCGAAAAATGGTTTGAAAAAGATGTTCTGTGTTGTAGCTCACAGCTCTCATCGTGCTGCAGAAATCTGATTTGTTTTCATACTTCACTAACAAGACTCTCTGGTGAGATGGATGTTAATCTTCACAGACTGCTCTTCCCCTGGAAAAAAAATATTTCTAGAAGATATTTTTTAACGAACTATAGGAGCAGCATATCCTTATCTATGCCTCATATTAAAATGAAGGCAGCCAACTTCTTAAGACTATTTTACTGCACGTATTAAAGAGAAACAAGCACTCAAAAATAAGGAGTGCTTGCAAAATATTCATATAGGTTACTACCTTTCAATTCCAAAATTTTTCTTCCGGCTCCCCTTCTGCTCCCTCCTGCTAGGGAGAGGAGGAGGAACAAGGAGGTCTCAGAAGCAGTGGTGAGTGAAGCAGTAGCACCTTCCCACAACTTCCTTGCTTGTTGCTCAGTCCTCATCATACACACAAGCTCTTGTCTTGCAGCAGCTCCAGATCTTTCATAATTTCTTTAGTAATGCAGTCTTGTTTGTTTTGTTGGTTGTCTGTGCTGGCCAGTTAAATTTCCTTCATGTGAAAATAAAGATGCTCTTGAGTTTTTAAAACCAGTCACTTTTAAAGATAAGCTCCAATATTTTGTAAATTTTGTCTTTGTTGATTATCTGCTATACTATGCTAGGTCATCTTGCTTTAGGAAAAGCTCACTGAAGTTAGTGAAAAAATCCAGGTGACCCCATACTTTTAATCATGCCCTTAATCTTCTATTGCAAGCAGTGCCTCATTCTGTCCCTAATCCTGGGATAATTAACATAACTCTTTTTTTGCATCATTTAGCATCTGTCATCCTTCAAACTTCTCCCCCCAAAATCTGTTTTACTCTGGAGGCTAACTCGTTTTTTGAGGCTAAATCTAGGTCTCCTCTCCTAGTTAAAAAGTATTTTCAAATGACAAAGATGTCTCCTAAAGATCACCATTGCATCACAGCTGTATATTTGGTGACATAAAATCAAGTGGTTCTTGTGTCAGTACCACTCACTCTAATGACACATGACATAAGTTGACCTATGGCACGGTTAGTATCAGTGACATGGCTTGGGAATATGATTTCTGGTGGTGTCTGTTTTTTCTAGCCGTTCCTCATGGTCACCATGGCTACCTCAGTACTGTTCAGGGAGATTTTCAGGGTGGTGAGATGGTTCCAACCTATGGTCATCCTGGAACAGAGGAAGCATAAAATTCTTCTGTGCTCATTTTCACTGTCAGACAGCTGCTATTCTAGTTTTATTCTTCCATTGTAATTGGAATTACAGAGATGCTTGCTTTGAGAAAACTAATTCTGTGCAGGTGTAAATACTCAGTATTAACTGTTAGGCGATAATAATTCTAACTGAAAATGTGGTGTTGGGGAGAAAGGAGAAGACATAGTGCTCGGATGATATGAAAGAATCAGAGTCTATACAGTTTGGGGGCTTTAAAAATAAGACAAAAACAACTGCCTGCTTCAGAAACGTTTCTGCTTTGTGTTACTTTTTATACCTTTTTCATGTAGTATACTGGTATTTGTACTGTCGTCATACCTTGGCCATGGTCCAGGACTCTCTTATACTAGGTGGTATATAAGAAAAAAATAAGAACTCTCTTTCCCGTGGTGTTTACAGTGTATGTTTAAGATGAGACAACAGTTGAAAAGAGACATGCTGGGGGAATACAAGACAGTGAGGCACTCCTGATCAATACACTAGGCAGTGATCTCAGCGGTACCTAATTGATGGTAATGTTTCGTGCAAGCACCACAACAAAAGAGAGTTTTAAGGAGGCTTTGAAAGTGTTTATAGGCAGTTCTTAATTTATGAGAGAAAGCATAGGAAGAGATGTACATCTATTATATAGAGATGAATCCATAAGTGGGGAGATGATAATTATGTTGCATTAAAACAATTTTCTGTAGTGCTAGGGCAGTGCAACAGGCAATCTGAACTGAAATATTCTCCAGGTAGCACTAACTATAGAGGGCCTTGGCATAATAATTTTTTAAGCTTTCAGAGTTTTATGGGACATCAAAGGTTACAGAGACCACCTCATCTGGTCTTTTTTGTAGAAAGCCCTGTCAGCTGCAGAATACCTGAAAGGCTCTGCAAGCTCTTCTGCCTGAAGACAGGCTGACATTATGCTCTTTATTCTAGAATTTCACTGAAGTGGTATGCCCATGAGTCAATTTTCTTATGTATAACCACAAAATGGGAGAAACATGGTTCCATTTTCAGCCAAAGGGGCAGATCTCTAGTTTCAGAATAATGGGTTTAGTGACAGTAATTGATTAAAAAAACCCTCAAACATTTATATAAAAGAAAAAATACAGCATAAAGAACTTGGCGTGCTTTTTGTTTAGGGTAAGAAAGAAAGAAAAACTTCTCAGGTCAAAGTAGCTGAAAATATTGCCGTGACTCTATGTTGTATCCTCAAAGAAGAATCAAGAAGTCAAGAATCATGTGTTAATTGTATACTGATGAAAAAAATAGATCATAGAATCATAGAATCACAGAATCATAGAATGGTTTGGGTTGGAAGAGACCTTCAAAGATCATCTAGTCCAACCCCCCTGCCATGGGCAGAGATATCTTTCACTAGATCAGGTTGCTTAAAGCCCTGTCCAACCTGACCTTGAACACTTCCAGGGACGGGGCAGCCACAACTTCTCTGGGCAACCTGTTCCAGTGTTGCCACACTCATCATGAAAAATG
Source organism: Gymnogyps californianus (assembly GCF_018139145.2). Classification (NCBI taxonomy): domain Eukaryota; kingdom Metazoa; phylum Chordata; class Aves; order Accipitriformes; family Cathartidae; genus Gymnogyps; species Gymnogyps californianus. Next base: position 13,813,087 of record NC_059500.1, on the reverse strand, counting down.
TCTTCCTTATCCAATCTAAATCTACCCTTTTTCAGTTTAAGACCATTGCCCATTGTCCTGTCACTGCAGGCCTTGGTAAAAAGTCTTTCTCCATCTTTGATATAAGCCCTCTTTAAATATTGAAAGGCTGCAGGATTATATCCCTTTTTTTCTCAGCAAAACCGTCCAAACAACAATTTTATGGAAAATGTGCATGCTAATTTTTTTCTTAGTGCTTAACTGGTTTACAGCTACGTCTGAGTGACAGCCTTTGGGAAGCTTCATTTCTATAGGATAGATATAGTAGAAAAAAGAGGCTCCTATTCCTATGGTGGTTGAAGTGCAACTTTAAAGGCATCAAGCTCAACAAAATAAGACACCTTTGTCACTTAATGTCAAAATTCATATACTTCTCCACTAATATTTGCTCCATACTGAGATTTGGTAAGCAGCTTATTCAATATCAGTGCAACTTTTTCACCTGGAAAAATATTAAAAAGTGTACTGAGACTTCTGAACTTCAACACTAAATTTTGGAGCTGCTGGCAGTACTACTGTTATCACAGAAAAACTGAAATTGTTTTCCAGCTGATGCTTGAAAACAATTCAGTTACACTTCCAGGAGTGGTGGGGGTTTTGTGGGTTTTTTTGCTGTATGCTAAGGTGAAAATTTTTCTACCATACCCATTAAACACTTTAAAAATAACTGACGGTATTATAAAGAGAAGAGAGGGAAAAACATTCGTTTTATTAAAGACAGATATTTATTCTTCCTATTTGAAGCTCAATTTAAATGTGCTGCTTTCTTTGAATAAAAAATAAAAAGCCAATTTAATGTTAATTATCAGGGAAGAATTTTTATTTCAGACTGAAAGAATTATAGCTCATTTTTTCTTTAATAGGAACAGTAAGTAAAAATAATTATTCATGCATGCTTGCCATCTCATTAGGCATTTGATGTAAAAAAATCTCCAATAAAAACTCTAAGTAGGTGGGTTTTTTTTTTCTTTTTGCAAGGTTAGACTGAATAAGGTTTATTATTTCCATTAGGCCTTAGAATTTGATTATTCAATCAACCTACTTCAATCCAGGAAGTCACTTATGGTCCATTAATTTAGTGATGCTCCTTGGTTTGTGCCATGATTGTTTAAAGAAAAAAAATGTTCTAATTAAAAAAAAAAAAAAGATTGTTAGTCGCTTCCAGCTTCACTTTCTTCCCTGGCTTGTGTCACTTGCGGCAAACCTTACATGCAGAGGAGAGGGAGAATCCTAAAGAATATAAGACAGAAGAGCCAGAGCATACTGGTATTTTTCCTTGAGCAAATATCAGTCTGCTCAATATTATCAAGGGTAAATTAGTAATTTTTTTCTTTACATTTAAAAGCACCTTTTTAATAATTTCTGCAGTCTTGAAGAGTTGTCCTGGAAAGTGACTTACTTCTCTGCACCTTGTCTGAAGAAGAGCTTACAATGGGACTGTAGGAATATTAGGAGAGTTCTTACCTACCAATTCCCAAACTCTTTGTGATCGGTTAGCATGGGCCTAAAATCTTTATAAGGGAACACAAATAAGCTTTACTTTAGATAGCTGAGATACAGGGTTCAGCCACTCCCCTGCATGCTTAAGACTTGTTTTTTCAAAGGTCCTTGAAGTGGCTAATTCCTGCTAAAACCAATAAAAAGTTCAGTGCCTAAATAATCTTGTAGAACTGTTCCAATGAGGCTATGAAATGCAGAATCATGGATTATATAGCCTGACCTCAGTAGGCTGTTGTTGTATACTAATAGCAACACTTGGAATATCCATTTATAGCATTTATGGTCACTTAACGTAGATTTATTCCAAGGGAAATGGACAGCACAGTGCTGAGGGCAACAGAAATTTTGGGAGTCCCTGCTATGGTTACAACAGGAGACCTGAGAGGGATCCCTAACCTGCTTTTGTGTCTTGAGATACAGCTAAGCCCTTCTACCATAGGAAGTAAATGTGCTGAAGCTGCCAGTAGCTTTTGTTGATTCTCTGAAGTCTGGGATGGGGACGCGATGAGGAAGTGGGGTAAATAAACTCTTGTGGTCACTCTCCACTTGCCTGTTGCACACCTCTGGGGACCCTTCAATACAGTTTAATTCTGCTTGCACTGAAAGCAAGAGCTGAATAAATACTACGGTCTAAAATCAAAGTGCTGAAGGGTATGTAAGCTCTCATGTGAATCATAAGCACGATAAAAGATGTTGCGGTTGGAAAGAGTTCAGCTATGACATATTGCTGTGCTGGACTGCTAAGTAAACTAACTAGCTGAACAAAGCCTGAGTGTTGATAATTGACACTTTAAAGTAAACAGCTTTAGCCAAGTTAGTGTTTTGTTCCTGATTCTGTGATTATGAACATGTTAAAATTTAGGGTCATGGATTTTGGCTTATTCAGGGACCTGATTGGTCCTGGAGGACAAAGCTGGTTGATCTTCAAGGACAGCCTCTTCAGAGCACAAGAATGGTTCATCTCAATATGTGAAAAGTTGAGCAAGTGTGGCAGAAAAAGCTAGCATGGATGAACATGGAGCTTCTGAGCTCAAACACATAAAAGACACACAGTAGGTGGGGATGGACTTCTCTGTAAAAGGAAGTCTAATGAAAATGTGGGCCCATTGCTACATGGGGCAAGGGAATTAATGACCAAAGACATGGAGATGGCGGAGGTACTTTTTTGCCTCAGTTTTCACTGGTAAGATCTGCCCTCAAGCCAGCCAAGTCCCTGAGCCTCCTAGTCTGTGGGACCAGACAGAATGCACCAAAGGAAGCTGGCTGGTGTCTTTGCAGGGCTGCTGTCTATCATCTTCAAAGGATTGTGGCTTCATTTCTGATGCCTGAAAAAAGGCAAACATTGCACCCATCTTCAAAAAGAGTAAGAAGGAGAATCCATGTTATACAGGTAGGTCAGCCTCCCCTTAGTCCCTGGGAAGGGTCTTGATGTAGCCTGACTTTAGCAAGGCCTTTGCCACAGTATCCCAGAGTTTCCTTATCACTAAATTGGTGAGATCTGGTTTGGATAGGTGAATGAGAAGGTGGGTGAGAAGTTGGCTGGATGCACAGGCTCAAAGGGCTGTGATCAGTAGTGCAAAGTCCAGCTGACAGACAGTAACTAGTGGCGTCTAGTGGCTGAAATGATGCTGTGTCCATGCAGTTTACTGCCTTCATTAACAACCTAGATGATGGGAGAGAAGGCACTCCTAGGTAGTTTGTGGATGACACCAGACTGGGGGGAGCTGATGGGAATCCCATGGCATTCCCCTAAGGCCAAGGCAAAGGTTTTTTTGCATCAGGAATGCAAAACAGGCTGGAGCCTCCCTGCAGCAGGACAGGCTGGGGTCAACCAGCCAGGAAGAGCTCTGCAGAAAAGGCCCTAGAGGCCTTGGAAGGCAGCAAGTTGCCAGGAGGCAGCAGTGCACCCAGGCAGCAAAGCAGCCCCTGCACCAGGGAATGCACCAGCAAGGGTGCAGCCAGTGGGGCCAGGCAATGATCCTGCACCACTGCTCAGCAACAGTGAGACCACACCAGGTCTAGGTTCGGGCTCCTAGTACAAGACAAACCCTGATATGCAGGAGTGAATCCAGCAGAAGGTCCCTACGATGGTCAGGGCTGGAGCACAGGGCAAACAAGGAGAGGCTGAGGGCTGGGTTAGTCCAGAAAACAATGGCTCACATGATTAATACAAAGAAATATGTCATGTCATATACATAATAATCTAATAACATTTCTGAAAGAGTAGACAGAACCAATGTGTGTGTGTGTTATACTATTATTATTTTACTTGATATGAACAAAAAATCTTCACAAAGGGGATAAAAAGATAAATCAACTACCAAAGGCATTCTGGTGATTTGTTTGGTATATAACCTTGCTGAAGTCAGAGTATACAGCACCCAGTGGCATCCCCTCACCCAAAGTACCAGCCTTCTCACAAGGCAGTCAAGTTGGTGAGGCAGGATTTGCCCTTGGTAAATCCATTCTGGCTGCTCCCAGTCACCTTGTCCCTTGTAGCTGCAAACGTCTGCAGAGGGATTCACTCCATCCCCTTCCCAGGAACTGGGATGAGGCTGAGCTACTGGTCTGTAGTTCCCCAGATCCTTCTTTTACCCTTCTTCAACATCGGTGTGATGTTTGTTTTCTTCACTTTTTTGATCAGGTACAACTTTATGCTGAATAGGAAGCAAACTGGAATGTAAGGTGATAATTTTGGAAAGGGGGTTAAATGTACTTTCTTCCTTTTAAGAAGTTGAGGAGAACAAATTTTCCAAGTTTCTTGTAGAGTGTGGCTTGGGGGTGGGGGGGTATGTATTTCACTAGTCTTGTCCCTGCTACATCCTCACTTCATTTGGACTATTTTGGAAGGTATGTTTAAACACGAGAGGAAACCTGTTGTTTTGAAAATTGGGATTTGATTCAATGCCTTCACAGATCAGGACTGTTGCTCCCTCTTTTTTTTAGAAAGTCTCCATCAGTTGATCCTTTTATGTTCTGAATCAGAGTTTGCTTTCCTGATCTAATTAGTCCCACATCCTTCTAGAGCACCTTGCTGGCTTGATGGCAGTATTGCAGCTAAAACAGAGACTGTCATAGTTTTTAGTCCAAGCCTTGATGTTCAGGGGATAGAGATTTCAAACAGCGTTGACATAAATCAAATCTCGACTTCTGTCATATCATTGAAAGGGTATCAGAATTCATCACTAGCCTTTGGATCTGATCTTGTATTAAAATGGATCTTAAAACCTTCCTGGAACTCTGTAAAGAAATTTCATGCTCTACAGATGAACAGTTAAGAATGATCTTGGTTGAGGGAAGAAAAGTTATTTTGATTTCTTGGATTTTTAATCCTACCTTGCTTCCGTTTTTTTATTGGTATACCACTAAATTAAAGAACTAAACTGTAGTGCACACATTTTAGCCATGATTAAGTGAAATATTGATTCTTTAGCAAATATCTCCCCATCCATGCATGTGCATATATATGACAAAATTTTAGTTATCGTCAACCTTGAGAAACCTGTATGAATAGAATGAAACATGTCACAGACTCACTATGAACATGACATTTTTGATCTTTGTGCTGTTGTTGACAATGAGCCCTGCTTTTTGTTGAGAGTTAATGGGCTTATAATAAAAAAGAAAAAATTTGCTTGTGCTTGCTTAATGTTGGTGTCTTCCTGCAGTTACAGTTGAAGTGTTTTCTGTGTCAATGAATCAAAATTGACATAAGCAGCAAGACTGCAACAGTCTTCATTTTGCTTATTCAATGTGTCTCAGCTGTGGTCTTAATAAACCACTGTTGGGAATGACAAAGAGTTTCTCATGATTGAATCTAAAGCAGCAACTGGGAGTTTGTCTTCATTCTTTGCACTGAGGAATGGTGTTGGTGTAGAGAAGTCAAACTTTCTTAATGTCCAGTATATATTATAAAAAGCATTCTAGTTCATCAGCACTCATGCCAGCCTTAGTCATTCTTCATGCATTTGGCTTATGACCAGTGCACAGGCAGTTGGGTAGCTCATAACCTGGCCTAGTATTAGGACACAATAGAAAGATTCTTGCCAGAGCTACGCAAATGGTAGGCTCCTGTCCAGATCCAATTAAAGTGTATTTTGCAGACTTCACCAAGCTCCTGGATGCCCTGTCTCCTCTGTTCCTTTTCAGGAGGCAGCTGCAGGTGGCTTGATGCTGCGCTTAGATGTGCAGGTTTTATGCAATGTTTGGGCTTCGTATCAGAGCAAAAGCTGCTGTACTGCTTCTTACAGGGCATCCTATTAAAATTATTTGTCTGACTATAAGTAGGCATAATGCAGCATTCATTTGTTCTTCTACCCACCATCTTTTTTATTAGAAAAATACTGTACCTCACCCGCTCTATGTTTTGCAGCTAAGTATCTTGACGTTACAGTACTGCCTGTTGCTTTATCAGTATCCTGCTAGGCCAGACAAGGAAGTTGCTGTTTAAAGTTACTCCCCCAAGTGCAGTTTGGAACTGCTGTTAGGTTATCAGAGAGTAGAACCAAATTAAAACTGCTTTCATTTCAGCTTCTTTGCAAAACTCTCTGAAAAACAGAGTAGAATTTGTGAAACCACAGAGGTGAGTGGCTGCAGATGTGATTTCAAAGGTGCTGTGGGGAACATGATTGTACTACTCAAAGGTGGGAGTTTAACAAACCGATGTCATAGGACGGCAAGTGACCATTGCTGCTGTGATTAGCTGTGTTAGGAGGGAAAAAAGAAGGGTTTTTTATTTTCACTCTCTGGTTAGATGTTCTATTTAGCTAATGCTCTAAGGATTTTAAAATGCAGGTCAACAGCTTGTCTGCTGTGCAGTAATTATATTTCTCTTGCATGAACCAGTTTGTTGGTTGTCTTAAACAGCTGAACAAGAAGGTTTTTCTTGCTTGTACACGACCTAGTACCTATAAGCACATAGATGCTGCTGAGGAGGATGACTGATGACATACTGTTGTAACAGCAATGATTGTAGACAGATCTATCTGTGAAGCAGTGCATGAGGACAGTGTAAATCTCTTGAAGCTTTTAAAATTAAACCATATGTAGTGCATGTTTCACGGGAACAGTGCTTATTTAAAAACCATTCACTCCCCAGAACAGCATGAGCAATTCATCTACAGGCTAGCAATGTTGTACCTGTTGTTGCTTTTTAGACAGAAGATCAATAAATGTGAGTAACTTGAAAAACTAACTACCTTTTGATGCCCACTGTTGGGGAGAGTCAGAGAATTGACTTTGAATTGAGGGAATCACAGGAGAAGTTGGTAGCTGTCTTTATTCATTACTGGTGTCAGTGGGCAGCATCTAGGGTAGACATACTTGGGAAATAATGATGCTTTATGCAACCATTCCCACCTGCAGTGTCAAGGCTCTGCTTCATGTAGCTCATTTATGTCTCGTAAGTGAAAAAAGTTGTCCCAAATTGCTTCTTTCTTACGAGTAAACAGCTAGAACACCTTTTGGCGATCAATACCTTTCTTCAGCACCAGATGAGAGACAAAATAGAACCTATTAAGGATGCATGAAAATAAATTGGTAGCACATCTCTATACTTGTAAAACTGACCTTTCTAATAGCACATCATTCCAGGGAAGCATCCATTTGCAGCTTGGTACCATAAATTGACCTGCCTCTGGTATTTTTGTTTCTTTATGTGGGATTTTGATTTTTAAAAAAATTCTTTGGGATTACTGTTACTGTTTTCATTGGGAGCTGCTAAATGTTCAGTATTTTTGAAAATTTTGGTCTACCAAGGCAGTACTGTGAAAGAGAATCGGAACTCACGTTTTACACTGGTGTAGACTATTTCTTATAACTGCTTTGTAATACCCTGTGCAGCATAATCAATAGATAACTCATTTTAAAAAAATCTCTTATATTAGTATTGTATATTCTCTATCCTGTTATAATACTTGTTAACATGTTTTTGATAGGGGTCGATTAATATAAAATACAGGCAATTAGTATATGATATAATGACACAACCCATTCTGCCCTATACATTTGGGATATTATACAATGTTGTAATAATTTTTTTTATATGTAGTGAACTAGTAGTTTTTAACCGGAGTGAGGGACACACTGGGGAAAACAACAAAGGAACTGTTGTTCTAAACCAAAACTTTAATAAAAAGTAAAAAAATTGAAGATAATCAATTGTATTTCAGTCTCACTGGCAACTCTCCTAACTTAGCAAGACTCCTAACAAAAGGCTGAAGCTGCTTGTTCAATTACATGTCTTGGAAAAGAAAAGACACTCATTTGTGATTGTGCATGCAGTTTATTATTATTTCTTTGTTGCATGTTCCCTCGGTGTGCTCCCAAGTGCAGTTTAGAAGTGAATGGGGAATCCTTGCTTTGCTGAATTCCGTTGTAATTTTGCCACTGGCTTCAGTGAGGAAGTGTGTCACTGGTTTTACCAAAAGAACACAACTGTCAAATCTGATTAATGAGATTTCACTTTGACTTTTGCTAGGATGCATATATCCCAGCATGTATAAGGATTGTGAAAACAGGGCCTGGATTTTCACCATAAATACAGTAGTAATGGCAATCTCCCTAACAGAAATGCATGTGATCAAAGTGATAATGTTGCTGAAATTACAGTGAAGCATGACATTGGTAAGTCAAATGTATAATCCAAAAAACATCAAGTACAGGCAGAAAGTATTATTGTCTCTGCATATAGCGTAAATGAGGCTATTATTGATGTTCATGGTTCAAAAAAGTTGCTAAAAACAATGGAAAAGATTCAGAGAAAGGCTACAGGAATAAGTGATGGAGTTAAGAGCTTACCTTGTTTTTCACCTCCAGATGTAATATAAGAAATAAAATGACATATGGCTACATGAATGTATCTTGGAGAAATATTTGTATTACAAATAGACAAAATTTTGTCTGTTTTGTCTTAATAGACAAAAAGGTAGAAAATAGCATCCAGTACATTTAGAATAGAAACTACTTTTAATGCTAGTGATAGTTAACAATAATTAATATCAATGATAACATAATGACTTAATAGGGAATGATGCTGGTCATTCGATTATGTGAAATTTTTCTTGGAAGACTGTGCTTTTATAAAAAATAGTCTGCAGTTTAAAACAAATAAGGAGTCTAATGTGCAAATTACTAGAAGGCTTTTGGTATGCTGGAAGTGAGCAAGGTCATAATACATGTATTCTATTAAGGTAACTACTAACTGACATATATAGGGTTTTTTGGGTTTGGTAACACTTGGTACTTTGAAAATACAGTATTTTGCAAATGATTTATCACAAAAAATTATACTGTGAACTGTTTCAAAGTTAGTTCTTCCATCTTCCGAATTCTCTATACCTGTTGCATGTGGTGTTATAAATAATATCAAATATTGAAATAATTATTTTGATAAAATTCATACATTTAAGTCTACCGTTGATATTCCAAAATTACTTTAATATTCCCATATGCAGGTGGAAACAGCTTGAATTTTAAAATGGTGTAAAACAATCAAAAAAATCTTCACAGAAAAATATTTGTGAAGAACTACATCATTTGCCCCTCACACTATTTTTTGAAAATAAAGGTAGTCACCATCAGATTGCTTGGTAACATTTGAATATTCTTGGTTGCTTTTGGATTAAAAGGAGGCATTATGTCAACTTAAATGATATCCAGGTTTTTATTTGACAGAGAGAAAGAACATTGGCTGTTTTTAACACACGGAAATTTGGTATATGCTATTTTTAGGAAAAAAACCCGAAACAACAAAATCCAGAAATCTAATTCAGGCTTAACATTAGAATGGCATCTATTGTTTATCAGCTATTGTTGAAGTTAGTTATATACATTTTTCTGGAGTTGTGTATATCAGAAAAAAATGTTAATAACCATGTCACAGCTTCAGATAGTACAGAGTCTATCTAAATGTCATGTGAGCATAGATTTTTAAAAATCTTTTAAAAAGAAATATAGCATTTTTTCTTCTATGAAAACAAGAAAAGAAAATAGCAGCCTAAATCATAAGAAAAGAAAAGACCATAAAATTATGGAGGGTGCTTGTTATTTTGGAATAGTTGTGTTTGGTACACTATTGGATTATATTTATTTGGTATTATTATGGTTATAGCTATGCTTATTAAAATATTGTAATCCTTTGGTGGAATGACTTTCAGAGATATCTATAAGACAAATATTGTTACATATTCATTTCTGCATATAAACATATTAAATATAACAAAAAGTAAATGAAAATAAAAAGATTAAAAAGTCCAACATTTCCTACACTTTATTTGCACTATAGGTGTTCTAGATCACTGAGCATTGGAAGACAAAAAAAATAACAAGAAATTACTGCCTCGTATCACATGTGTGATATTAGTGAGTTCTTCTGAGCCTCTGGGAGGCAACAGCTAAAGAAGGGGTAAGGTGTAGTAGAGAAACTAAATAGCTTGGCTATGGTTACTTTAGTCATGGCAAAAGAGTGGATTCTTTAATAAAATAATGTAGATAAGAGCAGTAAATTCTCTGGACTACATGATATTCATCTAAGAAATCACAGGAAAATGAGTAATAAGTCTGATCTTCTAACAGGAGTATATGCCTTTCTCTTAAAATGATCTCCTGTCTCGTACAACCTTCCCCAATGAGCTTGGAAAAGCTCCCTGACTTTCTACTAGGTCTATCACTTAGATAGTGATTAGATAGTGAATAATATCCTGTATGTTGTCACAGGACTGAGAAAACTGCCTTTATTTTTCCTGAAAATTTTACACCCTGAAAGAGTAACATGTAAGTGTAACCTCCTCTTGTTACTTACTTACATGTAGGTAACCAACCTCCTCAGGCGAAGCCAAGTCTTTTTTTTTTCCCTAGGAGCCAGATATTTCTTCATGCATTTATATTTACAAGGCAACTTACAATGGCAGCAGAAAGAACATCTGATGCAAAAGGAAAAGAAAAAATAATCAATAAGAGGGCAGATGAACTAGATAAATTTGATGCTCAGTGAAATATTATTCCAAATAGTCTGCAGATCTCAGCAGAACCATGAAGGCCTTGTATTAGCCTATTCTTATTAAATGTGAAATGTCATTTGTTGGAGTCACATTCAAACAATGCACTCTACATAAATCTACTGTGACCTTATTTATTTATTTTGCTTGAGTTTTTTTTGAAGACCAGTCTGGGTAGTACTAAAATTTTAAAAGCGTATTTTTCTTCGTTATATATGAAAAGCCTACTGGGTGAAATCCCGGCATACACAGCGAAAAAGCAATGCCTCATGTGCCCGTGGGACCCCATACAGGGACTCGGCATAGGTCCGCCCAGAGGAGGACTCCCCACACTGAATTGCTTCTGATGTCGACTCAGCCTCTAGTGTGCATTTATGTGTAGTCCACCTTAAAGAAAAGTGAGAGGACAAAAGCTGTGTTGATCTCACCAAGAATTTCTGAAAATAACCACAGCCTGATTCAGCTCTGCTGTTTCCAGCAGTGGCTTTATTTATTTACAAATTTATTAATTTATTTTGTTTGTCTTCTCTTCCACCCAAGTGACTTTGTGTTTCTCCTCCTAAAAACTTAATTTTCACAGTTTATTCTCTGGTGAAAGCTGCCTGTCTCCTTCCTTCAGACTAAAAGCTTTTCAATCAGCTTTGGAGAGTTCACTTTCAGAAATGTATTGTATAATTCCAAATGACAATTACGTTGAGTATGGACATTACGTCCCACTTAGAGTGAAAATACTTGCTTCCTCACTGCTACAGCTGAAAATCACTCAGTGCTTTTCAAGTTTGGCTGAGCTGTGATCGTTCATGGGAAAAACAATTCTTTTCCTTTTAGTAATAGCCTTGTGAAGAATTCTTTTAGCCAAATTGAACTGGCCCATTTTTTTCTGAAAACTTTTTAAATAAAATCTTATGGAGATTATGAGGACAAAAAACCTTTAAAAAGTAAGTCTGTATGAAATTTCTGGCTTTTTCCTGCTGTTTTATATTTCTGAGTAGGTAGATTGAACAAATTAACAGTGTTTTGACAAGTAAAAGTGGAAGGGTAAGGCCTGAAGAAGTGAACTTTTGACTCAGAATAAAAACACAAGCTGTTTTCTAGCCTTCATCTTGGAATTAGCAATAGACTAAAAGCAAAAAATCATGGATAAATATGTCCAACATTGCTTTTGCATGAAAAATTAATACTTTCATTAAAAATTCATCAATTGACTTAGACGCTTGATTTGATGAATTTTTGAAATACAACATAGACCTTCAATCTTCCATTTGCATCATAGTGATGTAGTGTTTGTTTTGAATGTGCTATGATTTTTCAGTGCCAGTGTGGCAAATATTTCACACAGATCACTGAAGTAAGAGTCCTTACAATGCAATAATAAGTTAATATTGATTTTTTTCTATTTGCATTTTCAAAGAGGTACACACACAATAACTTCATAAAGCATTTCTACAATTTTCCGTTCATCTCAGCCTACAGCCATGTAACTCATAGTTTATAGAAAATTTCCTTCATTATTGGTCTAACTTATAGAACATTTTTTTTTCACTTGCATCAGTGCACCCTAAGGAGAAAATACGACACAATATGTACACCTTAGAAGTCATGAAAATGAGGATCCAACATGTCCAAAATTGGACCTCATATTTTGTTTCCACTTATTCTTACAGTAGCATGCAAAAAACATTAGTAGATCAGCCTCTCTGATTCTATTTTCTGTCTTAAAGTATGGGAGAAAAAAAATAACATCAGGTACATAAACACTACCAGATAGCATGAAAGTTTCATTTTCTTAAGATTTTTTTTCTGATATCCAGGACTGAAAAAACTGAAAATATTAAATGTTTACCAACTGGAATTATTGCAGGGTAAATTCCTCTATATAAGTTGAAACACGTAGGTTGATCATGTAAAAACATACAAATAGAATGGGAATGGATTCTTTTACTTAAAAGCTATCATGACATGTTATCTTTAAAAAAAAAATTCCCAACATTTATTTGAATAGGAAATGCCTACACAGTGATTATGTAGGGACTTCTGATATCCAGATGCTATAGATTTCTTATCTGAAGCAAGTCACGTAGTATATTCCTCTTCTGCAAAACAAAATTATAGTAGCTTCTATTGCAGGTGTATGTTTAAGGATAAACATTTTCAAGAATATCAGGTACTCAAATATCTTACTCATGTAAGTGACTAAAACATAGTGTTATACAGAGAGTTGCTGAACTGTCTGAACTGAAGCGTATCATGCAAAAAAAGTCTTCATATACATCATATTTTACTAGTTCTCTATCAGATCCATCTATTTTCTGCTCTAATCATAAAAACTTTTCTTCCTGCTCTCTGGTAATGTTATGAAGCCTATGCAAATAGTTGTTAGATATCCACTAGAAGGAAATGCTCTGTTGCCACTTATAATGTACTTTTCTTTTTCTGTTGAGAGGCCTGTAACATTACCACCCACACAGGGTAATGATCCAGTGCCTCAGACATAAACTGGACCATTAACTTTCAAAGGATCTAAAATAGGAGGGCTAGGCATGGCATGTCATTTTAGATTCAGTCTTACTGGATTTTGTAATGGTACTGTCTATCTGTAGTATTTAAAGTTTTATGTGTAGGGCTTTTGCATGTGACTAAGAGCCACAGTATACTCAGAGAAAGTGAAAAACTGAAACTGATTTGAGGAAAGTAGATCAAATGGTGCCTATACATTTCAGATCTCTGAGGCTGAGGGTAGCAAGTGTGTAGGCTAAAGTCCAAATTCCCAATGAGACACACACACAGATCATAATATTCATAAATTCAGAGTCTAATTTGACAGGAAATAAAACACAGAAACATGAATGTACAAGCATACCTATTTTGTTATAGGGTTCCTTAAAGCTAGTTGTTGGCAAAACAGGATTTCTACTATGAACACAGAACCCTGTCTTTGGTGAGTCCTTTGTTAATTTGGCAGCTCTCCATTTCATCAAATGGGGGCTGTATCCCCAGGAATTACTCTGACAAAGGGGCCCCCCAGAATCTGGAAGATTATAATATTTCAATTCAAAGAATTTTAAAGCAAGGATGGCTGACTAAGGATAGATGTCTCTGATAGCGTTAGGAAAAGAGAAAGAGCGTGAGAGAGTGTGCATGCGCGTGCAAGAGACCATTTCACTTTCTCATACAAGTAAAGTGAGGAAAATTGTGCCTGTCCTTAAGTTTTGTGGTGAGTGGAGGCAAGGTCCCTGGTGTTGGGTTTGGACCTGCTTGCTTTCCTTCCTTTCTTCTTTTCTTCTACTTCTCTCTCTCTCTGCTGTTGCTCTGTGCAGACCCCATACTTACATTAAAAGCTTACATTGATTCTTATGGAGCCTTTTAAGATTTACATGTGTTAACAAAAAGAGGCTCTTAACCCAGAAGCTCTGTTTTCGGCAGTACCAGCAGAGAATAAAAGATTGCTTTAGTCCTGGGCTGAGTCAGAGGAGCGGTAGAGGGATTCTTCTGCTGGGAACATAAAAGAGGTTCCAGCGAGCCATTACCTTGGAAATCCCACCCAGCGCAGGATCATCCACCACTGGGAGTTGTCCACAGGAGGAAACAGCATTATCATGCCTGGAAGGAGAATTGCATGATCATGCATTGCCACCCCACAGTCATCAAAGTATTGTGATCCCTGAGCTGGCATGGGAGCATCCAACTGATACAGAAGCATTTGAGATTGACTGCTGATCAAGCCCATCTGATCTTTAATGCTAACAGCTCCTGCCCAACTCACCCTTAGGTATGGCTGGGCAAACCTTCCTGTTTAGTCCTTGTAGCTTTGGATCTGCTTCAGCCAGCATGACTGTGAGTCGGTGTATTGCATGGGCACAAGCAGGGAGCTCTGCACTGTGAAAGGCTGAGGCCTTCTCTGGATTACCTTTTCTTGACTGGAGCTTTCAACAAGATAGCCTATTTAATGTCTGTAAAATAATGAACAGTAATGGTTACTTGTTGTAGGTGTTGCTGTTAGCCTATCTTGCTTTTTGCTAGGGTACATAATGATGTATGGTAGGGTACAATATTTTAAACACATCTCAGTGTAACTATTACAAACTGGTAACTTTGAGGATTCAAAAGGTCAGAGTTCAAAATAAGTATTGTGTTTTTGCTATTACATTGCACTTTTACTTGTATGCTTCTGAGCGGTACGCTGCAGCATCTTACAAAAGAGAGCAGTTATTTAGAGAAACTCTAGGGTGAAGAGACGTAATAATGATTAGTAAAAGGGTTTATTCTCACAGGACATAATTGAAAGCCTACTGAACTTTCTAGACTCTAAAACTTGGCATCCCTCATGCTAAAGCTGGAACAAAATGTTGTTTGTACATACCTGCAACATAGTAATGTTATTTCTTTGCATGAATGACTATAGCATGCTTAGTCTGACCTTTTTTGATCTTTACAGCTCCAGTAAAATGGAACCTTACTCATCTGCACAGTTTGATGGCAATTCTCTATAGTTGTCCATCCAGAAATGAGCTTGAGGAAAAGGAGACAGCTGAGGCACTAACATTCATTTCATTTTGAAGAGTTGCCCTGTAAGACAAGACTGAGATACAGAAGTCCAGAGTAAGACTGAGTGTAGTACAGGAAAAGCATCAGAAATGTCTCAGAAATGTCTCAGTACATACCATCATAATTCAAAATGGAGTAAAAGAGAGCTTTAGCATAAATTACATATATTCTTGTGTGCACACATGTGTGTGAGTGTATATGCATCTTTGTATAGATGTAGACAGAATACTCAATCTTCCAAAAACCATTAGATTGTAGAAAGTTTTCTATACAGTAGTCACAAGAGGCCAACTCTCTCTTACCAGCCAGACAAGTTCAGCTATGCCTGTATATTGAGATTCATTGTACATGTATCACTGGAAGGAAATACTGGTCGTAAGCAGAAACTGAAGAAGAAAACTTCCTTTTACTATCTTCCCCATTTTCAGAAGTTATTCAACTAGACAACTGAACTCTAATTTCCCAAAATGAACCTTCATATTTGCTGTGAGATGTTCACTGAGCATTTCTGCTGTCATGCAGCATCACACCCATGCAGGGTGAAGTAAGACTAGAAATAATATTTTGTACCCACAGAATGCTTTTCATTCAGCATCACATAAGACATGAATGTTGTACTAAGTGAGGCAAATGTAAACGAGTAGCTGCAGTAAAGCTCAGTGAAGTGTTGAATGCCACATGCTTGCAAAAACTTCAGTGTCATTTAGTGGTCTGTCATGCACAAATGAAATAAGAAAGAGAAAGGCCCGTTATTTAAATAGGCTCTAAGCTTATTTCTATCTGTTTCACTGAACCTCGGGGCTTCTGATGTACCACATTCACCTGGCATGTAGTAAAAAACATTAAGGTTCGCTTCATACTCTTGGTCTCAGAGTATTTATGCCTTCAAGTGTTTAAGGTTTTACCAACTTATCCTCTTTTCTCTGTTCACCATGATTTTACAAATAGCCAGAATAGCTGTCCTTAATGTGCTTTACATGTATTTCTTCTGTTCTTTGTGCCCAACACAGCTACTGTTTGACTTATAAAAATTTCTTTATGCTTATTATATCTAGATCTGACCACTCCTTGCTTAAAGTGTCTCTCCATTCTTCATGACCAGAGGAGTGTCTTGAGGTTGGGAAGCATGATTTTAAGATGAAAGGGGGAAACCGGGGGAGAAATTTATAAGAAGCAATGGAGAAACAGATTTGACTCATTGTTCTAAATAAAGAACAGTTATACAAATCTGAGGTCAGCCATGAATCCCTATTGTGAGAATGCTGAATCTTCTGTATATTAATTAGAAAACAGGCTACATACCTGATAATATATCCATTAGTTGAATAAAATTCCAGCTGAAAACACTCAGGAGTTTATCATGTGACAACATAGAATGTTATAAATTATTTAGTGGCTGGGAAGGGTAAACATTTCCTTTTTATTTCTGTCCATCTAATTTTTTAGTGCTGCTTAGTTTTCTTTTCTGTCTTTACTTCCTCATGCTCTGTGTGGCCTGCATTAAAAGAATTGTTATGGTGATACGGTAAAATGATGGAGAAAACAAATGAAGGTATTGAAATGCCATCTGTATCTGAGTGCTTCACATTTTCAACACATTCACAATACTCTTACGAGATTGAGAAGTTCTGTTATCCTCATTTCGTACATGGGAGGCTGAAAACAAAGAGATAGAAGCTCAGATCCAGAGTGCTACTTAAGGTGTAACAATTTCCAGTGATTTTACTGAAAGTTAAAAAATCTTAGTCTTTGATAATCCAGTGTATGTGATTTACCAGGGAAAAACAAGATACCTGTAGCAGAGCAAGCAACTGAACCCTGGCTCTTGTGTCTTAGCCTGCCCACTTAACAAATAGGACATACTTATCTTCTGAAAGTAAGCCAGCTGTTTTTTCATGACTACTGTACTGGATGTAAGGAATAATTTAAAACTGAAAACCAACCAGAAACCTTTCTAGGAAAATTTCTGGCTGGAAACTATTTCTAAATAAGAAATATCTACATATAGGATGCTTCATAATTATGGAAATTAGATAACTTCTGTAAATTAGAGATATAAAAATTTTAGAACAACAGTTGAGTGAGTGAAGGTCAGGAGGAAGCATTTATAAGAGTTCTGCACTTGCATTTTAATACAAGGCAAACTGAAATCAGAAAGTTGCTGCAGAATTTAACATTCCTGCTGAAGTATATTCCTTCAAATTAGCTTGATTTTGTGTGCTAGATAACAAGTATGCTTTTGTGTCTCCATGCTGTAATTCAAATGACTGCAGCTTAAATTAGGTAGCCATATATAGCATTTTTTGTGGAGGAAAAAAATAAACAAATAGACTTTTACCAAGCTTTGTATCTGAAATCAATCCTCTCAATGTAACTAACATTGAAAGAAGAATTGATTTTGCTGATTTCTCCCTGAAGCATAATTGTGTCCCGTCTGTGTACTCTACTAGGAGAACTGCAACTAGTTCAGAAGCAAAGTATCCTTTTTCAGACATAATACCTCTACTAAAGTAGCTCTGACTGGGCTCAAATTAATGAAAATTCTGGTTGCAAGACTTGGAATTTAAAATTCCAAGAGATACCTGCAGGTTGTTTTGCTGGACTGATGCTGATCCCTATCTGCATTTGCTGAGTTTTCTACTTAAGTATACATTTAATCTTCAAATCTAAGAATAGCCAGTGGGTTGGCCCAAACAAATTCGGGCAATCTGGCCACTCATACTTGTTGAGACAGGACTGCACAGCGTGCAGCACTCTGAGAAATTTTGCTGTCCCACAGGGAAAGAAGGACGGGTCTGAGGGAAATATATTGCTTAACAACGAGCATTGTATTGACAGCAACTCGGCAGTTCAGGTGGCAAACCTAGAAGATAATGGCAGAGCTGGGACAGACGTGGACTGATCTGGCTTCTTAGCCAACGAGCCAAGGGAGACTTGGTGCTGGGAGCTGTTGGGTCAGGGCACATTGAGGTGATGTCGCGGACACCCGCAGAAGGGACGGACCAGGTCTTTGGAGCAGACAGCACCTTGCCACTGTGGCAGGCTGAGCCTGGTTTCTTCATGCACAGAGATGAGGGGCTCTTCTAGCCAGTTACTGTTGCCACCAGGCAGGCAGCTGGGCTGCCAGCTGAGCTGAGCTTTTGTGGTAGGTATGAATAGGAAGCTGAATTTGTTGCAGAAAGCCTAGAGACTGGGAGAGCAGGAAAAAGCCAGAGACAGGATTTGTGCAGGGCACAGGAAGGTGGCCTCTTCATATCAAGTACAGGATCTGTGCCAGGCTGCTGATAATGTTTCTTCATCATGAGGCTGGAGAAGGATCCCTGCAACATTGTGCTGCTTTACTGGGTGAGGGAGGTAGGAAGGGGAAGGATGAGTTTGCACCAGAGCCAAGCAATGCATGAATGTCAAGGTATGCAATCTGGGAATGCCTGTTTGGTCCTTTATGCATGAGACCTTTCTGGATGGCTAGGCTTTACAACGTGGGAAGCCCTGAGGGTTGTCAGCTTGACTCAGGGAGATGAAGTCTTGACTCTCTCATGTATCTTCTAGTACTTAAGAGTGTGTAGAATACCCACTTTCCTTCCCTGGTTTCCATGGATAATGCACAGCTGATAGACAGAAGAGATGAGAGTCCACAGACCTTTGCATTTGCGTCTTCCCTCAACTTGGTGCCTTCCACAAAAGCTCACTTGGTTTCTATAGCTCTTCTACTGATCTGGTTTTATAATCACTTGATCCACCTCACTTGACACTCAACCCTAGACTCTTCAAAGGATCCAAGACCTTGTGACAGTCTCCATCAAAATAGGAATTCTTTTAAATTCTAATCAAAGCTGAGACATATTGATCCTTCCCTCTGTTATCACTCATAAGAAAAAGGAGTTAGCAGCATTCAGTCTCCAGGGTGACTGAACCAGCATTTTTTCACAAGCAGTAAAGTAACTCTAAAAGGACAAGGAAAAGTAGAAGAATTTTGAGTGCATTAGGTAACTGGAAAAATGGGTACGATAAACAGAGTTAGGAGTTTATACTTATAAATTAGCGTATAGGAAACACCTGGAATAAAAAAAGAATCTGTGAAAAGGCTGAGTCAATTATTTTTAAATAAGATAACGGTTGATAGGAGCTGACTGTGTAGGGCTTTAAAGTTAATAACCGCTAATGTTTCATATGCTTAGGATTGTATTTATAATTTAAAATTAATTTTAAAATTACAGGAACAATTGAGATAATGAGTTCTGAACCTGTGCAAATGCTACATTATCTGACCTGCTAGATAATTTCTAAACTAATTTGAGATGTTAGCTATATTCAGTTAGGTATTTTTAACTGATTTTGGAAGTGATTTCAGCAAATTTCAAGTAGTGCTTTTAAAATAAATTTTTGAAAAATTTTCCATACAGTCAGAGAAAAGAAATGTCTGAGGCAAATTCCTGAGTTTGCTTTAGACTTCATTCACATCATTCCCCAATTATTTCAAAAGTGATTTATATTGATTAGCTACATTCATTGAATTGTATAGTGTCACTCTGGGTTTGCACTTATTTCAGAGAGATAAGGATCTGCTCTAGTCAGTCAATTGCAAGTCGATAGCAGTCTATTCCCATTTTCACTTTGCTGCTTTAGGAAACCTGAGTTCATGTAGCAAAGGGTATGCTTCTCGTGGTTTAGGCCCAGCCAGCAACAAAGCACCACACGGCCGCTCTCTCACTCCTCCCCCCTGGTGGGACCGGTAGGAGAAAATACAACAAAAGGCTCATGAGTCGAGACAAGGACAGGGAGGGATCACTCACCACGTATGGTCACAGGCAACAGACTCAACTTGGGGAAAAAAAAAGAAATCAATTTAATTTTCTTACCAATCAAATCAGAGTAGGATGATGAGAAATAGAACCATCTCTTAAAAACACACCTTCCCCCCACCCCTCCCTTCTTCCTGGGCTCAGCTTTGCTCCCGATACGTCTACCTCCTCCCCCACAGCGGCGCAGGGGGATGGGAATGGGGGTTGCGGTCAGTTCATCACACGTTGTCTCTGCCACTCTTTCCTGCTTGGGGGGAGGACTCCTCACACTCTTCCCCTGCTCCAGCGTGGGGTCCCTCCCATGGGGGTCAACCCTCCACGAGCTTCTCCAACAGAAGTCCGTTCCACGGCTGCAGTCCTTGACGAACTGCTCCAGCGTGGGCTCTCCCACAGAGTCACGGCCTTCTCCGGGCCCAGCCACCTGCTCCGGCGTGGGGTCCTCCAGGGGCTGCAGGGGAATCTCTGCTCCACCGTTAACCTCCATGGGCTGCCGGGGGACAGCCTGCCCTCTCACCACGGGCTGCAGAGGAACCTCTGCTCCCCCGCACCTCCTCCCTCTCCTTCCTCACTGACCTCGGGGTCTGCATGGCTGTTTCTCTCACATCCCACTCCTCTCTCCGCTGCAGCTCTTCCTCCCTCAGCAGTCTTTTCCCCTTCTTAAATACGCTATCCCAGAGGCGCTACCGCTGTCACTGATGGGCTCGGCCTTGGCCAGAGGCGGGTACGGGTTGGAGCCGGGGAAGCTTCTAGCAGCTTCTCACAGGAGCCACCCCTGTAGCCCCTCCCCCACTACCAAAACCCCACCACACAAACCCAACACAGTACTATAATTAAATCCATACCTTGCAGTCCCTCCAGTGAGCGGCTTCTTTTGCTTATTCCTTTTTTTTTTGGCCATTCTAAGATGTGAGCTGTACAAGCTAGGTTTTGAGCTTAGACAATGAATAATACCCAGCTGATACATAGAGAAGGAAGTATAAACTACACTGTGGTGGGTTGACCGTGGCTGGATGCCAGGTGTCCACCAAGCTGCCCTACAGTCCCCTCCTCAGCAGGACAGGAGGGGAGAAAATAAGATGGAAAAAAACTCGTGGGTCAAGATAAAGACAGTTTAATAAAGCAAAAGCAAAGGCCACATGTGAAAGCAAAGGATAACAAAAGATTTATTCTCTACTTCCCATCAGCCACTTCCCAGGAAGCAGGGCATCAGCACGCGTAGCAGTTGCTCTGGAAGACAAACATAAATAACGAATGCCCCCCCTTCCTCCTCCTTCTCCTAGCTTTTATTGCTGAGCAGATGTCATATGGTATGGAATATCCCTCTGGTCAGTTTGGGTCAGCTGTCCTGGCTACGTCCCCTCCCAAGATCTGCCCCCCCAAGCCTATCGGTGAGGGGGGAATGTTGGAGACACAGCCTTGATGCTGTGCGAGCACTGCTCAGCAGTAGCAAAAACACTGGTGTGTTATCGACACCTTTCTAGCTATCAATACAAAGCACAGCACTATCAATCAGGGCTGCTGTGGGGAAAATTAACTCCATCTCAGCCAGACCCAATACATGCACACAGGAAAACACCTGATCTTGGAAACGTAAATCACAAAACGTGTCTCTTCATAAGTGCACTGGACTTATTTTTCCAGTGTCCACCTCTGCTGCTCTCTTAGACAATGGTAACTTGCCTAGTTCTAAATCAATGCACAAACTGCACAAAAACAAAAAATATTCGCTTAATCCTAGGGTAGGCCCATGTGAACTGGTAAATATTGGGCATTTAGCCTAAGATACTTAGCAAGGAATAGTGTATTTTTTCCCCTTCATATGTAGACTCACTTAAATTGAAGAATATGACTTTATTTCTAAGCTCCTTAATCACTTTTGAAATGCCTATACTAAAAAACATAAAAATGTATAGTAGGATTCAGGATTAAAACCTGTTCATAAACACAGTCTATGAATTAAAAATGTAATCCATAAATTGTCAGCCACAAACTTTAGTTTTTTATTTTAACTATCAGAGAGATAATAAATCATTCTGAAATAATGTTGACATTTATGTATTCAACCTATATGGCAACTTAACATCCTGCTGTATATAATGCCTTCTGAACTGGAGATTTGTTGTTGTATGTACAGAACTTCTTATGGCAGTTTGTGCTGAACAGCATACTGGGGGAAAGCCAGAAACTTTGCTATGTGGTATTTTTTGCCTTTCTCTTGCACTCGGGCATTACAAGGATTTCTGAAGACCATGTAACCAAACCAACCAAACACAAAAAACGAAACATTAAACCAAACACAAGAAAAACATTTCTGTTTAATGATATAAAATAGTATATGTGACAGTAGCGTGTATAACATCAGAAGGGAGACCCACAGAGCTCAGTTTTTGTTACTGACTTAGATACACAACCTAGAGGAGGTGCCAACCTATTAGCATAATGAATTAGTTTTCCCACTAATTTTCTGTGTTCTTTACCTTTATCCATGGATCACCCACCAAGATAACTAATGTTATTCAAGTGTATTTCTTTATTAGTATAATATAAATCCATTTTCCTCAGATGCAGATGAACATTGTTTTAAGACATGCATGGCATCTTAATGAGTTTTTCCAAGCGTGGTTCAATATAGTTCTTGTCAGACATACTTCAAGATTCCTAGATTTTTCAATGTCCCTGAAAATCCTAATTACATAGCAAAGGTGAAAAACATATACGCATACACCCTCCGCACTCACTATCCTTCTAAATACTTATTACAACACTTATTACCATGTAATACTTTTATATGCTTGAATTTGATTATTTCCAGGTTACAAAACTTTGCAGGCTTCCTTAAGATATGAGTTATGGTATAATGTTCGTCATTTATTGTGCTTATTTGCGCACAAGGAAAAGAATTACATTCTTCCAAAATGATTTTTTAGCTGGCATTTAGAAAATGCAGCACAAGGGAACCAACCTAAGTGAGCCACCTTACAGAACACTGTAGCAGGCGGTAATTGAACACAGAAGCAGCTACCTCTATACTCAGAAAGCTGTGTCCTTGGTTAAAGTTTTGTTGCATGCAAATATGTCATAATATGGTAGGTACAGCACCTTTCAGCTAGGGTCAAAGTTATATCATACAGATATATAGGATAGCAGTAGCATGTATATTTCTCTCTTAAAATTTCAGAGGAAATTCATATCAGTATCTATGAGATTTTTCTCTTCCAGAAAGCCACAGGATGAGCTTAGCCTGGTTCCTGAGTGAAATCTACAGATCACTAAGCATACTTGTATTACTTTTAGGTGGAAGTTTGGCAGAAAGTTGCAGCATTTGGGTGGAAAGTCTGGCAAAGTGAAGCTTAGTCAGTGGAAACCGTTGACAGGTACCCAGAAGCTTTTGCCATTTAAAAAGTGATTCAAGATTGGTTCAACTTTCCATTCCAGAGGGGAACTGAATCAAGCCAAATGGGTACAGTCTATGTCTACTTCCCAAGCAGAAGCAGGAATTCTAGGTATCTGCTGTCAGGTATAGAGCTCATGGTGATGATCACGATGTGAAACTCAGATTTTCTTTCTTCTTCGCTAAATTTGCAGACATGTTGGTGTACCTGCATCTGACTGTAGTTTTGTTTGAGCTCTTTTTGGATCTACATTGCAGAGGTTATAGGATTTTAAGTTATTAAGCATAGTTTTTAAAAGTGGTGGTTGTGAAAAGAACCAAAAGTGTAGGGTGGTATGACAGTTATGTGAGTTACATTTTCCCGGAAACAAACAGGGCATAACAGTGGAGACCCATGCACAACTTAGGCCATTTTTTCACTCTTTCACTTGGATTGTTTATATTTAAGGATAGTTTCCTTTAAGTAACTGGATTCCCTGAATACCTTATACTGCTATTGTACATTGTACTCTGATGTAAATAGTTACAAGGAAAGCTTGTGATTTGTCATGAAGCATGCTTGACTGGATGATTTCTAATGTCTTGTAGTGCCTTTGTTTTAAAGCTAGATTTTAATCCTTAATTACAGCATACCTTATCTATATTTGTTCTATGCCCCTCTGAACTACCTTTTACCTTTTTCCTAATGCTTCCCTGTAAGTACAGTGTTTGACATTAAAGTAGAAATGTGATAAGGAAGAAAATCATACATGACAGAAGTATGCAAAGTTAGAAGGCTATTTTCAGGACAGTGTACATATCTCTTCCTTTTCAACTCCCTGCAAAACACTCTGCCTCTCTCCACAATTAGGCGTGATCCAATGCCATTTCACATTTGCCATGTATAAAGATCAGTCTACTGCTCAAACGAATATGTTCCCCCCTGGCTTTTTCCTTCCACTAATGGTTTAACAGCCTGTGTTAATTGCATTGGTGCTGCTTGTGAAAGGAAGGAGGACCTTTGTTACTCACAAGGTGTTGGATAAGTGTGAGACAAAGTTTACATTCGGGTCAAAATTTGGAGAGGTGAATGTCTTTCAGGTTTCCATGTGATATTAATTCTGAAGTTTATGTCTCAACCTGATTATCTTTGGAATGGAAAGAGCTCTTACACTGATATGTGTGGTTTTTCTCTGGTATTTTGCCTTTATGTACAAGCACCTGATTTGTCTTTTTCTTCTTACTGCTAAGCTTAGTCACACTGATTTTTTTTATGCGAACTTCAGTTCCATAGTCTGAAAGCTTGGTTTGGATTTCATCTATTTGCTTTCTTCCAAGACTCCAAGATATCTCACAGGATGACATCATCAGAGTAAGCGGTCATTCTGATATATTTCCTAATCCCATGTCCTTAGCAGTCCAAATGCATTTGAAAGCATTAAATTATAGTTTTGTTGTCCTACAGCTCTTGCTAACCTTTAAAAATGCACTGTGATAGACATCTTTTTCCTGGATATGCAAACATGGCAACTCTGTCACTTACTGCCCTTGTATTGTGTCATTTAATCATTCCCGAACTACAGCTCCGTGGTTCATATGAAACCCTGTATCTTGTATATAGACTTCTTGACTTTTGCTGCCAGGTATTGCATAATTAAATACTGATAGAGAGGAAGATGAATGAGTTTGCCAAGAATAGTGCTGTTCTTCTTCCTTAGGCTTCTTCAGGAAAATCTCCCACTGATTTCAGTTGCTGGAAAATGGAAAGTTAAATTCCTTGTGAAAATTAGATTCTTTATGAAAAATGTTATGAAAGTGATATTGTGTGGTTTTTATTGTTCCTTGATGTGCTTTTATTCCAGGTTCCAACCATAGAAACTCTGCTAGGCTTGGTGGTAGAGTCTAGCTGAACAGGTCTTATGATTGACAAGTAATTAACAGATCTGTTGATATGGGCTTCAAAGTACATTTCTACATTCTGTTCCCTACACAGAGAGCTTGCTGAATTTAAAGGCGGCAAACAAATTAACAGACCCACAAGAACACTTGATCGTACTGACAGGAATGAGGCCCAGGCAGCAGATTTTAACAGTCTAGCAGCTCAGTAGATCAGTTGATTCTTGACTTTCAGATAGGGTTGTTTCAAAATAGATGAGTACAGTGTGGTTCCCTAAAGGGAGAAGGCCAACTCACTGCTGCCAGAAAAGAAAGATGTTAGAGGATTTGGGTTTTCAGGACATTTCATTTTTGTTTGTTGTTCTTGTTGCTAAAGTCACACTGTTTTCTTATTTGATAGAAAACAAAATGTGTGTGGAGAGCCTGTAACATTCATTTTCCAGGCTAGCAGGAGGCACAGGCAGCCACAAACACTTTATTTTTTAGACTAAGTTGATGCAATTCTGAATTATGGAAACTGCAGCTGCATTTCTTAAGTATTTTAAGCCAATAGGATCTGTCTGGGAGCCTGTGGGAAAAATCAGCCTGGGAGAAGCATGAGCTGAATTTTCCCTCTATTCCAGAAAGTACATTGTGGCATCTAAATGTCATCACTTTCATTTGGAGCCAAACCTTAACACCTTATATCCTTGTGAGAGGATAGGTTGGTGTGGGGAAAGCAGGCATCTTTCCTGAATGAGTTTTCTTCAACATGAGGCAATTTCCTGAAGTGTCGTCTGCCTTGTGTGTGTTTTTTTTCCAGATCTTCCAGAATTATATCTGTAATTTGCTCATTTAGGGCAGTCCTCATCCTTTATTTCTATGTTGTCTCCCAACTGAATTTGGAACAGGCATCTTTGTCTTTGCATTGACAACAAATGCCCTGAACTGAGGCACATGCTCTCAAAGGGAAAGTAAATACGTCACCTAATTTGAAATGTGAAAACCATGTTATGCCATTTTTTCACTGTCATTATGTAAAGATGTAGCATCTGGGGCATAAGAAAAAGTCAGGAGAGATGCTGTAGTAGAAAGTGTCAGAACAACTCAATGCTTGTTCTCTTGCTCTGCCTGGCAATTTTGTATAAAGTAGAGGTTTAAATAAGAAAAGCTTTAAATTGTGGAACTCTTGGAGTGATACACTGTATTTCTCTTGAAAGCTTTTACATGTACAGGCGATTGGAAATGACTCCCTCAAACACGAGGACAACTTTAATAACTGTCACGTGTCAGTGAAGTAGACACATAAACAGAAGAAATGTCACAGTCCATCAGCTTTTCCTTACTTCTCCAATTTGCTTTCCATTGCTTAGTCACCTAGATGTATATAAAGACTCTGTGCGTCAGTTCTGCACTTTATCTGCTGCAGAAAAATGTTGGTACATCTGCTTTGCACCTTTCCTGTCTGCACAGCTCCTGCCTAGCATTCAAATTGGATGTTCGCTTTAAAACTTAAGAATAATCTGTCCTTGAGGTATGATTATGGTAAAAAAAATTGATGCCTTGGTATTCCATATTTATTCTCCTTCAGTGATTTCTATACTGAATCTGCTCACTGCACATCCAAAACCAAAAGCTTTCTAGCTGCTATGCAGGCGAACTCAATTTGGTACCTGAAAGTAATGCCGGGGGCTTGATTACCCTTCTTCATCAATTTCTTCAATGGAAAACACTATTTTTAGTGACACTTTAACTGTGTAAAACTAGTGACAGATCAGAGGCACTCTTGCATTTCAAACATCTGAGAAAAGAGGAACGTAAGTCACACCAGAAACAGAGGCCATACCCAATCTAGATTCACAGGGACAATCTACTCTTTTGCTTCATACAGAAGCAAGGACTGCACAATTGTACTTTTAGTGTAGGGAAATTATTAGAGGGGTTGAGTGAAGGATATTTGTCAAGATCAGAGTTCAACCAAAAAAAAAACCCAAACCCCAAAGCAGCAGAAATACAACTGCATTATTCTAGTCAATAAGTAAACTGAGAATGTCCATTTTGGGGTATTTACCCTTCTGCTACCTTCTGATTTGGTTTCATTGAATGTTTTACCCCACCCTCTGACAAGCAGTCAATAGTAGACTTTCCCTAAGGAACTGTGTTGGGGGACAGAAAAGAATTAATCACATGTTTTCTGAAGATTAAAAGATAGAGCATATTTCTAGCGTATGTTTAGTGCTTATTTCCACCAAAAGGAATAGAATAGTATTTCAGCTCTTCTGCGAAAGATGCTGATAGTCTCCTACTGCTATTCCAGCAGAGTCTGAACTCCTGGCTCAGCTTTTTAGACTCCTGAAGATCCCATTTATTTCACTTCCAACTTCTGACAGTCTATTAGAGACAGTGAGGCTGTATTTATTCCTCTTCTAAGGGTGAAGAAAACGAAGAGTTTCATCAGTAGTTTAAGCAAACCTAAATTTGCTTAATATATATAGAATATATATATATTGAACATATATAAATCGTGAGGGAGCTAGCTTGTTAGGGACTAAGTAGGGGATAATCTCCCTTAAAAATAAGGGAGGACAGGCCCCTAAGAGAAATATAATACAGCTTCTTTTTAAAATCTGCCAAGGTCTTTTGGTGCTTCAGAGTTGCAGGAAAACCTGAAAATAAGCTGCAAATATTTTTCATATAATTCCTATTGCCGGGCTGTGGATGCTTCATGTTCTGTCTCTTTGTAATTAGTACGCAATAGCTCAGTCTAGCCAAGAGAGAAGACAGATTCTCTCAAAATTCAAAGGTTTAATCCTTAGAGTCTAAGATAATCACATTTTAATTTTCTTGCTCTGTTCATAGATCAGATATTGTGAGGTATAATAGAAATGTCTTGTAACTGTGCAAGAATACCTCATCAATTTAAATAGTCTTACCTTTGGGGCAGGAGGAAGGGGGGGAAAAAAGGATATTTTTCAATTATTTGAACCCAGTTATAAGGAATCAAAGAAACATGAGGGAAGATGACATAATATTATATAAAAACTCAAGTCTAAAGTATGAAATACAGCAACGTTATGCAAACCCTTTTCAGAATTAAGAGAATTTCAATTTTTCTTATGAAATAAAAATGGCATATATCTGTATGCTTACACTTCTTTATGCCCTTCTATTTTTGTCTACCCACACAAGTGACCTTTAGCTTAAGAAGGGGCAGGGGCAGGGTTCAGGTTTGCTTGGAATATTTTTCTAACCAAAGGTCAATGTATTTTGTGTAGAAATTAATTTCCTCAGAAAAATGAGAAAAATTATTGTGATGGGCAATGCAAGTTGTGTAGAACTCGAAGAGGATCTGCTGAGACTTCCTAATGTCAAAATCCCTAAAGAAGGAAAGGCCTTTAAATTAAAGAAAACTGTGTTTCATTATTATATCAGCAAGGTAAGTATTAGATAAGTTTTGACATGAAGAAAGCTTAAAAGCACTAGGTCGGACAGAATAGATATAAGAAATGCATATACATTAGTTCTTCCCCTGCCTACTGTGTATTTGCAAAGGTGGATCCTTGCTTTTGTTAACTCATGACTTTCTGAATGACTGTGTATTTTGTGCCTAGAAACAATTATTTCCAATCTGTTGGAGGCTTATTTTTTCACTCCTTGCGCCTCACTTCAGTTTGTCTGTCTCTGAACAAGCTGCAGTTTCCCAGCTTCAGGCTGGGATTCCTCTGTTTGCTGCACTCTGAAGTTTCAACAACTTACCCTCAAAGCAGTTTCAGTAAATCTCCCCTCCTTCCAAAGGTTTGGTTTGGATTACTGTCCTCAAAGGAACATAATGGAGAGCACACAAATAAAATGCACTGTAATGCACAATGGTACGTCTGTTATTTCAAAGTAGACAATCAAAATAATATTTTAAACAAAATAGATAGTAAGTCACCTTTGTCTTGAAAGCTTGAGAAGCTGTGTAAGTAATGCCAAGGATGATATGAATTCTTATGGAGCAGCCACTTCTTTTCTGCACAATTTGGAAAACAATTTGTATTTACTGAGTTCTAGTTTGTAACTTTGGGAGACAAAAAGAAAACCACAATTCCTTCAAAAGGAAACTTGAAAAATGGGGAATGAAATTGATGTCCTTGTAAAGGTATTTCAGCTCTGAACTGAAGAACGCATTCTGTTTGGTACCTTAACATATATTTAAGAAATCAGGAGGTCTGAAAGATGCTTAGAACTATTATTAACATGTCTGTTTATTTCCTAGCAATTGTTTGACTGTTATGGCTTATCGATTCAATTTCATTTCATAGTAGAAACAGCTCTAGTGGATATGCAGCTGAACATTATGTCTCACATCTTATTAATTACAGCTAGAACAATATGTGTAGGTTCTAAATTATTTTCTTCCTTCTCTTCCCCACATTGTACTTTCCCTGGAGGAATCAACTTTACAGGGTGCTTTAAACAATGAGAAAGACCGATACACAGGTAGCCCCAGGAGTATTATATAGCAGATTATCTGAGTATGATTAGATTGGGATGAACTGTGAGCATGACAGCACTGTGCTGATATTGTAAGCATGACAACAAGATGCTTTAAAAAGTTGCCTTGCTATTACATAGTTGTCTCTGTGTTGTAAGTGTAGCAGTCTGAGAACAAACTGGGCCAGGTTCTGAATTTTGTTTAGTGGGGCTGAAATTTCCTGGGTCCATCTCATACCGTTTCAAATCAATTTTGGGAAGCAGTGTAGATTATTGCTCTTGATGAAAACATCGGCTTGAAGTCAAATGGAGCTTGTGTAGCTGCTCTTGGAAGATCACTGTGGTCCTCCTTGCACTGCTGAAACTCCTCACTGCTGAGTCGAGAGGAGAGTGCTGTGCACTCTGAGCACTGTGAACCATTGCACATCTCTGACACGATTTGCCAGGGGAATTTGAGTTCTTTGTTTAAACTCTAGAAAAATCCTCGTGTCATGCTGGGTTGATAGCTATCTTAAAAGTAAAACATTGGTCCAATTTAGGGGTTCACTGCTCCCAAGGGAGGCTGAACATATTGTGTAGATGTAGATACATGTTGTAGATATTTTAGGTATTGGGAATTTTGGCATATAGCCAAGCAGATGTATATCATAAATAAAAAAATATTTCATCAGAATATAAGTCAAAGTCAGATACTTATGAAACAGAGTTACAGCACAAGCAGAGATATCCTGACCTTTTGATAAGCTCTGGTATTGTTAGAAAAGGGCAAATAGGCACTGATTTTACTGCAGTGGAATATAGAGCTTTTCTTCTACCACTTTTTTAAGTAGTTTTTTATGTAATACTGTCTTCTGTGATCTTCAGAGGTTTTTAATTACAATATTTTACTGACCTTACAGGGTGAAAACAAAAATTAACTCTTCTACTCTCTAAAGCACATAGCCTATACATAGCCCCCATAACAACAAAATTTTATAAAATGTGGCATTGAAACTAAACATTCCAGTGTACCCCACTGCCAAATTTAGAAGAAAAAAATAGCATTTGTCACAATTATTCTTGTCCTATGCTGATAAGAGAGAGGGGAAATGAGGTTTGATTGTGATAGATCAATCTATTCCCATTATTGAGGAACCCCTTGCCAAATAGGCACTGCATCAGTAGTAACTGTCTCCCTAGAATATGTTTAATAGATGACTTGAATGATTGTATATCACAAAACCTGCTGTTGTCAGAAGAGAACAACATGTCCATGCTGGAGCTACAAAATAGGGACCTTCCTGTGCTTACACTTAACCTCAAATCAACAAGTGTGGATATAAATCTCAATCTGGGGAACTGAAAAGTCAAATTTTAATACATTCTTAAATATATGGGCCCCCCCAAAGAAGAAATAGGAGGCGATTCTGATGACCAGCATTGGAGGAACAGAGCAGCAGGTGCCCAGAGTTTTCTATACAATGATCTAGTGTTTGTCATAAAAATGTCGTATAATATCACTTTACAGGCATTTTTAAGGAAAAATACAGCCAGCATATTCAGTCTCTACATTGCTGGGTCTCTGTGTCACACAGCAATAGACATTTAAGAAGTGTCTGAACACATTTAAATAGTTCATGAGGTGCCACCTTACGACTCACTGTTCTGTATATGCTGTGCATCAGTGTCCCTAACGTTGCATGTGTCTAAGGAAACAATCGTGCAGAATTTGTTGCTTTTCTTCCCCTTATTCCTCCAATAACCTGGAGCTGGCCAGTTTGAATCAAATGCAACATGGTAGATGCCTCAAAGATTCAAATTTCTACAGGTTTTGTTGAAGTCAGTGGTGGGTAAAGGGAAGAGTCCTAGATTGATGCCTCATGGAGGGAGAGGCTGAAGCGTGAGCCTAGTGGACATCTGCTTTGCTTGTTACAGTGCACATGCAGGTATGGTGAGCTACATGGCGTGAGCATTTTTCAGTTGCAGTCTTCAGACCTATGGGAGGAAATATTATACATGTGGGGCAGGGAAGGGACGGGAAAAGGAGGACAAATACTGGAAGGGCTGTAGTGGCAGCAGGTTGTAGGTGAGAGCTGGAGTTTCTATAGTAAGGGAGGGGGGTAATACACCAACTGGAAACTGTGTTTCACTAGCTAAATAGCTTTTCCTCTGTTTTATCTCTGTCCACTGAATTTTCTCTTTTACTGTGTACTTTACATTTGTAAGTGTGTGAAAGCGGTAAAAATAAAAATTGACAACCCTGAAGTTTTTTAAAAGGATTTGGAAAAATTATTTGCACGGAAGACAGAAGAATTGCTTTAGCTGCTTTTATAATGGTTTAGCTTTGTCTGTGTGCATTGAAGTTTCCCTTCATTCATCCAGCCCCCAAAGTGCAGAAAATACATTTTTTGATATTTTGTTTTTAGCCCTGCATCTTCACTTGTAGTCTGTCTTGTGAGAACTAACTGTGTAGCTTTAAAATGATTGCCAGGCTCTTGAAAAACAGCATTTTATCTGAAAACCTGAAACCAGTTAGAAGATATAGTGTAACAAATAAATAGTTCACTTCTGGGATTGGCATGGCATCATACTGAGTATATTGCTTGTGCTGTGGAGGAAAGTCTGGCTCTTGTGGGAAGACAAAAACATTTAGTTTCCTTTCTGCCACAGTAAGACCTTACTGATGGCAAGCTAGCACTAACTGTTTTTTGAATTACCTCATGAGAAAAACCCACATGATTGTGAGCTACCTCTGGACCTACATAGAATGCGCTGCAGGGGAAGCAGAAACAATCTTTCATGTAGATATTTTTTATAACCTGTACATTTGCCCCATGCCTTTGAACATTCTCAGAAATATAAGATAGATATACATACAACTGTTCTTCAGAGATTGCTCATCATCTGGGTTTGACTTGCACACCTGGAGATGGTCTCCCACAAGCTCCTAAAAGCATGCAGTCTTGTACATTTTATACTAATGTGCAGGTGACATTCTCTCAGATAGAACTTTAAAGTATTTAAATATGTCTATAGTAATTGATTACCGAATGATTTTGTAGACTAATGAAAGGAGGATTAGTGTGTCTTACCACACAAATTGACAGGCACCCGTTTGCTCTGTACATCAGTGAGTAAGGTCCTCTCCTCTGTAAGAGAACTCTTAATGTTTGGTTCCCTGTGGCATAGAAAACCCCTAAAACTACCTTATCTCTTAGGCTACCTGGACATTTTCCCTGTCTCTGAGAACATTAGCATGCCATTGTGGTGAACCCAGTGCTGACAACGGGCTCCACAGACTGTTCCTAAGCCAGGTCAGATCCTTCACTGCTGAAATAGCTCTGCTTATCACCTGTCCACTTTCAGGTGTGCTATTCATAGCTGTGCCTCATTTGCATAATCAATAAAATCAAACCAGAGTTGCCTCTTTCAGAAATGGTTAAATGTTCTGTACAAAGAACATTTGTACAGGACCAAACCAGTATAGGCTCAACCTTCTACTTACACATATGCAGGTATGAAGAATTCCTTGTGCAAAATCCTCTTAGTGAAGGGGCAACTTTGTGCCTCTTTCCACTGTGCAACAAACCAGGTCAACACTGAGAAACGCCTTTCCTGACTAGAGGGTAGGCACAAGATCTATATGCAAAGAATGGTATATTAGCCAATGATTTGTCTTAGTGGATCATAAAATAACTTAAGCCACCTAGATCTTGAAATAATTTTTTGGCTTCCTCTCAAGCTCCTCAGTCTTCAATGTCTGACCTTCATTTTCCTCTCATTTGATGCCTGCTGCAGGAAAAACTAAAAAACATGAATTGCCTTTAAATATAGCCATTTTCCAAGAGAACAATTATTCTGAGAGCAGTTAGGAATTAATGACACATCCATACATCATTAAAAATGCTTTCTGAGTAGCTGTTCTTCAAGTAATTATTTCTTTTATCTCTCCATGTACAGTTTCACTGTTTGAAAAATTGCAGGGGACAGTTATTTCTTATTGTCTCTCTTATGACTAGCTTGTGTGCATGGCAACTTCTGCTTTCCCTATCAGGTCAAGATCAGTTTGATTTTGGTTTTTTGTATTACATTTGGAGGGGGAAAAAAAAAAAAAGCACTGGAACAAAACCATGCTTTGATCCAAAATCTAGGCTCTATCTGTTTAGCAGAGGGAGATGGAAGAAAAAAATCTCTAAAATATTTGAAACTGCAATTATGATGTATAAATACAGCATTTTACTAGTCATACCTGTAGCCATATTTTGTGAAAATGCTGTTAGGGGTGCCAGTGAAAGCATCCCCTTCCTTCTCCTGTAGGCTACTACTCTCAATGGTAAAGAGAAAATCTCCTGTCATTTTCTGGTTTTAAGCTTATCTTATGATGTAACTAAAGTTATTACCTATCATTCAATAGAACATAACTAGATTTGAAGAATTACTCTGCAAATCAAAATGCATAAATATGTCATTGTGCATGTGGATATTTGGACTAGCAGATAAAATTGCTAATTTACAAATGTATATACCTGAAGAAAGCAGAGAATTCTGCATGTGGGCCTGCATGTGCAGACTGAGTGCATTATGTCAAACTTGTGTAAGGGTTTGTAATGAGCTATTGGATAGAAAGAAAATTCGCTGTGTATAATCCAATATCTCAAGAAATAAAAGTGTGCACAATACACTTCCACAATTTACAAAAAAAATTGCCTGAGATGAGCCTAATTTCTAGTGAAGCACATAGGTTGTAATAGCAGCTATTGTGTTCTAGTGTCAAGGTATGAATACCCAGTCAACTTCATGACAGCAATGAGATCATTTACATATAATAGGGTTAGAGTCAGATTCTTCTGCACAACATGTCATCCAGCACAGGGAACGTCTCTAAGTCATATCAATAAACTTTCATGAGCCGTGCAGATTTCGTATCAGATAAAGGACAATGGCAGTGACATATGATGAGACTCTGGTCACCAAGTTAATATCATGAAGAATCTAATAAAAGAAGAATAGAATTCCAATGTAGAAAAGGTAACAAACACTGAAACAGATGTGAAAACGTAAGAACAGATAAACAATGACAGGTTAAAGATCCCCCTGTCCCAGTATCCCATGCCCAGTGATGACCAAAAAATAATTTCTCAAGCAGAATATAGACCCAGAGCAAGTATATACAATACTTCCCCTGAGTATGTGCCCAGCCTCCAACCAGCTGCAATTTAGGGAGATCATGAGTTGGAGATATTCCTTATGTGTTCAGCAACCTTTACTGAATTTCTTTTCAATAAATTTCTTCAGTCTTGCTTTGAAGCAGTGTAAACCTATTATCACCCATAACATCTGGTGGGAAGGCTTTCATAGCTTAATGACATATTCTGGAAACAGCCACTTCCTTTGTTTGCTTTGTACCTGTTAAATACAAACTTTGTATGTTGCCTCCTAGTTAAGCTTTATGAAGTTACACCAGCATTTTTGCTAGATGAATATACAGAGCTTTCAGAAAATTTGGCATTTTTATGATTACCTTAAGTTATGCATGAAAACAATTCAGATATTGAAAATCATGTTGTCGTGGTTTAACCCCAGCCAGCAACTAAGCACCACGCAGCCGCTTGCTCACTCCTCCCCCCTCCCAGTGGGATGGGGAGGAGAATCGAAAAAAAGTAAAACTCGTGGGTTGATATAACAGCAGTTTAATAATTAAAGTAAAATAAAACATAATACTAACAATAATAATAATAAAATATAATAATAATGAAAAGGAATATAACAAAAAAAAATTAAAAAAAAGAAAGAACACCCAAGAAAAGACAAGTGATGCACAATGCAATTACTCACCACCCGCTGACTGAAGCCTGAGCAGTGATCTGCCCCTCCTGGCCAACTCCCCCCTGTTTATACACTGGGCATGACGTTCCATGGTATGGAATACCCCTTTGGCTAGTTCGGGTCAGCTGCCCCGGCTGTGCTCCCTCCCAGCTTCTTGCACACCTGCTTGCTGGCAGAGCATGGGAAACTGAAAAATCCTTGACTTAGGATGAGCACTACTTAGCAACAACTAAAACATCAGCATGTTATTAACATTATTCTCACACTAAATCCAAAACCCAGCACTGTACCAGCTACTAAGAAGAAAATTAACTCTATCCCAGCTGAAACCAGGACACGTGTACGATGTGGAAATCTTTGCCATTATCAATACTATCTTCCAAATCCCTTCTATCCCATATTTTCCATCCTTTCTTTCTTTCAGAAGTCAGATGAAGGACTTGAGGCAAACTTGTTTGTTTGCAGCATGTTACTCTAGACAAAAGTGTAGGTCAGTACTTGGAAGAGACATAATTCTCTTATTCACTACTGAATACTTATAAAAACTGCAAAGGCAGGTTGAAAAGTCCACCTGATCACAATAATTCCAACCCCAAACAACTACATACCCTGACAGTTATCTTTGACACTAAATGAATTCAATTTAATTGGTTTATTTGCTAACTGCTGCAAATTAAATAAGATACTTTAAATCCTAAGACATGGCTCCAGAACATGCAGCCCTTTAATGGGACAAGTTTGTTATCTTCCTGTAGAGTCACATGGGATAGATGTAGAGAGATGAAATACATGCAGAGCTAAGCTCTTGGTAAGAAGCAACATGTTGCCATTCTCCAGGAAGAAACTTTAACTACTTTTCTCCTTTCTACTGTTCTTCCAGTTATTCTTGATAGATCATGTTTTCTAGACTTCTTGATGATTCTTGTAGATTTATCCTCTTCAGTTGCTTGCCTCAGCTTTCTCTTCATCCTGCATCTTCTGTGGATGAGCACTGGCTGCTAAAGGGGCATGGCCAAGCTACTTCTTAACTGATCATTCCGAAACATTAAAAATATTTCCCAAGCTGAGTAAGTGGCAAGATGAATGACCTCCCATCAGCTGGGTAAAACACATTGTACCATAACTAACTTAAGCAATCTATAAAATGGTAGACTTCCAGATCTCGCTTCTGTGCTGTTCTCATCCTTGCCTCAGGTTGAACACCCAGCTTCTCACTACTTATCTTTTGGCTTTCACAGCACTGATATTCAGATAGTGAAAAAAATAGTAGGTTTTTGTCAATGTAGAACTATGCAGCTCTTGTGTATTTCCAATCACACTGTGTCAAATTTATGTGAACTAGCAGTGTATCATCAAATGATTTATTTAGCAGATTCAGTATGTTAATAAAATATAATAAATAATACAGTGAATTACAAGTTCTAGCACAAGGACATTAGAAAGTAAGAAATTTTTTAAAATCTGTTGGAACATACCACACAGTTATATGTCAAAGTCAAAGCTGAAGTCATGTTCAGATTTTTTTAAGATACAGTACAGACCCAGTCAGACAGCTTATTGCAGAAAGACCCCCTGACAAAATCATAGAATCATAGAATAGTTTGGGTTGGAAGGGACCTTAAAGATCATCTAGTTCCAACCCCCCTGCCATGGGCAGGGACACCTTCCACTAGAGCAGGTTGCTCAAAGCCCCATCCAACCTGGCCTTGAACACTTCCAGGGAGGGGGCATCCACAACTTCTCTGGGCAACCTGTTCCAGTGCCTCACCACCCTTATAGTAAAGAACTTTTTCCTTACATCTAATCTAAATCTACCCTCTTTCAATTTAAAGCCATTACCCCTTGCCCTATCACTACATGCCCTTGTAAAAAGTCCCTCTCCAGCTTTCTTGTAGGCCCCCTTTAGGTACTGGATGCCAATTCATTCCACGAACAGCCTGGGTTCTCTGGCCTTTGAGTGGTCGTTCAGCGAAAAAAAAGAGATTAAATCTATGTTGAAATCATGAGTATATGAAATGCCATGATAAGCTTCCTTTGGAAATATATTCAGGTCTCCACCCATTAAAAAATGAACTTCAGCAATATCTTCTATATTCTATAGAAGATATCTTCTTCTGTATCTTCTATGTAACTTCTATAAACCTTAGCGTCTACTTAATTAAAAGCCCCTTATGAAATGCACTGTCTAAAGCTATTTGTCAGTGAACTGGTTTTGCTTGTTTGTCAAAATTCCAGTCTCACAAGTCTGTATCACTTTCTGCTAAGTAAGGGCTATTCAGTTTAGTGCTTTTAATGATGGCTATATTGAGATAACTTCCTGTGAAGGTCTCCAAATGTCAGAATTAATTTCTCTTATCAGTATAAAAAAATAAAAATCCAAAAGTAATTAAGATTTACTGAAGATTTCTTTTTCACCACTCTAAGCAGGCTCCCAGAGAAAATAACTACTTTTGTTGATGTATTAGTTCCTAGCAGAGAATAATGAGATATATATAGGATAGCCAGCAGTAAGCTCATTTACTAGAGAAGTCTTAGTTTAGTTAGCACTGTTGAGCTTTGTCTACAATGACAAGCTTAACCAGTGCTGACAATGTTTGTGAGAAATGTATGTAATAGAAATGATGCTAAAAATAGTTTAACTGCAAGAATAGGTGGAGTAAAATGCATTGCACACATATCTAAAACTCCTTCTAAATTTCCAAAGCAAATAAATTTTGGTTCACATACTGAAGATATGAAGGTGTGGTTCACATCATGAAGATTTTTTGAAGACTTCCTGCCATTTTAGAAATATTGTATAAAATTTTACAAAGAAGTTGTTCTTATAGCTTTCTCAATCACTAAATAAGGTGTAATAAAGAATTACATTCTGCCTGTTGGTTTGTAGAACTGCAGACAAACCTTCCTTTTCTCTGCTTTATTTTACAAATTCAGAGTGGATTTTCTTACAAAATTAAGCTCTTTACAGCAGTTTTCCAAAATGACTCTTCTTTGCAGCCACATTTGCTCTTCTGCTATTCTGATACAGTTGTAAAGCCTCTGAAGGAAGAACTGTATCCCACATAATTTGTGTTTCACGCTTTTGTTTCTGAAAAAGGAAAGCACTTTAGAGGCTGCAGAATTAATACTGTAATATTTGTCCTAATATTCACTGAAGGAAAGGATTTGAGTTTTTTCCTCTCTTGCCAGGTATGTATGTGCAATTGGTTTGATCCACTTACAGCTTACTTAGAGTCACCCTTAGCAAAAAAAAAAAGAGATTTGACATAAAGGCATCTTGACTGCCTTCATCTTTTCTAACAAAATACGGTAGACAATGATTACAATTAATGCTAAAAACATAGTCAAGCACACTAAAATCCGTCCTTAAATAGGTCTGAGTAAGGCTGAATCCTCCAAAGCTAAAGGACACGGCTGTGATGCATGGTCTGTCATCTACATTGTTGTCTCTGATGACCGAGGAACATATCGCACAGGCACAGCAGGCTCAAGAAGGCAAGTATTGCAGCCTTAACCTTTGATTGTGCAGACTATATAGCCTAACTTTCCCTCAAGTGCTGTTTCTGTGTTGTCTTTTGCATGACAAAGGGACAGAGCTGAGACTTTGCCACTCCTGACATTAAGAATTAAATCCATTTAGAAAGCATTTTTACTCACATCACTATTTCTAAACAAAATTGCTGGGTTGTCAGAAACTTGTGTTTTATTTTCCACCCTTCCTGCATTTTCAGTATTCTTCAGCCCTGAAATACTTGTCCAGCTGAGTATTTATAATCTCTTTTTCCAATCATGGGTCTCAATCTGCCATTGTTCATTTTGGAGCGTCTTCACTGAAATCAGTTTGGTAAACCAATGATTCATGTATTATTTAGAATTCAAAAAGGTAAAAATCTGGTCCTGGGGATCCTTAAATGCATACTTCTATTAGAGAGCTTCTAAAAAGCTTTTATAATTTTCCTGTGATTCTAGGTAAAACTGTGAGTCTGCTAGCTTGCTTTGCACCTCAACTTGTTTGTTATGCTTCCTGTGGGTTCACTCATTTTCAGTAACGCTGCTAACATAACATTAACCAGTGCTCGGGTTTCATTTTCTGCAATTTTTTTGTACTATTGCAGCCTTAGAAAAACAACTTCTGTATGGTTATAAATGCTTGGTTTGAAACAAAGATCAAGTACTTTATCCACCAGTACTTCAGAAGACTTTGCTTCTATGGAGGTTTTACTTTCTCCTCTCCTGGCATTTTGAAGTAGTTAGATTTAAAACTCCTTTGAGAATCAGTACTGCAGGCTAAAGAGAGAAAAGGAGTTACTGAGGAGGGGGGAAACGACTTTGCTTTTTGCAGAAGGGTGAGACCATGGCAATTGGCTAGGCTAGCACTAAGAGCTTATTGATGTAGGAGTGATGTTGGAGGCGTGAGATGCCAATCACAAAGTGAGTGAGCTTCAGAAGAATACGAAACAGATAACAGGCAAAAATGGCCTTTCAAGAGGGCCACTGCAGAGTGATCAAAATCTCAGCTGAG
This sequence comes from Gymnogyps californianus, assembly GCF_018139145.2. Taxonomy (NCBI): domain Eukaryota; kingdom Metazoa; phylum Chordata; class Aves; order Accipitriformes; family Cathartidae; genus Gymnogyps; species Gymnogyps californianus. The sequence continues at coordinate 13,773,178 of NC_059500.1, read as the reverse complement.
AATACAGGGAGAGTTTCCCAAATGAGGGATGCTTTTTTGACTGCTTAGCAAAGGCCTGAGGCAGCCAACCCCAGGTGCCTAATGGAAACATTTTCTCTATGTACAGTTACACCTTTCACAGAGTGTCTTTAACAGAAGTCTGCTGTGCCTTTCAATCCATGAAACAAAAGTTCTTCATTTATTGATGATTTTCCTTTGCTTTTTATCCTTGCAGTAGTGCATGTAACAGGAGGAAGTATATGTCTTCTTTATTGTAAGGAAAAAAAGTCACTTTGGTCTGAAATTCAGTGTTTAGTCAATCACTGATCAATTCACTGATCAATGTTCTTGTCATATAATAGGAAGCTACAGTTAAAAACAAGTTAGAGGAGGAAAACAATTTCAATCAGTGCAGTCAGCTAGTTGAAGGGGGCCTTTCCTCTACTTTAACAAAATGAGGAAGTTGTCTCTCAGTTCTTCAGAAGAAAAAAAAAAAGAATTAAATATTTTCAAGTAGGAAGACAGCCTCTAGAAAAGAGAAAAACAGTATGATTGCTGAAAGCTGAAATTAGAAGTCTTAATTTTGTTCCCAACCTACAGTTAAGAGGAAGACAAACTGTACTTTATTGCTTTCCATAGCAGAATTTTAAGAATTAAAGATATGGGGGTTGGAACAAAGACGGGAAGCAAAATACTTAAGAAATCGGGGTAAATCACAGCTACTGTCTCCATTCACCACCACTGCATTTCTGTACATAATGTCTTTTTCATTTTAAATTCATTGCTAGGTAATGTACAGAATGAATTAAGTTTGTGTTCTCTAATTGAGTTTAACAGTGAGTAATGAGGTGGACTTGCCATCATCAAAACACAGTTGTCTGTTTATGATATACATTCATGGTTGTTGGAAAGGGATGAGAAGTTAATCTAATAAGAGGAAGTGCACGTTTACTTGGGTTCTTTACTTACTGTTTCATCTTATTTGCTGGAAACACTACAGTGGTCTGTAGCCAATGAATACAAATTTCACTTTTTCACTTCATCTTACCTATATGTCTTTTATTTTTAGGACAGTATACTTATATTAAGGGAGTGATGAATCATTAAAAAGAACAAGCAAAGCATGATATCAAATGGCCTTCATTTTGTGTTGAATTAATAAACTAAATTAAAGTTCTTCAATTTGGTGGTTTGGGTTTTTTTTTCTTTATTTCCAGTATACTGACTAAATAGTTCATTTATTTATTTTATTCTACCTGTAAAATGAACAGCACTGCCTTTGGCCCCTGTCTGCTTTCTACTTAGACCTGTTGGTCTAAGTGCCTAAATGAATGGGAGCTGCTGTTGTGAGAAAGCTTGAGACTGTAACAGCAGGTACTCAGCTGCTCATGACCAGCCTGCAGTGAGTCTGGAATTATTTTTATCCCTTGCACTCTTATACATACTGCTCATGCTTAATTTGTGTAGTGTTTTTAATTTTAATGAGGAGGAGATACAAAGTATTTATGCATTTCCTGTCATGTTTCAGGTAGGCACATGATTAAAACCTTATAATCAAGAAATAATTTTTCACATTCAGAGAGTGCTTGTCCTGCTGCTCAGGACCTATTTTTAATTAAAAATCTGAGGTCTGGTACATATGCAAATATCATTATGTCAACAGTAATAGCCACAAAAACATGAAGGACTCATCCACAGTCTCAATAGAGCAGAAGGGGAAAGCAGTGGGATACCTTACACCTTGCTTAACTTCATGAAATGAATTGTAATGGACACAGTACAACATGAGCTCTTCACAAGGTTAGCCCTCCCTTGGTAATTTGCTGGCTGTACACGGAGGAAAGGGTAAGACAGAAGTGGAGAACTTTAACAGTGGATATATTAAGTCAGACATGGCTTTTCGTTTAAGAGTACTTCAGAACTAAAAAATACAGATTTGTTTACTTTTTAAAATGTGGTAAAATAATGCAAAATGCAAAATAAGAGTATAACCAATTCCTCTATAAATTGTGCTCTACTTAGTACTGGAATCTCTTGTTCCAGTTGCAGAGAGTAGATAAGAAGTTCTTGCTTTTTTACCTTCTGTTGTAAGCAGGATTAGTATAAGAAAGCCAGGCTTATAGTGCAAGAGTAATGAACTTTATCTGAAGAGTCAAGGAGAAGCTCTCCATAGCTTAGACTTTTCTGATGATCGAATCTCACTGCACCCACACTCTGGTATCTGCAGATCCTGCTAAGCCACATGGTAAGGCTGAGTCTCAGCATAGTCTTGACACACCACTAACCATTAGGTAAGTGTGGTTTTGTGTCAGTCCAGACACAAGTTCATTGGGTATTCTTCCTTTATTTATACTTGTGGTTATTTATTTATATGCCTTTATTTATACCTTCTTATTATTGGTTCTTTCTGCAGAATGTGATTTTACAAAATATATTGTTAGTGGTTAAAATCAAGCCCTTGCATATGGGGGAATATACTTGATTTGCATGGTTTTGCTGTAACTGTATGGACTTGAGCTATTGGCCATAGAAGGGGAGCTAAGTGGAGGTGAAGTTGTCACAGCTATATTGTATGCAAATGCTTCTCGCTCCAAACTAAGTGCCAGATTGAATCTTTGGGGGATCCGTTGCAGCCACACTGTATAAAGATGCAGAATGTCTGGCTGAAAGCTTTATCTTTTCCTTTGCCTCTCTCTGGTGTATACTACACATTGAAAGAATGCTAAAATAATTGTACAATTGAACAAATGAGCAGGTATGTATTATCTGAGAGATATTAGAAGGTAGTGGAGGTGAACACAGCATAGCGGAAAATCTATTTATTTTTATTTCTGTAGATTTTAATGGCCCAGTGAATGTACATACTTATTAATATATGGGTTGGTCTAGGCAACTCAGAAAACATGCAGTTTTCTGTATGGTTATTTTCTTGCACGAGATCATGTTAACAGATGTTGGTACTTAACCATTTTGTCTTAAGTCCTTCCTCCTTCTATTCTTTCCATGTACAAAGATAAGCTCTCTTGCTCATTCTTAGTTCGGATATGCTCTCCATTTAGCAAAACAGATGTTCTTTTTAAATAGGCTTCAGGTAATATGGACATCTCAGCCTTTCCTTAATGAATCCATCATAACCAAATTACATATGCATAAATGCAGCCTAGGTCCTTCAAGGACATACTCATTAGCTGTGTCATTTTGGATTCAGTCTTTGGAATAAATATGCCCCTGTGGCTGTTTGAAGCATTTAGATTCACTGATTCTCTTTGAAAATACCCATTTGATATATATTAACTATATATTGCTAAGTACACAGGAAGAAAAAGACAAAAATATAGTTATTCACAAAGGTATAAAATAAGTCCTCTTATATTCCACAGCCCTATATCCTTTACACATACACAAAATAATAAGATAAGAATCTGATCAATCATCTCTAATACTCCTAATTTATTCACAGTGGTATAACTTAGCTAACTGGATTTTCGTTATTTATAATGAAGTGATAGGAAATACTTCTAGCTATAGTAATTCACAAATACGAACATTGTAAGTTATGGGAGATTTTGATTTCTGTCAGTGTAGGCAGAGGATATTTTTAATATATGGCATAAAGTAACATAGCTTGGGATAAAACATGTTCAAGGGAATGTCTGATATTCAGAAAACTTATAATGAGATCCATCAACACCAGAAAAGCTTTAAAGTGCTGAAGCTTTTATTTAATGTTATTTATTTATTAAATTTTATTTATTAATTCTTAGGGATCTTAAACCAAGTTTTGTGTAAAATAGGCAAAATATGTAGTATGAGTTGGGATCACTAGATACAGTGATCTTCAGTAAAGAGATATTAGGCTATCCGCAGCTATCCAAGCTTCATGACACCAGTCTGTCTAATTAATCACCTGTGCCATTTTAAGTTCCACTTTTTACACTGTTTTTTGCAATGCACTGATTTGCACTGTTACAAATGAGAAAACGGTAGTTAAAATTTCCGCAGTGTTGATATGAACCATGGTACTGTTGAAATCAATAAGAAGCTCTCCCTTGGTGTCAGTGCCAAGCAATGGAAACCTACATGGGTTATTTCATAAACAAAATGTAGTAGTGCTGCTAATTATTGCAGAGGACATTTGGAATCATCATGCAATCACTATTTCTTTCATTTTCTCCTTTATCTGCTGGCAACATTCAACCTTATTTAGTCAGCTGGGTTTTGGTCCTCTTTGTTGTAATATAAGAATCTTCTTTAAAAACGAACACCCGCACTTCACTTGGGCTCTAGGGTAGACGAGACAGCCAACTACATGTACTTCAGCTCTAGGCAATCTCCTCTGAATTGTTTTTCATAATATCAAGGCTATATTTGGCTCCAAATAAAGGCCTAGCTTCTGGTGTCTTTACTCTGACCTAGCTGAAACACTTATTTTAGTGGGACTGCTCAAAGAATAACCATGGTAATTTGTGCATTAGTGGTGGCACATCACCCAAAGAAGGTGGCAAACCACCTTTCCTGTTACCATTCAAGTGCAATAGGTATCCATGATTTGTAACAGCTGCATAAGGGAATATCAGAATGAGAGTGAGGCCCTAGGGCTTCCACAGCTGAGAGAGAGAGGATTTTGACCTGCCTTTGCTTCCAAGTGAAAAGGGGTCTACCCAGCCTTTGTAGAGGAAGATTTACTGAGTAGGCCAGAGTGACTGATCCAGCAGAAATTGACTTGTATATTGGAAGTTGTTATGTGTGAATGGGGGAGGTAGCAATCGCAGATTCATAAGGTTTGATTATAAATTATGTTCGAGTTCTCATTAAGGCACAAGAGCATACATTTCATTACAAAACCACAAGGATTTAATACAGGTGAAAAGTCATTATGACACTCAAGGGCATAATAAACTGTAAGCAATGCAGCATTCCTTCATAACAGTAAACTAATATATATTCTATTTCAAGCTTTACCCTAATAAATAGGCCCCAATGCCAGACAATGCTCCAAACAGCTGAGAAATAGAAACACAGTGTTTACAGATTGGCATTTCTCCCCTCTGTTGCTTGGCCTGTAGTCAATTTTTATTTAAGGCTGTATTTCTATTGGAACTTGGCCTGAGAAGAATTTGACAGTATTACTGCTGTACTGATTTTATGGAAGTCGTGTAAGGCATTAATAATATGACCAAAGCACTGTTCTGTTCCCCCGCCCCCCCAAAAAAGAGAGAGGTTCTTCTTCATTACAGCAAAATTCCAGTGTTACAAAACGGATTATACAATCAGATTACAAATACATATTGAAGCAGTGTTTTGGACCTTCGTTCCTGTTGTACTGTATATGTGTTAGAAGCATCTTTTAAGAACAAATGTGTCTTTCCACTTCCCATAAAGTTGCTCACCACGTTCCTCTCATGTTCTCTGGGAAATCATTACACATCTGCACTGCCGACTCCATTGTGTAGAGCTTTTCAAGTTAGTCTGAAAACCTGCATAGTTGTATCACTGCAGTGCTCCGTGGTACTTCTCAAAAAGGCTAATTATCCTGTGTCAAGCACGTTACTAGTGGAGTGATGCCAATTACCTGTTTTCCTCTATTTGTTCAACTAACGAACTTAATTAGGTTCAACTTAGGCCCATTGTTTTTTACCTGTTCTTAGCCTGAAGCTTGCTGCTGCTTTGTCAACTCTAATGAAGAGATTTACCTATTTTTTCCAAATATATTAGTTGTGTCTTTTAAACATTTTAACCCTCTGAGAGTTGGCAGGGGTGCCAAAGACTAAGGGAACAATACAACCTCACTACAGCCCCTAGAAAAATAATGGAGCAAGTCCTCTTGGAGCACATCTCTGAGCACATGAGGGAGAAGGATGTGATGGGGAACTTTCAGCATGGCTTGACCAAGGGTGAACCATCCTGCTTGGGCCAGAGGGCAGGACAAATGTGAACAAATTGGAGGGGCTCAGGGAAGGCCACTGGGATAACAGGGCTGGAGCACTAGCCCTGTGAGGAGAGGCTGTGGGACCACGACTGGTTCAGTGGTAGCAGAGATGGCTTCACAGCACCTAACTGCACCCCGGTACATACAGAAGTGCATCACAGGGACGGGGATGGGCTTTTCACAGTGGTGCTTGGTGGGAGAGCAAGAGACACTGGCTGAAACAGGAGAGGTTCGGGCTGGGTTTAAGAAAAAGTTTTTTCCCCACAAGGACAACCAGGGAGCAGGGCCAGGGTGCGGGGTGATGGTGCTGTCTCCCTCCTTGGAGGATTTCCAGACCCCATGGGATAAAGCCGTGAGCAACCTGGTGTGACCCCATGACTGAGCCTGCTCTGGGCAGGAGTTTGGAGTAGGGACCTCTCAAGGTCCCTGCTGGCCTGAGGTATTATGTAGTGCTTTGGTCCCCTCCATGGCATTTCATCACTCTGAGTAGGAGTGGAGGGTGCCTACATGGCAAAGTTGAGCCAGCATTGCTCTACTAGCTTGGGGTCTGGAGAAATACATGTTAGCTGGTGCCAGTGTGCTGAAAACCTCTGTATGGATAGATTACCCTTCCAGAGAAGACCATCTGTTGACTGTGTTGTTTTCCTGTGGAGAAGTAGCATAAATTCGTTTAATCAATCCATTTTCCGTCTAGGACAGTGAGCTGTGCCACCAAAAAAATGCTCTGTAGTGTAGCCAGTGTATTTTCTACTGGGGTTATACTACACTGTTGAGAACAAATTCATAATGATCCACTTTGTTAAACCTTCAATTTAAGAACCTTTTCTAGACCTGTCAATTATGAAGGAAAAAATCTACCTGCTATCCACATGGCATACATGGAACGTTCTAACACAAGAGGAAAAAATGGAAGCACAAATAGCTCAATTTATCCAAGATCATACAGTCTGTATCATAGCCAGGAAGTGGATCCATTTCTATTTGCTCCAGATCTTATGACTTAGACATGGGACCATTTTTCTTCAGCTGTTAGCCATTGAGTATATAACGAGTAAAAACTTCGGAGTGCTGAAATGAAAGTCTTTTACCTTCTATTGCCAGGGACTTTTAGCAGGAGTAGAAAATAGCCACCCTTTCTTTTCACCATTTACTGTAGGTCAGGAATTTTCATGCCATGGTGGTAAAATGGAAAAAAAACCCAGAAAGAGAAAATGACAGCCTTTTCCAGCTGAATCAAGCTGGAGGTTTGTCTAATTCTTTGTCATAGAGTATGCATTGTCTGGTTTTAACTGCCAAATCCTAAGAAGCACTGCACTTTTTCCTCTGTTAAATATACACAGAAAAGTGCTGCTGAACTCAGGTCACCTTGTGGGACCAGAGTTAGGGATGGCAAGATCAGACAGCAATGTGAAGCAGCTTTTACTGCTGCAGCCCATCTCATTCTTAGCTAGCTCCAGTCCACTGCCACTGGTGCATTACACAGCCACAGAATGGATAATTTTTGGAGTAAGAGAGCAAAATGATGCCTTGATATGTCATCATTTGAATCTCTCCACAAACTTCATACTTTGGAAAAAAAGAAATGTAACTTTTTCCTCTCCCACAGAGTTTCTGTGTGCTATGTTCCTCTGGCTTGTTCCTTATTACCCAAAGATCAGCCTAGAGCACCACACCATTTGAAGATCTGCCTTCAGCAAAAGAAAGCAATAGATACTAAGATATTAATCTCAGCAGTGGATTTCCCCTGCTTTCCATGGACTTTCATTTTAGTTAAAATTGAAATGCCTGAGACAGAGAAATCCCATGCAGGTGCAAAATAACATTTATTTTTATTATAGTCTACAAAACTCTTAGTAAGTGTAGGGGATGCAAGCTTTGTGCTTTACATTCTTTAACCTCCATTTAGCTTCAATTTTCGGCTTTTGTGAACGATTCTTCCAGTATCATGGGATACCTCTTTCATCACGATGTTTTCAGTAACATCAACAAAACCTCTGAAAGTCAAGCCCTCTACAAAGTATTAAGGACTACTCTGCAGGGAAAACATCAGTTCTACTGTATTTCAACTATGAAATATGATACTTGCAAGCAAATGCAATCCTTGAATCTATTGTAATATAAGAAGGTGAGTGATTTATCACCTTGGGCATGGCAATAGTTCTAGGAATAAAATGACTGTGATCACTTACTGCTATTAGGAAATGAACATTCCCTCCCACATAGAAAAGGAAAAGGTTACCTTCCTGAGTGAAGGGTATGTGTCCACATCAGCTACTGACAGATAATCTTTTGCTACAATAGGTAAGTGGGTGAACCAGAGCTAATGCATCCTCACTTTTACCTTTGATGTTTTGCCAGTTTTAATGGTTCTGCATGGATAGAGTTCTGCATGGGTAAACAGAATTTTCCAAGGGTTGTGACCTTAGAAGTGACTCTGTTTTTTAAGATTTGCACCATCTATTCATGGACATTTGAAAATAATGGAAATGTTTGAATAAGTAAATCAAATGTGGTGAAATATACAGCGTAAAATTAGGCCACATTGCAAGTACACCATTCCCAGCCAAGTGCACATGCTCAACACAGTTATTATACAAGGTGAACAGTGTGTGTGTGAGAGAGAGAAGGAATATGGAATTTGATATATTAACTGTAATATTCAATAACCATTTAAGTAACTCAATGGTATTGTAGAAGTTGTACTTAAGATCCCGATCTGAGTTAGTAGGCAGATATAGTTGAGCCCTCTCTGGTGTTGTTTTACTTCAATGTTTCCAGAATTTCATTCAGAGGTTCTTCTTGGGCTGTGTCATGGTTTAACCCCAGCTGGCAACTAAGCACCACACAGACACCCACTCACTCCCCCCACAGTGGGATGGGGGAGAGAATCGGAAGAGTAAAAGTGAGAAAACTCATGGATTGAGATTAAGACAGTTTAATAGGTAAAGCAAAAGCCACGCATGCAAGCAAAGCAAAACAAGGAATTCATTCACCACTTCCCATCGGCAGGCAGGTGTTCAGCCATCTCCAGGAAAGCAGGGCTCCATCACACATAACGGTTACTTGGGAAGACCAACGCCATCACTCCGAACGTCTCACCCTTCCTTCTTCTTCCCCCAGCTTTATATGCTGAGCATGATGCCATATGGTATGGAATATCCCTTTGGTCAGTTGGGGTCAGCTGTCCTGGCTGTGTCTCCTCCCAACTTCTTGTGCAGCCCCAGCCTCCTCGCTGGTGGGGTGGGGTGAGAAGCAGAAAAGGCCTTGACTCTGTGTAAGCACTGCTCAGCCACAGCGAAAACATCCCTGTATTATCAACACTGTTTCCAGCACAAATCCAAAACATAGCCCCCTACTAGCTGCTGTGAAGAAAATTAACTCTATCCCAGCCAAAACCAGCACAGGCTGCATGATGCAGTTGTGGACAAGCCAGTCAAGCTATGCTCCTCTAGTTGACCTGGAATGAGTAAAATTTTCTTATGGTATGTTGTGCATTTAGGCTGACTGGTGTTAAAAGCCCTTAAGTGGAAAGCATTGGGAACGCCAAACTAAACTTTCTGTGTGTTACCATTATTGTAGGTCACACTACATCTGCATTGATGTCTTCTTTACATGTTGTCAAAACTTTGCAGAATTTTCTTTTTTTAAAATTTAGGTTTGGTTCAGATTTTAACTATACCTGTAGTCTCAATAGCATACACAGAAAATGTCTAAGGATGTTGTTAAAATTTATCTCCTTAAAACATAATATCTATTCTCTCATTCTTGAACCAAATATCTCTTAATTTCTCAGCTGCCAAGAGCAAATGAATCTGAACGGCAGATGTTTGAACCCAAATACTTCATGATGCCTAAATGAGCTTTCGATAATAGTTTCTTGCTCTGAGAGAAATTTAATAATAGCATGAATAGCTGAATTATTTTTACGTTGAGTGCAAATTACTCAGAACACAGGATGCAACAGGAAGAGTAGAGAAAAGCACTGAGATGATTGTTGAGAAGGAACAGAAAGAGATTATAATAGGCTGAATAGTTAAGGGTGTATAAGACCTGTTACTTTGTTTACATTGTGCCATTAGTTCCCACGTGTACCTTTCCTGCTGAATCGCTCTGCCTGCCTTTCCTTCCCTTGACATACAAATTGTCCTCATTTTTCACACACTAGATGCCTGAGGTCACATTACATTTTTCCACATGCTTCCATTCAGATTTTGAGCAAGATACACAGACCAGTCCAGGTTTTGCTATCCCATTGTGCTAGGTTGGGGGTTTTTTTCAGTTTCATTTCTTTTTGTTGTTTTTCTGTTGTTGGTTTTGGGGCTTTGTGAGGTTTTTTAAGTTTTCACTGGCACAGCCCTTCGTGCCCATTTAGAATAATCTTTGGGACACTTAATTTATAACAGCTCAGAATGAGAGTCGCATACTCATTCCCACATTTAGTATACTCTGGTTAGGGATTTTACTACACCAAGAAATAATTTCTGTCTAGCAAAGAATTTGTAGAGCTGACTTAGAACTTAACTATCACTATTTACATTGTTAATGGCTTTTGTGCACATAGTTCTATAGGTGCTGAGTAGACTGTAGATGCATTAAAGATTGCCCTCTGAATCACATTGTTCTCAGTTACTTTTTCATATAGGTTGGATTTTTCCTTCTAGCTTAAAAAGTATTTCAATATAGTAATTTTTAGTGTATCTGTTCTCTTCAGTTTGTTGATCGCCAGACTAATTCTAATTGAAAGCTGTACTTCAGGCTCCTAAAGTCCACTATGCTGGTCTCTAGGCAAAACAAAGACATCAGATCAAAATCTTATTTATTCTTCATTTAGAAACAAATTCTGCCACATTTATTCAGTGTGAGTACTAACTAAGAGTAAGAGTAGCTTAATGGGTCTCCTTGAAAAGGCATTGTACAGCCTATGTAAGGGAAGTGTATTTGGACCATAAATTAGAACTGTCTGATTGGAAAGATGGTTACCAAAGCTGTCACTTGATCACTAGTTCCCCTTATGGTCTTCATGTCTGCTCCATTCTCTGACCCTGCCATTGTCTTGTCTTTTCCTGCTGAACAGAAATAATTTAGTTTCCTAGAACCGACCTGTAGAAAACTGACACAACACAAATCAGCTGGTCACTGACTCAACAACCTGAGTCATGTCAGAAAGTCACTGGCCTGCCAAATCTGTTATAGAAACCTCTGAGGAGCTGACATAATGAATCAGCCCTCCCTGATGAGGTTTGCTGTGGTTTGGGGTTTTTTTTTGTCTAAATGCTAAGCATCTGTCTGTTCTTCTGCTTTCCTCTTTTTCTGTGGCAATGTTATTAAAAACGAATGGGATATGTGCATGAAGCATGCACAGCACTGTTAGTTCACTTCAGAAACTCCGAGGTTAGCAGTTGACCAACAGAAATGTCAGCATGAATCAACATAATGTCACACAGCGATTACAGTTAGCCAGTCTGCACTTACTGCACATTGCCTATTGCTTTGTTTTTTGCCTGCTTGACATGGAAGATTTGTAACAACTCATCACAAAAGAAGTTTCAAATCATTTGATTAAAAAAATCTCTCAAAAAAATTGACAAAAGATCTGGCCAGAGAAGATAGAAAAAGAAAATAAAAGAATTCTTATGTTGTTGACATATCACTACTACTTTACATTATTATATCTTCAGAGATGGAGAAGCATTATTAATAATTTATCGTATTGTCAGTTATTAGGGTGTCATATGTCATCAGTGTTCTCAGAGTCCAGTTTCTGCATGCTTTTGCTTTTCCTAATGTGAACTGACTCAGCAGGGTCAATATGATGACTTAGATGTCAGTGGTCTTGTGCAGGAAATACAGAAAGGACAATTGGCTATGGAAATCTTTAAGAGAAGATTAAGCCGTTGTAATTCTGAAGCTAAAAGACAGTTACACAGATACAGAGAAATGTTTTTGATGAGGGTTTCCATTTAGGAGAATAGCAGAGCAAGCTGCAGGAGGAAAAAAGATCCTTCTTGAAATTGGAGTGAAACTAGTCGTTCAAACTTCTCATAAAAATGTACAGGAACTAATCTAGAATAGCCTGTCTTTATGATTCAGTTTATTCTTTCATGGAAAGGCCCCATTTCAAAGCCCTCCTTGTGATGCTTTCACAAACCAACTAAGTACCATCGGTTTGTAGGAAAGTCTTTCATCCCTTGTTGAAACTGTCTACCTCTGTATAATAATTAAACAACTGCTAGACAGGAATTTATAAGGTAAGGCTCCCGAAACATACTAATAACTTTCTCCATATCTGTTGGACTTCTTCCCTGAAAAATGAGTCCTGTACTTGAGAAATAATTTCTTAAAACTTTTAATCTGAAATTCCACATTGTCTTCAATAGCTTCTTATTTCAGGAGCGCAGTTGGTTTTGACCAGAAACTGTTGGGTTAAAAAGATGTCTGGTCATCCCTGTGCAGGAGCATCTCTGCATCCCGAAATTCTGTGTGATGAGTCTTGATAGATTTACTCTGATGTCAGGAGACATCAACATTAGCAGTAATGTTCACTCACATACATAGGCCTAGAAACATGATGGGTGCATTTAAAAATATGAATAATACAGCTAAATACATTTGTTACTGGAACATCTTTACTTTGCCTCCCAGTCCCATTAAACTTACCTTCAGACTCTAGACTATAATAATTTACTACTTTCTTGCAGTTTGAGGGGTGGAGGGAGGCATTCATCTCTAAACGTGTAATTTTAGGGAAAATTAAGTTTTACTGGTACTTCCACCAAAATTATGCAGCTTTAGTTACATTTTGCCATCTGCTATTAGATTAATCTTCTCCAAACTAATGAACTGTAATTTGTAAATGAACTGTTTGTTTCTCTGAAAGGATCGCTCCAGTCGTCTAGCTGTCAAGTCTCCTCCAAATGGATGCATTGTTAATCAGGGATGGCAAAGTCTAGCCTTTTTGAATTAGATTGGCTTTCTGGGGTTGTCACTTGGCTTGGCTCTTTGACAAAGACTAGGGAGGGCAGGAAAGGCTTCTGTTTCTGTTTTTCCTCAAAGCCACAGTGAAGTAGAGGTGCGTGCTACTGTATGTCTTCAATCTGTAATTCGACAGTGTAAAAAAGGTCTTAGCAATCAGATCTCCTTACACAACATTTTCCTGTTACTCATTCATCATGCTGTGGTATCATAGAGGTGAAAGCTAAGAACAATTGGTTTATGATTATAAAAAAGATCAAATATGAAAATTGCACGCTACACTTTGCACAGTAATGATACCACGGTGTAGAGCCCTGGGACTGGTTAACCCTGAAAAGGTTTACATTACCCTTTTTTTAGTCATCTTTTTCTAATGTTTCTCCTGTTAGTGGCTTCTGATTCCAAAAATCTCAGTTTTTAATGGTTCTTTCAGCTTTCATGGAATATACCCTCATTCTTCTCAGAAAATATTCTTCTCACAGGCTCTGATATGCTTCTCTGTGTGTGTGTTTTAGGTTTGCAGAAGGGAGGGGGCTGGGTTTTTTTACTTAACAGCAGCAGCAGCTAATCTTGTTCTGAACACATATATGCTCCTGATAATAAAGCTCAGCTGGTTTACACACTTCCAATAGCATTTATCTAAAGGGTTGAGCTGAGCTAACAGTTGTGCTTTGTGGGACTGCAGATGCATGCAGAATGCATAGTTCAGGATGGCAAAACTAATATTCAGATCACATTAGTTATATCAGTTCCTTATTTCTTATTTTTCTCATGCTTCTAAACTTTGAGGATGAAATGCTTAACTGCAATCTCTGTTGTTTATATCCCAATTTGTGACAATGTGTACAAGCTCCAGGGCAGCATTACAGACCTTTCTGGATCTGAGTGAATAAACGAGTTAGTTAGTTTGTCAAATGAGGTCCAAGATTTGTAATGTTTTTTAAGACCCACAAGCAGTTTGGGATTACTTATTATTTCCAATTCCAGTAGTTTGGGATTGCTTACACCTGGCCATTTTACTCACAGAGGAGAGTGTCTTTGAAGGCAGACATAGCAAGTCAATAAGAAAAAATGATGCAGCAACAGCTGAGATGCCAATATTTGAAATCTTTGCCCTGTATATCTTTAAAATCTAAATGATGCTGTGAACCAAAATCCGAAGAGAGGCAAGTGACGTGTCAGAAAATATAGAACTTACTAATATATTCTCTCCCTTCTCCTTTACTACATTGAAATGGCACTTGTTTTCCCCTATAATAATTTGAAAGCAACTAAATGAATTCTTTATTTAAGAGTTTTGTTTTTCTATTAGCTTCTTAATTGCCCAAAAATAAGTTACGGTATTCTTATCTCTACCCTTCAAATCTTTATATATGTTTCCGGTGCATGTTTTTCTTTATGTACAGATAGGTTTAGTGTTATTTTGGCATAGTTAGTTTTTAGCTACTGAAGTCAGATGTCACTGGGGTCTTTTTTACAGTAACTCTTAAAATCAAATACGTTTCATGTATGTGAGCAATGAAGCTTACAGTTCACTTGTGCTTGTTCATGCTAAAATGGTTTGAGAGCTCAGAAGTCTGCAGAAAGCAAGCAAAAGGCACTACAAACACACTAAAGTGAAAATTACTTTTGCATCTGAACAAGCATTAATGAAAAATATTCCGCTACCGTTCACTTTGCTGTGCGTCCTGTGGCAGTTATACCACACTCCTCCGCAATACCAAATCTGGACGTCATGTTCCGGCAGAGTCAATCCAACTTTCCTGATGGGATCCCACTTCAGAGCTTGCAGCTGTCCTACCAGTTGTGACTGTCACATCTCTACCTGAAGTTCTGCTAGTGTCAAGATAACTTAAGAATCACCTTTGTATTGTTGTGCATACAATAACTTCAACAGCAGATAGTTGTTCTGGCCTGTGATCAGATAAAGGCACTGTGTGAATTGGTGACAATTTTTTTTCCTGCCCTTCACCTCCAGTTTAGTCTGGTGTCAAAGGAGATGGAGCAAGTTATCTCCCTTGTCCTCCTTTAACTTACCATGGCATAGCGTATTTCCTTCTTGTGCTCAAAGGCAGCTACTCTTAAGAAACAAGGCTCTACCTTTTCCTGCTTCCTAGTTTGTGCTGTCTTCAGCCATCTTCATCTGCCAAAGGACATTAGAGAAGCATTCCTTCTGTTCCCTGCCACGTCTAAAACTTAAATACCATTTGTAAACAAAGTTAAATAACATTTGTAAGATGGAGTGGGCAAAAGGTATTAAGCAAGAGCTGTGATATTAGCCTGAGCAGCTAAGATTTATGAAGACCTCAATTCAGCACTGTTTTGCTAGACTGAGATCACATCCAGAGGCCAGTTGGTGGGGAGAGAGATTTTCACAAGGGAGCATTTACTGCAAATGAAGGAATAAGTGTGTTGGCAATTAGAGACTTTGGGGGAATGTAAAAGCTCAGCCCCTGGAATTGGATTTAGATGTGACTGTTCTATTTTCTGTGATTGATCAGGCTTGTGCAATGCCTCAGCTTTTCATTAATGTCACTGGCTAGATTCATGGGCTCTGCCACTTCAGCAGAGGGAAGGCCACTCAGATTCTTCTTCCATTCTCCTTTTCTTATTTCCCTGGAGTTCAAGGCTCAGCAATGAAAGTGCACATCAACCAGCTGGAACTGAAACTTTTTCTGTCTCAAAGAGCAGACTCTGAAAAAGCCCTGCTTATACGGATCATTTGTATTGTTATTTGCCATAGCTATTTATCTTACAAAAAGAAGAAAAATCCATCACCCGTGTTAGTCCTGGCATCCTGTAGGATACTATTTCTCATGCCTGTGCAGACAGGTATCCCTATTATACGTTTATCCTATAACCATTCATGATTTCCTTGGTGCAAGTGTCGCTTTCAAATACATATAAATGCTCTTTGGACAGACTGAAAGAGCTAGCTTAGGTCAAGGGTGATCTTCAGTTATGGAAGAGACTATGAGTCATTTATATTCCCATAAGCCAAAGGATTATCATGCTTACTGGACCATTGAAGGCCTTTCAGAATTTATTGCCAGAGTTTCCCTTGGGTTTTATGAAAACCTTAATCATGACAGTATCTTAAAATCAAAACAAAACAAACAAACAAAAAAACCCTAGTAACAGAAACAACAACAGAAAAGTAGCACTTGACTTATTTTCTTCATAAAGTTTCAGGGAGTCAGCTGGCTAAAACTGAAGGAAAATGGAACTCTGGCTTTTTTTTAATCTACTCCATGTGTTTTTTGCTTAGTATTATTATGGTTATGTATAGGCAAATATTTCTCTCATCTATGGCATTTGAAGTGTAAATAATACACTGCTATCTTTAAGGTCCCTTCCAACCCAAACCATTCTATGATTCTATGATTCTATGATTCTATGATCTTTTCTGACACAACATGAAATCACCTTCTAAGGAATTTTTTCTTACAGTATTGCTGTTAAGAAAAGTACAGGTTATTTTGGCACCACATGATGCTTGGTGGAGTGAAACTGAACAAAAGGAAATGACATGTTATGAGCGCCAGAAAGTGCAGGTAAAGAAGTGATACATCCACTTATTCTTTCTCCTGTTTTTCTTTAGACCACCTATCTCCAGCAGCTGCCCCTTGTTTTGTGCTATTTCTCCGTCTGCTAATGCAAGCTGGCAGCTGTCCTGCTAGCTACCTTATTCTTCAGTTAGCCAGTTGGACACTGTAGATGGAAGCAGCAGATTTGAACACAGAGGCATACATTTTCACCTTCATGGTGTGCTTGGGCTCTGCCTGTCAACAATCTGGAAAAAACAATCCCCAATTCAAATTACCAGCTGAATGTTTTATTTTATTTATACACATACACACACAGGCACGCAGACCTTCTTTTTTACTCCTTAGTATAATAAATGAGCAGATGGTTCAGTATGCACTTGTATAAGAGTTGTAATTTATAGAAGGGTGGGTTAAAGATGTATTAAAAGGGAGAACACCCACAACTGCCTGTGTATGAAATAGTTTCTTTTTGATCTCACTTCTGTGGTTGACATTTTATTTAGACGATCTCCGAAGAACCTTAGTGAATTAACTCAAGGAAGCAACACAAAACTTTAACTTAGTTCAGGTAATGAGGTCTGCAGTTGCAGTTGGCTTCCCTGGGTGATTTAGCAGAACAGCATTATGTTTTTTCTTGGCCTTGGAAATCCTCAGGCTTAACTCACAAACTTTCACTTGATCACTTACAGTATCTGCTATCTAACTGATAAATTAAAAATGACAGAAGATGAGAAATGGAGAATGAGTTGGCTATTCTGGGTTCAGCACTAAAGGACAGTAGCTTGGATGATTCACCTTCAAGGACCAAAGGCAGAAAGAGCATCCCTTTAGATGATGAAAGCTGAGTGCTCTCCCCGAAGGGATCTACAACCCAATGTGAATTTAAGGGATATGGCATCCAAGGCTTGACTTCCACTGAACCATGAGGGTCAGTGCCAAGCAGTTGGGAAGAGCCTTCTGTCAGCAGGAGTCTGGCAGGCAGCTGGCAGAAGTGGAGGAGTACAGGCGAAAGCACTCCTTGGGTCATCACAGATGCACAGTGCATGAATGCAGGCCAGTGCTGCCAATTACACCATATATAGATGTTACGCTGTGCCAAAACAGAAATTAACTGTATTTTCAGCAATAAAGCAACAAACAGTTCCTTTGCTTCTTTTTCGGCAGTGCATGTTATCTACAAAAATGCAAGCAGAGGAAATATTATTAGCCTTTGTTCATACCATTAGCCCAGTTTGTTACAGTGCTTTAAATCCCCGAGGAATTTTACCTGTTCTCTCCTTTTGTTGATCAGTAGAATATACCATACCCACTACTACTGCAGTTGCTTCTGCTGCTTTTTCATTTCTTTTTTGTTTGGACTTCAGGGCTTGCCTCTTTTTTCAGATATTGAAAATTACTTAACGTCGCAGTTTCAATATGGCATAATTTACCTTCTCTCTAGAGAGTGAAGAGGCAAAAATACTGAAACAAAGCAATGTTTTCATCAATTTGTTGGGAAAAATGCAGAATAAAATACTTTATTTTTCTTGTAAGAATGAATTGAGAAAGGGTTATGACCAAATAAAGAAATGTTCAGAAACAGAATATATTTTGCAGAGTGGAACTTTCATGTTGTTCTCCAGTCAGGATTTGCATTGTTTATGTAGTCATATGGAATTTGTGTCAGAAAAGAAACAAACTGGAAATTGAATTTCCCAGACCACACACTATATTATCATAACTCACATCAGTTTCACAGTGGTCATTTCAATTTTATTTTTTTTTTAATGAAACAGAAGAGAAATATTTTCTCTATGTAAGGATGTGTCATTGCTGCCTATCAGTGCAGTGTCAGAGGTAATAAATACTCTAGGTTATACATACAGAGGTTATACAATACAGAGGTTATAAATAAAAAGTGCCAGACTACTGAGTTGGCTTAAAAACTATGTTGATCAGATGCTAGATACAGTCTAGCAATACAGGAATGATGCTCAGCACAGATTCATTTGTTCCCAGCTAGGTGCATTTCCAGTGTACAACTCTACTCTGCCATGCAACACCATTTCCAGTGCTAAAGGTATTTTAATGATGGTAGATATCTCTGTACAACACAAGGAAGGTGGTACTTGATTTCTTAAAATCACAATCTCTCTGGCCTGTCCCAGTTGAGAGGAAATGTACTGTCGGACTGTGTGTGTATGAAAAGTCATAGGTAAGGGTGACATCAATGAATGGTTATTCTAGATGTGTCACTTTCTTCCATTTAAAAAACATATATTAGTAGCTATGGGCATGAATGCATGTGTGTATATATACATAAATATGTTTAGGGTGTGAGAATTTATATGCATGGCTATAAATATTGTGTTAGCAACAGCCATTCTCCTACCATCTTTTGTATAAAAACCCTGTATTGAGGTCATCAGGAGGTGGAAGGAGAGGATTGGTTTTGTTTCCACTTCTGCCCCAGGTGGCTGTCTAAAAATTAGTTGCAATCTAGCACAAATTGCATTCCATCAAATTTAATTCATAACCAAAGTCTTGCAGGATGCCCCATTTGAGTAGTAAGTATTGAGGAAGAAAACAATTTCAGAACGTATTTAATCTGCCATCCTTGTGGATGAAAAAAAAATTACAAATGAGAAGGAAATGATTCAAAGATATGTGGCTTCACTCTTTTATAAATAAATTATGGCACTGTCAGTATTTTAAGGTGACAAGTGCTATCTAAGCAAGACAAAACGGCCACAAAGTTGAGGTTACTGTATAAGCTTATTCACTTATGTAGACTAAATTTTAGTTATTGTGAATGCTAAGGAACTTAGGACAGGGGAGTTACTGCCTAAGAGCACCCAGAGCAAGTGAAACTACTTAAGTGTACATGAATCTTTTGTCAAATGCTTCAGAGCATCAACGGTTGTGCAAACTGGAGCGGTATGGAATACGTCACATCAGAGATGCATCTCTGTATTTTCAGTACCTGATACCAACTTTAAGAACCGGTCACATGAAGTCTGTGGGAAAAGTCTGTTCTGAAAAACAGAGTGTGGGCCTGATTCCTCCCAAGTAATTTGTTTTTTGTCTCAACAGAGCAGTGACATGTCTCTATAAGTCTTTTAAGAAGAGATTTATTATTCTGTCAGAGATAATTAACACATTCTTAATTTAAAAATATACCACACAGGTATAAAATAGAAGTATTGTTTCATCAAGGTGTGCTGAGCCTTTTTCTTTAAATAGTGAAACCTAGGAAACATTAGCTTTTATTATCCAGAACAGAGAGGAAAAGGAAATGCCAGAAACATCTGTGTGGCTATTGCTTCAGCCAAGGCACTCTTGTCTCAAACCATGAGCTTGTTTGACTTGTGTGGGGGTCTTCCTTTATAACCTGTGTTTCCATCCTTGCTGTTTACAAGGAAAACAACAATAGTAGTGTCACCTTGGATTTCTTTTACTACAGACCTAAAATTACTTTGTAAGAGTGTTCAGTATGATTATTCTTGTCATCCAGAGTGGAAACAGAGGCCCAGAGTGGTAAAAAACACTTGGGCACAATTAATCAGCAGAGCTGGTAATGAAAGCCAGTGTGCATGATCTGCAGACTTGGACTTGGCCACACTGCCTTTCAGCATATTGGCTAAACCTCTCCAATAATGTTGATTAAAGGTCTAGCACCCTAAGTGTATATTTGTTTCCCATTTGGGCAGCATTTTTGCTACCTGTACATTGGTGGATGCGAAATGAGGGACAAGGCAGTTGTTTACTCTTTTGGGTAGAAACTGCCTACAGTTTGAATTCTTGCAGAGAAGAAGTTAGCGCTGCTAGTTGAAGAAGATGGATATGTGGCTATAATAATTAATAATATGTAATAAATATTTATAACTAGAATGAATTATATGATGCATAATTAATTGTGTACTGTATAATTACATAATACAAATATATTATGTATTGTAGCTATCTATCATTTGTAGTTTATATTATACAATTATACTTAATTATAGTAGTTCTGGTAATAGCTCCCCCTCAGCCTATGTACTTTGACTAGTTTATAATTCAGCAGTTTTATCATTGCTGTATACTCAGTATCATTTTAATACATTTTAAAAGCAATCAAAAGCTGTGATTTTGCATTTAAGAGTCACTTCTAAAGGACCAAATGTTACACCTCTCTTATATTCTGTGGAACTTTTCTGAAGGAAAGAAGTGTCCATAGAATTTAAGGGCTGCTAACAGCCAATGCTTTATCTCCCTTTGCTATCACTGTAATGCCAGCCATTCCCTCCTAATACAAATGGCTCGGCAGGCTGCAATATAGCTGTTTGATAGAGAAGTTCAGGGACCTTTACAGCCTTTCCAAATTCAGGAAATTCTCAAGAGAGAGAAGGTGACATTTAGGTTTCCAGACATAAATATTTTTAAACTAATTCAACAAATTTTAACTGAGATCAGAATGTGCACTATCCAAGCTCCAAGAAGCTGTGAGATATTTATCTGCACACAGGTTTGCTTGTTTTTCTGTAAATGTCCTCAGTGCCCGAGATGTTCTGCTTCCAAACCTACAAAGAATTTTTTTTAAGAAGATACGTGGAGGTGTCTGCCTTTAAACAATTGCCAGACAGTGTTTTTTGTCTACAAACAGCATCTCAGGATTTGTCAAACTCTTGTGTTTAGCATGGAGATGACAAAATACGGAGGTAAAACTAGCAAGCTCAGGAAAGAAGTCACGGTATTCTGAGCACTGATACTTGAAGGCTGTCTTGGCACCAAGAGAAAACATGATCAATGCTGAAGTCAAATACTGCTTTTATAAGTAGAATTTCAGCTCCCTTGGATCAAGACAGATGACTTCTGGCAGTGTTCCCCAATTTTAGCAGATAAGAGCATTTCTGAGCGGCAGGACTTCCTTGACTGGAGGAGTTAATAGTGCTGCTGCTTGGCTAGTGATAAATTTACTGGCTATTGATAAATTTATTTGTGTCATGTCTCATAGGGTGAAGAAGGAAATCAGTATATATGGAGACTAGTTATCCCCTCCCTTCAATTATATTGCTTTACAGTGCATTGTGTTACCTCCAACGCTCTTTTGAAATAGTCTTCTCTCTGATAAACCCGCTCTATTTCTGGCTAAAGATGGAAGTATAAAAAAAGGGAGGGGATGAACTGCAAACACCAGGGTCTCTCCCTACAGCTCTGGGAGAATGCCCACTCTTTATTCTTTAAGGGGGCCTGAATTTTTATACAGGAGTTTATTTTTTTCATGAAGTCAGTTTAATCCTGAGAAGTGCTGAACTCCCTTCAAATCTTACTCATTTTCCAACATTTTATTTACACAGATATCAATGGGAATTATGGATGTCCAGCACATTTTAGAATCAAGTCCTTCGTCCCTGTGATAAAGGGATGCTCTGCTTACTTCCATTTTCTGTGCTGCATGCTGTTTCTGCTGCAAAGCCGCTGTTGCAAGTGAATTTGTTGTGGGTTTTCCTCACAGCAATCTGGGTCTAGTATTTACGGGTTTCTTTCTGTTTCTCTGTTCCCTGATTTCTATGGTACTGGGTCATGACATAGAAACAAAGTATCTGTTTCCCTGGCAACAATAACCTTCTGAAATCTTCTATAAGTTCGGGAGGTGGGGGTTGTAGAAGAGATGGCATCTATCCTTTCTAAACTGCTAAACGAAAGCTGGGGATGGAGTTGTCATGGTAGGTACCAGTACAACTCAAGGACATACAGGCTGGTATAATAGACACTGTGACTTGGTAGTATGAACCACTTCCAGATAGCTGGACTTCCAGTCCCTTCATCAGCCTTCCAGTGCTTTGGATTCAGTTAGCAGAGCAGCAACTGCAACGTTCCCTTTTTTTCCAAGGAAGTGTGGGAATGAGAGGATATTCTGGTCATTTTTTATAGACAATAGAAATGTTTGTTCTGACACCCCATTAGGACTGGAGCTTCAGTTTTGCCCTTTTTTGGATGCTTGTTTGTTCTTTCCTTCTCTTCATACCTCTTAGAAATCAAATGTTTCTGCACTTCCACTATAAGGAAGCTCCTAAGTAAATAAAACAAGTCAATATTTTTCTGAATACAGTATTATAAGAATCTATTTCATGCAGCTGGATAGCACCTGTCATACTAAAAAATAGATGAGGGGGAGGAGAGGACTTGACTCCCCTGGTGATCAAACATTCAGAGGCTTCGTGGGGGGCTCTGCAAGCTATCTGCAGCCAAGGAATTGCATTATATTTCATTACCCCAAGGACGGTGAAGAGGGTCCATAGCGTAGTAAGGATCGTTCTGGTTTTGCACTCATTAATGTAAAGCTTTGAGAAGACTGAGTCAGGAGTACAGAAATTTCTTTACATTTTTCACGGCGTGGAGTAGTGTAGGTTATCAAAAGGCAGTACTGACAATGATTTTGAACAAGGCTGCACGACAGCAGGGCTAGAGATGCTGTGTCAGGCACTCCCAACCCCACCCCGGATGTACTCCTTTCATCTGGAGACAGGGGAGCATTGGAACCGAACCTGCCAAATCAGCTGCCACTTCGAAAGCAAACTTTTTTCCACTGTGCTTTCTTAAAGGGGACTAGTATACTAGAAGATTAGCTTGCTCCATTGTGTGAACTGCACACTGCCACAGCAAATGTATATTGCACGCTTTCTAAGCTCTCTCCAGGTTATTAGATGACCTTAACTAACCTGAGAGTCATTTTGACCACCTTACATTTTCTGCCTCTGAATCTATCAGATCATTACCTAACTCTTGTTTTTGTAACATTGCTGAAGTTGGTTTTGCCCTCTTGGACAGCTTTATGTTTCTTTGTATTATGCAAGTAGGCACATCGTTCTTACGATTCAGTGCATATAGAGAAAATTACAGTAAGACTCAGATCTGAATTATCTTGGTCCATTTCAAATAGATTCTGAATGTGCCCCTGGCTCTTCAGTTGTCTCTCTATTACCAATGACAGTGTAATCTTGTCTCCATTAATCTCATATCAGCATGCCCTGCAGTGAGACTTAAGGGAGGGTCCATCAGAACCAGATTCCTAGTTAAGACTTCGGTGCCTGAAACAGTAATTGGGCATCCGTAATTGTTTGTTTCCTCTTACATAAGAAGAATGCAAAACAAATGTCATTTGTTGAGAAAACATGTAAAGATGTGGGGACAGGAAAAAGTAATTGTTCCTATAAAATAAGTTATACTTGTATCCTGAAAGTATGAAAGGAATCTATACCACATATGCATGTACAAGTATATGTATCCCATATACATTTACCATAGAAATATACGTTCAAATTACTTTGACCTTTCAATATTATGATTCCTTGGAAAAGGAATTTGATATGAAAACTGACTAATGCTATTCCAGAATTGCATCATTCCTCTGAGTTGCTGAGCTGAATTTGTAAATCATCCTCAATTTCGGTGATAGCAAACATTTTAATTCTGGCACCCTTCTCCTCAAATGTATTGTCTGGAGTACCTTTGGCTTAGTTTTTTTGTAAAGGGGTCAATAAGAGACTCTCTGTCTCAAAATGAAACACATGAACAAAGAGGAAAGCCAGAGGAACAGAAGGCTAAAATGTCATGAAGGAAATTGAAGTGGGGAGATGAGATGAGATGAGATGAGATGAGATGAGGTCAAAAATTTAACAAGACAGATGAGTGGTGAGTTGATTTATTCTGCTAGAAAGTAATCATGTTGTACTCCTTTGTTTTGGAAGACTTATACTTCTTTTTCTGTTCTTGACGCCATGCCTGAGTAGGCAGTATAGACAAACTCTCACAGATTGTTTCAGCAGTGACACACCACTCCACTCTACAAGTGCAGAAAGTCTTCTGCAGCGTATTGAATACTTTCAGCTCTGCTTAGGCCAGAGGATTTGCAGGGTGGCCATGACACACTTTAGCAACTCTTGAAGCTCTTCCAGATGGAATAAAGCCAAGGCAGAGACTGCTGTTGTTTATGGATTTTTTTTTTTAGAAAAATATAATGTAAAAATATTGGGCCTTAGCTAGATAAAGGTACTCTTAATACCTAGTGTGGATTGTAAATTATTTACATGGTTATGCCAAGCTTTTTTCAAGTATATATTTCAAACTAACATAAAATAAATAATTTTTTCATTGAAAAGTTTAAGTTTTACTAATTATACTGGAAGGTGGATGATTTCAGTAGCATTCTCTGATGAATTTTTGCCATTACTCTCAACAAACTGCTTTTTGGGTCTTTTTAACATTTTGCTTTTTTTGGTCAAGATTGTTTCCTCTTTCTTTAACAGTGATAATAGCTGAAGTGGAAGGACTGTTCATAAAAATCACTTTGGGTCTATAAGCATCATTTAGAATGGTGGGGTCTATGTGGGAATTGTAAGACATTTGAATGAAAGTCACAACTTATCTCTTCAAAACCTATGTGATATTTTGACAGTTGAATTTAAATGAGATGCAGAACATATACGCAGTTATGTGCTCCCTTGTTTTCCTTCCCACTTCACTACAATAGAAGGAATAAAAGAAATATTTTTTTTTTTTTAAATTCTACTTTTAACTCTGTTCATTAGGAGTGAAGGAAATTAATTAGTGCCTTTTTCCTTGCTAGTTCACGCGTTTTCTTGGTGTCAAGCCAATCTAATAACTGAAGTGCTGTGCAAGTAGCTTTTCATTCATGATGAAATGGTACACTCCTGATTCTTTCTCTTTTGAGTTGTGTGCTTGGAGACTCAGATACAAAAAAAAAGCAATTAGGAGGAAAAAAATTGTCAAAGTCGCACTCACATCTTCCTCGTGCCACTCCTTTCTCATGGCATTTAGTTAGTTGCTCAGTTAGATAGCCATGGATAGGTTGATCAAATGTGTATCTACTGTTCTGGTTTCTCTAAGTCACCAATTATGTCTGTCTCAAAAGCAGACTAGCTGAAAGAAATTAATTCTTTTTTTGGAGCTGAGTTAAAACTAATGTGTTTGGTTTTTTTCCTAACTGCTTTTGGAAGTGTAAGAGTGACAGCAGGAAAGGCTTTTTGTCCTATCTATGAAAGTAACAAAGAAAATGCATCCATCAGCAGTTCCACTGGTGCAGGTTTCCACTTGTAACTGAAGTGGGCAGCTCTTACTTTTCAGCTTTATTTTTGGTTGTCACAGGCAGATTCAGGGAGTTCTTTACATGGCGAAAAAACACATTATCTGTTTTCAAGATCCAAGAGCAGTTCAAGTCTGGAACATAGTTTTGGAACTTTTTCTAGCTGATCTCCATAAGTCGTGAGAGATGTGTATTTTCCTCGGAAAAAAAAAAAAAAATTGAACCATGGTCAGGTCTTCTCTGAAAGACCCCAGTCTTATTTCTGCTCACTTCTCAAAACAAATGTTCTTTCCTAGCTCCTTCAGATGCTCTGTCTGAACAGACAGGGAACCTCATCTACAGAGTAGTTGCTTTGTGAAGGTAGGAGGTAATCATCTCTATTTCTTTCTGGTTTTCTTTGGCATTTAGTGAACAGCCAAACCAAGACTAGACCTTCCCACAATCCCTGGTCTTCTTAAAATACAGCTTGTGGCACAAAACCAAGATCCTAGTCATCTGCTTGGGGAAACATAAGGAGGAAGCATTGTTAGTCTTTTGTCCATCACATCAGCAGAGATGTTGAGTTCTTGAAAGATCACTGGGTGAACACAGCCAAAGCACCTTCATGACTAAGCTCAGTAAATTAGCCAGAGAAATGTATGATGAGCTACCTCTTTTGCTCATGGCAGTTTGTACTAAAACTCCTGCTCTTTGCAGTACCTGAAAACAAATGTATAGTTTTAACTAACTTCATGGGGCCTGTGTACACAGAATTACACAAAGACTTGGGCAGTTTTCTGAATCTGGGGCATATGTCTTCCTGTCTCCCACTGTAGGCAAACTGTGTTTTGTAATGAAGCTATTCTGAAGACTGAAAGGAAGAAGAGATCTTTTCCCCTCTACCTTTTTATTTACTTCATCCCTTTGACTGTGTTTGACCATGGGACAGACTGCTGTGCCTGTCCCAAGGAGGAGTAACTGTCTCCAGGAGGCAGAGTACTGAGTGACTCGGTAGGCAATACTTTCTGTTCTGCTTAAAGATTATCTTTACAGTGCGTACAGTGTGTCATTCTCTCCAAGCAAGAAAAGCAATCATTTACATTTTTAATCAAACCCCCCAGGAGCCTTAACTATGGAATTATCACAGCAATACCCTGGGCAGTATATCAATAATGAGTCTGGCATCTCTTTAATAATAAAACTGTGTCTGTCTCTAGCTCTGACCTTCATTTCACACATAAAAGTTACACTTTTGTAGCATCAATTATACCTATCTGTCTATCTATCTGTATCTGTGCAAACTTGATTCTAATGACTCAGACCTCATTAAATAAGGATTAATTTATATTAAATACATAATTAATTGGTAGGGATAAGGACTGTTTCACCTTTAATCATGACCAATCCATCTTCAGCATGTATCAACATGGTGGCAAGAGAGTTTTAACTTGAATTCTGCACTTTCAGTCCTCCTTTCTCTTCTATGACTTTTTAAATGTACATCACTGGCAATAGAGAACAGACTTTTTTCAAAAGCACTGAGATTACCTCTTTCAAGAAGTTCACTTGCCTACATAGCAGACTAACATAGCTACAGTAAGGACGGCTGCGAAAGTGAAAGAATCTTAGTGCCTTTAACAATTTACTCTGCTTCTTACACAGGGCTAGTTTCAGTATTTCTTTTCTGTGTTGCAGTGTGCAATGTAGGCTTTCCAACAAGCCTCTAAGAATTCAAGTAGAAAATCTGCTGGTCTGAGGTAGGTACATATTTATCATGCTGGACAATGGAACTTCAGTTCCTAAACCAGGTTAGCCTTAGGGGACACTTATGTTCCCTTCTGCAACACCTGTGAAGGTTAAGAAGATACCTCTCTTGAAACTGTTTTGTTGTCCCTTCAGTTTTGAAACAGCACCAAGTCAGTGAGCGATAGAGAGTTTTTTCCTTTGTTCTTGAATGCCTGTAAAAATCCTCACTCAGGTATGTCCTGAGGAATTGTAGGAGTGCTAAAAATGCTTCCTTTTGTCCCTTAAGCACACCATAGTTGTTAAGAAGTCACAGTTTTGTGTTAACTTTTGGTGTGTTAGACCTCACTAGCCTTTTCAGGCTGAAGTGTCTAGTTGCTTTAAAAAATGTATATCTGCTTTGATGTTCTTTTGAAAGACTTCTACTCTGACACTGGATTGAAGACAGCTTGTTTTGGAAAAGCACAGTCAAAAGAAATACTCCTATACGTTTGACTTTTAAGCTGCAGGATTTAATTTCTGATTTCTATTTGCACTCAAATACGTGCATATAACTTAATTAAAATAATAGAGCTTTTTCTTTTATCTTAGCTGTCATTCTCTGTTTTAAAACAAGATAAATGCTCTTGTCTTAACATGGACTATTTTTTGTCTTCTTCCTAGCTAGGAATTATTTTATTATCTCTGATCCTGATGTGATGACAAAATATATGTATATCCTAATTTTTACCTTTCTCCTGGCTATAGAGTCCTAGTCAACACTTTCCAGAAATAATGGCAGCAACACTTAGGAACCCAAATAAATTTTTGCTATAATTTCAATACTGTTTAATTCAGAGTCCTGCTAGGGACTTATTTTGCCTGGGCTGGATAAAAGAGTTTTTTCCAAATTCAGATGAAACTTTAGGTAGTTTAAATGGAAATGAATGACCTTGGGTTCATTTTAAGGAAAAAGTACTTGTTAACAAATGAGGTAAATGTGTGGGAGGAAAGAGGAGGTGTCAAATGACCTCCCATGGGCAAGAGAACAGAACAGAACAGAACAGAATAGAATAGAATAGAATAGAATAGAATAGAATAGAATAGAATAGAATATTCAAGCTGGAGGCACCTACAAAGATCATCCAGTCCAGCTGCCTGACCACTTCAGGGCTCACCAAAAGTTAAAGCATGTTATTAAGAGCATTGTCCAAGTGCCCCTTAAACACTGGCAGGCTTGGGGCATTGACCAGCTCGCTAGGAAGCCTGTTCCAGTGTTTGACCATGCTCTCTGTAAAGAAGTGTTTCCTAATGTCAAGTCTGAACATCCCCTGACGCAGCTTTGAACCATTCCCCTGAGTGCTGTCACTGGACCCCAGGGAGAAGAGCTCAGCCCCTCCCTCTCCACTTCCCCTCCTCAGGAAGCTGCAGAGAGCCATGAGGTCATCCCTCAGCCTCCTTTTCTCCAAACTAGATAAACCCAGTGTCCTCAGCCACTCCTCGTAGGACATGCCTTCCAGCCCTTTCACCAGCTTTGTCGCCCTCCTCTGGACACATTCAAGGACCTTCATGTCCTTCTTAAATTGTGGGACCCAGAACTGCACACAGTACTCAAGGTGAGGCTGCACCAATGCTAAATACAGCAGGATAATCACCTCTTTTGACTGCCTGCTTATACGGTGTTTGATGCACCCCGAGATGTGATTTGCCCTCTTGGCTGCCAGAGCACACTGCTGACTCCTGCTGCGCCTGGTGTTGACCAGCAACCCCAGATCTCTTTCTGCAGGGCTGCTTTCCAGCCACTCCTCTCCCAGTTTATACTTGTGTCCAGCAGCACCAGACATTAC
Organism: Gymnogyps californianus; assembly: GCF_018139145.2. Classification (NCBI taxonomy): domain Eukaryota; kingdom Metazoa; phylum Chordata; class Aves; order Accipitriformes; family Cathartidae; genus Gymnogyps; species Gymnogyps californianus. Next base: position 13,744,135 of record NC_059500.1, on the reverse strand, counting down.
CCATCCCACCTCCCCTCATTCCAGTCCACTCAGCAAATTGCCCATTCCACCTTTTCGTTTGGTTGCCTCACCTTTCAAGTCTCTGCACAAATTCTTTTCTTTTTTTTTAATTTTCTTTCACTGCAAGGCATACATCCACAGCTCTGATGTACTGTGCTACTCCATCTTCATGTGAAGTTTTTACCCTCATACTTTTCTTCCTCCATCTACCACAGTCTCCTTAGCCATTCTGTCAAAAAAAACATTCTTCTACTCTCTAAAATCATTCTGAAAAGTCTCTTTTTTTAACAGCAACAACCTGCTGTGGCTGTTAATTTACACTGCAATCCTTTAATCTACTTCCCACTAGGTAATAATAATATTTTACCATCTTGGAAAAATCTCTGACCTCTCAAAACTCATTTTGTTTGCTTCAACAACCTTGTTCCTTTGCTGTATATCTTCTATCCCTTAACAAGAGAGATGTAACCTGTAAGGTGCCACTTACCCAGTAAATGTTGACAAACAGTACTAGAGAACAATTAAAATCTGGAGTCCAAATAGATGAAATTACATTTAGTCCATTCCAAGGTTATTTGCTTTAGCTGCCCCCTTTCACTCGTTGCCTATCTCCCATTACAGTTTCTTTTCATCCTGACATTTTTGCCCCACTCTGTTTTGTTCTGGTCCTTTTCTGTTTCTCCAGCATTTTCCTTCATTTTGATTTCTTCATTTCTTATTCTGCCACATCTACCTGCCCCATTTTTTCATTTGCCTATTTCTCTTCTCTCCTACGTATTATTTCCTACATACTTCCCTTTTTTTTCCAATCTGTCATATCTCAGCATCAGCCAATTTTCCTTTTGCTCTCTTAGAACTTCTCTTCTACCCCACCCAGTTTAAAAACCTATGGTATTTCCCTTTTCCTTTCTCCTTTTCTGATTGCAGTCTTCCTTCTGAGTATTTTTACCTTGATTTCCCCTTTCCTGCAAGTTACCCCATTTCTCTTCCCTCCTGTTTTTTGCAAAACCCTCTAGATCTTTCTTATTTATACGACATTATCTCAATGGTGTCCCCCGCCTCTTTTCCCCATCTCTGCTATTCCTGCATAACATAAATGTGGCAGCAGTGGAAGAGGTGGATGCTGGGATTCCCAGGACAAGAGGAGGCATGTGGGCACCTCGGCAGACCTTGGTAGGGGATGGCAAGTGGATTGCAAGTGTCTTAAACCAACCCAAGTTGCAATTTTCCCTTGCATCTTTTTACATAACCCTCTCCAACAGAGTTGGCCAGATAATAATAATTCAGCACTGGAAGGTGAGTTGAAGGTATGGCTGTGTCCCAACTCGGGGCTCAAGCATTGCTCACTGGTTGTGAGGAGTGGGAGGGAAGGAAGACAGAGTGTGATCGACTCTAACCACTGTTTGCCAGGACCAGGACCTTCTGGAGAGCCCTTCGGGGGTGGGAAGACCCACACACTTTCTGGCTCTGCTACTCTTTCCATCTCCACACCCACAGAGTGAACTGGAGGATGGCCTGACAGGGTAATTGACAGGGGAAAATACTGGTATGAATTCATGCCAGCCTACAGTGACTTGCTCACTAGAGTTTGAATTGCCTGTGAACAGCTCTCGGCAGCTCTCATTTAAACCACAAAAATGTCAAAATATTTTATTCAGTGGAAAACATAAGTGAGTTATCAGGGCTGACTGTTTCTGAGTTCATGCCTTTTAGCAAACAACTTCTGAAATGAGTTCTCCCTCCTCCCCACAGCTAGCAGTAAGCAATTCATGTTTTGCGGTTGTGAAGGTTTTTTTTAAATTTATTTTTTAAAGCTCTACTTTAAAATAAAGTGGTTCTCACATAGAGGGACTGATCCTTTTCCTAGTACAGTGAATGATAAAACTATTGTGGACTATGAAGGGGCAGCATAGCAGTCTTTATCTTCAGCTGTGTAACGTGTCTGGAATCCATCCGTTCTACTACTGGGAACTGGAAGATTTGAAATCATTAACACAGCAAGGCAAAATTGCAAGCAGGAATGAAGAGAAAGTATTGTAATTAGAACAAAATCATCTATTGCCTAATGCCTTCCCTACAGAGAAAAATATTTAGACACCCATTACATAAAAGAGCCCAGTTTAGCCCTTCCCTGGAAATAGTCTTCTACTACTTACATAGTAGCTAGATAAAATAATGTTTATAATTTATCAGCAGTTCTTCAGTCCCTTAATTTCGTTGCACTGATCAAAGACTTTCCAATACCTTAAACAGAAATACTGACTTCTGATTAATTCTCATCTACAAAAGGTGAAAAATGGTGGCAAAAAAGTTGCCTTCTTTCTTGTTCTTGTGCTTATTCTTGCTCTTATTTTTTTTTGTTATGCTTATTCTTGATTTTTTTTCTTATTCTTACTCTTATTCTTATTCATACTGAATTCTGTTTCTCCCTGTCTCTGAGGCTTTGAACATCCACTGCAGTCTTTGGGGACTGCTAGGAGCCATAAATGCTGAAGTTTTTTTCAGAATCATGTCATCAAAGCATCTTGTATATTAAGGTTAGAGGTTGAACAATACAGAAAATGCTGTCAGTGCTTTAAGTTACTTGTGCTTGTTTTGCACTATTTTGCAAAATAAAATGTAAAAGGTGTTTTAAGTATCTGTGGTGGGTTGACCCTGGCTGGATGCCAGGTGCCCACCAAAGCCGCTCTATCACTCCCCTCCTCAGCTGGACAGGGGAGAGAAAATAAAACGAAAGGCTCGTGGGTCGAGATAAGGACAGGGAGATCACTCGCTAATTACCGTCACGGGCAAAACAGACTCGACTTGGGGAAAAATTAGTTTAATTTGTTACTAGTCAAATCAGAGCAGGATAATGAAAAGTAAACCCAAATCTTAAAACACCTTCCCCCACCCCCACCCCTCCCTTCTTCCCAGGCTTAACTTTACTCCTGATTCTCTATACCTCCCCCCCGAGCGGCGCAGGGGGACAGGGAATGGGGCTTTGGGTCAGTTCATCACACGTTGTTTCTGCTGCTCCTTCCTCCTCAGGGGGAGGACTCCTCACACTCTTCCTCTGCTCCAGCATGGGGTCCCTCCTATGGGGTGCAGTCCTCCATGAACTTCTCCAATGTGAGTCCTTCCCACGGGCTGCAGTTCTTCACGAACTGCTCCAGCGCGGGTCCCTTCCACAGGGTGCAGTCCTTCAGGAACAGACTGCTCCAGCGTGGGTCCCCCACGGGGTCACAAGTCCTGCCAGCAAACCTGCTCCAGCGTGGGCTCCTCTCTCCACGGGGCCACGGGGCCACAGGTCCTGCCAGGAGCCTGCTCCAGCATGGGCTTCCCACAGGGTCACAGCCTCCTTTGGGCATCCACCTGCTCCGGCGTGGGGTCCTCCACGGGCTGCAGGTGGATATCCGCTCCACCGTGGACCTCCATGGGCTGCAGGGGGACAGCCTGCCTCACCATGGTCTTCCCCACGGGCTGCAGGGGAATCTCTGCTCCGGCGCCTGGAGCACCTCCTCCCCATCCTTCTTCACTGACCTTGGTGTCTGCAGAGTAGTTCCTCTCACATATTCTCACTCCTCTCTCTGGCTGCAATTGTTGTTGCACAGTAACTTTTTCCCCCTTCTTAAATATGTTATCCCAGAGACACTACCACTGTTGCTGAAGGGCTCGGCCTTGGCCAGTGGCGGGTCCGTCTTGGAACCCGCTGGCATTAACTTTATCAGACATAGGGGAAGCTTCTAGCAGCTTCTCACAGAAGCCACCCCTGAAGCCCCCCCGCTACCAAAACCTTGCCACGCAAACCCAATAAAGTATCTACTGCAGGTATGTGATGGTGAAAGCAAAGGATTTGTTCAGAAAAGCCAATATTTTTGTATTTCACATTGGAATCATCCAAATGTTTCCTTTTTAATTAGGCTTTTTGAAAGATTAATTGATTCACCTAAGAACAGTAGCCTTCATTAATTTAAAGACAGTATCAAATAAATTTGTAGCAGCAGTACTTGTTTCTCAGATTATATGCAACGTGAATTGAAAAACTCACCAAAAATAGCCCAAATTTAGCGTCTACCTGCTGATATCTAAGGCTGGCTTATTTTTCATGATAAGTCATTTTAAGTCATCACCATCATCTGCTTGATTTTATTTGCCCCTCTATTCAAACTAGAGTCGTCCTACGAACACCTGCAGAACCTCATTATCCTCCTTCAAATTCATCCATAGTTCTCATGACAGCTTTCTAAAGGAGGCAATGCTCACATGCTTGTAACAGTCGTCTTCTTCTCTGACCAGTTCTTCAGGGTTGTCTTTTTGAGTACCCTCACCTGCCAAAGACATTTGCTGTCTTCTGTCGTTTTTTTAAGTTGTACTCTCCTTGGAACAGGTAGCTGTGATTGATAGCCTCATTTCCTAAATGAAGGAGGCTATAGTGGCTATGCTCTCTGGCTATGGGTTGATCTCCTACCAACAAAATTTGAACAAGCGCCTCAGTTTCAGCCAAATTTGACGGAGGGCTGTATCTCAAAAGCTAGTAATTTCATGTTATTTTTGTACAAACAAGCCTACAAGAAGAGAAGTATCCTAATAAAGCTTTCAGTAAAAAAGTCTGCAGACTAAGTACACTTTTTTCTAGTCATCGAAGAATGTACATCAGAACTCAAACATGAAAGAAAACACTTTGTTAGACACAAGACTTCATTAATGCTGAAGGTCAAGGAATTGCTTGTTCTCTGTTTCAATAGTTCGTAACACAATACGATCCTGGTTCATCTCTGTGATATGTAGGTAGTAGTATGCTACTAAAAAATAGTAACATGTAGGAGACTATTTCAGTAGCTGCTGTTAGACATTTAAGGAAAGTATAACTCACTGAAGATGAAGACAGCATGAAGTAAAAAAACTCCTTTGATTTTATGGACATTTCCCAACACAATATACAAGTAAACCACAATAGCATGCTAAAGCATAGAGAGGCACGTTGATCCAATCTAATATTCTGCGGCAAACAAAGTTTAATCAGATAGTAGAGGACATTTTCTTTGTATGATGTTGGTATGGAAACTTCTAAGATCATTACACTGTGGAACAGCTGTGCCTGCTCATGGCCCTGTCCTATAGCTTCTGCAACAGATATTTTCGGTTTCACACCTTTAGCATCTATGAGTCCCTTAGGCACAGGAATCCATCTCATTGAAAGACCTTGTGGGGCATCCCCACCAAGTCTGGATACTATCAAAATTTCACAATACCCGTTTCACTCACATTTTGCCAAAATGAAAATTCTAATTTTTCATCACACTTTAGTCAAAATAAAACTCTGTTCTTTACCACAGCAGGACTGAGCTGTAAGTTAGAGTAAGTCTACCAGAAATAACTTGCAGTGTAAAAAGAGAGCACAGTTCAAAAGTGTTCACAATCCCATTAAACCTAAGCAATTCAGGTTGACCAAGAACAAATCTCATCTCTCTTCTTTCTTTCCTTAGGATGCCTGTCAATTATGTTAAACTGAATTCATTCTCATCCTCTGACTTGAATAAAGATAAACAGTACAACCTTTCCAAACCATATTACTCATCTCAAAGGGAGAAAAGACCCTTATTTTTCTGGAAACAATGATTACCCTACCAGTTGTAACTCATTGAATCTGAAAGAGCTTTTATTATTATAATTACCTTCTGATTGAATTTTTTAGATATCTATGATTATAGAATGCAGCTTTTATTTTCTTTTAAATCATAAATTTCGTAAAGACAAACACAATGGCTGGCATAAAACAACAATAACCAAAAAAAAGTGAGGTCTTTGCCAGAATAAAAACAAAGAGAAAACATTTCTGTTAATCAGAAAACAGTAAAGCATAGCACATCATCTTGAAATCTTGCATTGTGCTTTGAAAACTGCAGCTGATTTGGAAAAATTGATTTCATGATGGAAATATCACTGTACCTTGGATTCTTTTTTTTTTTTTTCCTCTCTTCCAAGCCAACCTCAAAAATCTTACAGGTTATATTTCATGTTTTGGGGTATAATTAATTAATGGTGTCCCTTTCCAGATAAAACATCACTGTGGTCTAGTTTTGGGTAGCTATGCTTCCCAGCAGAGCAAGTTACTTACCAAAATCTTTCAGATGGAAACTCAAGGACACATGCAGCAGAGAAGCAAGCAGTGGGACCTCTGGCAGTGGCTGCAAGGGAAGAGACAACAGTGACCCCAAGGCAGTTGCAACACTTAGAGGCAGAACACAATCTGGTGCATCTGCGTCTTATGCATCTGTATTTCAGGAACATCTGGTTGACCAGTTTGTCCACAACACAAGAGTTCAATCTACTTAGAAACTCCAACTCCGACAAAGTCACACTGCCAGTCTCAGTACAGGAGCTGTACTTAATTCTGCACCATCTGGAACATCCAGTTTTATTTCAGTGCCCATTATAAGTGAAATACAATACTACCCATCATTGTTTATCTTTTGCTTTGCTTTTAAATCTCTGTTTCCTTTTTCAATGACCAGTTAGCATCAGAGCTCATATTTGTAACTTTTTTTATCTTTGTGAGGAATCAAAGTGATAGTGGGAATTAAGTGTAGTAAAAATATATGAAATGAGAAATTATGTAATTGACAATTAAAAAATAAAGTTGAGGGCAATAGAAAGTATACATAGACTAGACTAGACTAGACTTGAATAGAATAGAATAAATAGAACAGTTCAGTTGGAAGGCACCTACAATGATCATCCAGTCCAGCTGCCTGACCACTTCAGGGCTCACCAAAAGTTAAAGCATGTTATTAAGAGCATTGTCCAAGTGCCCCTTAAACACTGGCAGGCTTGGGGCATTGACCAGCTCGCTAGGAAGCCTGTTCCAGTGTTTGACCATGCTCTCTGTAAAGAAGTGTTTCCTAATGTCAAGTCTGAACATCCCCTGACGCAGCTTTGAACCATTCCCACGAGTCCTGTCACAGGATCCCAGGGAGAAGAGCTCAGCCCCTCCCTCTCCACTTCCCCTCCTCAGGAAGCTGTAGAGAGCAATGAAGTCCCATCTCAGCCTCCTTTTCTCCAAACTAGATAAACCCAGTGTCCTCAGCCACTCCTCGTAGGACATGCCTTCCAGCCCTTTCACCAGCTTTGTTGCTCTCCTCACGGCATAACAAATATGATCTTATATTTTTGTTGAAAGTCATATTTCTTCCTTTCCTCATCATGTGGTTCTATCTGCACTTCATCAAAAAATGGGAAAATGACTTCAATAAGAAATTTTACTTTCTTTTTTTTAATGGCTCTTCAAAGTCTAGAGATAACCTGCAAGAAGACATCTCTGCTGGATTTTACTCTGTCCACAGGAGCAAATTTGTTCCATTGCTATTAAGTCCTGCATATATTGACACAATAATAGAAGGAGACAGGAAAAACTATCCTGTGGCAGGTCCTGATCCAAATTCTTCAAGGTGTTGAGTAAATTATAGAAGCAGTGAACTGCTGAATTTTACATGTGGGTGCTTTTTTACATCCAAGTCTGTGTTTTTCATGAAAATCTGTATTTACATCTCTGCCTATTTATTAAATCTTAAAAGTTTGCCTTCTGTTTATGCTTACTATTGAGATATTGATGGTTTTCTTTCTCATAGTAACTTTTGGAGGTATAGTCCCTAGGGCCATCACAACAACAACTGCACCGTGTTATTTATATTATCATTCCTAAAGCATTTGAAGAGTCACAGATATCTTTCTAGGTGACAAGTTTCAGAATGAAAAACTTTCCCAAGCTTGTGTGCTAGAAATGTTCTGGTGGACCTGGAGAAAGTCCTTCGGAAATTCTCTGCTTCTTGAGGTGTAAACCTGGCCTTACATCTTGTGTACAAAGGTTCATAATAGAATTACACATGGAGCTAAGCTGTCAGCCCCTGAAAACAAGAGGGAATGGTGGGAACAGAGAAGAAGCTCTAAGTGTAACAGAACTTGGCTGTGTATTGCTCTTTTCTGTAGGATTTCATCCTCAAATAAGATGTCAGAGAGGACTTGTGCAGTTTCACCCTGAGCATACCCTTTCTGCCGCACCAGTGTGAAACTAGCCAGCAGGGCAAGGATTATCATGTCCACAACAACCCCAAGGTAACTATTTCTGATGGCTAGACTGGAAGAACTCAAACCTGATTTTACTCCTCTGATTTTCTGTCAAAAGTTAACACTTCACCTCTGTAGCATTAAATCCATTTCTCATGTACATATTTTAAAAGTACCTTAAGGTTAGCACATGGTCTATTGCTTTTGACATAGTACAGCTGGCTTGCAAGTGCAACCCTGAAAAAGCTTCTCTGGCCTCATGAGGCACAGCAAGATCATGAGGAATCCTGAGTATAACATTTAAGTCAGGCTCATTTTATTAAAATTTTGATCAAACCTCAAGTACAGAGAAATTGATTGATTTGATCTGAAAAGATGTTTAAAGCACAAAATAGCCTATTGATGTAAAGCAGATGACTCTTCTGTGACTGTTCCAAGTCTGGAGTATCCTAGATGGTTCCTCAGTGAAGATGATGTCACAGAAACCACAACTTATAAGACTGTAAGATATGAGGGTGCAAGGAAAAGTATCAGCTACTTAATTTTGCAACAAACATGCTTCCTATTAGACAATCTAAACAATGGAGTTGTAGCATGGCAAACCTGGAAAGATGCACAATTGTTAACCAAGATCCTAAAAATCAAACCTGCCTGTATTCATCAGATAGCTTAATGATTTGGAGGATGGCATAGAGATGCCAAACCATAATGCTTACTTGGACCGTGAGTGGTGTCAAGGAATAGTAGCTGCAAAGTCGATGCAATGCCTGTGTACTGTATGCAGTTCCTCTCTGCTGCTGTCCTATATGCAACTTATGAAAATTTGAGGGAAATTAACATGCAAATCCATTGCAGTCTTTACACTAAAGCAATATAAACAGAGAATAGACTGAATGGAAATGTTAACTTAAACAGATTTTTTTCCGCTGAATTCAATGCATTTTGGTCTCTAAGTTCTCAAATTAAAATAAGAAGAGTTTATATTATATTTTCACAGTGCATAGCTAGAAGAATCTGGAAGATCTATGTATCATGGATAATGCAGGCAGATGTCTGTCAATTATATTGTTTTAAATATTTGTTCATTCCCTGTTACATAAAGTCTAAGATGAAAATATCTCTAAATAATATATTTTGATGCACATTGTTTGGTACTTGAGATGCTATGTAGCAAAAGATGGAGGCTGAAGAACTTACAATATCTAATTTGTTATTCTGTTCATGCCTCATGATACTTGATATCATGCATGCATGAGAGGATGAATGCAGGTCTGCACACTGCGCTGAACAGACAATATAGCAGGAGAAAATTCCGTTCCTCCTGTGCATTGGAATCTGACAAAATTGGAGCGTTTGATTTAGGTTGTGCTGGGGTAGCCTGCCCTAGAAAATACTTCATTATATTCCTTTACTACTTTAAATCAACTCTCAACATAAGATTGAGAGTAGATTATATTGGCACAGAAATTTCCCCCCTTGTCTGAAAAGTCAATCCAGTGCAAAGCTATGTCAGTGTACGAGCAGTCATCGCTGTAATATCAGCAAGGCGTAGATAAAAGCAACTTTGCATATTACACAATGCTAAGGGCTTGACTCTCTCGTTTCTTACTCCATTGTGACTGTGCTGACATTAGAAGCATTATTCCTTATTTACACTGGTGAGACACGATCACAAGTGAGTCTCCATCAGGAGCTAAAGCCAAAGTGAGGAGGGAAAAGTGCTCCTTTGAAGGGAGCATCTGAGCAATTCTACAGTAGAAAGTATTATTTAAAAAACAGTTAAGTGAGAACAGTTAGAGAGAATGTTATTGTGCTTTAAATCTCTGGAGGAAAGGTGATTAGACGTAGCTGCTATTTTTTCTGTAATATTTTTGAATAGAATATGTTACTTGCACACGCTGCAGAAGCTGAGCATAAATTGCCTCACTAAGCTCTATTATTCTGGGGAACAGCGAGAATAACAAGCTGAGACACTGATGAACTCAGAGAAATATGAATAACACATTAACACTCAGGATGTATCAATAGCATGCTGCCTGACATTGGAGACAAGCATCTTGAGGATGTGAGGGATTGCAAGAATGGGTCACCAAAAGCAGGTCTGGAGGCGGGAGATTTTCAAGACCACTTCTGATGGCTCGAGGGAAGACAGATTCAGCTGCAGGGGGTAAGAAATCTTGCCAATAAAAAAAAAGGGGGGGGGTGTCTCTCAGATATCATTGGACTCCACGCAAAAACTGGGGGGAGGCTAAGCAGGAGGAGTGATTTTTATTTTCACACACAGAGAACACAGTATGGGGATGTTTATGATACTCAGATGATTATATCTCAGGCTTACTGCTCTTCCAACCTAATTTCCGGCTTGAAACTCAGGAGAGCTTCAGGGGAGGGAGGGTGAAATGCTCTTGAAAAACGTTCCCCGGTTGGCCTTATTATAAGATATCACAGCACAATGTAGCCAAGGCTGGTGCGTATAATTCCAGGCACATTCTTTATTGAGAAAAGTAAGAGTGCACAAAGAGGGTTTTTTCCTTTCAAAAGATTCTTTTTGTCTGCATTTGGTGCAGTCTGTTGGATTAACAGCACTTACACCAAAAGTCCTCTTACCAGAGAACAAGCAGCCTTCTCCTTTTCTTGAGTGATAGGCCCCTGAGCCATCAGGGCTTAGTTCTATCTGTCAAGTTACAGTCCTTTCTTCTGAAATTGCCCAGCAGGATTCAGCAGTAGCTGGACTGAGCACACCAGCTTAAATCATGTAGCTTACAAAATAGCTACAGTAATTCCAGTTTTGTTGCTTTCAGCCCAACATCCGTAGCTTGCTCTGATTAAGGAGGAACTTGCAAAATTAAAGAACTGAATATGTATGTCAATGAGAATTTAAGATGCTGTATGCTATAATTTGCCATTGATTATAATCAATCAGAGAAAATTCAGTTTCCACACTTATCACTGTTGAAAGCTACACTGTACATGGCAATCTAAGATGCTACTGAAGGAGAGCAGCAGGAAATTATACTGTACTTCACTGACACAGCCAGATGATTTAAGGAATCCAGTAGGAGCCAATAAATTCATAGCTCTGATGTCGTTATTAACCTGGATGCAGTCTGAGAATTTCCAGGATTATAAAAAGCCTATTCAACTGAATGTTAGTGCACTATCATAGTGAAAGAAGTGCTATGATAGTTTGCATCTCTATCTAATTAGAAAATAATTGGTTCTATATCCTAAATTATTATTTCTGAGGCACAGAGAGGAACAGTACTTTTGTAGCGTGAGAAACTAGAAGCACTGTATCTATAGAAGCAGGAATATGAGATGTTGGGGCATCCTGTGAATAGGGTCCAGCCTTGACAAGCCAGAAGTGTAGGTTTTATTGGTTTTGCCATTGAGGTAACAGTCAGTAAGTGCAACATAAGTTTCATGCCGTCATTTCAGTGTTTTGATGCTTTCAACAAAGACTGTGCCGGCCAAAGGAGAGAGAGATGTCACTCAGTGTTTTCACCTTTACCAACCCAGAGCTATGCTTTTGTAAGTGTGAAAGAGGGCTCTGCAGTGGCTTGAGGAAATCTTGGCCTGTTGGTGTGTCTATCACCTTGAAAGAAATCAAGTACCATCTGGAAGTTCTTTATTCCTTGGCAGATGAGACAGCCACTACTTTCCAGGCTAGCCTGAGATCACTCCTAATGCTAGTAAAGCTGGGAAAGGTTTAACAGAGGTGTAAAATATCAAGCCACAACAAAAACAAAACAAAACCAAAAAAATCACCAAAATATAACCCTAGTAACAGTGTTTGGAAACATGACAATGAAACAATGACTTCATTTGGTTTGGTTTAGTTTAAGATTGTGGCAACCACTATGGAGCTTAAGGTAGAAGTAAGAAGTACGAAAATCAAGTTTGTCCACTAGTTATATCTGTGAGGTTTCAGGGTGGTGCCTGTACACACACACATCGGACTAGCGTCATTGATTTGGGGGGGGGGGGGGGGGGCATCCAGCTGTCAGTAGACATGAGACAGTCCATGGAGACAATGGACACACTTGGAACTGGGTGACTGACTGAACTTTTGCAATGAAATCTTTGACTGATCGGTACAGGGGCCCTGCAGGTGGGAATTTCAGGCAGGTCTTGAGATTTTCCCCAAGGAAGCTACTGCTGTGTCTGCTTTTACTTGTATACTTAAACATGTTGGGTTAAATTCCTAGGTAGAGTGAGCCAAAGACTTTCCTAGGCCGTTCCTGCTGCAGAAGTGATCAAATCATACATTTGTAAATAGTCAATAGAAATTCTTCCTTCAGAAGTCGTCAAGTAGAATAGTCCTTCTTATGTAGCTGAGATAATCTATGATAGTAGAGATCATTAGAAATGGAAAATGCTTCTGCTGGGGTGGTTTTGTAGGACCACAGCCAGCTGGGTTATAAGAACTGTGCAGAACAGAAGTTTGGGGAGCACCTCCTCATCCAGCTGAAGACATCTCTGTAAGGATACTTGCCATGGAGACTCCCATCGCCACCAGACAGAAAATGGCTGTCTTGCTCAGCAGATTACATTTCCATGTAAGCATTATTGCATGTCAAGATCTTAATACATTAGGGTGGGTTTTTCTTTCCTTTTTAACAAACGCTCTGTCTTGAATGTGCAACAACACACTCCCTTGTCATATTCACCTAGCAGACTGTGAAGTCGGGCTACCAACAAGGATAAGTCATGCTGCTATTATAGCTATGGTCTGGGTCTCAGATGAGATGCTTCCTACATACAGTGCCTTCTTTGAATGGAGAGCTCAATAAGTTTTTAAGGTATTCTCTTAGCTATGACAGCTGAGTCAAGTGTCTCTTCACATCAAGAATGTAATTCTTTGAAATGGACCTTGACCTGAGGTAAAACCTTCTCTTACTTTTCCCTCACAGTGTCAACCTATCCATACGAATGCCTTGTAACTCACAGTAACTCAGGTATATACTCAGTATACTCAGATGTATAAAGGTGCTTTTAGAAGGCAACACATCTGTAGGGTGAGCAGATTTAACACTAGCTGGGCAAGAAGAACTTAAGTAATGTGACATGGATGAACTTCTTCCCACCAGCTGGTGGTAGGCCTCAAGCTTTTCTGAATTGTCCCAGAAGTTTAACTTCAGTACAAGAACACACCATTAGAGAAACAAGCATTATGTTGATTTGTGAATGAGGAGAGCAGCACCATTTATGTCTAGTTCTTGCTGAAAGGTGTCATGGCTTGCTTGAATTGAGTTATTTTGCATTTTTCAGAACTGACCTGCTGTAAGAGTTTGAACAGACATGCCTCTGGTGCATCAGCTTGCACATGTGGAAAATGGGAGTTAAAATTTGCTCACCTTTGTGAGCAAATGTTCAGATTGACATGTGAAAACTGAAGAGAGAGAATGAGAACAGAGGGCACCATTTTCATACTCTAGTAAAAGCACCAAAAACTTCTCCTTCAGGTGAGGCTGATCTGGTCGTATGTTCCATATGGTTGTTCTGCCACATACTCAAGTGCGCTTTCCACCCCAACACTGAGTTAAATGCCATTAACAGAACTAGTTAGCCCTCTTTTATGTTCAGAAGTTGAGATCAGACATCTGAATATTGATACTAGATTAAAGGTAGTTATGCATCTATTAGTGATGCTGAATTTCCAAACAAATAGACATTCTTCTCTTTTTAGGCACTTGCTAGTACCTAAAATTCACAGAACTTGAATGTAATTTGCTGTCACCAAGCCTCCCTGCTTCGATGGAGTAGCTGGGTAACCTTTCCTGTAAATTCTCTTGTCACCAAAGACATGCTTTCTGGAACATTATGTCACTGTGAGCACTTCTTTCTCCCTGATGCTATTACATCATGTCATATGTGGTACCTTTGGGAATGATGTAATAGCACAGCAGTTTGGCATGCCACAGGGAGAAGCATTTCTAAGAAGGTGCTATGGTGATGGAATGGACACCTATATGAAAATCTGCCTTTAATTACCAGCAAGACTTGAAACACGAGCGAAACACTATCACATATTAGGAAATGCCTTGTTGAAGAAAAGCTAATACTTCAGTTCTCTATGGATTAATTAGAAAAGGAGCCCCATTCAGGACCCACAATTGTTTACTTGAATAGTTTTCAAGCAAACTACAGTGTTTCAACTGGGCTGTAATTGTGCCTGATGGACCCATTACTTTATAATCGAAGCAGTGTTGTACAATTTTCCCCAGTGATTAATTAAACTGATGAGATAGTGCCCAAATCTTGCTAGCAAGCAAGACTACTTGAATTTTTCACCATCTCTGCCAGAGGTGTTGCATGTATATTGTTCAAAGCCAGTGGGGTCTTCTACCCCTCACTTGTTAGGTTTACAATACCAAGACAATCCAGACTGGTGTGCATCTTCGTTCCCCATCATGACTCAGCCCTGCAGTTGCCCACAGGGGATCTCATAAGGTTCTGGAAACCTCAACTGCTTTTCAGTTAGGCTTATTTGCTACAAAGGTAGTTTTCTGAACAAGGTTAAATGTGCAGCACTTGTGAAAATGCCTGTGCCTGCAGTCAAAGGCACTTAAAAGACAGGAAAGCTGTCACTTAACTACTGTCCAATTCAGAAAGCACTAAGGGCAGCAGGAAGCCAAAATGAATGGTAAGGTGATTGCATCTTTTACAATTTCTTTTCATTGCTGCTACTGCTGCTGCCCTCTCAGTGATCTGACCTTTTATTATTTGATCTTTTTTTTCCTTCTCTTAATGCTGAGTGTTTCTGCAACAGGATCATCCCAGCAAATTTGGTTGTGTAAGTGCAGCAAATGTAGGGGAGGAAGGGAGGGATGGGGAAAGAGAGTTTCTTGAAACTTTACATGGATGTTCGCAGATGGCTCAGGAAAATAAAGAAGAAAAAAGTAACAATTTAAAGGCTGCTCTGTGGCTTTTAATACCTTTCTGAGAAGAGAGGGTGAATATTTGCGCTATGTGGTTTCTAAGTGAGAAGCTAATGTCCCTGCAGTCTTTAATTGACATTGTTACAATATTTGAGCTGAATTGATGTATTTCCATTTTTAGTGTATATAGAACTGTCTTTCTGAGAGACCTCTGTCCATGCTTGAAGTAGCCTGAGTTACAAATGTATTTACTTTTGAGGGGTGTTGGATCTATTTTTACTGTAGAGACATTAAGAACTTTTTGTGAGAACTGATGTGCTTAGGCACGTTATTGTTTGTAAACATGGCCATCTCTGATCAGCAAAGCATTAAATGAAGTCTTCACTCACAGCAAAGTTGATGAAGACAAAAAGTCTATTTTGACAACTGATCGATGCTATGTGCAGCTCAATTTGCTGAGTCAAGGCCAGTGGTGTTATGATTTGTGTGTTACGAAAATCTTGTGGAACTGGTGTTCTTGCCCCCACCCCATTTGTCTTTCTGTGTGATTTTTGTACCAAACCCCAAAATGTTATGCAGAATCCGAGATTACATACACACTGTGTCCGGCAGTGCATTATAGGCAAACACGAAGTTATTTAGTCCATGCAGAGCTCTGTGCTTATGTGACTGTACTGCTTACAGGATTGAAACTATGTACAGACTCATTATCACCCAGCTTCACTCTGATATGGGATATTATGGTGTTGATCTACTCAGGTTTCAGAGAACACTTGTGGGATTAAAAAAGTGCAAAACCAGCACTGTGGGAAATGTTTTCTGTGTTGTATGCATTGCACAATGGAGTCACAGGTGGGACTACAGGTGGGAAAAAGACCTATGAATGATTAGGGCTCTTGCTATCATCCAAACAATGGTGGAAGCATTTTAAATTGATCTGAAAACTTCAGCAGAAAGTTTTGCTATTTAAAAAGATTTTCACAGAAGTGGCTACCCTACAGAACTCTGATACCAGAGATAAAATTTGCAAGGAATATCAATGGTATATCTGAAGATCCTGTCTGAAAATGCTCTGTGTTGTAAAATACATCTAAATGAAGCAAAGTCCATGGAGGAAAGTTTAAAAGAGAGGCCATAGGGAAAAGCTGCCAGTGATGGTACACAAAAAAACCAGATTTTACAACCTCTTATTTTATTCTTCCAAAACACTGTTTTTGTTCACTGTTTAATTATAGCAATTATACAAATAATAATTTATTTGTAACAGAATGCTTAGGAGTAGTACCCATGGATGATGTCTCCTTTACAATGTTAAATTTATGGAGGATGTGTCTTCTGTGACAACCTAAATTTCCTTAGGAAGCTCAAGAAGTTTGCGATTTCAGTGACACTCTACCTAACAAAGGTGTAATGATCTTCAGCAAAGAATTACAGCAAGAAAACAAAAAAGTGTAATCTGAATTCAGAATCTGCAGTTTGATTTGGTTTATTCAAGCTTTGCAACTTCTGAAATTAAAATGAGTATAGATATTCTTTCTTTCTGCCTACAGAAGGCTATGAAATAAGTGTGAAAGCCTGGTCATTCTTGAAAATGTTAAATGCAGTAAGAAGAAGAAGGATATGGGAAACCGTTTGAATAGAATAGACACATACAAAATATTTTATAAATATTTTATAAATAGCACAATCAACTTGTGTCACACTGATCATTTTAGGCATTGATTTTGTGTCTGATAAGTTGTTCTGTTTTATCTGGAAAAAAAAATAGCAGATTCTAAAAAGACCACACTTTTCAAATAGTACCCCACAGCTGAATTACAGGGAAAAACTTGTGCTTGGAAACCACTAATATTTGTGAAACCTCAAAAACCGTGAAACTTTTCCCTCTCAATAATAATCTAATCAGTAAGAAGGACTGGATATTCCACAGTACATTCCTCCACGTGGGATACAGGGTTAATCTTTCAATGACTGAAAATAATTTATTCATTAAAATATTATTATTTGTAATCTGTCACCAAGTATAGTTCCCAATCCAAATTAATTGTCTCCAGTACCACACAGTGTCATACACGTAACAACCAGCAACCCCTTCAAAGAACTTGCACTCGAAACACGTGGTGTACACATAAAGGGTTATAGGTGAAAATTGCTGGAGTGTTGAAGAATAGAGATAGGGCAGTGACCTCCTCCAAGGTCTAGTAGAGAGCACTGAATGAAAACATGTACCCTTACTTTAATCTCTGTCCATATCTTGAACCACAGGCCTATCTGACCTCAATGTTTGCAATACCATACAAGCCATTTCCATTTATACGATTTCTGTACTGCAGAACTAGCAGATTTTTTTTTGCTCAGTTGCTCACCACAAAGTTGGTCAGCTGTATCAGTGGGAATGGGAATGGGAAGTGGACGCAGGCAAGCACACCAGTGATTTTGTTTGAAAATGTCCTCCTATGTGCATAGCTTGGGTGCTGAAGGTTTTTGGTGTGGGTTTTTTTTTTCAAATTTGCGAATGGATGCTACTTCCATCTGTAAGTCAAACATGGCATTATTGTCTAGGCAGTATTGTCAGGCTCAGCAGAACAGACTTAGACCTGCCAGTGAATGCATTTGTCTTATTTCAAGGCTAGATTAGTGCAGTTTCTCATTGTCAGCAATGCCCCATTTTGTTATCTCAAGGATGCAGATTAATCTGAGTGCAACAACCACTCAGGTTTACAGTCATCTCGATGTAGCCCTTCCATTTCATAGCCAAGTTGTACTGACTTCCTTCTTTCAAGAGTTGCATGTGCATTGCAATGATAGTTTGTGTCCTTGGAGAGAGGGAATGGGAGGAATGACAGCCAAGGTCACCCTTGAAGCCTTTTATGAAAACCGAAAGGTTGCCCTCTCCCACAGCGTGATTCAAATTGGGTCTGTTGTGTGAGAGGACTCTCATGAGGAGGGAAGCAGAAGCTGCATCCTGGGTGTGCGTTTGGGGAAGGGATTTCCCAGGCTTGGGGAAACGAGCCTTACGAATCATGCCAGCGAACAGGGCTTAGCTTGTGAACTGCCAGCTGCCTGGTCCTACACATAGCAGGGGAGCAGCGGTTTGAGTGATCTCATACAATCGATTTGCTGCTGTTTCCTGACAAATGAGCCTGCCCTTTATTAGCCCTGCTCATAGTCTCAAAAGGCAAAGCACTGCTCATGTAATTCTTCCTTGCACTTGCAAAGTGCACTTCTTATCATTCAAAGCGCTCTGTTCTTTTACAGCTTTTAAAAATTAATGATTAAATTTGTTCTCTTCCCCACACTCTTTTTTTTTTTTTTTTTTTTTTAAGTCTATTTGCCTTTCACAATTGAAATGTCCCTGGACACAACTGAAATGTGCATGGACCTGCAAAATGCGCTTGGACCTGCAAAAATTTCAGAGTGTTTCCCAACATCTCTTCATTTATTAGGGTTTTGCTGCAGTTTAGGAAATATGTTCTCCATGCTATAGAAAACTGGAGGAGTAGTCCGCTAGCTGGGCTTGAGAAGTCTGAAGTGTGTTGGTGGGGTCCCATTTTACCCCTGGTGTCACTGCGCTCCTCGCCCACCTGCCAGGTAGATGGAGAAGCAGGCTTGGAGAGAGGGGACTCTCCTATTTTCCCATTTTCATGGCTACTTCTGTCTTTTGATGTCCTCCTGTAATTTTAGTTAACCTCCTCTGGGAATACTGTAATACTGCGAAAGGACTAGACATAATACTCTTATTTTGTACTATCATTGCTCAGTCCCCCACGCAGGCCCACCTGCCTCCCTACAAATATTTCTACCATTTACTGTCTTTGGTACCTGCCTATGTCAATAAAGATGTCAGCTGTGATTCTCTGAAAAGATCTGAATTTCAACTGCTGCGAAATATGCATCCCATTGAAAACCATGGCAGGTGTCCATGTTTCTCAAAAAACATAACTGCAAAAAGACTGGTTTTTGAGAACAGGGAGTCTGGACTAAGTACTGTCCTTGGTTGTGCTGATGGAACCCCCTTTCTCCCTTAAATGATTACCAAAGTGTAAATGAAATTTTAATTCCAAACCTTTACGTTATTACTGTTTATAGCAGGTTTGGAGGTTAAAAAAAAAAAGAACAACAACCCTACATGAATGACTGTCTAGTCTCTTCAGAATCAATTATTTCAATTCAAGAGAACAAAGCACTGTAGAACGATTACAATCCACAGTAAGAGCCAGAGTCCAATAACCAGGTGTCCCTGAGAAAAGGAAGCACTTACTTCCTCTTTCTTTCTGAGCTCTCTCAGAGAAGACGGAACAGCAGGTCACTTCAAATTAGTCATAGAAATGGACAGAAGAATTAATGGTACAGTCCTGATGTGAGAAGGTGTGAAGGCTGAACTTCCCAGAAGTTGTTTGCTGGTTTAAAAAAATTATCATGATAAAAAGATCTGACATTTTAAAATTCTTGGAAATGATAAATGAATCATGTTAACAGGTTGGATTTGATAACGGTAATTCATCTTGAGAAATATGAATTAAGATACTCAGATCAGTTTTACAAGGATGCTTGAGCATTGATCTGGCATTCAGAGCTCCCAGATTCAGTCTCATATCTGGCATAGAACTGGGAACTAGAAGATCTGCTTTGAAGTCTACATATATATAATAAATATTTTTGCATTTACTCTGGGCTGAAGCCTCTCAGTTCTTCCACATCTTTTCCCCTCTCTCGGGTCTGTTGGAAATAGTCATTTGTAACAGCTGATATAGTTTTAAAACACAAATTTTGAGTTAATTCACAGCACTAGACCAGGGCAAGTGACTTCTAATTATTTATGCTATGTCCTTCCATAGCCTCTCTGTAGCATAAAGAAACCTACAAGAGTATAATAAAGACAAAATGAAAATGTCTTGTGTTTTTAGATAAGCTGTGAGAGAATGGTGGAAAAAGTACAAGGCAAAATTCGTATCAGAAGTAAGTTCCAACATTTGCAGGGATTATAACGGAAGTAATGCTCGGTTATGGGCAGAGCCAAGAACACTGTGTATTTATAAGCTTGTGTGGCATACTCTGTCTATATTGTTAAATAAAATAGGCCCAGCCAGCAAATTGGACCACTGGCTCACCAATACCGTTAATTATTGCTTTCCCCCTACGTCAGCTAACACTGAGAAAACACCCAGCTGTGCTTTGACATGTACACGTGCCAGGGACCATTCTCATCAGGCAACAACTCTATGGACAAAACTTCGCCTAGTTCAGCTCCATCTGTCATACTGTGCCTCCCATCACCATCCCAGTGCTCTCCCTCCACTTCAGCAGTTACTCTCTTTCCTTGAGAAGACCCCTTTCAGACAAGGAAAAGGAATGCTGAACCAAGAGCACAAGACTGGACAAGATGATATAGGCAGCAAGAGCCTTAGGCAGAGTCTGGGATTGGCTGTGCACAAGCGTAAAGGAAAGAGTAGAAACCGGGAACAAAAACTCATGTAGAAGTGCAGCGAAGTCCTAAATCTAATCAGGGATTTGTGGTAGATGGACACAGACTGCCTGAACAGGAACAACACTTCATAAATTAAATATTCATTAAAAATCTTAGCCCTGTGTTAAGAGACCCATTAAAAAGATCTAGTGGAAAAAAATGCTTGTGTTGTGGGCAACTCTTGGGTATGTTGGTAACCAGGGTCTTTAGGGATTCACATTCTCTAAAGAGTTAAAAGTCAAGGCAAAACATAGAATAGATGCTCTTAAAGGAAGCATTTTCTGCTTGTTTACTGAGTGGTGAACATTCTTTGTGGGAAAAAGTATTATGTATTTAAAGGCTGTCATAACACATATACCTGAAAAGGAGGAGGTACTCTGGCAACCTTGAATCTGGTATTTCCCAACTTTTTAGTGTTTTTCTTTGCAATTTTGATTTCTTCTTTAAATGAAATGAGGGCTTGGGTGTTAAAATGAGTGTAACTATTTCTCCTTCAAAATGTTCTGTGTTGGGTTTGATTTTTATGCAAAACTGAATGAGAAGTAGACCTGTGTAAGTATATGCCTATATGTGTGTTGGGAGGGTGTATATATTAGCTTAGGAATCAAACGAACTTTAAAGAATTATAGAGCAAGTCATTTGCCCTACCAAGAAATTTCCCTTATGTATAGGAACAGAGTCTTAGAGTTTGAAACAAATTATTTCTGAAGCAACGTGGCATCACAAAAGCACAAATGGGAAAAGTATTATTAGATGAAACATGACAGCAAGCTCAGAACAGGAGTGTCTTTGGTTTTGTCCCAGTGTTTTTAAGGAATAATGTATTCATGGCATTGTGAGTTTTTCTGAACTTTTAGCACATGAGACCTAAGGGACTACATGTCAGAGAGTAGTACAATTAACCAAAACATTGGTGCTCAGAGAAGCTTGATTTTAATGACCATATTCTTGAAATTTTAAAGTGGATAAAATACATTTCACTATTCCTAGTATGTAAGCCACAATGCCTTGGAGAGAAGGATGACACAAGGAATTGCAGCTTAAGAACACGGCTGATTTTTCATGAGAGACATAAAGGAGCAGCAGTGAGTCTAAATTGCCTACAAGATTGAACAGCTACACAGGTTTCTGGAGATAGTTTGATTCGTCTGTTATTCAGAAGATGTACTTTCAGTATTAGGTTGGAGATGACCTCCTACCATCTCAGCTCAGTCAGAGTTGGGTTGAAGAGTCAAGGTTTTGGCCTGGTCTGTTTATGTCCACATATAAGGAACTATTGAAAACTGTACGTGAAGCTTTGTTGCTGGATGTATTCTCTGTTATTGTGAAAAGTCTGTGTTATTTGAATTCAGAATATCAATTTCCTAGGTATATTGATATAAGTGGAAGACTTTCTGCTTAAGACAAAAGGATGTCTGTGTATCCAATACTCAGACATCCAAGCATCAGAGAATTGACAACGCTGCTATTGCTTCCATCTTACAAAAGATATCAGGCTGCCCAGTACAAACATTAAAAAATCAGATTGGGACTGCAGCTGAGGTGTTTTGAGCTTCTGCCCACTTTCAAAGACTTAAAATTTTTAAACCTGTTAAAGCAAAACTGCAGCGCCCACCTGATCCTATGACTCAGGAGGGGCTTATATGAAAACAGACTTCTATGGCAGCTGTGATAAAGTCTCCCCTGGGGAAGCCTTACAGAATACCTATATAAGGACTAAAAAAAGAAGGAAAAGAGTGAAGGAGAGAGACAGATACAGGCATAAAGCAGGAAAGAAGTTTTGGCTGTCTGCTAACCATCTGCGTCTAGTAAGTAGAGCTGCAGCTGTAGTATAGTTACGGGATATGCAGCCCCTTCCCCAGGGCTCTTCTCCAAGTGTGACTCTCAGTGGCCTCTGCTCCTTTCAACCATATTCAGTTCAATCACGTAGAATTTAGTCCTGGCATGACAAGGAACTGAGAGCGAAATCACCTTTTATTCGGTCACCAGCACTCACTGGTTTCCATGCATAGGACTTGTAAGGGTGTTTTGAAAACAGCTGCAGAACATGGCTGAGAAGAGGTGGATATGATCTGAATTGTGCTCAGGTTACTACATAACCAGTAGCATCTGTTAGCATCGCTATGCTTAGCACTACCCAGCCTCATTGGTGGGAATATTTCTTCACATTTCATTTCATTCTAGAGTTGCATTAGTAAAAAGTGAGTCCTGCTTGCAGTCACCCCAGACCTAAATGGCCACAGTTATCCATCATAGTTGATTCGTACTGAATTTCACTCAGTTGTAGCAGTAATCTTGTCTTGGCATTGATTCCCAGAAAAAGAGAACATTCATGACGAATAACAAAGGAAGTGGCCTAATAAGGTCAATAAGCATATAATAATAATAATCCTGATGGGCATGGAATTTTGCCTTTAATAGAGGGTTGAATAATAGTTACCTAGTCATAAAAAGAGGCCAGGTTATGAACTCCATTCTGTAGCAGGAGTAGCTATGTGAATGCAGTCTGGTATGTAGAGGTTAAGCCTCTGACACAGAGCTGCTTTCAGCTGCTGGAAATAACCTCCTGGAAGAGCAGCAACAGCAGCATATGGCTCCTCAAAGGGATTGTGCAGACTGCAAAGTGGGAGAGTGGATTGGTTTTGATGAGATTAGATCCCATCTGCTGGAGCTATGTTAATTTGGTAAAACCGGCTCTTTAGCTTAAAGTTCAACACTGATATACCATGCAGCCCTTTGGATTTCCAGTGTTATTATTTGATCTTTGTGGATATCTTTCCTAATGAGCAGCAAATTGCTCCTGGACTCCTCCAGCATCATTTCAACTAGGTTTATCTCTTTGATCTATTTTTTTTTCTTTCCACATTTTATAGGTAAATTAAAAATGATCAGGAGGTGGAAAAATATAAAAACAAAAAATTGTGCCCCCCTTCTTCTTAGTAGAGAGGTCCATGAAAAAGAAGTTCTAAAAACTGCAATCCCCAAAGTTGTGGGTCATTAGAAATTAAAACTTGTCTATTTTCCTATATATAAAAATGAGATTTTTGAAGGCAGTTTTTACTGGTCACGCAGGTCTCGGAAGCTCAGCAGAGTAAGATGACTTCAAAAGGAAATGAAACAATAACCAGCACTGATTCCCCAGTGCATTTTTTATAGCACATCTTTTTTTTTTCTAGCCAACACTATTGAGTAAAAAGCTAAGCTTATCCCCCCCTTCCTTTTATGTTCCCTGGTATGTTTCACAAGCTCCCCTTAGATTATACTTTTAATACTGTGATTCTTACCAGACATTGGGAAGCCATGACTTTTCCTATCATGTTATTCTGTGGAGTTCAGTAAATGTTTCTATTAAACACAGAAGTCTTTATGCATATGCATACTACTGCAGTATATATCTTTGCCAGTCGATATCTGATTTCACTCATGGGCATTACTAGGTGTGGTTGGAAGGCAGCAATTCATTCTCCACATGCCAAAACCCAAATCCCAAAAGTTT
The DNA here is from genome assembly GCF_018139145.2 of Gymnogyps californianus. Classification (NCBI taxonomy): domain Eukaryota; kingdom Metazoa; phylum Chordata; class Aves; order Accipitriformes; family Cathartidae; genus Gymnogyps; species Gymnogyps californianus. The sequence goes on along the minus strand of NC_059500.1, from coordinate 13,720,245 downwards.
TCCATACCCTGCATATGTGCTACACATCAGATATTTGTTCAGTGGAGAAGACAGAACAGCATGGGACAACCTGCTCACTCTACGAATGGCATGGGAGTTTGTGAATGAGCAGCTTACATAGTGGTATGGTAGTCTCAGAGCTGCCCATGCGAGCTCTGAAACCTCATCAGGGAGGGACAAAAAGCACATGTTTTTGTAGCATTTTCCTGGCCAAAACCACACATGCCCCTGAAGACACACACAAACGCACGTCCTTTTTCTTTTTTCTTTTTTAAGTCTGTGCTACTGAGCCATGCAATTAGCTAACCTGTTGTCCTGGTTTCAGCTGGGATAGAGTTAACTCTCTTCTCAGTAGCTGGTACAGTGCTGGGTTTTGGATTTAGTGTGAGAATAATGTTGATAACACGCTGATGGTTTAGTTGTTGCTAAGTAGCGCTTATCTTAAGCCAAGGCCTTTTCAGTTTCCCATGCTCTGCCAGCAAGCAGGTGTGCAAGAAGCTGGGAGGGAGCACGGCCGGGGCAGCTGACCCGAACTAGCCAAAGGGATATTCCAAACCATGGAACGTCATGCCCAGTATATAAACAGGGGGGAGCTGGCTGGGAGGTGCGGATCGCAGCTCTGGCATCCATCAGCGGGTGGTGAGCAATTGCACTGTGCATCATTGGGTTTTTTTTTTCCTTTTTTTTCCCCTCTTCTTTTTTTTTGTTATATTCCTTTTCATTACTATTATTATTATTATTATATTTCATTATTATTATTGTTAGTATTATATTTTACTTTAGTTATTAAACTGTTCTTATCTCAACCCACAAGTTCTACCTTCTTTCCTGATTCTCCTCCCCATCCCACTGAGAGCAGGGGCAGGGGTGGGGAGTGAGGGAGCGGCTGCATGGTGCTTGGCTGCTGACTGGGGTTAAACCACGACACCTGTACTTACTGGAATGATGGGCAATGATATTTCTTTAATTAGAGCCATCTTCACAATTTTGTTCAAAGCAGTTCACCATGTAATTACTGATACTTGTTAGGAGAAGTAGAGAGGGAAATGATGAGAGATGTTCTTTCCTGCAGGCGTGGTAAATGCAGAGAGTATGTTGTGGTGTCACAGGACACTGTCACTGTGGCAGTGGAGACTGTGACAGGAGTTGTAGGTAGAGCACAGGAGGAGAATAGTACAAATATAATAATAGTTCCTGAGAAATACGTGCATTCTAGTAAGTGCAATACTAGAAGCAAGAGCAAGATAGTAGAAAGCCACAGTACATGTGTTTCATCTCCAGGCCTCAACTTTCATGTGTGCCTTTCTTAGCAGAGAGGCAGGTCAGTGGACAGAGCCATCCATTCATTCCCAAGCAAATGCATTTGTTTACATCTCAAAGTCAACCTTTCTATCTGTATGACTAGCTCATCTTTTCAGACACTGTGGGTGTAATTCGCTAGTTGTTCCTGGAGATGAAAATGCAGTTTGTGCATGTTATATGAGAGAAGGAGGCACAGTAAGAGAACATAAAGTGTAGCTTTGTGGCAAATCTTACTTAACTATCTGCAAATAAATGCTGATATTTTGTTCAGTCTGGTACCTTCTGAGCACATGCATGCAAACCAGTATTCTTATGGCAATGTCAAACACTCATGTTAGACATTATCTGAATTTTGATGCATTTCACAGCAATAAGAAGTCATAGCTCTGCTTGCTCAGAGAAGACGTATGTATAGCGTTAGCCTTCTGGATTTCCACAGTTCTTTCTAACAAGCTACACTTTTCATTATGCAGTTCAGTGCAGTGCTGTAAAATGGCCAGTGAAACTGAGAAATTAAAGAAAAAGTAAAAAAATTAGTAATAATCTACAACTCACAGAAATTGGAAAACCTAGCACTTTTTCCACGTCTAATTTGTCATTGTGTATCTTATCCATTATCCATTCATCTTTAATGTGAAATGTATCCTCACAAACTCTCAATAACTTCTTTCTTCTTGGTTCTGCAGTTATCAGGTACAAATGTGTTTGTAATATAAGAAATTTAAAGTTGAATTTTAAAACATATAACTGCAAAAAAATAAAGAATATAGAGGTGACATTTTTAATACCTCAAGTATGACATTTGCAGATTTTAAGGAAATGCTGATCTTTCCCCTCATAACAAGCCATCACATACACCATGCTTTTCTTTTAGGGCAAGAGTGAATAAGAAACAGCTAACATACACATGCAAGTTCAACATGTATACAAACCCTATAAAAGTAGTGTTTGTTAAAGGAGAAGATTAGTGGGAACACATTGTAATAGAAAGGGAAAGAAGTGCCTTGTACTGTACAGAAAGATACTTTAAAAAAAACTTTATATGATCGAAATATTACAACCAGTTCTTATTATCCCATATGACATTATGAAATCTTGCCTATGCCCTTTCATAAAAGCACACACATGTCTCCCCTGGATGTGTCCTTTGCCTTTTTGCAGCTCCTAGGCAATTTCCAGATAACCACTTCAATCTTTCAGATAGTATCAAAAATTGGGCAATTACTTAAGAAATTCCTTGAGAATTTTTTTTAAACTACCAATTGTTATCTGCTAGCTTTTTCTACGCTCTGCCTTTTTGAGCACTTTAGCAGCTTGCTTGTGGGACCTCTGGCTCTAACCCAAAACCTGGTAGGAGCTAGCTTTTAGCAAAGAGATGCATGGAATGGCAGTGGCATGCTTAGGTTGCTGTAGGCCAATTGCGGTTGTCATTCTCCTTAGGCTCTGCAGGTAGTATACATATGCATATGTATTATTGCATGTATCCTCACTTTCAAACTTCAGAAGGAAAGTGGGTTTTCCAAATATATAATCAGGCCAGATGTCAGAGTTCATTTGAAGTTTTTCTATGCTTTTCAGACTAACACAAAAAGAAGGAATTTGTAGAAGTGCAGAAATAACCGCTAAATGGGTTAGAGTTTTGTTTGGTATTGGCCTCTGTGAAAATGAAGCTATACTACTTAATGAAGCACTATCCTCTGAAAATAAGCATAATTTGGATATGTATGTAGATGCTTATTTGGTTATAGAAGACTGATGGCTTTATTTTTCTCAGGAATTGATGGGGAAAAGAGAATATAAGGAAGCATGTTTCCACAGGACTGAGAGAACCTCACTTTTCTCAAATAATTTTGCTTTGAGTAGGATGTGAATCTTACTGAAGCAGATGCCTAAAACCTTGCTATAAAAATTAAAAGTGTCCGTCACATGAAAATGTGGTGGGTTTTTTTTCAAGGGAGAAACATTAGATTGTTTTATTTAATGTATCAAGTACTGCCTGGAAAAAATGAGAGATCCTTGCTATTAAAGACTGCATTATAAATCTTGTCAGACAACTAAATTAATAAAAATGCTTTAAGCAATAAGAAGAATGCAATTTTTCTCTAGGAAGGCTTTTCTGTCTCTACTATTTCTGGTCTACAGCTACAGACCACTACCTCCCATTGTCTATACAAAATAATTAAATGTAGTTATTGAAGGTACAAACTAGCCAGCTAAGGTTTTAGAGAAATTCAGCTAATTTTTAAAGAATCAATCTGCCTTAATAATAAAAAAAAACCATAACTGAGAAAGCAGTATAGTGAAGTTTCAAGGAGGTAAGGGTTAGCTTAGAATATTTGAGAAATGCTACAATTGACGGAAAAAAAAGAATCTTAAAAACTTCTCATGATACCTAGTACATACTATTCTGTGCTTGTTAACACACACACAAAAAGGCTTTTTGAAGCAAACTCTGTTCTTAAAAGTAATAATTTATTACTAAGAAAAGGGACATTTTTCCCTTTGTCTTTTTATAAATAGCTGCTGAGTAAAAGCCTAGAAGTTTCAGCAGGAAAAGCAGTAGGTTCAGGTGGTATTTAAAAGATCAGTACAGTATGAATTTGTTACTAGAGTTAATGGTTTGTTTCTGACATTTGACAGGAGGTAGCTGATGAAGCCCTGCAAAACCTTGACCTGATAAACTGTAGCAGAGTAGTAGATGTCAGACTAGTTCTCCGTTCCCCTGTGGGTAGTTTGTCCTTGTTTACTGCTGGGTGCTTTTTTGGGTGTCTCTGTCACACCTTGAAAAGAGTGAGTAATTATTTTAATCAGCCAAATAAAGCTCAAAGTCTGATCAAATCTGAATCCACTCTGTTCACGGTCCTGCTGCATTGTTGGATGGAAACTTAGTGTAGACTCCTTTGCTCTGCCTAAGATACATGTCTGGTGCTGCTTGCTTGTCCGCTGAGGGGCTGAGGAGAATTTGAACCAAGATGTTTGAACCAAGTCCTAGACTTGAAGTTCAGAACATACAAAGGTCCATTAAAGTAGAAATACGAATACATTTTCACCAAGTTGATAAATGATGTGAATAATTCTCCGTAATTATAAAAAGCATTGGTGAACAGATATAACCAATAGTCAGTAAAAGTGTTGAGATTTTTTTTAGATGTTCGCTATTATAATGCATAAGCACACTATTGTGTGTGCTCTGAACAACTGACTAAAAAACATTACTATAGTCTACATTGATCAACAGGAAACTACTACTCTGCAATCAATGAAAAATGTGTATGTGCTCTCTGTCAGACAGTGGTCAGAAGTCCCATTTCCACCTACGTTGCAGTCTTTTCATGAATGAACATTCTATATCTAAAAACTGAGTATGAAGTGGCTTAAAGGCTTTGCAAGTACTGTCCAAGTAAATAAATAAATAAATAAAAGGAAAGGCACTTTGCATTTTCCCAGCTGGCTCCCTTAGGAACTAAGAAAACACCTGCCTTATGACTAATTGAGTTTATGTCCTTTTAGAATATTTCTTGGATCAAATTTTAAGAAACACTTTGATTTTTGCAGTAAAATTCACCAGTTTGAAGCCCTTATTATAAAGAAGTCCTGCCAGCTCACATAAAGCTCCTTTGGTCCAGCTACACGAATCTCTCTGAAGAGCAAATCAGAAGAGAAATACAAAGTCACTCAGGACAAATTCACTAATCGCAGTTCACTGACCATGTGCTTTTGTTGGTTTTTTTCAGTTGGGGTAAAGTGAAAGAAGAGTTCTAGGCTTACAGATTCCAACATTTTTTAAAGATCTGGGCTGTTTAACATGCCTTTTCTCTAGCAAACAAAGAAGTAATAATTGTAAGAGCAGAACACCACTTGACTAATGATAAAAAAAGAGTTCTCAGTGATTAGCACACTGTGCTGAAACTTCAGAAGTATGGAATTCTTGGCTTAAAGGCAGGCTTCCTTCAGGACCTTGAAAAAAGCATTTATCTTACCTTAGTGTCAGTTCTAAGACTGATAAAGTAAAGATAAAAGAAGTATGTTTTGCCCACCATTTGTTTTAATTTTTGGAAAGGAAAGTCTGTAGCCTGAGGAGTATAAAACGTAAATAATGATGGAGCAGCAAGAATTTTAATGGAAGGATCCATGCTCAAAACATTGAGCACAATCTCCCAAAATCTATGCATTACCTGCTCATTATCAAACTGTAAGTAAAACTATTTAACTACTAGAATATGTAGTGAAACTAAAACTTGACAGGATTTTAAAATGATCTGTACTAAAGTTTGAGGATAACCCAGATATGACAGTTGTCTGAGAGAAACTGAACCTGAAAAGAGGTTCAGCTAATTCAGTAAATGCTCTGCTGCTAATTCCCTGTCCAGCTCCGATGATAACTGTGCTCTGAGCTGTATCAGCTAAGCTAGTGCAGGATAGGTACGGGCAAAGCCTCAGTTCCACTCTTGGGATATGAAACCTGTTAAGAAATTTGTTTTGCTGGAATTCAGAGGATAGAACAGAAGTCTGATTAAAAGGTCATAATGGTCCCTACCTTCTTTAATATTAAAACTCCATTTGATACATTAAAAAGAAGTTAACGTGGGCTTTGCATTCAAGTAATTAGCTAAAAAAGATCCACATACAAATTCAAAGGCTTCAAATAAGAAGGGATTTCCTGTACGCTGATTAATGAAGGTAGAGGTTGATCCTCACTGTTGTTTCAATGTATGGCTTAGTATACTAACATTAAGCTTCCTATTTCAAGGCTTGATGGTTTTTTAACAAGTTATCTGCATCATAAAACATAAGTTATCACAAATTTACACTGACATAGTTATGTTCTGAAAATTTCAGAGGTTAATAGTATCAATTGCCTGTTTTCAGAAGTGCTCTCATTTTGGGTTTTGGGTTTTTTTGTCACTCATCAGAAGATACCAATTCCCTATAATATCGTTTCAAGTTCCACTATTAGAAGAGCTAAAGGCTTTTTTTTTTGAGGGGTTGCTTGGTTTTGTTTTCAATGAAAATGGTAAACACTGATGTATGAGTACATCATTGGTTTAAAAAAGAAACTTGTACTGTCATTTCCATGATGGCCTTCTTCCCTTCTACATATCACTTTCCATTATTAAATTATGATAATACAATTATTTCCATAATGAAATTATGAATATAGTCCAGTGTTGCTAGAGTATTTCATTACTTCTCAGCATTCCTTCAGTGCTGGCGCTTGAGTTTTCACTATCTTCAGCTGAGAAGCTGTAGAGAAGAGGGAGAAACCACTGTGCCTCATTTAATGGAGCACAGGCTGGGATCACTGTACTGTCAAAGAAGCCTTCGGCCAGACTCACCCTACAGTGTAATGTTCTCAGAAGGGTTTGCTTTGGGGTTTTTTTGCCACATCTGAGTAAGATGTTGAATAACTAGACACTTATGCCACAAATGTGTTTTAGTGAAAGCACAGTTTAAATATTCTTCCATCTTTGCAGCACCTCTGTGCTTTCTTCTTTCTAAAGTTACCTGTTAAATTCAGCCTTTGCTCTGCTCAGAAGCAGTATCCTGCTGCTCTCTGGCCCTTGGTCACCAACAGAGCTTTAGTAGCTTCTCTGTTCCCTCTCTGTGATTGACTGCCTTTGTAGGAATAGGAGGCTGCTGAGGGCAGGTGGATTACAATAAGATATGGCTTTGCCAAATGGTTTAAGAATATAACCCCTAATATCATCTTTTTATGGATTTTCTGTGATGGATGATTATCTTTCCTATGCAACGGTGATGGCCTAGCATTGCAGAAGACTGGATTTATTTCTCTCACTCAACAAGCCTAATCAGGTGTGGCAGAAAAGGGGATAAAAAAACCTGACTGGCTTTACAGAATGACTGAGCTACCTGAAATCTGAATAAATATGATGTCATCAATCAAGGTGCCATGAAGGCAGTCTATGTTAGGGTCAGACTCACTGAGCGAAATATAATTTCATGCTTGTGTAGATCATAAGTCCACTGCTATTCAGTCTGAATAGGGCTGCTGGATTTTCTCTTTGTACCCTTCCTGTGATTATGGATTTCTCTCTCTTTCTCTCAATCATGCTTTGCCCCTAACAAATACTGTCTATTCAGCACAGTGTTTGAAGTTCAAAATGTTGTTCTCTGAACAGTAGAGCATTTCTTTTCTCTGAAGGGGTAATAAAACTAGAAATATTTGACTTGACATATTGAGAGTTTTGAAAAAGTGGACCCAGACATGCAGCAGGATTTGCAAAAAACAGGTGTTCAACCCTTCATAGTATCTTTCATTTATAATTAACTTGCACAGGTATTCGCACAGGCCCTGGCCATGATAGCTGTGGCAGCACAAAGTCAGGAAGTATCAGAAACAGAGACCAGCTTGAGCAGCAATGGGCTAGTGGATACCTATATGAGTATATACACAAGGCTTTTATATACAAAATACCCGTTTGTTCACAGTTGCACGAAGAGATTGCTCATCTATCCAGCCTTATAAAAACAAGTTTTCAATAGACCTTGCCATATTTTAAGCAATTTGTATTGCACTGTTGCCACTTCGTTGTAACTTCCTGTCACTATGTATTCTCTTGTGACAAGCAGGTTATCTTGGTCATCAATGTCTTAGTACCATCACTACAGAAAAGACCTGATTTGATACCTGTCTCTTTGTCATTTCTGTCCTCAGCTGTTGCCATACATTCAAGCCAGCCTGGGCCCTGCTTCCCTTTTTCCCCCTTAAATACCATCATTTCCTTATTTTTTTTCCCTGTCTAAATGGCTTTTCTCTCACCACAAAGTGACTAGCACGCTAGTCTTCTGCTGAGTTTCTCAAATGTTATTCTTCAGTATGTTCAAAATATTGCCCCTATAGAGAGTAGTTCCCACATTAGACTCATACACTTTTTCATTTTGCAAAGCTCTTGGTCATACTTTCAAGTCCTTATATAGTCTAATTTCCACCTATGCTTACAGTTTCATTTCATGTTCTTTCATCTGGTCCTGCTTAGCAACAGAATCAGTTTTGACTTAGTAAATTTTTAATGTCATTTCTGTATTTCCTTCCATGATGTCCCATTGCCTAGAAATATTGATGCCTGAATCTCTTTGCCTTGCAATCATAAGTGCTTTGCAAAAATCTACAGATGATAACCCCTCTTCTTTCTTTGTGTCTACAAGAAGGAAAGTAGGAAAAGGAGCAAAACCAACAAAATATACTTAAAACTATGAAGTATTTTTGAGTACTCTGTGAAATTCTTTGCTGTCTTCTCCCAGACACCTGCCTTCATGATTCTCACCTATCTTATATTTTTGAATTCTTAGAGTGAATTGACTCAATGGATTTGTACAGAGAACCCAGCCCAAAATCCTCCTCTCCAGGACGCAAGTGTTTCTGTGTAAATTTGCCTCTTTATGAATATAATTTATGCTAAGTCCTGCATTTGACCCCTTTACTCTCAAATCATCATTGTTTCAGTTAAGTACTTTTCAACCTCATGCATGCTTTGCCTCCTTTGGTTGAGCAAAAAAACGTTCACGGTATCAATTACGAGCTCATCTAGCATTATTTTTAATGCTGAATTGGACATCAGCTGTAAACCTTTTGGGATGAGATCTGTATTTATGGTCAGCTACTGCTAGCAGATCAAAAGGTGAGTGCATTGAAGAATATAGAGTTTATTATATCTATTTGCTGAAAAGATTGCTGGAGTATTTTCAGCTGCCAATAGTTAAAATGGGTACAGCTTGAATTATTCATAAGTAAATCCTCAAAGCAAGTCAGTGCCCAGTGGATTTAGCTATTTCATTTGTGTCCATGTTGGTAGGTCACAGTTGTTTACCTAATCCTTCATCTACATCTTTAGCTTCTCGATTCTTTCATATGATAACTGAAAAGTGTCATGCTACTGGACACTCTTAGTCTTTTGATTTTAATAAGGGTTCTCAGCACAGGGGAAAAGAAAGCAATGATCCAGATTTTCATTCTTGTTCCTTAAAAGGTGCAAAAGGAAAACGTGCCCCCACAAAAATGTATATACAGTATACTTAGTGACCTGAATTGTTGAGCAACATCTGTAGAGGTGCAAGTAATTGTTGCGTGATGATTATTCTCATCAGCCTAAAACATGAAAGCAATTGAGTGAAAAAATCTTCGTGTTATGTAAAATGATTACTGCCTGTGAGCCATAATAAACAATGATGTTCTCACAGTGGTGATGTTAAGCAGCAGAACAAATGAGTGCAGCCTGCTGATTGTGCAATGTCTTGATCATTACCAATTGCTGTAACCCCCAGTAAGTAAATGATTTAATTATTGGGGTGTCTGCATGATTCATTTCTAAAAGGAACAAAGAAGAATTCTGAGAATGCACCACAGTCGCCTTTGACACCAAGTGACTTAGACATCTACAGCTCTAGTTGTTTCTCCTTGTTGTGTTTTGCTTCTGCTCTGCAGGATGTCCAGGAGGTGTGTTAAAATGCAACCACAAAGGAATGCAATGCCAATTTATATTCAAGAGGTTAGAAATCAAGATCCAAAGTATAACTGATTAAAAAACCTTCAGGAGAGTAGGAGGGAGGAAATAGGAGGAAAGGCTAGGTTTTATGCATACAATGCACGACAGTAGCATTATCATGACTTCACAAGGTTTATTTCTTTACCATTCCTGGTCCAGACTGTGCTTCATCCAGGAATTCATAGGTTTAATGGTGTGATTACTATATTTAGCAATTCAGCTGAATGCTAATCAGAGAGCAAAACTGCTGTAAAATGTCATTGAGTCCATACAGAAATGGGGTTTCCCATATATTCCATGAGAATCTTCCTTTATGCAAAGTGGGTGGGCAACCATGATTTGCAAGTTGAATAACAAGACATCAGTTTGCATCTATGGTGATCCAGATTGTCAGCTGCATTGAATAATGAGTGCTGAAAATCAAGGAAAATCATTGTCTGACTAAGGTAAATTTGCACTAAGAGCTGCAATATAGCATTGAGAAGTCTGCCCTTAGTTTTAACTGTGCTTCTACCCATACGAAAGCCAGATCAAGTATCTCAGTACTGCATTGTAGCTGGCAATGTGGACGTATACCAAATAGCTTATGAACTGTAATCCCATTTTCAAAAGGACATTCAGCAATTAGGAACTGAAGGCTCCCTGAAAGTCAGACAACCCTCCTTGTTTCACTTTTCCCCTTCTGGTCGATGTGAATTCACCTCCTAAGTGCTGAACCCATCCTTGCAAATATAAGTCCTGAAATCACAAGGTTTTTTAAATACCTTTGAAAATCTTATTACTCTGCCTACTTTGCGGATTTATATAGTATAAAATGGGAAGATGGAAAAGAAAATGACATTTCTTAGCTATATCATAGATTCTCTGCACCAGCCTTTCAGCTTTTAAGGACAGACCTTTGAGGCAGGAAATCTCTGTCTCCCTGTGTATGGAAAATGTTTAGCACTGGCTGGTGCTTTTAGTTGCCAAACATATTAGATTTCTTGTTGTCTTTGTAGGATGGTAACATGCATATAAGGTGGCTTTATCAGTCCCAAGGAATACTACTTTCTCTCTCTTACTCATTTTGAGTAGATCGCACCATTCTTCCTCATTAGACTGTAATTGCTCTGTAATTATTTTAACTACAGCTGGGACAATAAGTCTTGATGGAACGGTACCTTAAAAGGAGCACCAAGGATTAAAAAAATCATCCCCTCATTTGATTTTTATTACTTCTCACCTCCTTCTGCTGCAAGTATCACAAAAGGTCACAATAGCAGAAAGGAAAAGGAAAGATTAAAGAATTTGAGTCAGGATGATCACCCACCTACCCTCTAACAAAATATCCTCTCCAGAAAAGCTATATGAAAAGCCATATTTTGCTGGATACATTCTGGAGGGGAAAAAAAAGGAAAAAAAAGAGTAGATTTTGTGCTTTACATTCCTCATAATGAAGTTCTTCCTCCAAATGCGTATGCACCCACTGGCACCTCACTTACTAAAGCAGTTATCCAAGGACTAAGAATAGGAAAAAAAAATATTACAAGGCCTTCACAAGGGTAGTTCTAGCTTTACCTACTAGTATTTTCTGCTTTCTACTGTAAGCTTTTGCAAGAGTTTCCTGACTGCATCTCAAGATATACTTGTTAGAAGGGAAGAAATCCCTTTTAGCCTTACTCCTTTTTACACATACTCTGTACGATGTTTCAGGACCTGTCCCAGACAGACCCAGTTACACTTCATAATATATTTCTTTTCACTCACAACAAAGATTTTCTTCCTGTGACCTAGTCCAGAATCCCTGCCTTCATCCCCTCCTACTTGGAGGTGCTTAGAGAACCAATTACCTGCAGCCATCCACTTTACAAGTAATACGTTCCTGCAGGAGAAGTCTGGCAGATAAAATTTGCAAGATATTTTTGTAAACATTCACAATTTAAAACATCAAGTAACTGTACATTACTGCTAGGACTATTTCATTTTGGAAAGTTCAGTTCTACATGTGTTTGAATGGAAATTGCAGTTTTTTCTAATTTTGTCCAAATTGATGTTAACCAATCTTACACTCTTCACTTTGCCACTCTTTCTCTTTTCTTCCCTGTTGTATTCTATCTTGTCTTCAACCACTGCACTGTTCCAGTTTGCATATATGATTTGAAAAAAGTCATATTGCAAAAAACCAGCTGTTAGAAATCAGCAATGTTTCTTCCAAAATCTGCAAGCTAAAATCAATACAACAAAACTGACCATCTGAAGACTTGTCTCTTTGTGTCTGCTGTTTTCCATGTTTGAGTAAAATTCAAAGACTTAGGAATTTCTTATCATCACAGTTATTCTTTTATCTATTCTTTTTTATCACATTTCAGCTTTTCTTGGAAAACCAGCTGTATTGGGTTTGCATGTCAAGGTTTTGGCAGCGGGGGGGGCTACAGGGGTGGCTTCTGTGAGAAGCTGCTAGAAGCTGCCCCCATGTCTGATACAGCCAATGCCAGCTCCAAGACGGACCCGCCGCTGGCCAAGGCCGAGCCCTTCAGCAACAGTGGTAGCGCCTCTGGGATAATGTATTTAAGAAGGGGGAAAAGTTACTGTGCAAACAACAACTGCAGCCGGAGAGAGGAGTGAGAAGATGTGAGAGGAACAACTCTGCAGACACCAAGGTCAGTGAAGAAGGAGGGGGAGGAGGTGCTCCAGGTGCCGGAGCAGAGATTCCCCTGCAGCCCGTGGTGAAGACCATGGTGAGGCAGGCTGTCCCCCTGCAGCCCATGGAGGTCCACGGTGGAGCAGATATCCACCTGCAGCCCATGGAGGACCCCATGCTGGAGCAGGTGGATGCCCAAAGGAGGCTGGGACCCTGTGGGGAGCCCATGCTGCAGCAGGCTCCTGGCCAGACACTCATAAGCTTTTCAACCATGTACACCAGTTAACAGAAGTGCATACTTGTGCTCCTTTGTTATTTCCATAAGGTAATAATTTGCATTCATGTAATGTAGATTTATTTTCTTTATAACAAGGACAAACAAGTCCTCTAACGTGAATTGCATAGTGTGTCCTGTATCCTCCTCTACCCACCTCTCATGTTTTAAAATTCTGTTTGTGCAGAATTGCTGTCTTATGGGTGCCCCAATTTCTCCCCTTTCATTCCCATCTCATTCATTAAATGCAGTCTGATACCTGTGCTTGAACTGAATTCTTAATGTAACGAATCTTCTTTAAAATACCTTGAAATCAGGAACGCATATTTGTATGGAGTTGTCAGGTAACCTTGCAATCTGAATCTCTTAATAGCAAATTTCTTGTAAGTGATTTGCTTTTGAAAGGGGTGTGTTTATAATACATTATTAAATAAACTTGAACAAATCTTTCATTTATGACTAAATTCAGGCACCAGATTCATTTTTGGCATAACTCCACAAGTTTCAGTGGTGGATTGGCCTAGAGAGCTTATAAGAATCCTATTCAGCTTTATTGCTTTAGTACGTCTTGGAAAATGGAAGATCATGTTCAGAAAGCTGTGGTAAAATGAGCTTTAACGTGATAATGCAATTGCAATTACTTCAGACATCTTGTTTTTCTTCTGTGCTGCTATCACAAAAAGAACAACTATGCGAAAGTAACAGGAATATCAGTGGAAAAGGTCCTTATAATCACCGTTGCTTTGCTGCGATGCCGACAAGCTTGTAAGTGGCTACTGAGATGAGCCTGCTGTGGAATTCCACCTGCTAATTCATCTGATCTTCTGCCTTGTGAAACAATTACGGGATACACCAGCTTTTTGCTTATATGGCTGTATTGGGTTTGCATGGCAAGGTTTTGGTAGTGGGGGGGCTTCAGGGGTGGCTTCTGTGAGAAGCTGCTAGAAGCTGCCCCCATGTCTGATACAGCCAATGCTAGCCGGCTCCAAGGCAGACCCGCCGCTGGCCAAGGCCGAGCCCTTCAGCAACAGTGGTAGCGCCTCTGGGATAATGTATTTAAGAAGGGGGAAAAGTTACTGTGCAACAACAATTGCAACCAGAGAGAGGAGTGAGAATATGTGAGAGGAACTACTCTGCAGACACCAAGGTCAGTGAAGAAGGAGGGGGAGGAGGTGCTCCAGGCGCTGGAGCAGAGATTCCCCTGCAGCCCGTGGTGAAGACCATGGTGAGGCAGGCTGTCCCCCTGCAGCCCATGGAGGTCCACGGTGGAGCAGATATCCACCTGCAGCCCATGGAGGACCCCACGCCGGAGCAGGTGGATGCCCAAAGGAGGCTGGGACCCCATGGGAAGCCCACGCTGGAGCAGGCTCCTGGCAGGACCTGTGGACCCGTGGAGAGAGGAGCCCACACTGGAGCAGGTTTGCTGGCAGGACTTGTGACCCCGCGGGGGACCCACGCTGGAGCAGTCTGTTCCTGAAGGACTGCACCCCATGGAAGGGACCCATGCTGGAGCAGTTGGTGAAGAACTGTAGCCCGTGGGAAGGACTCATGTTGGAGAAGTTTGTGGAGGACTGTCTCCCATGGGAGGGACCCTATGCTGGAGCAGGGGAAGAGTGTGAGGAGTCCTCCCCCTGAGGAGGAAGGAGCAGCAGAAACAACGTGTAATGAACTGACCACTATCCCCATTCCCTGTCCCCCTGCGCCACTAGGTGGGAAGGAGGTAGGGAAAATCGGGAATAAAGTTAAGCCCAGGAAGAAAGCATAGGCGGGGGAAGGTGTTTTTAAGATTTGGTTTTATTTCTCCTTATCCTACTCTGATTTGACTGGTAATAAATTAAACTAATTTTTCCCCAAGTCAAGTCTGTTTTGCCCGTGACGGTAATTGCTGAGTGATCTCTCCCTGTCCTTATCTCGACCCACAAGCCTGTCGTTATATTTTCTCTCCCCTGTCCAGCTGAGGAGGGGGAGTGATAGAGTGGCTTTGGTGGGCACCTGGCATCCAGCCACGGTCAACCCACCACAACAGCACAGCTGCCTGAGATGTCACAACCAGCATGCTTCATGTTGGCCTTATTTGAAGTGCAATACCTATGTCTGAGGTGGTTATGATATAATTTGAAGTATAAATGTTGGTAGGAAAGGGCTGTTTTCTCTTCTGAGAACATGTTAGTGGCATTCTGAGCATTCTGAGCACTTGTTTTACCAATGCTGTGTACTCATATTTTAAATAAATCTGTTCCCTCAGTTAATCCCATTTTTCAGTTTCTCCTGTCCTCCAGTTGATTACTTATTCTTTGTGTGTGCTGTGCAGTCAGTGGATGCTTACCAGTCTATGCTGTGTTAAGTTTCACTCAGGTAGTGCCTTTCCTTTCCTGTTGCACCAAAAGATAGTTTCAGATTTGCCTTACCTACTGCATTGTAAAGAAAATGCCATGGTTCACTGGCACTTGAGCAAACAGAGTAGACATGGTCCCAGAAGCTGTCTTTAACCTACCTACCTAACTCACAAATAGTAACTACTACCCGCTGCTGCATTCAAAAGGGAGTAAATTTGAAAAGTATTTTGACTAACAGCTGCATGCTTAGCACAAGAAAACTCAGGACGGAAGGAATGACATTTGTGAAAAGCATGTATATGCCCCAGCTGGCATGTGAGCCTAGTCGTTGTATCAAGCACCAGGGAAGGGAAGCCAACCATTAGCTGTGCCATGGTAGAGATGGACGTCACATGGAGCTCTTTGTAATGTGGCAAGAAAGATGCCTCAAAACAACGTACAAAGCTTGAGTCAATACTGTGGGAAAAATGCTTTCTTGCTTGCTTCCACATATTGTTTTCTTGAAGTTGCTGCAAAACGTACAGTCTGAGAAGCCAGCAGTGAGATTCTCTTGCGAGCTGGCTCTAGGCCAGACACTGGATACAAGCCAGTAAGACGTAGCCACAGCTAACGTGAAAGCTATTTGTGTTGGATGTGCTGATCCACTCTTATGCATCACATTGCAGGTAGTTGGTGAATTTGTAGTGTTGCCCTTTTAATAAGAATGACAATGATAAAATCTTGTCTTTTTCTGTATGTGCCAAGCGTCACAGGGAACTCTTACAGACTGATAAAGGTCCTTCCCATAACAGAGGTGCTACCAGCCAGGAAAAATAAGTATTGATAGAGACTCTTCTTCCTCAAGTGGGTTGCTGAAGATTTGCAAATAACATACGTAGCCCTTCCTTGGAAGTGCCAGATATTAGGGGGGAGTTTTTATGGATGGCAGGAAACAGAATAGAAATGTATGGGTAATTAAAAGCAAGTTTACTGCTGGTTCTTGTGAGTATTAGGGGAAGAGAAAATGTTGCCCATTACCTGCAGTTATTACTAGATAGGGTTCTTAACCACAACAAATCGCTCCCCTTTTAAGTGTATATGATTATGCCTCACAGACAGAATGTGGTCTACAAACTTTGATGTGAAGAGTTTAGTGTAGTCCTTGATCCAAAGCCAATTAAAGTCAATGTGGATCTCAAGTAAAATCAAAGTACTGAATCTTGCTTACAGTTTATGACTGAACTGAAGCTCTACAATGACTGAATTATTCCTACCCCTTTCTCTTTGTGATGAAGTACTGGTAAGCTCTGAGAGCATTAATGAACTAATTCTCTTTCAAATTATTCATTCCACTAGAGCCAATGTATGACCTGAGCATTTTCACCCAATCACCTTGCATTAAATTGAGGGAAAACATGGCTGTATTAGCCAAACTGCTTAACGTTTCTCAGGCTAAGAAACAGCTTTATTTCCAGACATCTAAGTTTCAGCTTTGCTAAAATAGTTGATTTATTAGTGCTCACAAAACATGAAACAAAAATCCAGTGTGGCCTCCCAGAGCTGCATTACAGATTGCTGTGAAATTCCTAATTGGGAGAAAACCCCTGGCTTTGTAGAGTAAAGAAACAGGCTGTTTTGTGCTGATGAAATCCCTCCAGGATTCTGAAGGGCACCACCTCATTTTTTTGCATACATATTATGTCCTCCTACTGATTCCATTAGTGATTCATGGAAATTATACCTATTAAATGCAAAAATATTCATGGGTCTGATTGCTGACATGAATATATTGGTTACAAAGACACTAAGATACCAGCTGTAAATTGAATGAGACTTTATTGTGTGAAGTTGAAACATGGTAATAGGATGGTATTTTCTTTGGACTTTTGAATCCCTGCAAGGTAAAATTATTTCTTTTAGAAAATAGAACGTTTTGGTTCAATGTGTTTTGTTGTGATGGTAGATGACAGAGGAGCAGATTTCCTAGCTCGCATAAACAGCACGGATCTGTAGGGTGCAATGGGTTTCCATCATTTCACATGAGCTGGGGATACGTTCCTTTGTATCTATAATCAGTGTATGCAGATATTTGCAGCCTGGCATCTGCGACCTGGGCTTTAAGCAGAATACCAGCAGCATCTCTTATTTGCAGAGTAGCACAAAGGGCATGTAGGAGTATAAAAGAAGGGGTGAGAAGAAAGCATTAAAGTATTAATACAGTAAGCTCTTGTCAGGCCTAGTAAACATTGATAGAGGGTGAGTGTCATTATAACGGAAAGTTTGAGTAAGCAGCATTGTGCATTGAATATGCTATGAGACGTCTGCATAGCAGGGAACCAAGACTGATACTTCCTTCTCCCATCTTCTGGGAAGATCTTCTGTTTGAGTTTAGCACTCTTGTCTCAGCTCTGTATGTTGATGCTAGCAGGGCTAGCAAGATGACCTTGGTTCCCAGATTGACTGGGTCTCTGCATCTGGGATTTCAAACATTGCAGCAAAGCACATTCTTCATTTTTCATTTATAGGGCTTGAGTTCATGGCAGAAGGACAGATTCACAGAAAAAGCCATCTTCACAGTATCTCCGTTACCTTCTAGGTAATTACAGCTGCATGATCTTCTCTAATCTGAAGATGGCATGGGAAAGATTCTGCTAGCACAAAAGATTGCTATTGTGGTCACCTAAAATTAGACTCAAGACACTTAACCAAACTGAAAATGCCGAATTTTGCAAGGTCAAGACAAACATTTGGAGAATTATTAAGCAGATGACAGCCTCCAGCTGATAAATTAGGTGTTCCTTTATATAGCATATATAACACCTTCTCTGGACATATTTCTATGATTCTTGGCAATGCGAAACTAAATAAATTGCGATAATGAAAGTGGCACAGGAACAGATTTGTATTAAATGGCACACTAGGAAAGCTAAGCCTATCATATGTGACAGCCACAGTGAGACTGGGTGCTGGGATACTGGCTTACCTTGCTCATACGTCCTTACAGATGCCTGTGGTTGTTCAGTTCTGCTGACCTTGCTTATAAGAAACTGCTGCCTGAGCTGCAGATTTTCTGGCAGTACCTCTTGAGAAGAAGCGTTTAGCTAGATTATACCAAATCATTAACTGCAATCAAAGGTATAATCAATTTTCTGAACTAAGCATAATATTCTTACTGAGAGGGCTCTCTCAGTGAAGAAGATGGCTAGAGCGAAGCCCTACACGTCTGTACCACAGCTGTAAATGCAAACCAGCAGATGTGGATTTTGCATATCTTGACCACTCCTTTTAGCAGGGCATTGGATCCACCTATCACACCAGATAGCTAAAGGTGACTGTTGGTGCCTAAATTGTGATCACACTTAATGTTTTCGCTCAGGAGAAGGAGTGCAATATTGTAGCAGAACAACTTTCTAGAACTTCCCCATCTCTGAAGTTACCTATAGGAAAACAGTTTCTGTTTGGTGTTTTGTTTGATTTGGGTATTTTACCTCATTTATTTGGTGGCAGAGACTGGTGTTTATAATTAGGCTTAGGTATTTTCATTCTGAAGAGACCAGAGGTTCGAGATACAATGTGGTCGTATATCATATGTAGAGATACTGTGACCTCTCAGTGGAGGAATGACTGAGATACACACAGGAAAATAAAGTATTTTAAACAGGAAGAAAGTGAATATACACTAATATCTGTGCAACAACTTCTCCTACATTAACTATTCATTTAAATTTCATCTTGAAAATCTTACTGAGTTTTCCAAGTTGAGGATTTGTTTGACATAGCTTCGATATAATCCAAATCTCTGAAAGCAATTCTATAAACTTTCTAGCTTGCTGTTCTTTTCTAACTATTAGCTGTATAAAATATTTCATTTTGTGTGAGTACTTTTCTTCACGCACGTGGATTATTTTTCACATCCTTTTTTCTCTATCCATCCTTTTTATTAGCCTTCCATTCCATGTGCTCAGAGTGTTGCTGCTCCAGCTCCATTTTAAAATGTGGAGCTTGACTCTGCCTTCAGAAAGTCTAGAGGAATTTAGTTATGAAAGCTCATGAAAATGTGATAATGGATTCCTTTCTTTGTGGATGTATTTAATTTGCATTCAGACTCCTTATTATGTTAAATAAATATGTTCAAGCAATCTAACTTTCCATGTGTTTGCTCCTCAGAAGTAACTACCCTGAAATACTGATAACACTGAGGTGAATGGTACTGTCTTTCTGTCTTATAGACCAAGACTTTATCTTCTCTCCTTTCATCCCAGTAATAACTGCTTATCACCAGAAGCAGGCTTCTTGGTGCGACTCTGAAGCCACCAAGTTTGTGGTCCCCAGCAAAGACATATTAGCAGCTGGGTCCAGTGTATCAATCGTAGTGGTTTTAATAGAAGGTGGATGATGAGTAAGTATTGTATATGGTTGACTGTTGTATCTGAGGCTGATAAGCCCCTTCCATGGGCTTGTTTCTCACTCCTTTGAAGCCCTTCCCATTCTGACTCTGATATGCTGATGACAACATGGGAAGAAACAATGAGAAATGTTTTCATGGAAACAAAAACTAAATATTGCATTCCTCATTTTTCCTGTAAGAACGCTTCTAACTGCAGTGCAACTTTCACCCCCTCACAGGATCAAAGAAATATCTAAGTACATGTGGTTCATGTTAATGAAAATGGCCTTATAGCATTGTGTGCAGCAAAAGCAAGAGCAGCACTGACTTTGGTGGAACAAAACAACAAGCTTCCAGTTCAGAAATAATCATGAGATTTAGGCTGTGTTTTGCAAATGGTAACACCACTTGCACTTTACTGTACTAATACCAAAGAAATTGCTGTTGTGTAAAAGTACAGGAAACGTAAGGTTTCTTGGAAATTAAAGTGGCTGGGGATGGGAAGGGGATGTTTCTTTCCCCATTCCTTGGTTAACCCTACTTAAAGTCAACCAGTCCTAACCAGTAGCCATGGCCCCTCGCATGGGAGTTCAGCCATGGGGAAGCTTGCAGCACAACAGGGACTGCATTTCCTCCTCGTCCCACACCCCTCTGCAGTCAGGCATCCTTTCCCTAACTCTCAGCTGGCTGCAGCAGCTCTGGTCTGCCCCCACCACATGAGGGAGGGGGAAAGCCAGGACCCTCCCATTCGGGGAGGACATCCTGGATGGAGCTGGTCAGCACACAGGGCATAAGCTGGCAACACGATACCATTTGCATATGTGCAGTTGGTGATAGCAGTGCGGACGGTACTGCACACACACTGAACCACGGTACCAGTCTGCAGTCCATCGCCAGGTGCATGGCACAATGTGCTGAGCAGAGGGCAAGTCAAGAGTAATTTTTATGTGAGTTACGGGATTGTGAAGAGGCAGTAGCTAACACTTAGCTGAGAGCTAAAAGGCTCTCTGCAGTTCATGCTGTCATGGCAAGAGGCTGTCTGTTCCCAAAGGGCTTACAGATCAATTACACAAATGAGGAAAGCGGTGAGAGAAGGGCAGTGTTGAAGAACTGAGAATGACCCAGGACCAAGAACTGAGAATGACTCTGACCCATGTGGAGCATCAGTGACAGAGGCCAGGTACATGCTTGTGTTTCCTGAATCCCAGTCTGAGCCTTAAAACCTTTCTGCACATGCCGGTGGCCTTGCTATGAGACTCCATCTTTTTTCCCAACCTGCAAAGATTTGCTGTTCAATGAAAAGTATTAACATATTTTTCCTTCTGTTTGAATTATAGATTTAGCCATAAACACTCTGCTGCTGAGCAATATTTTTCTTCTTTTTTGTGTTTAATTTAGCTAAGGTGGTAAGTCCTATTTTATGCATGGGTTACTATTGAGTTGTATAGAATAGGAATAGTTTGTTCAACAGAGTAATAAATTAAGTGTTGAAGCAGGAAAAATGCAGTATCTTTCATCTTTCATCTCTTTCCTTCTTTTCTGATCTTTTTACTTTTTAGAAGAACAGGCGTTTTTTTCTCTCTAGCTTTCTTTTTCCCCCAGCTCCTCTGTTTTTTGGTCATAGCCTCTCCTGTGTTACTATGTTTTTGCTTTAATTTTATTCCCCCCTCCCTCTTTTTTCTTCGCTTTGCTATTTTGTTCTCCTGTTGCATCCTGCTGCTTCTTAGCGTACAGCTTCATTCTTGCAGGAGGATTGCCTCCTGCAGGCCGTGACCTGTCCTTCCCTGTAGCTTGGTCCCTCCCCACAGCTCTGCTCCGGTGAAGGCCATGGAAATCTGCCTGATCTTTGAAACGCAGCACCACTGAGAGGTTGTCAGTCATGTCTTACTGTGTGCATGTTGACTGGAGCAGCAAAGCAAAAGAAAGGAAAAGGAAAGAAAGAAAAAAAAAAGACTCTAGGAACTATGCTTCTGAGCCTGATGTTCGTAAATCAATTCCTCTGCATCGAGGCTAACAGTTTTCTGTGCAGTGTTAAAGTTGATTCCCAGAGAGACTCCTTTTTAGTGTGTTGATTTCAGGCTGCATAGTATGCTGATAGCATGTGAGGCCTTGTGCTAACCATTGTGCTCACCCAGCTGCTGAGATTTCATCCTATTCTTTATTGTCTTATATTATTCTTATTAAATGTTATGACCTGAATTTTACTTGCATTTGATAGTATTGCAGTTAAAATATTCTTCCTAAATGTCTCAGGATTAGCAATGCATGAGTGTTGACAATGAACTGAGAGGACAGCTTCGGCCAGGGCAGGGGAGGTTTTGCCAGGTTGGTTGGTTGTATCATAATACATTGGATGCAGTGATTTAAACAAAGGATGGTGTAACAGCAGCATGCTGTGTTACAAATATCCATCAGGAGCAGAACAATCCAACTGGCCATGCTTCTAAGTTAATGACCATCAACCAAAGTAGGTAATATGGATTTGCATAATGTTCATTTCTGGTCCATCCCAAAGAGGAAAAGGAATTAATGGCAACAAAAGCTTTGCAAGAATGAAGGAAGATTTGTAGTATGTGGGCTTTTTAAGTCTATTGATGGAGGAATGGTAGTAGTCTTTGGGTAATAGTTAAGATTTTTTCAGTTGTGGTAACAACCATAAGTTTGTTTTGATCAGGGTTGATCAGTACCATCTCTACATTACAGAAATAAGGTAATCCCTTTGTATGAGTAATGCATCCTCTCTGCTTCCTTGCTCTGGCAACTTAAAGAAATCAAGGTCAAGATGAGCCTGAAAGAATATGTTCTCCGTTGTTCCTTTCTTTTCTCTGACAATGGTTGAAAATATTCTTAAATAACAGTGATTTCTTAAATATTTCAGTATTCCTATTTTGCCTGAGACCCATCTGTTGCATAAAGTCAGTATTGAAAACCTGACAGTATTCATCAAGCACTTATCGGCATTGTTTTTCACTATTGTGTATGCATTAAAGAGCACCAAGAGAGCAACCAAGAGTAGTGAGTAAAAATCTATTGTGTTTTTTGCTTTTATAGCCGTGGCATTAAACTGTATTGGCTTGCAGATTTAAAGGACTCTAATGTTTTAGAAGGAGTTGGTTGTTGAATCTTGAAAAATTCACGCTGAATTTCTTCAGAATTTCCACAGCAAACTAGGTGTGAAAAATGGGACTTTGCTAGTCCCCCTAGAAAATGGGGGGATTTTTCTGGTGAAGTGCAGTACATAAGTAAGAAAGATCATCACTCATGAGGAAAAGTGAACAGATTATCTTCTCAGGCCTGGTATCAAAGACCTGAAACTCTAAAACCGAATGACCATATGGGGGGGGGAGAAAACCGTTTCCATTGAAGTATTTTTGAAAAAACAATCTCAAGAACATAATTTGCTTTTTAAATAACGTACATGTATTTTCAAATGCCCTGTGAGAAGAAAACTTTCAGTAAAATTTCCAAATGTTGTTATCTTTCTTTTTTTTTTTTTTTTGTGGGATCTACAGTTCTATTGTGTTATATTGCAATGCTTTTCTGTAGCTTCATCTTTCTGGCAGAACTATTTCTATCACAGTGTAACGTAATTTATTATTCTTATAAAATAAACCCTCTCTTTTCAGAAAGAGATAGTGATGCATCACAGAGGGAAGCACCCCAGCTTGTAGAAATCCCACCTCACAGAAGTAAGATATAGCCAGATGGTAGTTCTGGTGAAGCACCATCATGCCTAGGCATTTTGGGCATCAGTAAAAATGCCAAAGATCTGGGGGGAAAGGGGGGGTGTTTTTTGCTGTTTGGGGGTGGTTTTTTTTCTTTTAGTGATTTTTTTCTTTTTCACGAGAGAAAAAAAGAGTTCTTTCCTGGGGCAAAAATAGACCAAATACAACCTGTGAATAAAATATTTGGTTTTGTGAAGCTCTAGTTTATAAAAAGCAAGTTAGAGAGAGGTATCTGCTATTGTATGAAACTGGCCACACTACATTCAAAAAGTAAACATTATTATTTTTCTTTTAAAAGAAAGATAGACCACTCAATGGCTGTGGTTGCATAGAGAGGCCCCTAGAATGGGGAAAGAGTGCAACACTGGGTGAGCACAGCTCCCAGTAATGCCAACAATAAAAAAATTATTTATTTGAATGTGAAAATGAGCTCTTTAAAAGTAACGTGTTGCAATCTTTTACAGCTGCTTAAAGGATCCCTAAATCTGCATCTGAAATACTGCAAAATCTGTTCCTTCCCAAAAATGAGCTTTTAAATCAAATCCCATTTGACTCAATTGTCTTAAAAGAAGAGAATGGAAGAAACGGAGGAGCAAAAAAATAGTCCTTTAATATATTTGTCTTACTCAGACAGTACTAAAAGAATAGCATCTGTGCCCTTTTCAATAAATACTGCATTATTCAGTTTGATGCACCTGGTGCGGTGGATACCACAGAAAACTTCCTGGCTTTTGATTGAGAACTGTGTGGTCTCAGAAAGCCTGCAGTCTCAAAAAACATTTGCCAAGGACATACCTGGTTTATTTAATAAACAGGAAACAGCGCAGTTGACTAGTACTGACCTTGCCTGCAGGTACCGCATCCCTGAAAGGCTGTGAGGCAAAAGTAATGGACACTACGATGAAATGATGCACAGCTGGGCAGATGATGCTGCGAAGAACAGTTGCCTGATTTGGTAGTGTTGTATTTTCTTTGGACAGGTTTATGAAGTGTGTTTGTATCTTCCAGCAAGACTTGGGTGCGCCGCTGCTGCCGTGGGTTAGCAGGGACACCTAGTGGCTTTGGTAAATTAAACTGGGATTGTTTCTGCCACTTGCTGATAAACTCGCAAGGTTTTTGAGGAAAGGCTCTCCGTGCCTCCTGCTTCAGTGTTATGTCTCAAAGCATTTTGCACCACAACCCTTCTCTGCACTTTTTTCTCGGTTCTACGAAGCAGGGAAAAAAACGCATGTGTGCTTTAAGTATTGTGACAGACTTTCAGGAGAAGAAAGAGGGTCGTTGATTATTGCATGAGGGTTATAATCAGGGTTTGCAGAAACAAACAAGCAGGAGGTCACTTAAAATCATGAATTCCACATATCAACTTTATTATTTTATCAGTATTAAAGCAGGGAAATGCTGTTGATGCCTGTGGTTCTGGTGGTTTAAAGTTAAACATTTTGAATGTAATGCAAATAGTTATTTTCTTTTGTCATATAGGTAATATGCATGACCACATTTTTCTGTCTTCTGGGACTAAACAATTCCCACTAAATCAATAATGCTTATGAAAGTGAGACACTTCAATGATAGTTGAGGAATCTTTACGTGTAAAATGCTTTTTCCTATAAAGCCACAGGTGAAATTTAAACCGGTACATACCCAGTGTACAAGGTCACCTTGTACTGCAGCAGATAAAAGCAGCCGTACCAGGTTAGGCAGGGATCCATCTAGCCCAATATTACGTCTTATTTTTTGGTGGCAGCAACACCAGAAGTGTCCCAGCGATAAATGTGAGCGAGCTGGAGTTTGCCAGGGTCCTGGCTGCCTCCTGAAGAAAGCGGGAAAAAACAAAGGTGTCAGAAGATTAGCACAATTCATCAAGCACAAAACATGTCTCTCTGTGTCAAGGTGCTGCTCTGCGCTGGAGCTGCACCCTGTGCTTACCACCTTCGCAGACACCAGCAGCCACTGTGGCCGCCAGCACAGGGCAGCGTTACACAGCCATTTTGGCTCAAGAGTTGCCAGGAGGGCATCAAGATAGTAAAGAAAAAACAGAATAGGTGGCCCAAACCTGGTGGTGGAGAGCTTAGGATCTAATTGCAGGGGAGCTGGCCCCTTCAGTCAAGAGCTTTAAAGTGAATGACGTTACATAGTAGAGAAAAAAACAGCTCATAGGCTTTTGAATCAAAAAGCAGAAACAGGGGCTGATCCCATACGGTTGGAACAGGACTTAGTTAAGACCTGTTGAGATCCTATGTGAATGAATTGCAAACAAACAGTCTTTCTCAGCAGATAGCATTCTCTGTGCCAATGTTTTAGGCGTTTGCCGATGTTTTTGTGTGACACACACTTTGCTGGTGTGTCACATTCAGTAACGATACGCAGTCATTCACATGTTATTAGAGAAGTCTGAGGCCATCCCTTTCCAACACAAAGTACCTTTCTTGAAACAGAAATAGTCTACAGAAGTTACCCTCCCATAATTTCATTGATTATAAAAGCTAGAGATGACGTAGACCATAGCTGATGGCAAGCCTTGTTAAAAAATCTGTTTCCACAGATGACAACAGACTGGTTAGCTGTGATTTTCCCTCCTCTGGCTTCATCAGATGCCATAATACAGACCCTCTGAATCCTTTTCTTTCAGCATATGTGTATTAGTGCTAGATTGAATAAATTATAAGCATCCTCTGCTTTCAAACAGCTGAACACTGAACAGACCTGCCCTGGACAGGTTTCAAGATCATTGACTTTCGCTGGTCCTCATAAGCAGGTGATTTCCTTTTACACTTTTGCAGCATCACCTTATTGTGTTATACAGCTTCTTAAAGATCTGTGCACTGTTCCAAGTGAGGGAGAGAGGTTTTTCTCCCAGCTTTGATCCAAAACTTCCCCAAGTCATTTGAAAATTTGTCATTGACATTAATGCTCTTCTGATTAAACCTCAGCCTTTGCTGCCTTTCATGGTTGTATTCTCAACTCAGTTTTACTGTGTGTAGGATGATGAAGGGCTCCACATATCATCAGTTAACCAATGACTAGAGTTTAAGAAACACTACTCCAAAGTGCTAGTATTGTAATATTGTAGAAAGACACTATCCTGTCTCCTGAATAAAAGCTCTGCATTTTTCAAATTGCAGTGAGTATGCTTCTTTCATTACATATTCTGTTAGCAGCGTTTTGCTGCTATCTTAATTCTTATTTTAAATATGAAGAAGGTTCAATGTGCTACTGCACCACTACTACGGAGTAATACATAGTTCACAATGTTCTGGATATTCGTATCTGAATTTTGCTTTAGGGCTTTATATATTTATTAAGAAAATAAAAAGTTCTAGAAAAAAACATGTATTCAATTCTTCTTGGCAGTATTCCTAGTTCTTACCAAGCATTACTTACCTTTTGCTGAAGTTGTCATTGCTAATGTGGCTTGGTTCTGGTTTTACTGCGCTGTATAAGAATCAAAAGTTGTTCTAGATATCGTTGCCAAATAATGAATGGCTTCTTTTCATTAAAAATTTAATTTGCTAGACTTGAACTGGAGAAAACAAAGTCCAATATCATAGTTTTTTTGAGACTTCTTTAGTCTCCTCAGCCTGAAGGCCTCATTTACTTGCTTGCTTTATGCTCATTTTTTTCCATTTGCCTTAAAACTTTTCAGTCTCGCCAGTGGAGTAAAGAGACTTTGAAGTCACATGAGAACCAGGCTGAATATATGTATGGAAATACTTATTCATCAGGGTCTTGCTAAGTTAATGATAAAGATATTTCAAGTAGTATAGTGGCTGTTTTGAGAAATAGGGTCTAAATCAGAGCTAAGAATGAAGTATTCAGCATTTCCTCAAATGACACATGTAATTTCATGCAGATATAGGTGTATATTTCCAGATAATTTGTCATGTAAGAGAGTCACTCAAATGTATTTGAGATTTTTTTGCATCGCTTCTGGAATTTATGGCAGGGAACAGGTATTCCTGTTGCTATATTAACAGTATGTTTCAAGTAGAATATGATAGAAGGAAAAGTTTATAAATTATATACCAATATTACACAGCAGGGGAGTGGAGTGCTGAAAAGGCCAGTGAAATGGAAGTGTGAAGTGCTGACCTCTAATGCTATCTTAATTAAAATTGTCTCTGTTAAAGTCCTTGTACTTCCAGGAGCTGACTGCCATAGACACTCCACACTTCATATTATGCAAGTTTAATTTAAAATTTGAGACAAGGGAGCAAAGTTATCACTTCCACTGAAAAAGCTATGAATCACACATAAGTACAAAAAACAGAGTATCACCTTCGCAAATTAAGGTGGTAGCATGCAAGATTGGCTTTTTGGGTCTCTGTTACAGATGCTTAGTCAATTTTATTGATTATACCTCAGACTAGTAATTGCACTACATACTTATACCCGTCTAAAACCAGTTCCTGAACACATGGTAAATGCTCTGCCTGACAACCAGCTAGCACCAGATGGCATGGCAGGACGCTGTCTAAAATTTTTATGAACTAAAACTGAAAAGATTTGCTTTTCTGCAAAGAAGGACATACATAAAACTCTGCAAGTAAATTCAGATAAACACCTAATGTATAAGGTGCTCCTTAGCAATATTAGTCTTGTTCGAACTATAGCTTGCTCATTTTTTGCCCCTTGCTGCTTAGGTCTGTGCATTATTGAAATAGCAACCTCAGCCTTAACCCACTTACCCAGTTTTGAGACTCTATGAATTCAAAATGTAAATCTCACAAGAGTTTGAGGGTTTTTTTCAGTTTCTAGAGCAATTATAAGAGCTTCAAATTTTTTTGTGTTATAGGATTTGCATAAGGCTTGTTATTTATTCAGAAACAACACATTTCGTGTTTATATTAGTCCCAATATTTTTAATTTGTAGAGGGCTTTTCTAGGAAGGAAAGGCAAGATAACTTTTCTTTGTCAAGACATTAGGAAAGTTTCAAGGCTCCTTTTGGGTCATCCTTTTGAGAGTTGATAGAGGCAATGTTTGCCAATCAGACGCTGTTGTGTATGTACTGTCGTGCCATGCCAGGCTTGTTCCTTAAATGTCATCATCAGGCCTTTTTACAGTGTTGTGAGTGCTAAAAGCCACTCAGTCAGATAGAGTTTGAGCATGCCTGAAATGTAACTGAGCACAACTTTGCTGTCTAGGCTCATTTGGTCAGATGGTATTGTGGTTGATTTCCATAGCTAAATAAAACATTTACATTGTTAAAAAGTTAATTATACAGGGAGAGTCATTAAAAGGGAGGAAGAGCACTGAGCTCTCACTTGAAATGGTGACTCAGTGAAGCAGACAGATTTGGGAAAGCGGCTCCATACGGCAGAAGCTCTCAACCAGAATGTCCTCCCACCAGCACTGCCAGATTGTGCGAAGGGATGCAGAGGACATGCGTGCTAGCCAGGCAGTGGGAAGTGGATCAGAGACTGATATGCTTAATCTGCTCTCCACCCACCTCCCCTGTGCTTTTTTAAGGATGCACAGCCATTCCAAATTACAGCCATTAGCCAAATTGCTGTTTGGAACTGTTTGGGGGGATTTCAGGTCTGCATTCAGATTGCCATTCCTATCTCCTCTGTGCCTTCTTCCCCTTCATCCTACCCCATGTGAAGTCAGTGATTCATTCTCTTTTCTTTCCTCCATATGGCAGGATGTATTAGAAAAGAGGGAGAAATGCTCAACCAGAACATATTCTTTCAGTCCCAGAAGAGGCAGAGGGGAATAAACAGCATTTGCACCTTATTTTCTCCTCTTTATATATGTGCATAAGCCAGAAGGTTTGGGCTGTTTCTTTTCCCTTCCAGTGACAAGGGCTGGTCACTGAGTCCTGATGGTACACTTATTTGAGTGATAAGCAGATAGCAGCACTCTTTGCAACTACCTAAAATCCTCTTCTGTGCAGTTGTTGATAGTGCAGAATTCAGTAAAATGTTGATCAAACTCCAAGTTGCACTCTCTAAACATCTGCCTGATGCTAACTTCATCTTATAAATTCTTGTTCGTGAGATCTTTACAGTCAGTCGTTACACATCAATATTTGGATATAGTTGCCATGCAGAAAATAAGATAAATTAGCTAGAATGAGCACTTCTTAAAGGAAAACATATAAATGTGTGTCAAGTATCAATAAAAATCAGTTTAAGCAAAGTTAGACAGAGCAGTGTTTAAAAAGAAAGAACCGCCCTCTTTATTGACAGTAAATATGTAACAATCAACAGAACCAATGAAAATTTACCAGCATAATTTCCTTTCACTAAAACAGCAAGGCAGATATTGACCAACTGTCTTAATTGACTTGCGGTTCAGCTTTTCAGGCATTAAATTTCCTAACTGTGAACAGAACTGGCAGCCAAGTGAATCTTGTTTAAAATGTGTTTGTGTTAAAAAGAAAATGGAGATACTGCTATGGAAGAACAAACTATGCTCACAGCTTTGTAGATAGTTATGCATTTTCTTCATCAATGATAAGTTTTAAGCCACAAGAATTTGAGTCAAAACTTCACAAACAACCATACTGTTGCCAGTACTCATTTGTACATGGTGTTCTCATGCACACGTAGCACAGTAGTCATCTAAAAATCCTCATTTCATTAAGGATTAAAGTGACTTTCCCACTCTGGCTGATTTTACATAGGACGTCTTTGAAATAAAAAGGGTCCCAGAATCTTGTAGGCTTCATAAGTTTATGTGTTACATTTCAGAAGTGATGCATAGTGAAAGCCTACAAGTGGTCTGCTGCAAAAACTCAGCTTTCAACTGTCACCTCTTCAGCCACAAAACTCAACTTCATTTGTTAATGCACCTATACATGTAGATTGTTCCGCGTCTGTGTTGCTTTTGGGTGGAAGACTAGACTTCAAAGTCACTTAAGCATGATGGTCTCTAACTGTAAATACTTAATCTGCCCATCTGCCCTTCCTTAGACATAAACTGAAAGTATGTTTAACAAATGAGTTATTTTAGTTTCCAAATTATCTGTAGGTTACTTAAAAGTTACAAACATATATGCATTAAAATAACCCATATAAAAATGAGTCAACTTCCTTTCAAATGGCTTGGGCTTTAATTAAGGCTCAGTAAGAACTATTCACCTGATGGATCCCAAAAAGATCTACCAAACTGTGGTAGCTGGTATTTAGTGCTATCAGCCATTTAACATTGTGCTCCTTTCCCTTCTCCTTAGAGCAGGCCAAAACTAAGAGACAGTCTAGAGACAAGAAACATGGTCCTGTAGCTGGTTCTTCTGCATGTCCTATGTCACTGTGCAGGGATCTACCTGGATAATATCAATGGGATGTTAGAGATCCAAATCCTTAGTCTGGGAACCAGAGAGAAACATGGACAGCAGCAGCTGCCGTACTGAACACCTTCTTACGTCAAGGATTTTTCAAGAATGTTGTGGGCCTTTCAAATGCCAAAACAAATGCCTAGCTCTTATGAATTTTCTCTCACTTCTAGCAGCTAAGCTGTCCATAAAACTGGATACTTATCTTCACAGTGAAGGATCTTAGCCTGGCACCCCATTGAAAAATACTGGCTGAAAATCTGTTCCCACAGTAATAGCTGAGAACTCTTTTTCCTTTAATGTGTAGCTATTGTTAATGAAAGAAACGTGGAGATTTAGTTCCCCAAATTCAAGCAACACCAAAACTGAAAAAGGTCTTCAGCATCACTGGTCAAAATCCCAGTTCATGGCTTTGATCCAGAAGTTATTACAGAATGTGTCCTAATTCACATATG
Source organism: Gymnogyps californianus (assembly GCF_018139145.2). Lineage (NCBI taxonomy): Eukaryota > Metazoa > Chordata > Aves > Accipitriformes > Cathartidae > Gymnogyps > Gymnogyps californianus. Next base: position 13,689,386 of record NC_059500.1, on the reverse strand, counting down.
AATTTCCCAGAAATCCAAAAGCAAGCATGGCTGGAGCACCATAGCTGGCTACTCGCCCAGCTACGCTAGCCAAAGGCTTCATAACTGACATATAGACTTTTTTGTAATTTTTTAATGCTATATAGTCTGTGTAACCTGAACTTCAGAGTTAATTTACCCTCTCCTAATAAGAGTATTATATTTATTTTAATTTCATTTTATTTTTAATTAAACATCCCACAGAGTGGCTAACTGCCTACCAGTTCTTCATTTTATACAGTAGTTTTCTTAAGTCTTTTTGGGAACACTTAGTTCATCAAAACCTGCAAGCAGAATGCAGAATAAGGCATTCTGAATCACTGATTCAAAAAATAGATATAATGCCCATTATTAACTCTGTGTTCTTCTCTGTCAGACGTTGGAAGATAATTGAAGTGTGCAGTTTTCCTTACCCAAGTGATTGTCAGAGCTCCCAAACACTGAAAATGAAGCTTGGGCAGGAGAGTTCTGAATCACAGCACTGAGATTTAGCCTGCGCCATTCTCATCTATCAGTTTTCTACAGAAGAAGCTATTATTTTATACAAGTACAGATAGCACAGTAATTCTCTGCTGTTTACTCTCCACCACATATACCATTACTGGTTACCAACTTGTCCCACAGTGCCACTGCGTAAGCAATGGCAGACATTCAGACCTCAGTAATCAGACCCTCTCTGCAAATCACAAATTAACATGAAGTAATCCTAAAATCTTATAAAAATAATATTGTATTGTTTCCCTTTTTTCTTTTTTATCTTTTTAAAACTTGTTTGGTGTGTCTTTGCTTCTGCATTTTAGAGCTCACAGTTCTTCAAACTCAGCTTTTTGAAATTACATCTATAAAAGTGGCTTGTTTCTCTAACTGGGTTCCAGAAGCTTAGCTTAAAATCTAGAGGCTCAAAGTTTATCAGAATTGACATTATCATTGTACTAAGTGCATCTATGGACTTACAGAAGTGCACTATTTTTTTCTGTTTCTACCACCTAAGTGTATACTTTGTATTATACTGACTGATTGAAGATGGGCTGGCACAACATTTTCTGATTTTTTTCCTAGCAAAAAGGATTAGGTTTAAATGACCTTATTAAAAAATAAAGATTTTCTATCATGGAGGGAAAAATAAAAGCCCCAGATAGTTACAGGAAGGTTAGAGAGACAGAAATTGAAAAAGAAACATCATCTATTGAGCAAACAGTTATCCTTAACCTGACTGACTTCATGCATATGAGTCATCCTGTCGCATTCAGTAGTTCATCTGCTTTTAAGTATTATGTGATGTTGCTGCCTTTGAAGGTACAGGAACCTGTGTGGAAGTGAAAGGGCTTTTTATTTGAACTCAGTTTATATAATAAAGAAGGAAGGAAAATCCAGTGTTCTGATCTGAGATACCCACTGCTGGTAATATTAAAAAAAAGGGTATTTCTGTGTATTCCTTAATTATCTGAGGAAGTCCCATCCAGCTGCAGGAGACTATACCAGATGCATCAAAGCTGCAGAAAAGCTTACAAGCTTAGGGAAAGCCTGACAGTGAGTAAAACATTATTATTATTTGGTATGTGGCTGACCATACATTTTGTACACAAGTGCACAGCCATTGGCAAAATTATTTGCTTGAGGAAATTAATTGGAATTTTGTTCACAGCATTTCTGCTTCCAGTGATACCACTAGCAAGCTGCTTTGACTGCAGTGGGAACAAGATCATTTTCATCCTCTTACTACTGGAAGATTTAGCTGGAAGTGAACCTAGTCTGTGAGACCAAACACTGAACTGTCTTCAAAAACTGCAGGGTCATTTTAGAAAGCCATGCCTGTATTCAGCAGTGGGATTGCCATCCGACGTGCCCATGCAGACTTGAGCACACCAGAAGGGGTTCTCATATCCAGAACTGCATGAGAACCACACCCAGGTTTCGGGTGTCCACCTGCAAGAGGCACAGGAATCTCAAGGGTTGTCAGCGCAAGCCACAAGTTCACCCTTTGCAGTGCTGAAGTGATCCACACCTTCATGCGTTTCAGCCCAAACTCCCACACTCTGAGCCCTCTCCAAGAAAGAGGAGGGACAAAAGAGCACACATTTGCACGGGGGAAGAGGACAGTTCCCACTGCTCTGTTGAAACATCTTTTGAAGTACCAGGCTTTGACCAGCTCTTTGGCCAGGCACTTTTTCAAGTAACACAAGATACTAGAGGTATGTCCTCACATCCTGACAGAGGGTGGTTTAGTAAACAGGCATTTATTGATGTTACCCATGGAAGCTTGATTTGACAGTGCTATAAATCTTGGTTCAGCTTTCAAAGCAATCATAGTAAAACCGTAATATTATGATTAATGTTAGGTCAGATGCTAAAATCTTCAGAGGAAAAAGAGGTGTTTTCCATGAAATAGCAGGTCTGATCATGGGTGTGCATAGGAGGTGGGGGATGTCCTTTCAGCAAATCCTCTCTGTCCCCAGTCTTAAGCTGAAGTATCCAGTTCTTCTGTCATGGGATGTAAGCCATAAAGTCACAAAAAAGAAGGGTCTGAATGTAATGTCTAATGTCACTGCTTGGTGAGAGACCTGGATAGGTTGATACAGTGCTTGTTTATGTCCTGGATAGATTAAATATACAGGAAAAAGAATAACCTATGAGCATGTCTGTATTTTTTACGTCAGCTGCTTTCCAAAAAGTGTTGAGCTGAGCTCAGGCAGCTGTACGTGGGAAGAAGAATGCCTAGACTTTATTGTGATGGGACTGAACCAGTTATCCTTTTAATATTCACTAATGAAGTGTCACTTTACTAGCTGCAGCCACTTGGCAGTTTGTGTTCTGTCTGTTTTGAAAGAGACTGAAAATGGAGTTTTGCGTGATTGCTGTATTATTCTTGTACTCATTCAATTATGGTATATAACTGCTTATAAGCAAGAAGTTATGATAACCTTAGGAAAGGAGGAAAACAGCAAATCATTTTTATTTTCACTTAGCCAGCAAAGACAATATTGTGGAAACACTGAACACCTTTCACGGTTTCGTATCATCTGCTGGGGTGTGGTATTGATTTCCTTTAAATTTATAACTCAGTTCTGTGCATCTATAATTATATGCAATAAGGCAACAAATAGTCATTGCTGCTTTCCCTTTCCAAAAAAACCTAAAAATGTGTGAATCCTCTGAATTTTGCTCTTGGTCTTTTCCTTTCTCAGAGCAGAGTAATCAGAGAGAGAGCGCCTGTCTTGAGAGTCCACCAGGTGTTTATTTCTGACTCTTCTTATTCCCATACCAGCTGCTTCAGTAACAAGCACAGGAATGGTCATTGCTACATTTTTTTCCTCCCCTGCTTTCGTTTAAGAAGCTAGTGAAATGCCCGAGCCACGTCATTGCAACGTTTTTGATACATTTGGATGCGGAATCAGGAAATCAAATAGAAAGCATAGAAAGCTTTGAAAAAAATTATGATGTGGGAGAAAGGGAACTGGTTTTGTATTTCTGTCATACACAAGAACAAGGATTATTGCTTTACAGAGGATTTGCTGGGCTGTGAATTGTGTAAAAGATGTTGAATTAAAATCTGGCTGCCCAACAAAAAAATGGATGTACTGGAGGAATCTGAGCAGCCCAGTTGTTCCTTTTCGAGTATCATTCTTGTACATTCTTAAACACAAAAGCTGGATCTGGCTGAGATGCAACTGTGAGAAACAGACTGAGTATAATATCTTGAATGATCTTGTTGTGTGAGGCCCCGAACACCGATAACAAGTCATGGACCTAGAGAGTTTTTTGAGGATTTTGAGTTTGGGCACAGTCAAAATATTCTTCTGAGGCTTATGGCTTCTCCTTACATAGTACATGTGAACAGTTAGAGGTCATGAATACTAAGATGATATATGCAAAAAAATACTGGCACAGATAGCCATTTCGCAGTAGATCTCTCTGAGTGAAAACTGTTGTTTTTATAGGTTTTATTGTCTTGGTTAGTCATCCCACTTACCAGCTCCTGAGCCACGAATATTTGCATGTCTGGCAATTTCATACTATATGGAAAGTTAACTAGTGGTAATTCCAGTGAGATTTATGGCAATGTGCAGCAAAGTTTCTCCACACTACTGATCAATGGAATTCAGTCTGTTTGAGCAGTGGAAATCTCCATCTTAGTGTGTGCATTTGAAGGATGAAATCTTATCTGACTATCTTTTGCAACCTCATTGAGAATAATTTTGATCAGCTAAGACGAGACTCACAAAGTATCTAAAGCTACCCAGAGACACCTTTAGATATCTAAATGTATTTTTGCTATCTAGACCTCTCAGTTGAAAGAGACAGTTACATACTACATGTGTGGCTCTGGCCTGTAGCTCATTTCCCAGTTAATTATTTCTCAAAACAAAGTAGATTAAATAAAATTTCAGGGGAAAAAAAAGTTTTTTTGTTTTTAATCCCCATGCTAGATTTACTGAGTTAGGTCTTAGTGTCCTTGAATGAAGAAGCCAGTAGATGTGGGTTTTTTGCGTTTTAGCAAAGCTTTTGACCCCATCTCTCACAGTATCCTTCTGGATAAAATGTCCAGCACATAGCTAGACAAATTCATAATACGATGGGTGAGCAATTGGCTGACGGGTCGGGCTCAAAGAGTTATAGTAAATGGGGCTCCATCAGGCTGGTGGCCAGTCACCAGTGGTGTTCCCCAGGACTCAATTTTAGGGCCAGTGCTCTTCAATGTCTTTATAAATGATCTGGACACAGGAGTCAAATGCACATTAAGTAAGTTTGCCAATGATACTAAATTAGGAGGAGCTGTGGACTCCCTCGAGGGTAGAGAAGCCTTACAGAGAGATCTGAATAGACTAGAGAGATGGGCAATCACCAACCGTATGAAATTTAACAGGAGTAAGTGCCAGATTCTCCACCTGGGATGGGTTAGTCCTGATTATACATACAAATTGGGGGACGAGAGGCAAGATCTGGGGGTTTGGGTTGATGGCAGGTTGAATATGAGTCAACAGTGTGCCCTGGCAGCCAAAAGGGCCAAGCATGTCCTAGGGGCATCAAGCACAGCATAGCTAGCCAGTAGAGGGAAGTGATTGTCCCACTCTACACTGCGCTGGTGCAGCCCCACCTTGAGTCCTGTGTGCAGTTTTGGGTGCTTCAATATAAGAAGGACATCAAAGTATTAGAGTGTGTCCAGAGAAGGGTGACCAAGATGGTGAAAGCCCTTGAGGGCAAGACTTACAAGGAGTGGCTGAGGTCACTTGGTTTGTTCAGCTTGGAGAAGAGAAGGCTGAGGAGTGACCTCATCGCAGTCTACAACTTCCTCAAGGGGGGCAGTGGAAGGGGAGGTGCTGATCTCCTCTCTCTGTTGACCAGCGATAAGACATGAGGAAATGGAATGAAACTGCGTCAAGGAAAGTTCAGATTGTACATTGGAAAAAGGTTCTTCACTGAGAGGGTGGCTGGTCACTGGAACAGGCTCCCCAGGGAACTGGTCACAGCACCAAGCCTGTGAGAGTTCAAGGAGTGTGTGGACGACGCTTTTATTCATACGGTTTACTTTTAGGTAGTCCTGTGAGGAGCAAGAGTTGGACTCAATGATCCTTATGGGTCCCTTCCAACTTGAGATATTCTGTGATTCTATGATTCTATGACTGAAAGCATGATCATAGTAATTAGCCGTAGTTGGGGAACTGCCTGAAAAGAAAATTTCAATTGCCAAATAACTGATATCATCCTTATACATACATATAAACACTGTTCTTATGATCATTCTTGAATTCTAGATCATTCTAGCAATGTTTGTCATAGGGATGAGTAATAAAGCTTAAGACTGCAGTGAATTTTCCAAATCAAATTATAACTTACTAGCAAGGAGTTTGGAGAAAGTCATTTCACATATTTCAGAAGAGAGGGAAATTGCCAGCATCCTTTGCTTTGTGGATATCCTTTCACCTCCATATTCAGAGAGCCTAATCTTCCCCTCTGGATACAAGTAAAATGAATGTCTCTCTCTATTTTTCCGCAGTCATTACAGAGATTTTGCATTTATGGTAGTGGCTGCTGAGAAATGACACAGATGTGCAAGATATCTTCCACAGGAGGAGATGCAGGAAGATCTCCTGTGCACAGCTCTGATGATAGACTTCCTGTTCATGCCTCCTCCTTGTTTGCATCCCCCTCCCCACTCCCATGTCCAGTAATACTGAAAATATGCAATGCTTTTGAGAGTGAACAAATTACCCTCCTTCAGTTCTCCTCTTTTCTTCAATTTTTCCAGCTACTGTTTGGCCTAAGTGACATTTCAGAGCTAGGAACTAACTGAAAGAGTGAAATATTATCTACAGCCTTCATCAAGAGGAATATCAATGCTTGCTGTAGTATAAAACGTTATTTCACACAGCACCTACAGTAGCTTTTGAGTAAGTGAATTTCAGTTGATAGCATGGGTGCCTTCAGTCTTAAGATCTCAGATGATATGGTCTCATCTGGGTTTTTTATGATTGTCTTTGATATTAATGAGCTTTTATTTAGGAATAAAATTGAGACATCATTATGGATAGATGTATCCATGTACACTCAAACATTCTTTTTTTATTTTATTTTTTTAATTAGGCCATCTGAAAGTGCTCTGGCAACAGAAAAATATTTTAGCATTAATTTCATTTAGGACAAGGACAAGTAAGTTATTCTCAGAGAGTATTATTACAGATGGTATAAACAGTGCTTTCCTTTAAAGACTTCAAAGCATATGTGCATTTTGGGGCATGCTAGTATGCACGAACATAGAACTGGTGGAAAATTATCCGTTGAAACTGTTTCTTGATAGAATATTATGTTTTTAACGAAACACAACTGTTGTAGAAAATGTCTTAAGGGAAAAAAATTATTGGAAAACAGTTTTTCAACAAAAGTTAAAATATTTTTCAAGAGAAGAACACTTCTGATTTTTGTAGAGTTGTACTGTACAGCTAGAGAGTGAGATAGAAACTATACTGTAAGCTAAATCTCCATCTTTGAGCTGAAGTCTGTAGATCTAAACCAGGAAGAAAACTACTGCAAATGTGATGTGAGTGTAGTTTAGGTTTACTACTCGACTTGTAGAGGGAAATATAGCAGTGTTATGAAGAACTGTTGCGGGTCTCCCAGGAGACAGTAAGTCAGTAGATGAGCTCGTAACAGGTGCAAAAGAAACTGGACAATGCAGCAGTTATGGTGCTTGTAGGTTTGCACCAGCTCATTGCTGTCAGGACCCAAGTGTCTCCTGCCGGGGGTCAGTCTCTGGAAATCACATGTAGATCGGGAACAACTGCAGGACAGAGCACCACCCACTGCGAGTGTGATATGTCAATTTCTCTAGGAAGCAGCAGGAGTACATAGACACAGACTGCCTTCCCATGGAAAAGCAAGAAAGAAAAAAATTGTTTCTGTCCTATCTTTAAAACTATACACAATTATCCTTGTAACTAGGGCTAGCATGGTAGGGCAGATGAGTAAACCCAGTATGGAAATCTGTGCTTTTTAATCCCTTTTTTTGTTGATTAACCAGGAAAATAAGCATGTTTGGGATATTGTGAAAGGGTTACTTGTCTTTTACTAATAATTAAAGGAAATATTTACCAAATATATACTAATTCAAGCAGCAGAGGCTCTACCTAGTACAAAAAGTGCCTTCATCAGGTCTGATACTAACTGAACGAAGTGCAGATTTTCAGGAAATCCCTCTTACTTCCAAAGAAATGTATAAATAGCAAGTCACAAAAGTCATGAGGCAACAGTTTCCATTGCCAGGGTTTGGAAAGCTCTTGGAAAGTTCCTAGTGATACCATAGTAAATGTGGGTACAGATTTCAAGCAAATGGGTGACAGTAAATGCTCAGAAGAAGAGGTTTCAAGTGTAAAAAGAGTAGTTTGGCTGTGAAGCATACAAGAGTTAGCATCTTTCTGACTGCTTCACTTGCGAACTACCTACAGCACTGCTCTGACACCAGGAGCTCTGCAATGTGCGAGGCGAGGCTCAAGGGCTTGATGATGACTCTGACCCAGCTGAAGAAATCTGGCTACAAAATTTCAACTATTTTGTGTCTTCCACATTCTGTCTCTTTCTCTTCCTCTTTCTCTCAACATGGTTGCTTAGTTCAGCTCATGCTGACACCAGTAGATATCTTGAGTAACATTCGTGAAGTATGGGTATGACTAAAGCAGAGACTAATGGCTGTGTCTTGTTCATGTGTCAACATGTCAGGTCTTATTTCTGAATGTCCTACCTTGACCCTTCTGCAGGCTGATTTTGAATCTAAATATATTTTAAGAATGCCTTTAGCAAACAGGAAATCCCCAAGGCAGTTCATTATTTTCTTTTTCTCTCAAGTGTACACATTATGATCAACTCAAAGTGCAGTAGCTTTGTACAGCTGCCTCTAGGGTATCTTCCTTATCTGAGCCATTAAGTGGCCACAGCTGAGTCTATTGCACAATTTCTTCCTGCATAACCTGTTAGTGTTGACCAATGAGCTGAAACAGATCCCTTCTTTCCATTGTGCAACCCCTGAGTGCTGGCCACAGTTTTCTGCTAGGATAGCCACTCTGAATTCGACAGCATTGTATCAACAGAGGGCCTTCTGACAAGGACTAAGAAATGTGTTTATTCTCTTGTGCTTATTTTTAATGTACCGAATGTAATGCTGTAGCTCCTGTACTGTCTTTCCAGACTCTGACTACTCCTGCAGTCTACAAAGAGCAGCATCAGATAGCTCAGCAGCTTGCTTCCATGCCATGTTCTGAAGGCCTTGCATATGACAGTATGAAGACAGTCCCCAGCGAATATGCTCCTTGTTTTGACTGATAGGGTTTTGGTGCAAGATACAAGTAGAACAGCTGCAAACATGCTTATCGAGGTGGGAAAAAAACACACAGTTGATGGTTTTCATTTTTCCTTGTATTAGCCAGATAAATTCTACTGAAATTATGTGTGTTACAGCTTCACTAAGTGTATCTTGTCTCCCCACCACCACATGTGCTGTACCCACATAATTTTGAGATTCTTGTCTTAGCACAGAAGAAAATATGTTGATTTCAATTTCTTCAGGTTTCCTGTTCAATTCAATTTTTAGCTATTTTCAAATAGGTGGAGCTATAAACTTTAAATTGTATCTACCTCCAGCCAAGATAGATTAATGTTACCCTTGTAAAATGCATTAGGTTTGTCAGATGTACTTAGCTAAAAAGGTTTCTTATAAATACAGGGTATTAACCCTTTTGGCTAAACAGGCTTTTGAGTTGTGTTATGAAGCAACAATAGCACTTGTAGTACTAATTGATTGATCTCTTCGCTTTCCTGGGCACGTTCTGTGCGCACACGCTTTAGCCTCTACATACCATGATTTATCACCAGGCTCTGTGCTGCTGCTGCAAAAAAATTGCGGGAACACAAGTCAGTAGATTGAAATTGTTTGAAACGCTCCTTGGTGACTGCAATCACAGGAGACTCATACCCTGTGGAGTACCATGCAGTTTTGGTCTCCCTTTTGTCCTGTTCAGTATTTACATAGAGCTGCTAGGGAAAAAGTTCTCACCTGCCTTTGTTGTACAGATGGCACATTAACCTATCTGCCTCTCCTAACAGCCCATAAGGTCACTGTCACCTAGCTTTCCTGTTGTGTGTGTGGATAAGATAACAAAGAAGACCTTTTGGTGTTAATCTAACAAAAATGAAATTATGCTAATGAGCAGAAGCCTGCAAAATGTGTCTCAGTTATCACTGAGTGTCTCAGTTTACAAAAGGTGGAAGTCAGCACATATTACCAGAACAGTTCATTTTTTCTGACAGCCATAGAGATCTCTGGACTTTAACATGCAGTTATTTGAAGGAAACACCCATTTATAACGGGTTATATCAAGAAACTTTCTTATGATGTCCTAGATAGAATGTAGATTGCTTGTGGCTTCCTAAATGGATTATTGAAGTGGGATTCAATTATGTTTGAATGTACTAGCCCCCGAAAGTCTGCTACTGGCCCAGATTTAAAGCAGCTTCCTTTTTTTCCCAGTAGCTTTCCATCACCAAGATCTTCACTCATTGAAGCTGAGGAGTAGCTGGATGGTAGAATTAAAACTTCAGAGGGAATTCCATCCTTCTTTTTCAACATAGGAGATACTGTCCAGGCAACAGGGGTATCATCTTTACTGCCATGCCCAGACAGTTTTAGAAGAAAGACAATCTTTTAATGTAGAACTGCTGTTGACAAAAGCTTCCCTTCCTTCTCTTTCATCAATGCAGTTAGCCTTCCTACTGATTTAGTTTTGAGTTAATTTATTCAGACTACATTAATTAGTGCAGATACGAAGAGCAAGTATAGTATTTAACACTTTCATATCCACTTGTTCAGTGTCCTGTTCATGGCAGCAGAGCTTTCTAAGGTTCACCTGCTTAGATACACTGTGAATCACAACAGGTCCTCTTTGAAATAACGAATCCTAACTTGCAAGAGATGTTTATTCTTATAATTGCTGCTTTCCCCAAGAGCAACAGCTTTAGCTCTTTCCTTGTCATATGGTTTTCCCTCCTGTACTACAATAACTTTGCCTTTCTTCCCTTGTGATAAGTCATTCTCAGTATCTGGAACATTAAAATCTTGCAAGAATCATCAGTGAAACAGAGCTTGATGGATTTTTGCTTAGTATCAGTTAGGGTTAAAGCACCTTAATAAAAATGTGGATGCTTTTAATATAATATGCATCATTTTTGAAGTCACGTGTCACTCAGCAGACTACCATGCAGAGATACTTGACACCAAGTCTAGGTATGGGGTTTAGCTACAATGGTTGGGTGCTCTTCCAATATTAAGCAGTCTCAACAAAATGTAGTACAAACTACCAAGAAGCCGCATTGTTTTCAGAGACGTAAGTCTGTATCTTTCTCCGTTACTACCTTACCAGATTTAGGTACATCAACACATCTATAGTCACGGTAATTGTGCTATTCTTATCTTTGTCACTGAATATTTACCTCTTAGTGACATCACATTTCACCAGTAAAATAGGGATACTATTTACTAGAGGTGAGTGAACAACTTGGCAGAAGCAATTTTGAAGAATTGTACCTTTCAAAAATTTGCTTCTGCATTCAGAAGGAGTAGATGGCAGAAAAGATGTGCTATTCACAGTAGTTCATTAATTTATTCAACTAAGAATTCTTTGTCAAAAACTGTTTCTGTGCAAATATTTGCAGTTTTTATGAGGTAGTTAATTATGTGGGTATCATGGTAGTGTTGTCTTCCCTGAATGGTTGACTTATATTATTAACCTACGCAAAAAATTCTGAGTTTTACTTTACCTCCAAGCCTCTTTTGTAGCCCTTCACGTAATTATTCATAGAGGTGTTTTGTAAACCTCTTCCCCTTCAACTTACCAACAATGTCAATGGGAAAGTAATTTTGTCTACAATTCTTGCAAATATCTCCACTTTCTTTTCCTGCGAGATAATCCTTAAGGTTGATTATCTTTTCCTTCAGATTTCTTCCCAAGATTCACTTTCTCAGTGACAACTACAAGAAATTGGTAAATCAATCTTAAAAATTTTAGGTTAGAAACAGAAGGTGTACTGGTGGCTTCATTTCTTTGCTTAATTTCAGATGATCTGGATTTCTAAGCCTTATAGAGGTAATTTGTATAATCATATGAATTTATCTTTGTGATCTTCTTACCTTCTTTTATCTGGCACACTTGCTTCTTTCACTTTGATTCAAACAATAATCTAAGCATTTGGGGTAAAAACTATACCCACTTGTCTAGTTTTAAAACACCCGGTACAAAGATTTTAACCAGTCTTACAATACTACTGGATAAGCCATTCAAAATGCTCCTCTGGTTGTTATTTTTGCTTTTTTTCCATTTCTGTATCATGTCTGTTATAATGGGATACTGGTCTGGGTCTTAGTCTTAGAAGTATAACCAGGGTAATGTTGGAAACAAGTACTGTTTCTTCTGAAAACAAATGCAACTTGACTGTAGTTTCTGAGTTGGTGTTAACCGATGAAGCTTTTCCTGATGACTTAGTACTAGAGGATGATCCCAGGACTGCAGAAGAATTGAATCAAAACTTTGTTTCTGATGCAATGAATTGGTAGACTGGTGGTGGTGGTGGTTGTTGTTGCTGCTGCTGCTGCTATTCAAGGTTTCTTCCAATCTATTAATTATTGGAATGCAGATAGACAGCTACTTAATGTTTTGCAGTTTATTTAAACGGTGAGATGTATAAGAGATCAATGAAGGGAGGGAGAACAAAATCTCTGCATAAGCAAAAAAGGTTTGATTAAAGAGGCAAGGACGTTAGTACACCATAGTTCACTTCAATCCTTTCTGAGATGCTCTGATTTAAAGAAAAATCCTCCTTTAGAGACTGTATAGGCAGGCTTGACTTGGCCTGTGATAGAGCTTGGGATCCATACACTAAGCTTAGATAATTTGCTGGCACAAGACCTGATGAGGCAAAGCCTTTGCTACACATCGGCTCTTATATTGAAAGACCATGTGGTGGCAATGTCAAGATTGCACAGTCTAGTCAGAAAACGCCACAGTCAGGATTTCATTCATCCTCCTTGTGGCATTGTGTCTCACTGTAAGAACATTCCTAAATGTCTAATATTTTCATGTTTCTTTTTGACTGTTCCTAAAACTGCCTCTGTCATCTTCCCAGCCTGTTCGCATTCATCCCTTGGGCAAAACTTCCCACCATTGCCACCTTGGTGCAGTCCAGCAGCAAGGACTGTTGACCCTCCCTGCCCTTACCTGGTCTGGTCCAGCATCACAGGAGCACGCAGGAAAGCCAGATCCGCTGGTCTTCCAAAATAATTGAGATAGGTAGTTGAGAGATAAGGTTGTGAGTAAAAACCTTCCCAAACCACGCTGAGCTGGGCAAAAGTTTGCACCACACAGGTAAAATCTGCAGTAGCTTTAGCTGCTCATGTTCAGTAACTGTCTGCTGAGCACACAAGCAAAGGTGTTTTGTTGCAAAGGTTTGAGCAAAGGTTTTGGCTTACTGCTTGCTGAAGTGTGACAGATGCTGACAGGAAGGGCAAAAGCAGGACGCTTCATACTCCTGAGTATCTGTTCCCTGCTCCAAAATATAGGAATGCTAAAATTCAGCAAGCAAGAGGAGAAAGAAACTATCTTTTACAGGAAGAACAATTTATTTTCCGTGAGCACAGGCTCATAAAAAATCCGTCTTGATACCTTATGCCTTGAACAATGTGAAGGACAGATGCAGTTTAAAACACCTTGTGTTGGGTTTGCGTGGCAAGGGTTTGGTAGCAGTGGGGTTACAGGGGTGACTGCTGTGGGAAGACGCTAGAAGCTTCCCCCATGTCTGATACAGCCAATGCCAGCCGGCTCCAAGAAGGAACCACCACTGTCCAAGGCCGAGCCCATCAGCAATGGTGGTAGCGCCTCAGGAATAACACATTTAAGAAGGGAGAAAAAAAAACCTGCTGGGGAACAGCATCTGGTAGAGAGGAGTGAGAATATGTGAGAGGAACAACTCTGCAGACACCAAGGTCAGTGAAGAAGGATGGGCAGGAGGTGGTCCAGGCACTGGAGCAAAGATTCCCCTGCAGCCCATGGGGAAGACCATGGTGAGGCAGGCTGTCCCGCTGCAGCCCATGGAGGTCCATGGTGGAGCAGATATCCACCTGCAGCCCATGGAGGACCCCATGCCGGAGCAGGTGGATGTGTCTGAAGGACGCTGTGACTCCATGGGAAGCCCACACTGGAGCAGGCTCCTGGCAGGACCTGTGGACCCGTGGAGAGAGGAGCCCAGGCTGGAGCAGGTTTGCTGGCAGGACTTGTGACCCCATGGGGGACCCACGCTGGAGCAGTCTGTTCCTGAAGGACTGCACCCCATGGAAGGGACCCATGCTGGAGCAGTTCGTGAAGGACTGCAGCTCGTGGGAAGGACTCACATTGGAGAAGTTTGTGGAGGACTGTCTCCCATGGGAGGGACCCCATGCTGGAGCAGGGGAAGAGTGTGAGGAGTCCTCCCCTTGAGGAGGAAGGAGTGGCAGAGACAACGTGTGATGAACTGACTGCAACCACCATTCCATGTCCCCCTGTGCCGCTGGGAGGGAGGAGGTAGAGGATTTGGGAGTAAAGTTAAGCCTGGGAAGAAGGGAGGGGCTGGATGAAGGTGTTCTAAGATTTAGTTTTTATTTTCTCATTATCCTACTGTGCTTTGATAGGTAAAAAATTAAATTAACTTTCCCCAGGTTGAGTCTGTTTTGCCTGTGAAGGTGATTGCTGAATGATCTCTCCCTTTCCTTGTTTCGACCCACAAGGCTTTCATTATATTTTTCTCTCCCCTGTCCAGCTGAGGAGGGGAGTGATAGAGCGGCTTTGGTGGGCACCTGGCATCCAGCCAGGATCCACCAGGATCCAGCCAACCCACCACACAATTTTAAAATAGGGACTTCACCTGGTTCTTAGGATTAGGTGGTAACATTTAGGTGAATAATCAGTACGAGTCAGATACCTGTCATGCAACATTTCATCCTAGGAAGTTATTTAATACAGTTATGTTTTTGAAAAGGGAATCTTAGAAGAGAAAGTATTAAGTGACCTCAACATCAGGTAAAATTGTCATCTCTGATATAATCCATTGGATTTTTTAATTGTCTGAAAGGCTGGGAGAAGGGGAGGGAAAAGTGAGATCAAAACTACCAAGCTGGAACATCAAATACGCAGCTAATGACAGAAAGAGTTCTTCTGACTCTCACCTTTTCTGACTAAAGCCTGGTCCCACACAGTACTGGAGCATCAGATTGGACAAGGAAAAGAGCCTGGTCGAATGCACTCTAGCTTTTAGCTATAAAGGCTTCAAAATTAGTCTGAGGGAGAAGAAGTGATACAATATATAGCACATTTGCATGGCTAGACACATTCCTATCCGTGATATTCACCACAGCATTCTGAGGGAGCACTGGATTGCTTTTTATTTACTTTTTATTATAGTTCTTCAATTTAAAAGCTACGGGGTACTGGTACATACATATTCTTGTAAAGCATTTACGGGTAGATTCAAAGTTGCAGAACTTTGTGCAAAATGATTTGCATTTCAAAGCAGTAGAGGTGGCTGGTTTGGGTGAGATCACACAGAACTATTAACTAATAACTTTAATGAGCTTTCTTAATTGCACAGCTGAACTTTGACTGAGGTTCTGTGTTGAAAAAGAGTATCAGCCAACAGTAACTTGACTCTTGACTTTGGACTTAAGAAACAGAGCCAGAGAAAGACAAAAAGGAGGTAGTTAGTTAATTTTTATTTTTTAATAAGGAATTCCTTAATATATTTCATTTCCCATAGTGTATCAAAGCGTGATAAATACTCCAGAAAGGTCAGGAAAACAATTTTACATGTTCTCATTTGCATTCAAGCATATAAAAACTGCCGGTTCATAATTATTTATTATTTTATTAGAATTTTTGTGCTAACAAGCTGTAATTTTAGAGAAGTACTCCACAGTGCAAGGCATAGTACAATCACAGAGCAAAAAGATATTTTCAGTTTATGTGTATGTATATATGTATACTTGTGTGCGTGCACTTTACTTTCTTGTATGTATCACAGTGAAGAAAAGTTGTACAGAGGGATGCAAAGGATAATAAGGTAATTCTGCAGATGTTTAGAGGGAATTCCTATAGTGGCAAAGGGTAAAGTATGTAGTGCTTGTTGTTTAAGCAGGAATGAAAGATGTCATGTTGAACAGTGACACTGATAGTTCAGGACAGTGCCAGTGAGGTTGCCAATTAATTAACATCCCACAAGTCTAAAGAAACGTGGGAAATCATTTTCCACTGCAAGAAATCATCTTGCAGTGAAAAATATCTTTTAATGGTATAATTTCATTCAGATTTTTAAACAGTAATGTTGTTTCATGGATGTATAATAATAAGCAATGTTGATCACAGTGACACAAAATACACTTTAGGGATGAAGATGTATCCTTTCAAAATGTTCTCACACTGAAGGCCCCAGGGATGCCCTGCTAGTGATGTTACCGGACATGTCCTGAAAATACCGCTTCAGATTCGTTAAATGCAAACTGGACCATATGCAATAGCTGGTCAAAGTTCACTGTAGGCTTCTCCCAACATTCACCTTGTCCTGCAAAGAGTCAGAAATCTTTACGTTGCTCATATCTCCTTTGCTAGACCTTTCTACCTTTTGTTCATTATTTGTACAGTGAGGTAAGGTTACATTTTTTGCATAATGAAGATAGTAATTTTTGCACAAAGCAGTTCAAAGCTAAGGGTGTAGTCATAGATGTGGTTAGCAGGAAGCATGGTACTATCATCTGGGTCAATGTAAATTGAAATAATCCATTTAATTTATGTTTTCTTCTAACCTATACTTATTGATCCAAGTAATCTTTGTTTTTCTGACTTGCGATTTAATATAATTTGTTAGTTTTCCTTATTGATGTGTAATTCACTCTAGCTTAAATCTCAGTTCTGAATCTTGCTTACCTGAAAGTGCATACACACATATGCACACACTCTTATAGATAAATGCACATCCATCTTCATCTGTGTGCACATGCTCTTGCAGAAGGCAACTGTTAATGTTTGAAGTGCTTTATTAATGCTACTTTTCTTTATGCCAGCCACAGTCAAAAAATCCTTTTATCATCTTTCACACTATCCATCTTCTACTTTATACTCCTCAGAAGTTTAAGTTACCAGGTGGCTTGGATAGCTGCAAAAAGCATTTCATATTTTTGCTATCTATCTAAAACGAACACTCCAGGGGTGCTTGTCTTCCACTGAACCTGTTTACTTTGTGCTTCATACATTAGGTGAATAAGGTAGGAAATGAATTCACTGCATGCTAGAAGTATCAGTATGAAAGCGCTAACCTCACAGATTGAGCTCTGAAAGTAATGATCAGAGCACCCGAAAGCCCCTTTGATCTGAATTCATTGCAAACACCTAACTCACAGACCCCTATAGATTTCCAGTTTTAACTTAGTGCCTAATGAAGTGAAGTTTATCTCTAAAAACCTTTGTCACAGCTGGACATAACTAGCAATAGTTACTTGCAAGACTACAACTTAAGGGGGAAACTAAATGAATCTCAGCAGGTTGTCCTTCTAGGACAAAGTTGAAATGTGCTTTTATAGGTAGTATAATAAAGAATAGTCTTCATCCAGGTCCCCAGACTACATTACAAAACCAGCATGCAATTTGTGTCGTATTGCTAGTCTCTGCATACAAGTGTCAGAGTGGAAAGAAGAAGCCACATCAGTCAAGAGTGAGATTGTTCCACTAAGTTATGAGAGGAGTAATATGTGCACCATTCATTTACGGTCAGTCAAAGAACACAATTTATATGCAGTTCCAAGAGAATTTATTGTTCACTCAATTTTTTAACAGTCAAGCACAACAGCTGTTTATTACTAAGTGCAGTCACAATAATGCTAAAGGTTACAATCCAAACCACCCATTTTCTGTTGAGAATTGTTAATGATACAATAAGATCAGTAGATCCAAGTGTCTGCTCTTTTTCTTACGTTGAGTCCCCACCCTTCTGATCATCCACACTCTGAGAGGGCAACCCTCCTCTCCCCAGCAGGATGATTTGGGGAGTTATCACATCTCAAGTTGTTTGGCAGGGGAGTACGGTGTTGTTGCAGCAGAGTTACTGATGGGAGTTTCTTCTTCATCAGTCTGGGGTTTACTCAATATTATTTTTATATGCTTCAAACAGCTTATTTGCTAAAATAACTGTCTGATTGCATCATAAATTTAGTTATACCTTATTTGTTTAAATCTATGAATCCTTCTCTGTGTACAGGAGGATTTCTTTTATGATACAATCCACATGACTGCACACAGATGAACAAAACTTGACTCAAATTTAAGCTGAAAACTTCTTAAGCACTAGCCAGATGATTCTCAAAGCCCAAAGATGCAGGTCAGGCAGTGAATGCCTGGCCATGCGGTAATTTTGTCATTATGGATAGGACCAGCTGAGCAATAGTCATCTGTCTAGACCTGAGAGGAAGTTACAGGCAGGAGTTATGTAAACCATTTTACAAGTACAACTAAAATGAAGCCCAAATTAGCCAATCTGGAAAAGGCCTCACAAGGCCTGAGGCACCTTGTAAGGTTTATTAACGTTATGAAGCCCGACTCCCAGTACTACCACTTGGCCTCACAGGAGTTAAGGCACTTGCATAGTCTTTGCTTGCAGTGTGCCTTACTCTGCAAGTCTCTCAGACACACCTTCCTTTGATGAGCACCTACATTATTCCTTTTTTTTTTCTTCTTTTGAAATGGGTTACTGAGTGTCTTTGTTCAGTAGCTACCCTTGAAAAAGTCTCTTGCCTTTGGTGACTAAACCTGTAAAGCACAGCCTTTGGAGAAGGCTGGTTAATGTAATAGAGGTTATCTTGTCTCCTACTATCCTCAGTTTTAACCTGAAGGCACGAATGAATAAATCTCTTACTAACTGTGATTTCCACAGAATCTGTTGTGCTTCTTTGGACATTGTGCTGCTTAAACACAGCCAGCTCATCTTACCTTGTTTTTCTCTCCCTCAGACCTAGTTTACATGTCTTGGAAGTACAAAGATGTATTCTGTAAACCCTTCTCAGGTCTTTGGTTCTAAAACTCACATAAAATCTCTCTGTGCAGTAGAAGCCAAGAATCAATTTGTCCTTAATACAAATTCTAATCAGAGATGCACCAGTTCTTCCTTCCTCATCTGAGCCATTGTGTATGTGTATGTGCGAACAAGGTCTGTCTATTTATAGCTGTAATGTATGCAATAAATGTTAAAAGGAATCTTTTCATTGTCAGGGAGCTCTTTTTCTTGAAGATAATACATCATTAAGGTTTGTCTTAAAACACTGACATGAATAGGAAAGGCAAAAGCCTAGTTTCATATCACCTCACAGAGGCCCAATGCTGTAAACTTATCACAAACGTGATTAGCCCTATTTGCAGAGTGCATGGTGTTTATCTCTGTGTTAGTTATAGCACTGTCTTGAGGAGACCCGCTGAGAGTGAGAAAGAATAAAACCTAACCTCCTTTACTGTTTGGAGTAGGAAAAGCTGTTTTGTCTCCTCTGACGTCTGGAGGGGAAATGCTGGATAAACAGATCCTTCGACAAGCCCAATGAGAGTGAAGGAAAATCTGCTTTTTTGTGGCTCTTGCCATTCACAATAGGTTTTATTGTTTTGTTTCAAATGAAAACACATGTGCCTGCTTTGAAATGGTACTGTAAAATTGGCAGAGATCTCCTTTTGCTGCAGACTTAACTTCTCCCCTTTCCCATCCTCATCCCCACAGGCCCGTGACGGAGGGTTAGACCGGATCAGTGGAGTCATGTGTCACACAGCTGTATCATGCTGGCAGCCATTCCTGGGTCTGGCTGTGCTGCTAGTCTTCATGGGCCCCACCATCGGCTGCCCAGCCCGCTGTGAATGCTCGGCACAGAATAAGTCCGTCAGCTGTCACCGAAGGCGTCTGATGTCCATCCCAGAGGGCATTCCCATTGAGACCAAAATCTTGGACCTCAGCAAGAACCGCCTGAAGAGCGTCAACCCTGAGGAATTCACGTCATACCCTTTGCTGGAGGAGATCGACCTCAGTGACAATATAGTAGCCAATGTAGAGCCTGGAGCCTTTAACAATCTCTTCAACTTGCGCTCCCTGAGGCTGAAAGGAAACCGTCTGAAGCTGGTCCCCCTTGGGGTGTTCACTGGGTTGTCAAACTTAACAAAGCTCGACATAAGTGAAAACAAGATTGTCATTTTGCTGGACTATATGTTCCAGGATCTGCATAACCTAAAATCCCTGGAGGTTGGGGACAATGATTTGGTTTATATATCACACAGGGCCTTTAGCGGACTGCTTAGCCTGGAGCAGCTCACCCTGGAGAGATGCAACCTCACAGCTGTACCAACAGAAGCTCTTTCTCACCTCCACAACCTCATTAGCCTGCATCTGAAACAACTCAACATTAATGCTTTGCCTGCTTATGCCTTTAAAAGACTGTTTCGCCTGAAAGACCTAGAGATAGAGGCCTGGCCCCTCCTGGATGTGCTACCTGCCAACAGTCTGTATGGTCTCAACCTTACTTCTCTGTCCATCACCAACACCAACCTGTCTGCTGTACCTTACTCTGCTTTTAAACATCTGGTTTACCTGACACATCTAAACCTCTCATACAACCCTATCAGCACTATTGAAGCAGGCATGCTTTCAGATTTAGTGCGCCTGCAGGAACTCCACATGGTGGGGGCCCAGCTACGTACCATTGAATCACATGCTTTCCAAGGGCTCCGATTCTTACGCGTGCTTAATGTGTCCCAAAACCTGCTAGAAACCCTAGAAGAGAATGTATTCCATTCCCCCAAAAGCCTTGAGGTCCTCTGCATTAACAACAATCCTCTGGCCTGTGACTGCCGTCTCCTTTGGATTTTACAGAGGCAACCCACTTTGCAGTTTGGAGGCCAGCCACCAATGTGTGCTGGCCCAGACAGTGTCAAAGAGAGGTCATTCAAAGACTTTCACAGCACAGCTCTTTCCTTTTACTTCACCTGTAAGAAACCCAAGATACAAGACAAGAAGTTGCAATATTTGGTAGTGGAGGAAGGGCAGACGGTGCAGTTGATGTGCAATGCTGACGGGGATCCGCAGCCCACCATATCCTGGGTTACCCCACGTCGGAGGCTGATCACAACTAAATCAAATGGAAGAGCCACTGTGCTGGGAGATGGCACCCTGGAGATCCGATTTGCTCAAGACCAGGACACTGGGATCTATGTTTGTATTGCAAGTAATGCAGCTGGGAACGACACCTATTCGGCCTCCATTACAGTAAAGGGGTTCACTTCAGACCGTTTCCTTTACGCCAACAGGACCCCTATGTATATGACAGACTCCAACGACACAAATTCCAATGGAACTAATGCAAACACGTTCTCTCTGGACCTTAAGACAATATTGGTGTCCACAGCTATGGGCTGTTTCACATTCCTTGGAGTGGTTTTATTTTGTTTCCTCCTTCTTTTTGTGTGGAGCCGAGGGAAAGGCAAACACAAAACCAGCATTGACCTTGAATATGTCCCTCGCAAAAACAATGGTGCTGTGGTTGAAGGGGAGGTTGCTGGACCACGAAGGTTCAATATGAAAATGATTTGATGGTATTCTGCTAGCAGTGCTTTTTCTGTGGCATTAAAACCAATTAAACCAGCCTGGCATGTGGAATTGCTAGGCAGAAGCAGCTTAATGCAGCTGTCACTGTATCAAAAGGTTACATGAAAATGGAAAGACTATTTGTGGTTATACAGCAGAGCCTCCAGACCTTGAGGCAGATATGTCAGGGCCTTTCATAGAACTGGTAAATTGTACTGTTTGCATTGCAAATATTGGCATTCTGGGGATATCAGCAATGAACTGCTGGCTCATGCTCATGGACAATTGTTCAACATTTTCTACCACTACAAAAAGAAAAAGAAAAAAAAAGCCTACAGTGTAGGATTTACATACTTAAAGAAAAAGGCACATTTGTCTAAAACATACTCTACAGTGAAATTTGTATCTATAGATCTCATTTGGTAAAACCTTGCATCATCCCTTCTAGTTGGTTCAACACCACAAAAAATTGGTAGTTTTTTTTAATCTACATCTATACTGTGTACATTTTAAAGCAATACAAATGAGAGGTTGTGCTTTTAGATATCCACCAATACTGACCCAAGTGTGATGTCACCCTCCTTTTAACTACCATCTAACCCAAATTAGACTCTTGTAGTTACCAATTAGAAATAACATAAGATATTTTTCTCCTCATGTAGAAGGCCAGAGATGAATAGTTGAGAGCAAAAACGCTCAGCTCTGTTGATCTTCTCTTCATATAAATATAAGGCATGTGCCTAGTTTTGATACAGAATGGAATATTTTTTATATCTGTGATATCACACTGGACCAGTTTACTGTAACATAGCCCTGGATCTGACCCAGGGAAGGCAACCCACTAGACATTGCTGGCATAGAGGAGTTGAGTTCTACCTTGAAGAGAGAGAGCTGGTTTTTTTAACCCTGATTTTAATTTCAAAGCTATTGTTAAAATGTTAATGTGTACTGGGCAAAAAGAAAGAAGATAGTACATTTTGCATACTCCTTGGGAAATACAGTCATCTTACTATTTATACAAGTGAATTAAAACATACAAACACTCTGCTACTAGGAATGAACTCTTCTCCAATGCCAAGTAAACTACGGTTGTCCATGCATAATATGGGGATTATAATACTAAAATAATGTTTAAAACATGATAGCCTCAAAAAGGCTAACATACTGCCAGAGATAATGAACCTCTAGCCACTGTCATTCTCATCTTGTATATTTGTAGATAACACATAAACGCAAAGCTAATTTCCAAGAACAGATTACTTAGCTATCCTTGATGCCATTTTAATAATTATGTGGTTATGTTTCTTTCAGGGGCAGTATCTTAGAGCAAGAGGGGCAAGTTTTTCCAGGTCTTAGGAAGCTTTTTTAATGGAGAGAAGATAGAAGTGGAATGTTAGTTCAGTACAAGTAACTTTTTTTTTAATGCCTTTAAGCAAATCCTCAAAAGCCTCAGAACTGAAACTTTATTCTTTACTCTTTATTGTTGATACCACTGTTCTTATTTTGAAATTCTTAGCAATGGGAAGATACAGAGTCGTTCAGCCACCTCTCAGTTTTCCAGCAATTGTGAGCCATAAGTTTATTGCCAAGTGGTTGATAACAAATACAATTTATAAATGATTGGCATAACCTGAAGTAAGGGTAATAATGACTACATACATGTTTAGCCAAAATGAATATGAAAATATTATAAGACAGAACATTCAGATTAATGTGATTTAAGAGCCTGTGACCGATCTTAAAATTAGATTTCAGCACTTTGAAACCAAAGTCAGGCTGACCTATAATGGGATGCAGGTGCTTCTAAAACTAATATCCACATTCTTTGGCAGAGATTTTCTAAGCAGGATAAAAATCTCCCACTCCTATCAAGGGAAATGTGCCAAAAGTTGTAAAATCCAGCTGCTCTCCCCAGGTGTACCCCTAACACAGCTGTAGGACGCAAGGCTAGGCAGTTTTGAGAATCTCTTTTCTTAGTGGTTGATCTTTGGTTGCATCGTTGCTCCATTTTAGGTCTCCAAACTGAGGAGGATGCAAGGATTGTTAGAATTTTCTTCAATTTAGTTGGTTTTAAGTTTTGAGTTGGATTTTCTTGCTTCCTTTTTTTTATGCTCTGAACTAGATAGTTGGAGATTGATGGAGATGCTTGAGACTAATCCTCTCTGTTCTATGACAGTTTGTAGAACATTAATAAAATGGAATAACCCCTGACTAAATTCTAACACCAGGGAAATTATTTTTGCTGATACAATAACCACCGCACTGAAGTCCAAAACTCTACTGTACCTTAATGTGGGCAGTTATAGAAACAAATGGGGATAAAACAAAGTGTTTCTGAGCTGCCCATTGAAGACATTTGCATGTGCCTTTCCCTTGTAATTGTCATTTTTTCAACTAGTAATCTATTGCCCCTGCAGTCATTTCATGTTAAGTGTTAAAATCAATGTTAGAAGCAAAAATTTTCCTAAATTCTAGACAGTTGCAGCTGATTGCTTCACATTAAATAACACATTAAAAAAAAAATTCTTACAAAAAAACTAGAAAAAATGTGCTTTTAGGATTAATTATGAATTGCTGAATTCCCCTGTTCCCTTAGAATGACTCTAAAAAGTGATTGCATTGTTAGTGCACTGCAAGGATTTCTGAGCAGTAATGTGCTTAGTTACCTATGTGAAATGTGTGCTGGTGATGAAAATCACCGCTTGCTCTTGCTGAGCACCACCTTGCAGAGCTGTCAGCATTGTATGTATCGCCTTGAGTTCAGTCAGTATTCAGTTTTTAAGAATCAGTGTTTGCTCCCTGCCTCTAGCAATGTTCTACTTTTTGCAGCCTACTTATTTCACCGTGGACTTGGCAAAGCATATGGCATCTCTTAACAGAAGTGAGGACAGCAAGACTCAGAGACAAGGTTTTATCTTGCTCTGCATAGTCTTCTTTATACGTATTTGTGGGACACACGCTCATTGTGGCTGTTTTTGGTGACTAAGGAATACAGTGTCAGGGTCAGACCTAGATAAGCATCTTTTGGGCATTTCTTTTAAGAACAGAGCAGCTGAATGCCTACTCTGCCTCTTGAAGGAGTCACTTCTCTGCTAGAGATCAAGGAGACACCACAGTTTATCTTACTGCAGAGAAGAAATAGGACTGGGCTGTGAGGAGGCATCTGACCCACATGGCTCACCTATCATATATTCAGAAACAGGTAGATAGTGCATACCTGCCACTAAAAGAGGGAATGAAGGTTTTCCTCTATCTCTGACTTGTATACTGGCTGGCACAAGGCCAAGCCTGAACTTACTTGGCGGTCAGTGCAACAAGACTCTGAGGAGCAGCAATAGTTCTGCAGAAAAGCAGAAAACTAAAAATGTCAAAACAAGCAGAGCGGCTTGAGAAAGCAGGTACCACAGTATGCTTGTCAATAATTCCTGTAAGAGCAGTGCTGAGCCTCCCACAAATCAGTTTTGAAGTCCACTTCCACAGACTGGTACTCCTCTTTCATAATGGATGAATGTACACGTGCTTAGACTTCCCATGAGTGAGTTAAACAGGACACTGCAGCAATGCTTTAAGAAAAGAGTTTACAATGATATAAGGACGGATTAAGACTAAGCAGCACCCCACCTCAGCCTTATTTTTAGGTTTTTGAGCTTGTTCTCTTTTTTTTTTTTCCCCCTTCTTCCTTTATAATTAACTTGGCAGCATTCTTTTCAGAAAGGCTTCGTCCACAACATCAGCTCAGTTAGATTCAGACTGGGAGACTGCTTTTACCCTCTGTTCCTGCCTGCCTCACCATTCACACATGCTCCCAGTGCCAACAGGGTCAACAGCTCCAGATACAATTGAAATCAGCCAGGAGACTCTGAGCCCCTAGAGAATTCTTGATACAAGCTGGTGTCACTAGGTTTTTTTTTTAACTAGACTTTTTTTTTAATTTAGTTTACATCATTTTCACACTGCCATTCAAGGTTTCCTTTATTTACGTGAATGGTAGCTATCTTTTTTCCCTTATTTCTTGCATCATGGTATTGCATCACCTATGATGGTAACAATTATACCACCATAAAGAAAATTAAGAAAGAAAGCCACATTACACCCTCAACACCACAAATTGTAGTTGAGGCATATGAGACACAGTAAGAAGTCAGCGTTAATATTTAATGGACAGTCTTATCTAAACCTTATGATAGAAGAAAATAGTGATGTGGAGGAACTTTGGAATGTAGGCCATGTTGCGACTGAATCACATCAAAAGATACATAGAAATAGGCTTTCCTGCACCATGCCTAGATATCTGTTTTAGATATTGGACTTTTCCCAAAAAACTTTCAGGATGTGTGAATGCCAGAAACCCACATTTAACCTATAAAAAGACAAAGCATTGGCTGAAAATCCAGTAAAGCAAGCAGCTTCTGGCTGCCCAAGGACAACAGCAGGTTCTAGAAAAGACAGCCAAGGAACTGCAGTCGTGTAGTTATTTTGCCTCATCCACTACTGCATCCTGTGAAAAAAGGGTCCCTTAGCCAGTAATAAAATGGAAAATCCTTACTCATTTTTCTTCAAAGAGGGCAACATTTGTGTAAATAAGCTACAGCTTATTTACAGTCTGTTCCACCTCCATCCCTAGCAGTGAAATATCCAGCAAGAAGTGAGGGAGAGGAAGCTTATTCTGGCTGGTTTGCTAATTATCTTTTTCCCCTCAATGATCCTAGTCTACCTGGGCCTAGCATGACGACTGCTCTGTCCATTCCCATCCTCTCAGCTCACAATGTGGCTTGACATGGAGTAGCAGGGAAAGGAGCACGTGGTCAAGCTGTCACACCTCCCTGAACTGTAACTCTGGTCTTCTCAAATAAAAGAACCAGCGCAGCAGCAATATCTTAGCAATCGCAGTCTGCTGTAGCTGATCTGTAGTTTTGCCATAAGACAACATGTGGGAAAACACTGGATACATGCTTTCTGACCTCATTTCAGTACCCTAGGTAATTGCTCTTTGTGCTAAAAAGAACTAGGAAAGAAGAACTAAAAAAACTTTCATCCACTAGTTTAAAAGTTAATTGTGCCTGGAGGATTTAAAGGAACACCTTTGGAAAAGGCAAAGGGCCTGATAGCTGGAGAATCACTGAAAAAAAATGAATGAGATTTTTCAAGTTAGCTAAGCAATTTGGATGCCCTGTTGCTATCACCTGTAATAAGAATTACAAATTCAATTTCCCTTGGCAGCTTAGAAGAATCACAGCCATTTGGTTCAGTGATACATGCTCCCTTTGTCTGTCTCCTAACTCTGCCCTCTTCCCTTCTCAGTTTCAAATGACTGTGATGCCAAATGAAGATCTCTGGATTTGGTTTAGTCTCACTGCATGTTCACATGGCTTTTGGAATCTAGATCTCAAAGCAAGATTTTAAACCCTCTTCAAGCCAAAAATAAAAATAAAAAAAGAAGAAGAAGCTTGAGTAAACCTCCTCCTGCAAATGAAATAAACCAACTTCTGTGAGATTCTTGCTACTGAGATAGCTACATGCCAAAAGCAATCCGCAGGTTAAATGAGTCTGAGTCTTTTTTTTTTTTTAGTAGAAGCAGGTGGTTGGATATAAGGCCAGCTGGAAATAAAAATCCATATTTATAGCCTCAGCAGAATAAGGAAAGGGCTGGCACAGTCAAGAAAATGTTCCATGTTATTTCAACTTAAATTTAAGGATGCTTTATCCTTCATGTCCAAATAGCTCATAGAAGAGTACAAAAGAGCAGACTTTCACCTCCTAATTTGATTATTTGTATTTATTCAAACTGGTACCAAAATTGTCATGAAGCAGAAGTGTTGAAGCAAGAGACTGAAAACAGATTTTCTACTCTAGTCAGGCAATATAAACCAGGAGAAATCAGCTTGACATCATTCTGTTACTCCTTGGTTACACTAGAAATTTGATAAAGGAATCTAGGTTTTTTGCTTTCTACTAAGCGGACTATAATGGAAAATAAGTAGAACTTATGTTTTGATTATTTCTCATCTTGTGGCATACCTTCTATTCTGGATTGCTTTAATATTTACCACTGCTAACTGAGCTGGAGAACATGAAAATGTAGATTCTGGGAAGAAAAGAAAAAAAGGCAAAAGAAAAAGAAAATCTGTAACCTTAAAGAAGCCTGCCTATTTCTATGTATGTGTGGTATTTGCAAGTCAACAGCATTATCTCCTCACAAATAAGCCCAGAACAATGGCTTGAAATTTCAAGGCAGCTGTGAACATGGTTGTCAACTTGTACGCACGTTAATAATTTTGATCTTTCAGAAAACAAAATATTATTGCTTCTTAAAGAATTCATTTATGCCATTTTGATACCTAAAAACAAATGACACTTTGGCTGCATTACACTGGGCACTGTATGAGTAGGAAGTAAATGACAACCCTGATCTGGTGAGCTTACAGCCATATAGTAGGAAGTTGGCTTCTGGGCAAGTACAGATGATAGCAAGTCTCTCATTGTTTGGGGAGGGAATGCCATAGTGCATATATATTAAAATATCATCACACTTACTGAAATCTATTTGCAAGCACATGTAGTTCATATGTATATGTTTGTGTGTGCAAAAAAAGAGTTATATTTGTTTTGTTCTTTTCTTACTTCAAGTATTAAATGTATATTGTTTTTAAAAGGTGACAAGGTTAACCAGAAAAAATGTGTTGTAATTTATTTTAATATATATGATCATGAATATGGATAGGAAATGAAACAGCCTTGCTGTTATGATCCATGAAGCACATGACAAGTCGGGATTGTCCATAAGTTTGCTTCATGTTTGAGCAAAATATGCTAATATAATGGGGGAAAAAAAAAAAAAAAACAATGACAAAAAAAGCTTTGTTTGTCAAGACAGTTGTCCTGAATGTCATTTTAAAAGTTACTTTAGGGCTTATGTCATGTGTATCATACTTATCCAAAATGAAACCCAAATAAATAATTCCATGAAGTGGCAAAATTTACTGGGAAAAGTGATGAAAATTTCTGTTGTTTCCCCTATTGTAGCTGATCACTTTTTTCTAAGGGGTAGTGGAGGAAACTAAGATGAGAAAAATAGTTTTCTCAGCACCACACGCGAGGTTATTACTGCCAAGTCTTCACAACAGGTAATCTGCTCAGAACCACTACTCTTGAACTGAGAAAATAAACCATTACAGTCAGAAAGAGAAAACTCTAGCAGGTATTTTTCGTCTACTCATTTTCACTCCTCCTTCATTGCATGGAGCCCTCAGACACAGAGAAAAACCTAGGTCACTTTCAGATGTGTTTTGGGATTTATTCTCCATGCAAAGTATCAGTCAGCCTGTTCCTTCACTTTCACTTGCACAGTGTGTACAGGTAATTGATAAAAAGCCTGCCACTTCCCAGCACCATGGAGAGCACAGAGGAAAGATTTCACCAGCTGTGTGTCACTTGGAAGGCAACCCATACAGAGAATCTGCATCTGAAACACGGTTTCTAAGGAAATCACCAATATTCAAACTCCACTGTAACTGCACCAGAAAAATTAAGTGGTGGAAAGTAGATTCTGTTGAGCTTGAAAGATATTCCTAATCCCTGAGGCTTGCCACGAACCACCAAATCTATAGCAGAGATCAGTTTTGAAGAAGGACACAGGCCATAATCTAAACTATTGCTATTCCCATTCTCCCACAGCTAGGTACTTTTGCAAACAGAGAATTTTGCTTATGCTTTCCGGGATCATCTGAAATAAGATATTCATAATATCTTCATTCATCATATCTTAATGAACCCATTATCCTCTAAACCAGGGTCCTATTCACTAGAAAGGGAAAACAAAGTTGTTATTGCTACCTCAGGAAAGGAAGAAGCAGGTTGAAATCCTGCTGGATTGCTGGGAGCAGAGACAGACAGGGGCTGAATCTGAGCTCTCCTGTGCCTCATGAAATCTGTCTTATCCTTCTGCATTTGCATTTGACACCTCCAAAGGTTCTGGCTGACTTGCACCACTGTACCCTCCTCTGCAGCAGAATGTCAAATGCAATGAATCTGTGGGCTAAACTTAACTATAAATTATGTTAAGAATCTGATTTATTTTCATGTTCTTTTGTTTTCCTTTAATTTGGTAATCTGATTAACAGCCTGCAGTGTACCGCAGTACTGCCTTCAGTAAGACATGAAGAAAAGAGCCATCGCTCCTACCACTGCATTGAGAACACTGAGTTTGCAAAGAACATTGAGTTTGTTTCCTTGAAAGGTTCCTCTGCCCTAAGCTTTAGATTTCTTTTATGCAATTCAAGTAATTTTTTTGGAGTACCTGACACTATCTTAAGAGGTGGAACCTGTTCCTATATCACAGGTTCTAATGTGTGATTTCCAGTTTTTACAGTAGAAGAAACTACTGGTTTTCTCCATGATAACTGGGTAGAGAAAAACACCATCACATCAGGCAATCACTGACAAATTCATTAAAATAATCCACATTAAGGCCAGGGTCTAAACAGAAAAAATTCATGCTCTCCAGAGCTACTCTCTTCATAAAAATAATGTAATATCTATAGATAACTCTTAACAGACAAATGCCACTTCAGCTTTTAAATAGTAACCAGAATTTTCTAGAGCACAGTCATTTTCATAAATTTTTAGGAATATTTATACTTTTACAGATTGACTGTAGAAGATTTGTCTCACAGTTAGTAGCCTGATACTGGATACCACAGTAACCTTTAAATAAACAAATCTTGGCATCCAAAGTTTATTTTAAGAAATGCCTGGGTTTAATATTTTTGTATTTGAAAAAGATAGTGGGAAATGGGAAATCACACTATCTACCAATTAATAAACTCAATTCACAGAGACTGAGTTATTCTCACATGGGGGAATGCTCACAGTGAATTTTCTGCATCATAAAACCTTCCCACATACAGCTGTAGATGACACACTATAAAAAAGGGCTTTATTTGTCTCCTGTACTATCCGGACTGGGAGAGAAGCTGCTAGCTCATGCTCAGAAAGCATGAATAAATCTGAAACTACTGGATTAAGAAACACAGAGTTATTGCAAAGGACCTGACCTTGCTGTCTACAGACTCAGTAGCAGGCTGGGAGGTTTGGTCTAAATTCCTTCTTTCCTAGATATAGGAGATTCCCCATGGAAAGCCTTATTTTGCCTCTCTTCTTGCAAGAATAAGTTTCAACCTTAGTAATCAAGGGAAAATGTAATACAGTAAGAAGTTAGTAAAATACAGGATTGGATACTACAGAAGAAAAGAAATTAAAACTTGTGTAAAAAATTATATAACACTGGTACTTAGCACCTTGCCTAAGTAACTTTGAAATTATTTGGGTTTGCAGGAGCTGGTTTATTAATTAATAGCTAGGGGATACATTCAGCTAGCTAAAGCTGTAATCACCAGCTGGAAGATCTTATTTACCTCATCAGTCCCTAAGTGGAAGTTATATTTTTCTGAGCTATTTTCCAATAACTTTGCTATTTATATAACTCAAAAGCACAAATGATGGCGAGCACTCTTATTTTATGATAGGAAGACAATGATAATAAATTTAATCTATTACTTTTGCTATGAGAGCTCTTTGCTGTATGTACAAAGACTAATAGATTACATCCGTTATGTAAAGTATTACTATCACTGAAACCAAACAACATCTCATCTTAAAAAGCTACCAACCTTTGGTGCATCTGTGCAGTGCATCAGTTCTAATGCACTGCAGATAATACTTCGCTTTTACACAGAACAGGCACGCCATTCAAAGGGGTTAGAGACAATACAGCCCTCTGACTTACACAAAACCTTGCATTTTAATGGGCCTTATGGAATCTTGTGTTGGCTTTCATGAGTTTGGCAGGCTGTCACATTTTGCTAAAGGATATCAGATCAGCATTGCCTGACTTGGGGAAGGCATAGCTGTCGGCTAGTAACACAAGCAGAAGGCTGGAACTCAGGATTTCTGAGCTGTAATCAAAACCCCTGGGCCTCTGACTCTCTGGAGAATACAATAACAATATTTACCTTTCAAAAGGAAGATTCTGCCATTTTCCTGAGGATTATAAAGCCAAGGAGTTATGGTTCAGCCAACCCTGCATGAGGAATGATAATTTTTTATGTAGGTTGGTATGTGGTAATAGGCATTGTTATCAGACAAAGAAAACCTTTTTTTAAGAAATGCAACCCCTGCTGCGCATAGTGCTCCAGAAGATGATGACAATGTGGTGACAGCAGTCGTCTGCCCTGCAGTCAGCATTTCCAACAGGTATAGAATATATGCTCTTACATATGGCAAGTATATGGCAGTATGTGACAGAAAATTGTCATGAAAGACGCACACCAACTAGACTCTGTCTTTTTTGCAGTTCAGTGTTATATTGCATGAAAGGACCTCTTAATGCCTCATTTAATTAGTGGTTTTGCAGTGCTTGAAAAATGTGATTCATCTCCTAAAGAATCTATGAAGATTTATCTCTTTGCTTTTGGTTATAGATGAGAGATGCTGAAATGAATGCAAACCACACATCAATTGTCAGGTTGTCAAGGGTCACACCAAGCACTCAGACTACTACTACTATGAAAACATTTCCATTTGGTCCTTCTACAAGACTACCAAAAATAAGTCCCATAGTTTCTCTACTCTCTAATCAAAGTTTATTGAAAGAAAGCTAGCATTCCCACAGGTTCTCCAACTCTTTAACAGATAAAGTAACAAGTATCCACTTTTCAAATTTCTGCTGCCAATGTTTATCATAGGGAATTTGTCCTGATACTCTGTTTACTCTATTTGCCACAACGTTGAATCACGGCCAACCTCATCTTCATCTTTTAATCAAGATTGTTTTGCTTATACATGAGCCAAACACTTGGAACTTCCCCATACCCAACTTCTGCTTTAGCACTGAAGCCAGAAGAATTTGCTGTGAATGTCAGTGAAGCACATTTGATATAGTTAATGGCCAGTTACTGCCTTGCATCCAGCAGTCACTGGGAACTATTTCTGAGGTACGGGCCTATCTGGCATGATTTAAAATAACAACTGGTCCTTGGGAACAAGATTAACCAGCATATGTTGATTTTGCCATTCAAGACCACCATCAACTCAAGACACTGGAAGGTGTGTGTTCAAGTCAGTGACAACTGAAGGGAGTACTTGCTGAATGTGCATGCCATCTTGGAGAACTGCACACAAAAAGGCATGTGAGAGATCGATTTGTCCTTTAAGGCTTAACATACTGAAGCAGAAACCCAAACCACTGCAAACAAGAGGAGAGTATACATTTAAAAAAACACAAGCATTTCGCTCTGGTGGGCTTTATGGTGTAAGAATAAAAAGTCAGAAAGATGGATAAGAGATTTACTTCTTGATGGGAAAATTATTTTCTCAGTGTGATAAAATGCTCCCTCCAGGTCCTGTCTTAACACAAGGATTCTCCTCTCTCCTTGTGCAAAAAGGAAAGCTACAAACCACCTCATTTCGTTACAAATACTTTCTTAAAATGCAGTCTGTTCTGATCAAAAGATCAACTCTTCCTGGATTTTCAACAGCTATTGTAATTGTTTTTCACAGAAATCGATTTTAATTGTTACACCATTCTGCTACAGCCCTATTGTCTGTGTCCTTCCGAATTGTCAGCTACTTAAATGAAGAAATAAAAGCTTGAATGCACATTGTTGTAATTGATTTCTATGTTTCAATTGTCTTATCAGAAACAAGGTTATGAATTTCATCTGTTGAGGCACAAAAATAAAATACTTTCCTTAAAAAAAAAAAAAAAAAAAAAGATAAAAATCCATTACTGTTTTACTTGTGTTTTTTAAGGCAAAAGTTTGAGGCTGTCGTTCCAGTCCTTTGCTATAGTTTTGGAAATATGCATAGCGTTTCAGTGAGTATATTGATTATTTTTAAAAAAGTTTTTCTTTAATGTTCTAATGAGGTTGCATTTCCTGCATATATAAATCTAGTATCCCCCAACTGGAATAGCACTTGCTATGTCAGTGTCATCTCCCATCCTGTCCTTTCACCGCACTTTCCAACTAGTGTTTGACTGGTAAGTTCAGCGTGTGGTGGCCCCATACAGTCCCAGGACCATCAAGTGTAAGGATTTGTCCCAGTGCCTTGTCCCCAGGCAAGCATGGGGACATGTGATCTGGGTGCTGATAAGCTGCTGCTCCAGGGGCCTTTAACTGGTCTCCGCCACGCTGCCAGCCCTTTCCCCACTGTCCACCCCTTACTTTGCTGGTCACCATTGCCAAAGAGGAGGCACATCTGCCCTCACAGAGGGAAACAACTTTTCTCTGCTTTGGAGAAGGACATGCCCTCAGCCAGCAGCCAGTCTCTTTCTGTCCAGGTACTGACACTTCTGCTCTGCTCTGGTTTCTCTCCACTGTCTGGCTTCAGCCATCGCAACCAACCTATGGGGAGGGCTGCCAGGGGGGCATGGACAACAGGCAGGAGCGCTCGAGGCAGACACAAGCCTTGGGACAATGGTATCTGGCAGCTACAGAGTGATTTCTAACGGCAAAATCCCTTACCAAGAGGAAGAAGACGCCAGAGTTACCTAATGGGTCTCTGGGACAACATGGCCAAGTCCTTGGTGACTAGTGTAAAACACCAATACTGAGCAGAAGACAAAAAAATTAGGGAAGGGAGTTGAAAGGGGCATTGCGGGAGGCCCCAGAGGAGTGTGCAGAGGCACAAGTGCTGGTGTGGCCAGAGCGCTGCCAGGGCGAGCACCGCTGGCATGGCCCATTGCAATGGACCCAAGCAATGAACTCTGACCACACTGCACTCGATACTCATCCCCGGGCACCAGCAGAGTCTGACCCAGCCTGGTTCGTGCCTGGACTGCTGCTGAATGTGTGCATAAGGCCTGGAGAGTCAAGTGAGGCTTTGGCTGGTGCTGGGTCCTGCTTTGGGGGCTGCTGGGGGCAACTCTTGGTGCCCATCCCCGGAGCTGTCACCTGTGTTTCCCTGGCCCTGCATGGTTCAGGCAGCTGGGCGCCACGGGGTGTGCTTGCAGCAGCATGATACGGTGGGCCAGTAGGAAACCAGACTGCCCCCTCTGTGGGGGCCCTGTGCAGCCCAACAAGTTCTCACTGCAAGTGGAGGATGACTTTAGAGTACAACAAAATGCCTGCGTGCCACAGGGACATCAGCTGCTGGCAGCCCATCAGGAAGAGCTCCCAGACACCCAGATGCCCACAGCCCTCATCACCCCGTGGCATGCCTGCCATCCTCTCCACAGCACACACCATTCCTGGCTGAGCAGGGGACTACAGGGATGGTGCCCAGGGCTCCAGTAGGTGACTTCCAGCTGACATCTGGGCATCCCTTTTCCAGGGCCACCCTGATATCCTCAAGCCGGTGATGCAGCGGGAGCTCCAGGAGGTCTATGAAGCCAAATAAGAGTTCACCTTTTGTATCTGGGATCTGTGTATTTCTTATGCCAGCCAGTTAAGGCTAACGCTCTTTAAAAAGCTCTTGTAAAATTTCTGCATGCACTGAAGAAAGTATTACTGGCTCAATAATCACTGTAGGGATGAACTTCTAAGAAGTGATACCTTTGGGCCAAGAGAAAGGAGTTGTGGCTCTGCATTTCCATGTAGGTAAAGTACAAAGATGTTCTCAACAATGTACCACACAGGCCTGTGAAAGAAATAATTTTACAGCACAGAGGCCCAGAGCAAGTTGGAACACAAAGGCCGACTGGAGTGAGAAGAACCAAAGCAAAGTGTTCTGTGCTCCAGAACAAGGGATTGACTTTTCAGGGATTGTAAAGAATACATCCTGTTGCTGCTATGAGCATGCTGGAGGTTGCCAAGTAACTGCATCTGTCTTTGGCCTATGTGCATCACAAATCTCTTCAAAGCTGGTGGGGTTTTTATGCCAGCTAAATGAAAAGAATTATTTAACTTCTCAGTTAGAAACAACAGAAACAAGAGAGATATCACAGCCCCTGCATCCAACACACAGCTAACATAGTTAAAGCCGTTATCACCTGCAAATATTCACCCTGCTCCTCTGCTTGAGATTACGCACACTTTTCTTCCAGGAAAGAAAACATGTTGTTTAAAAGATCAAGGGCTTATGGATACATTTTTAATACCAGAAACAGTACTGTGTGCTGCTGCAATACTGCAACAGTTTTCTGTTACAGCTTAAATCCGTGTTAAGGAAGCAGTATATTGGATTTCTTAACTGTCGCTTTTAGTGACAGCTTGCATCCTTGTGAAGACATCTCAAAACTCAGCCAGGCCTTTCTTATCCAGAAGTGAAACACAGTTATGCAGGAGGTTCTTCTTTGTTAGTGCTTTGTTTTATAATTCACATCTTTTCCTGTGCTTGATAGGTTTCATTGTTGCTGTGTCCTCCCTGAATGAAGTTTACAGGAAAATTATGAGGCAATACTCTTGTTTGTACATTTTTAGGTATAAGCATACTTTACATGAAATGAAGGCACTAACAGTCTTTATCTCTATAGTCCCTTTGAGCTCTTAACAGAATTGTCTTCTCTCCTAGATGTGTGCCTGGCTTTCCTCATAACAGGCCATGTGAAACTCTTCTTCTAGAAAAATCCTACTGAAGCCACTCAAGCCCATCCATATTGCTTTTATAGAGGGACTAACTTGCCTTAATTTAATTTTTACACTTCTTTGGCTTCAGGGAAATGCTTGTAATTCACTGGCTTAGAATCAGGAAATCAGCCTCCCTTTTGATCACTAGTCTTTTTCTTTATTTTTTTCAATGAGAAGGTACTCACTTTCGATGAGAAGAGCATCACACTGCACCCTGAATGCACCATCTTAGCTAGTGCATACAGAAAAGAATACTTTAGTCCTTCTCAGGATGCTGTAATATGTGGCAAGGCAATTCACAGTGGCTGCACCTCACTCACCCTCTCTATACGATTTAGGAGAGAAGTAGCTATGCACCACGTCTCAGCATTATGTGAGTTTCATCTGCAGTGTTAACCTATGTCGCCATGGCTCCCACCACTATCCTTCCTTCATCCCAAACACTCCTTCCTACAGTACTCACTTCTCCGAGCCAAACTCCTGCTTTCTGTTTCCTGCTGGTACTTTGGTACGCTCCCAGCACCGAGTGGAAATCACCCTCTGTCAATACCAGTTTCACCTCCTGTTATGCTGATCCCTTTCTGCAACTTTTTGCAGTTTTATCCTTGACATTATTGTGTCTGTATGTTGTGTTTCAAAAGAATGTGATTTTTATATTGAGAAATTCATTAATATTCAGAGTCTGTGTACTGTACAACCTGCTTATTAAATAATGAGCACAAAGCATGCAGAACTCCCACTCGCTCTCTTGCATTAGTAAGAGCTGGTTGCGGCAAGCATTAGTAAATGTAATAAAATTGTTATTATATATTCACCACATACGCCTTTGAAGCCTGTATATGTTGTGCCATGAATGCATAATTAACATAGGGAACACAGACCAGAACTCCACAAGCCTTTCTTTGGGACTTTATGACACCATTGACTATAAGAAAAAGTTCACTCGTCTCCAGTCAGCAAGAAATTCAATTGAATGAATGTCAAATATAAGTACGTACAGCGTACAAGGCTTGAGTATAATTGTAAATGTGAGATTTAGTTGCTGCCTGGAACTTATGTTTGTACACAGCAATTTAAATGTTAACTGACAATACCAAATTTTGAATTTAAATTCAACTACTTATGAAAACTGTGAGTGCTATAAATTGAATCTGGGAACAACATTTGCATATATGGGTCTCACGCATAAAAAGGGCTGGACAGAAATTTCAGCTCAAAATCTTGCTAAAGCTTTGACTGTGTGTAGCACCCAGTCTAGAAGTCTTGATCCCATTCTTAGTACTAGAATGATTAGGTTCCTGTACGTTGTAGTCATTTGGAATAAATTCCAGGTAGATTTTAGAAAGGATTGGATATGGAGAGAAAAGGCCTCAAATCATCTTCTCATTTTTCCATGCTTGAGCCAGAGAGCAACAGAAAAAAGAAAAAAAAAAAAATCCAAGAAAGGCTGTTTTTCACAGTGTTACGATTGAATCAGTGTAAGATCATCTTTATTTACCTGAACAGCCTTTATGAGATTCACTCATTACTGGTTTTTCCTCTCTTTGCCCAGCACTATCTTGTTTCAGTACACAGGCTATAGCCACAAGGGGCACTTTACATCTTTATCAGTTTAGGATAGTATCTTGGTCTTTAATGTTGTGAATGTGCATACCTTAAGGTTCAGTGCTTATAGTTTTGTGGCTGAAAAGCACACTGCTTTCTCAGCTTTCTCCACCAGGCAGTTACCTGTTTCTCATGCATAAAACCAGCACTGCCTGGTTGGATACATACCATTTAACATGCTTTTAAATTAAGATAGTTTTAAACAAACAAATAAAAAGTATTTGCACTGCTTCAGCTACTGAAATATCTACTGCTGTTTGATTGTTTCCCCTGAAAACAATGAGAAGATGGTCACTGCGCTGCAGGGAGGTTGGCACATCTGTTTGCTCGTCCAATGTGTCTGGCTTCTTAAAAGGAAGTTGCATGGCACTTCTAGTTTCCCTGGACTGTGAAACAACCAGCACATCCAAAGCAAGGTCACAGGCCTCAAGGACAGCAGATCTTCATCAATCTGCACATCTGTACCATCCACCAGCCCCCAGGGCTCTGCTTTTTTGAGTATGTAAGGCATAGCATTCTTCCAAGCACTTCATGGCATCACTGCTTTTCCAGCAGTCTGTCATGGCCTTTGTGGGCACTAAATAAATATATCTAAATAAATATATAATATGTAATAAATATATCTAAATAAATATATCTAAATGTTGAATGGATCAGGCTGTTGGTAATATAACTTCTGATTTTTTAGCGTATTGATGGGGTTTTTTGGTTTGTTTGGTTTGACTTCTGGAGGTTGCTTTGATGGCAAAAGAAATTAAGAATATGCTGCTTTTGACAGCATCTACTTCAGAATAAATTTGTAGTGGAGGTTAGGGGAGGGTGAGGCAATGTAGCTTGCCAAGGAATTTACACGTCAAGCCATACCACTGAAAATATGAAACTGTCAGCCTGACTGTCATCTCCTCTTTCTTTCAGTGTCATATGTAGTGAGTGCACGGCTCTATTAACATACATTTGAGAGGCTACATCATGCTGTCTTGGCACGAGCTTTTGGGTATGGAAGTAACTAATTGAGCTGTTGCTTCTGTCTTCTCTGTGCAAGGACTTTGAGACCTTTTGCTGGTTTTCCTTCCTTTGTGCCCTCTATTTTCCTGTAAACACGAAAACAGAAGACAGAGAGGCAGAAAATAGTAGAGGCAGATCCTGCACAAGCATGGTAATTTATGAAATATACAATCAGATTTTGCCAGAGCAGCCTAAGAAATAAAATTAGTTCCAGAAAGGAAATAAAACAATAGCAACAAAACCCTCTCCGACACTCCCACACTCCCACACCCCTAGGAGATCACACTGTAGGGCAGCATGTTATCTCCTTATTACAGCACCCAGATTAGCAGAGCAAGTGGGTTAGCTACAAGGGAGCAAAAAAGGACTTGAGAAGACTCTTGAGTTTATCTCAGAGGCTTAAATCTAATCATCTGTCTCTCTTTAGCTGTGTAATGCCTAACAAGAATTCAGCTGCTTGGGCAGGTTCTTAATTGCAATACCAATAGGAAAGAGTCCCAAAAGTCTAAACATGTATCCAAGCGATTTCTTCTACTATAGGTGGTTTTATTTCCATAATAGCTATATTATTATGACTATCTGGCAGTTCACTGTGTCCTTTCCCAGCTAAGGTGATTCATCTCATTTTCAAAATTTGCGGGTGTTAGCACTGGAAGCACATACTCAGCCTCTGACAGGGCGACCATCCTGTTCATTCCCAGGTTTGACCTATGGTAGCTGACAGATGCAGACATGAGCCATGGACCTGCAGTTCCCTGGCACCCAGCTGCTCTTGCCCTGTTACTGAAAGTCTGAAGTTTCACGGCTGGTGTCGAGTCACTCCCAACCAAGCGGCGAAGGTCTAGACCACATGTAAGCCCTCAGAGGGCTCTTGCTAGACGACTTAAAGTATTCTTATGAGAAAGGGCAGTCCTCAGGGCTAAAGGAATGCTACTGTGGTGTAACTTTACTGTAAGTAGATTGAATCATCTTCCTTTCATTTCTTAATCTGTGAATTTTATAAATATCTGTAACTGTGTTGTCTGTTTTGGATGTCATGAATCGATGCTTGCATTTTTATTTTCACCTTAATCCATCTTGTGCTAGATGTGATCTAAGGTTTCTGGATATCTGCCCATCTACCTCACATACGATGTTGTGAACCTGAAAACTGCGACCCTGAGGTTTCCCAGCATACCTGCCAGCACTCATCAGTGGAGAGGAGAGGTGAGCTGCATGGCAGGTAAAGAGCTGCACCCAGGAGAGGCAGTGGTGACTGCCATGACTACTGGTGATGCTGAAGGCCCACTAGCATGCAGTAAGATGCCAGGGTGCTGGGCTGACACTGGGGGATTACAGCAAGTTTATCAAAATCCTCTCCTTGCTATGTGTTGTTCCTCTATCTCATGACAGCTGTCTAGGCCCAAAGAGACGAGAAAGACAGGGATTTGCTGTGGACACTTCACTGAAGTAAGTTATTGCTATCATAGGTCATCATCTGAAGGTGCTAGATTTTATTGGAATATAGGGCAATGATAGAGTGGAAGTGAAGAGTGGTAGGATGCTTCTGCCTACAGAGTACTGTTCTAGCGTGTTGTGATATACTATCTCCTATCTACAGTCTCTCTGATGTGTATAGTTTGCTTTCAGCCAGCTCAGGCTGCAGGATGGGATCAGGATGGTTGAGACAGGTTTTACACAGAGTGTAAACCACAAGGAGCACTTTCCACTTGTTATAGTTTCTTTAGCTGATGGCCATTTTCACCTTGAAAGAGCAGCAGTAGGAAATCCAAGTCCTGTCTGACTGATCAGGCTGAAAAACAGTATAGCTTCTGCCAAAAAACATTTTGCTGCTCACTCTTGTTCCTGCCCTCTTGTACGAATGAGTACGGCATTTAATACATGCATGCATGCTGTTTTTTTCCTTTTGGCTTTATATTAATAGATAGCCTATATATTAGAGAACACGCTAGAAAGAACTGTACATCTGTAGAAGTGAGAGGATTCTGCCTAATTTCTAGTCAACTTTTTTAACTTATAGTGACATAAATCAGAACTAAATAACCCTGTGCTCCGTATCTCTGAGTCCTATTTTCCAGTCTCCTCTGAGCAGAGAAAATCACTCCATGTTTTGATTAGTCTGTATAATGGTATTGTAAGGCTTTTTATTCTTCTAAATAGGGTCCAGGTGACTATCATAGGATTTCCTAATGCACAATCACATCAATACATTTGACATGATGTTTAGTCTGATGTCCTTTCCAAAGAATAAGATTTGGTTTGGTCTTGCCAGTCTGCTGTGGAGAATTCGGGGGTGAAGATTTCACCAGCTGAGCAACTGATTTTACTCCTTCACCCAACATTCAATACTTCCGTCAGCAGCAGTGTAGGTAGAAAATTGTACAGAGATTTTGTAAACGCAGCCATTAATAATAGCATCATTGTGATATACTGAAGGCTATATCTAATAATAGGGGGAAAAAAATCTTAGAAAAAAGCTTATTTGCTTATTTATATCATTGAGTAAAAGTATTGGGATTTTTATTAATCCTTCCTAAATTTAGTAACTCTGAAAGGAGCAATCTTAATGTTACATATAATTCCTAGAATATGTCTCCTTCGGGCAGTGAAAAATAGGACAAATGTGTTTCTGAAAAAAAAAGCTGTTTGTAAGCCAGAGCAGTTATTTCATGGTTCAGAGCTGCTGTAGAACAGCCAGAAATATGTTTTGCAGTATGCCCAACAACTTTTCCACTGAAATAAGACACATCCTAGAGAGCATGTATGATTACTTACATTCCGGATACCCCAACTCTGTAGAAAATTACACCAGTCTTCTTAAACTTCAACCCTAACTTACTTTCCCACAAGCCAAGTTACTAGTGTCTATAATTTATCCATTATACAAGGTTAACATTTTTAAATGTGACCTGTGGAAAAAGTGTATTTTTTTTCCTACTTCCATAGCTCAAAAATGGCCAAACCACTTTTGCTAAAGCCTGGGAAAAAAAAAAAAAAAAAAGAAAAAAGGAAAGAAAGAAAGAAGAAAAGATAATCCCTTATGGCTGAGATAAATGATGAAGCTATGAAGCCGAAAGATTTTTTTGTCTGAGATCATCATGAGTAATGTAAAAAGAGGGTTGCACTTGTAACTGAAACTTTAGCTCTGTCGTGGCATCTGCAAGCTCAGGCTGCTAAGTATATAGACATAGGCGCAGTCAGTATATATGTGCATGAAATAATTTGAACATTACCAAGATATTGTCCATGTTTTAAAAGGTGTGTTGCGCTTGTTCCTCTCCAGCAGTCTGATGATACCTTATGTCTCTTTTTATTGTATTTTTCAGGAATATAAACAAAAAAGAAAGCATTCTTAGTTAAGTAGCTCATGTTAAGCTCCCAAGAGGTGACAGGAGACTTTCCTTTTTACTCAACAAATAGCCAGCAATTTCAAACAGAAATCTATCTGTCTGGGACCAAAGTCCAACTCTGTGGATTTCTGTGTAAACCATGCTTCTGCCCCACTCCCAAGTGAATCATGAAAGAGTGAACAACTAAATACAGCCTTGCACCTCTCTGAAATGTTAAAATCTGTAATTTTTAAACACTGTAGAGATAAAAATAAAATAAAATGTTAATTCTTTAAGATCCTACCCTGAAGATTCTCTCTTAAAATTAATAGGTGTTGAGACCCTGCCCCACGACCAACATTGGCAGCGTAGGCAGGATGCTGCCCACCTTCCGTGTAAGGTCTGATTCTCCCAAATCACACTACCATCGGTGGAGCCAGGGAGTGGCACGACTCTTACCTGCATTCAGAAGGTATTTGCATCATTGGCTGCTGCTGCCAGATGACCCGGACACAAAGTGTCCTTGGCAGTCTGCCGGAGCCATGGCATCACTTATGATCCTATGTTTGCTATCAGTGACTGGGTGAGTCGCCATATAGGCGCATTGTTGCTCATCTTTCCTACTGCCTCATCAAAGCTTTGTTTTACAATGTGTTATCAGTCTCCATTACTGTCCAGACCACAGATGTATAACAAATAAACTGGCTATAACAGAGGTATGGATTTGTTAGACCAGTGCTCAGTGCACAGCTGTTTGCCATCAGTTAGCTCCATGATTACCAGGATACACAGAGGTGGGGAATTACATTGGGAACAACCTTCCCAATCTCTGTATAATTCAATGGGTCCTTCTATGATCATTTCTCTCCTGAGGCTCCATCATGACAAACGCCACGCTCCCTAGGGATCCAAACTGAGCTCTCACCTGACTCCTGCTCAAAATTAAATTATCTGGAGTCTAAAGAAGAAGCGAGCAGGGTTGCTCATAAATATTATCCTGAACTGAAAACTATAAAATCAGCTAGTTGACTAGAAACAAGATTCAGAGCCAAGGAGTTGAAATATCCAAAGCAAGAGCCAGAGAGGGAGAGAAGGGCAGTGTTTATCACTAAGTGTCTTCCAGAAAATTGCCTAAGAAAGGCCTGACACAAAGTCCTGTTTGAAGCTTCCCATGGTTTCAGCTGGGGCCAAACCACCACACTTACCGTGGCAAGTACTGTGTTTCCTGCTGCATAACGGGAGCACGAGGCATAAAGACGGGTCTCCATGCTCCCATCAAGCTAGGCTGCTGAGTCCCAGCCTGTTGCTTTCTGTATTGCACCTTGAGGCTACTTTTTAAGTTAACTAAAACCCATTGCTTTCCAAGTGAGCTCTGACTTAATGGAGCACAGGGAAAAACAGAAAACACAATCACAGGGCAGGCAGAATAGCCAGTCCAAGGCTTCAGGGCAAAACACCCCCCAAGAGCTCCTATGGGCTTCTGCTGAGATACAGAAAAGATTGACAAATGTGGGGAGGGAAAAATTCATAGCTGCTTCTCTCTGGAAGAAATGGTCTGGACTCTCGTAAGTATAGCAAAATCTGGAGGACACCTGGCTTTGATATAAGTTCTAGCTCTGAATATACCACTGGTTTTCCCTCTGACCTTTTCACTTAAAGTGGAGAATTCAAAATTATCCAGAAATATTAAGTATATGCACAGTGATACTATTACTCTCCTCTAGCTAGTAATTTACATTTAAAGTTGATCAGGGTACACATTAGTTCCATTCATCCTGAATGGGGCAGATTGTGTTCACCTGCCTAGCCCACATCACAGCCATGCCTCACAGCAACTGATAATCTCATCTGCTTTTTCTCATCTGCAGTGACTGGAGTAGTAAGCAAGGAGCATATGGTGACCTGCAGGACGAGGTCACCTGAAAATGCCTTCCAGGGACATGCTGAATTTATGCTTCTCATGCAGCTGAGCAGCTGTTTGAGTGGTGTTTGGAGGGCCCTTTCCAAGAGCCAAGGTTGGAGGCTAATCATTGCAATTTAACATTTTTTTAAAACCTCAGACGTGATTTCTTTAAGCAGCAACTGAAGGCCTTGGTGTAGTTGCAAGTAAGAAGGTTTGCTTAGTAGGTCTTCTCCCAGTGTAAAACGGAGAGGAGGCCTGAGGAAGAGTCAGGGGGTGTGTTAAAGCAAACCTGCTCAGAGAAGGGCTAGGACTTAATGGAGCATTTGAGCAGAGACTATAAGGCTCCAGAGTGCAAAACAATGTGGAATGCTAATTTATCCCCAAATGCAGCCTGACGAAATATAAGTCAAAAAAGGGATTTCAGTAAAAGAATAAGCACAACCTACTCCCATGAGTCCAGACCACTGTCAGGCTTTCTCACAGGATGTCATAGAAGAGGTGCAGACTTGTGGCTGATGCAAATCCACAGAACTTCATCAAAATCAGTAGGGTTCCTCTAATTTAAACCAGCTGAGGATCGTGTCTCAAATCTCTTAGTCATAACAGCACACTGTAAGCCAAGAGAAAATTAGTAGAGGAAATAACACACAAAATTGGTGCTGTGCTGATTTTCTGTGATAAACAACTTATCATAAATATTTAAAATCCATTATAACTTTTTATTTATTCTTAAATACAGTATGCTAATTTTGTAATGCTAAAATTGTTCAGTCCACTTATTTGCATAATCACTGCACTGCAGTTTGGTAAAAGTTTTGATTTGAGATACTTATAAATGATAGCATGATAGTGTGTTCAGTTGAGTTAAGAAAAAACCACACAAAAAAAGAAACCTTTCAATGCAAAATCCATTATAATAACTAACATAGATAAGAGGAAAGAAAAATTGCAATTTGGTTGAGGGCAGAGAAAAGCTTTCCATAAATTAAAAGTGTCTGCTGGGTGCTAAGACATCATAATAGTCTGAGCAAATGTTGAGTGAGATGCTCTGGGTAGAATGAATAGTGTTGCAGTGATTAAAATATTAACTGGTGGTTAACTGTAATTGGCAGCAATTCAGCAAAAGTGATTTTTCCTAGAGATGGGAATAATGGCATCAGCTAGGAAAGAAAGACGTAATCTGGGAAAATAAATGAGTGCTACAGATTTTCAGTCTAATTCATCTGTTAAGTGTATCCTCCTACACAGTTACACCCTGTCCCAGGTCCGTGTCTGTAGCACCTCCAAACTTCTGGGCTCTTAGAGGAAGCGAGCTGCAAACACATCTGATTCTGTTGGGCA
Source organism: Gymnogyps californianus (assembly GCF_018139145.2). NCBI lineage: Eukaryota > Metazoa > Chordata > Aves > Accipitriformes > Cathartidae > Gymnogyps > Gymnogyps californianus. The sequence continues at coordinate 13,644,459 of NC_059500.1, read as the reverse complement.
GAATCAGATGAAGCAGTGGTTCATAGGCTGCTATGTAATAGGCTTTATCAGAGCTTCGTCTTTCCATGTTCTCACACATACAAATGAATTATAAACCCAAGGGGAGAACTGAGTCCACAAATGGGTCTAACTCAGGCCATAGAGTCCCTAGCCCCATCTTTCCAAGGGTTGGAGGCAGCTCAGCCCTGGAGGAGCACAGGCACCAGCCCTTCGCTGCAGGCTTTACAGGCCTGCCAATGGAAACATGCCATGTCCAAGACTACCAGGAGCCAACATTTTAGGGTGCCCATTTCAGCCCTGCTTAGAACTTTTTACTGTATAATCCAATAGTTCAGAATGGCACAGAATATGGATGAGAAGGAGTAGAAGCCATTCTTTCAAATGTTTGTTCAGAAAAGTTTATTTTAAAAATCTCCCTGGACACCTTTCCACCTGCACCACATAGCAGATAACAGCAAGGTAATCCATGAAGAAACAGATCTGAGTGGAAGTGCTGGTGCTCAAAAATCACACTGAAAGAGGAGCAGAATATGAAAAGAGGACTTACAAAATACCCTTGGGAGAAATTTCATGGAAAATTTTCATGCACAAAAGGAGAAGGCTGCTAGATTGGAAGCCCCCAGCTGAAGCATGAGACGGGTGAATAAACATCTAAAAAATCAAAAATGCATTTTCCACACATTTTTGGGAAAAGTATGCTTTCTGCAGAGAGTTGGAAGAAATCATCATCTTTTTGCATAAAATCTCAAAATTTATCAGGGTATGAGATAGCTTTGACATTCCACTCTGTTTAAGGTAAGCACAGATGGGAGAGACCAAGCAAAAAAGAAAAAGCTCTCAGTATTTAATCAGAGGCACTCCTAAACACTCAGTTAGATATTGCAGAAGATAATGCGACGTGAAGAAGGAGAGATGGGAAGTTGAAGCCTTCATGGTGAATGCCTTCCAGGGGAGAAAAGCATCTCTTGCTGAACATGAAGGAGCAGCAGAACTTGAAATAATTTCAGAAGCAGAAATTACACATCTCTACTGTCAAAGGCCAGTACTAGGCAGTAAACGTCTCTGTAAACTGCAGTATCTAGTGCACAGGAAGCAGGTTCTGAGATGACCTGTAATGGTCTAGACAGCCGTGACAGGGTTGGAGATGTGCAGGCAGCTCTGCTCAGTCTGCAGTCTGGCAGTCAAGTCCATGTTGCATCCAGCACCAGCAGGGATGACCATAGTTGTAAGGACTTGTAGCACAGAGATAGCTGGAGAACTATAAGAGATACAGCTCTCTAGTGCACAGTATAATGCTTAAGAGCGTGCCTAATTCCAAACACAAATTAAATCCATACCTGTTCACCAGTGCTTTCAAGAGTGTGTTGCTTAGGCTTCAGTTTGAAACACGATCAAAAAACCGAAGGTGCATATCTGCTGGGATGTAATTCACCCTTGAAAGGTAAAAAAGGAGTTTCTGTGCTCTCTCCCATTTAGCTAGAGTATTACCTTTGAGTTCACTCTTTCTTATACGTTTGTACAGCACCTGCTGCAGATACACCTCGGACCTTGACAAATCCAGCATAAGTAAACAGATATTATGACAAAACTGGTTATAACCTGCAAAGACTGTGTTTACAGATTGCGGAGGGGTAACAAAACGAAACAACCAACCAGTGGTTCTGTTGGGTTTAGTGCGACTATTCATTTCATAATTAAGCAAAGAAGGTGGCATTTCAAAGTAATATTTAAACATACTAAAATCACAACTGTGAAAGGAAGAGGATGATGACAGCTATGTAATCTGAGCTTTCTCTGAGCTTCCTCTTCCTCACAGATACCAGCAACAGCATTGGCCTGCTGTGAGGAGCGGGGAAAGTGCTGCTTTTCAGAAACTTTGATTAGTGTTTGCCTGACCCACTTCTAGTTCTGAAAATGAGTTACTTTTTTAATGTGTTTATTTTTAAACTACAACCCATAGCAGCTGGGATTCAATACCTAACTGAGGTACTAAAATCACATACCTAGAACGTCATGCATCAAAGCTGCCTTCCCAGCACAAGAGTAGTCACATAACCTCTCTCCAATTCTGTTGCCTTTTGGACTACAGGAAAAGGAAAGCTTTAAAACACAGATGCAGTACTTGGGTACCCTGTCAACTGATGCAGTGAAGCTATGACAGTCCCAGACTGGTGGGACCCTCTCAGTTTTAGACTGGACTTCATATTACTTGGGATTTGTTGGCAGCTACAAGCCCAGCAGCCATCAATGTTTTCTTTGCTCATGACAGGATCAAGAAAGTCTTCCATATTCAAGTCCTTCAGCTGAGTGCTTTTCCTCAGCCCTTTATTTTCTCACTCCCTTTTTTAAAAGGATACTCAGAAATATGGAGAGTTTACAGAGTAACTGACAGCAACGTGGGGGCTAGAAAGCAAGCCAGATATTCCTGGCCTTTGTTTGTTTTACAAGCATTGGGTTCTTGTGTGCCTAAACTACTAATGCTAATCATAATATTCTTGTTTTTCTATCAGCAGACACATTGCTTCTGGCATAAGACTTGCAGTGCTTGCTTGAAGCAGTTTTTATCAGTCGTTGTCTGGTATAGTCATTGAAAGCTGCTGTCACCTCACTTTGCTCAGTGGCACCTGGCAGATATCTCCATTTCTCAGTGAAAGGAAAACTCCTGGCTCTTCACAGTCATTTTCTCACTGAACTTAACTCAACTATCCTCATTTGTTTCGAACATGAACGGCATCATTCCTTGTCAAAATGCATGACTCCTGAATTTCAGTCTGAATTTATTTCTTTGAATGGTTAAGTACTGTATGAAACACATTAGTGGGGTCTATAGTGATTTCTTGTTAGAGGCAAGTAAAAACAACTTATTCCAAATTTGTAAGTATTTTAGTTGAGCAAAGAACCATAATCCTACATCAAGGAAAAGATATTCTAGATCCAAACAACTGGTGCTTTGTGGGTGTCTCACACAGCAGTTGTGGTGTAGAGTGTCAGAGCTGAGATTACCTCCTGCTTCTCTGGAGAAATAATGGATTTCTAAAACAAGTAACATCCACTGCACTAGCTAATCATTCTAGTTTAACAGTGATGTGAACATTATGGTTAGACAGAGGAGAACATAATGTGTCAGATGTAAAAGTCAGATGAAATGTCAGCCACACGACAATGCAGAGACTTTTTTTTTTTTTTATTACCGCCTGTGAATTCTGTTTGATAGAGGGAGTTGTTAAGAGAACACAGTATTTTTGAATACCTGCATAAAAGTATTTATCTAACACTGCAAATGAAGGTGGATCAAATTCCTCCTCGCCTGCCAAGCAGGAAAGTGTGTTGTTAAAACTTATGGGCCACCTACAGAAACACTCTTGGACAAGGGATTAAATGGAGCGAGGAGAGCTATTTCCTTTTTCCCATCAAAGAGAGAGGGCTGGAGAAACAGTGGAACAAAGTCTGGTTTTAAAAGGAAAACAGCTAAATAAATAAAGTTACATCTGAATTTCAATGGTGAATAAGGGTACAACATAAAGAACGTGGGGTTTGGTTGTGTTTTTGTTAAGTTCTTGGTTCTCCTACATTGCTTTCAGACAGTGTGGGAGTACCCTGGAGAGGAAACAAACTTGCCTGTGGGAAAGAGCCATGAAGCAGGATAAGTCAGGGAGAAGAGCTGCTGCATCTTGTTGAGGGGTTGTGGTGCATGCAGAGAAACTGCTGAGAGCAGGAGGAAGTAGGCAGGTCTCAGAGGAGAAGGAGAAGGCACTTTCTAGGCTGTGGAAGGGGCTGAGCAGTTTGCTGCAAGCCTCTGAGCTGACTGGAACCAAGCCTAAAAGCAAGACATTTCTTCTGCAGGGACACAGCAAGTTCAGAAAGAGATGCATGTGAACCCCTTCTAGTTCTAGTCTGTCATACTGCATCAGCTAGACTTTCATGCACTTAACAAGTTGAGAATCCTAGCTTATATTCTAACAATACTGCTTCCACTTAATAGTATTTTCATTTAAAAGCCTTTTGGTCTCCATAGAGTGCTCCATACAGGAGATGGTTTAGGCGTAGTTGACTGAGAGTCCCAGCAGACTTGAACAGCTGTGTCAAAAAGACAGATGGGTGGACAGGGTTGGATGTAAATGGGAGGATCCATGTAAGGGCACCTGTCATATAGAAAACACGCCATGGCTGCAGGAGGAAGAGCTGGAGCAGCTCCAGTAGGTGTTGACCTGCAGTCACTAGGATGGAGTCCAGTCCAATTCCATGGTGACTATCTGTTTTGGGGAAGCTCAGCCTTGTCTCACAAGCAGTTTTCATAACCATGTTTATGAGCAGCAGTAAGGTCTGATGGAGCATGGAGGGTGGCTGATGGGATCCTGCATGGGTAAGTTCATTCCAGCCTAGTTTTCATCTTCCTTTCTGGTATGGCTGATGGTATTCCTATAAATCTGGTGTAGTAGGAAACGCTAGTAATTTCATAGTTTCGCACATTTGGGAGTATAAAGGAAATTGTACCTTATCCACCCACAGCAGAGTGTAAGCCAAAGGATGGGGGCTTGATCAGAGCACTCCCAAGGCTGAATGAACTATTTCTTTTTCCTCATTTGCAGACACATCCCGCAAAGTCCTGTGTAGTAAGCACAGTTGTAAATCATGACTGATCTATGATTGTTTCTGTCCCGGAGGTGTGTCTGTCAACTGGGATAACTCCTGTTCTGATGAGAAAGTCTGCCCAGGCTCCTGGTGAAGCCAGCAGGTAAGCAAGGTTCCAGCTGCCACAAGTGGGAAACACAAAATGACTGTGACTGAGAAATCTGCTTCTTGGGCTTTATGAATAAACTCTTAAATTTTCATGCTTCGAGAGTATGGAGGGCACTTTAAACCATGCTTGGAAAGTCCTTGTGCAGTTTCTGTGTAAATATGAATCTGTGAACTTGTATTCCTTTGAGGGCAAAATCTTTTGATTATGTGCAGATAAAGATTTTGTGGTGCTCTCACTAACCTGCATTTGTGGGGGCTCTGAGACTGCCACTTCTTAATGGTGGCCAGAGAAAGCACTTTGCTAAGCTCAAGTAATAAACCTAGTCCCGTTGTTGTCATTAGGGAAGACAGTAGTGAAGGTATGATATGTGAATGTCCTTAGAAACCCTGTCCTGGATGCACTAAACCAAAACTAGAGTAGTGTACCCAGCTCTGGAGTCCTCAGTCAAGAAGGACATGGACCTGTTGGAGTGGGTCCAGAGGAGGGCCACAAAAAAGATCAGAGGCATGGAACATCTCTGCTATGAGGAAAGGCTGAGAGAGTTGGGATTGTTCAGCCTGGAGAAGAGAAGGCTCCAGAGAGACCTTATTATGGCCTTTCAATACTGTCCTGGTTTTGGCTGGGATAGAGTTAATTTTCTTCTCAGTAGCTGGTACAGTGATGTGTTTTGGATTTAGTCTGAGAATGATGTTGATAACACTCTGAGGTTTTAGTTGTTGCTAAGTAGCACTTATCTTAAGCCAAGGCCTTTTCAGTTTCCCATGCTCTGCCAGCAAGCAGGTGTGCAAGAAGCTGGGAGGGAGCATGGCCGGGGCAGCTGACCCGAACTAGCCAAAGGGATATTCCATACCATAGAACGTCATGCTCAATATATAAACAGGGGGGAGTTGGCCAGGAGGGGCAGATCACTGCTCAGGCATCAATCAGTGGATGGTGAGCAATTGCGTTGTGCATCACTTGTCTTTTCTTGGGTTTTATTTCTCTCTTTTTTTTGGTTATATTCCTTTTCCTTACTATTATTATTATTATTATTATTATATTTTTATTATTATTAATTAGTATTATATTTTATTTTACCTTCGTTATTAAACTCTTCTTATCTCAACCTGTAAGTTTTACTTTTTTTCCTGATCCTCCTCCCCATCCCACCGGGAGGGGGGAGTGGCTGCATGGTGCTTAGTTGCTGGCTGGGGTCAAACCACAACAAGTACTTAAAGGAGGCTTATAAAAAAGATGGGGACAGACTTTTTAGTAGGGTCTTTAGTGATAGGACAAGGGGTAATGGTTTTAAACTGAAAGAGGTTAGATTCAGGCTAGATATAAGGAAGAAATTTTTTATAATGAGGGTGGTGAAACACTGGAAGAGGTTGCCTGGAGAGGTTGTAGATGCCCCATCCTTGGAAGCATTCAAGGTCAGGTTGGACAGGGCTCTGAGCAACCTGATCTAGTTGAAGATGTCCCTGCTTATTGCAGGGGTGTTGGACTAGATGACGTTTAAAGGTCCCTTTCAACCCAAACCATTCTATGAGTCTATGATGAAATTTGTTAATGGTCAAAGGGTTCAATTGCCCTGCAGAGTTGTCCTTCAAGAACTGTGAGGCACATGTCTCTATATTTACTATTATTATGAGTAACCTCTGTAATGATTTCTTAGGTTGTTATCTCAGAGTCTACATTTGTTCTTCCTAATGTGAGGAACTTCAGGTTATGAGAACTTCAGGACTGTGTTTTAATCTTTCTTGGATCCTTCTTTTCCATTAAAAAGGTCATTCATCAATATTTGGGTAGTGAAAGGCATAACAATGTGAAGCCACACCATAAATCCATGGGACTATTTCAAACAGATATTCTATACAGTAGACTGCCCCACAGTTTTCAGGTCTTTGGGGAGTTTTTTTCTTTTTTTTTTTTTTTTTCTGAAAAGAACTTCTACTTTCTTTCTGTGCTGAACAAGAAACTTTTACTAATGAAAAAGGAGCGGTTCCTGAAGCTTCTCATGCTTTCACTAAGCTTTATGCTATGGTTTGAAGATAGAAAACACGTTACTTGCGGAACAAGTTGCCTAAATTATGTCCACTGGGTAGATAAGGCTGTTGTTTATTCTCTGTTGGTTTCTGTAAGAATCCTGTGTTTTTAAAGCAGATCTAGGGCAAACTGTGGCTGTATAAAGCAAAAAATCCTCAACAGGCTTTCCCAGTAGTCACCAACATTAACATGAGTATGTGAGTAGAGCCCTTCGACTGATTGCTTTGTAAAACGGGATAAACATTCTTTCTCTGTAACCACTTTAAAATCAGTAACTGCAGCTTTATCTTGTCAAAGCAGATCTACAAAAAATAATTCAGTCTGCTTTGCTATGGTCTCCCTGTGCATCCTGCTGAGCTAGACTAACCTGCAGGCATGTACACGGGCACTGCCATATAGTGTGGCAGCTAAGCGTCTTAGAAAGCAAGACCTCGAGAGTAGAGAGAGCAACTCCCCATGGAAAAGTTAAAAGCTTTCATTTAAAACATTTCTGTTCAATCTTGTAAGGGAAAATCAGAAGGTATCAGGTGTTTCCTTTACACCCTTAGCAATTCTTTGTGAAAAGAGTCTGAAAACCTGTTTGTCAAACAAAGCTATAAACCTTCCTCATGTCGTAAACACCACTCCACACTCCCATGCAGGACTGAGCTTGTTCATAATGTGTTTCTCAAAGTTAGGAGAATCACTGAGTTGAAAAATAACATTCAGGTTTTAAAAATCTAAACCATTTCTGCAAAGTTTTCAGAGAGAAGACTTTCTAGGCTGATTTCTTCTCTGCAATTGCAATGATCATTGACCTTGCAGGCAATTCTGGGATGCTGAAATGCACCACAGATGTTTAACTGCTCATTAATTATAGTTATTCCAATCCTCTGAGTTATATGAATGTGTTTTTCTTGAAAAAGGCTGTGCATTCTACTTTTGTAGAATGACATGCTCTAGTCATGCCATCCAATTGTGCTCCCCTTCAGGTAGTCAATAATCCCTTCTTTTCTGATCTTCTTCCCTAACAGCTTATTCACATATTAAATACATGTATTATCCTCCTAACCTATATACTTATAGGATGAGATCATGATCTGGTGTAAGTTATCACCACAGTTTCTTTACATGGTATCTGATGAGCCGATGTATGGATTTGAAGGCCAGAGGAAGCTTCTTTGACCAATTTCTCTGACCTTTTGAGTAGCACAGGCCATAAGATTTTCACAGGCTCTTGTATTCCAAAAGAAAGCAAGCTGTCAAGTAGCTGGCTCAGTTTCTAAACACTTCAATTAAAAAAAGAATGAGTAAGATTTTGCTAGGTTTAGTGGTGATATTAATACAGTAACTAACAGTCTGTACAGTGCAATGCATCCCCTTTTAAGAAAAATAACTGTTTTCTAAACTGTCACATGTGCCCAAGCCCATGATAAGGTTGCTGCTTACATACCCAGAAACATCTGCGTGCCAAAACTATTTTAATCATGGTCCAAACTAAACATGCTATTTTAATACTGTGTCACTGCATTCCCACAAAACATACTTCACTTTCTTCCCAGATAATTCATTTCTACCTTCTGACTGGAAACAAATCACTTTCAGTTACATGGCAATATGTCATAGAGAAGATAAAATTGAACATAAATTAAATATTTATCTTTCTAGGGACATTCTCCTTAGGTATGTGCAACTTGGATATGTTTATTCAAGAGGCAAAAAAATAAAATTTTAAAAGAGCTCCCTGTGACATGCTTTTCCTCCCGTGAATTCTGATTTACAGAGAAGTCAATGAACTGACGCTAGTGTAGCAGGAACATCAGATTTATGTTCCTGGCCCTCTTTTTTAAAATACTGCTTCCTTTTGTGACATGAATGCAGCTGAGAAAAGTACAAGATGGATTCTGGGTGTACTGAGTGCCGACTGCTATGCACTAGTCTTTAAATGATGCAGATGGCAAAGCAGTGCCAATATCCAAGAGCCTCTGTCTTCAAAATACAACTTTATAAGCACAACTCAAAGGAACCAAACCAATTTTCTTTTTCATGCCTCCTTCCATCCTTCCCAGCGCTGCTTCTGCATGCTGCAGGTTTGTTATTGGTCCAAGCTGCGCATCTCGTCAAGAATAAAAGCTTGCCTGTGTGCTGAGAGCAAAAATGGGTAAGATAGGTAGAGCTACTGTAATACTCACACCTGCAGGGCAACTCCTGATTTACACCTGTATGAGCATTAGACCCATCGTGTATAATCTACCATAGGCAAAGCCAAAATGGTGGTTTAGCAACTCCTGAAAGTAGTCAGTTTTAAAGATACAGTAAATACTATTAAATATTGATCAGACACTTTCAAAAAGTATCCTGATAATTAGTGTTTAATGCTCTGCAAATTTATATCTTTTGAATTATACTTTTTATTGGCAATTTAAACAATGCAAAAAAAGCAATGTTTAAGTATATCAGTGAATTTCATTCCCAAGTAAAGTTGTATGCTGCTACTGGAGATGAGAATCACTGTGAAGAGAACATAAGACTCGACATGTATCTGCAAGTTAGTCAAATCTGTGTGTGGGAGGAAGCCACTGAAATTTATTCAGGCTCCTACTTTGGTTCAGAGCACCAGTGTGAGTTACACCAGAAAGTGAAATTCAGTCTGGATAGAGAATCTTGGCAGCTGTGTCAGATAATAATAGAGAGGAGATTTAGGCATTTTGAAAAGATGCTTCTGGAAGACAGGTGTACAGATGTCATTTCCACATTTTGGGTTTTTTTATTTAGGCACATCCATTTATTTTCTTTTTTCAAGTAAAGGTGTGCTTTTCTTACAATAATCTCTTTCAGGGGTGTGCTGAGAAAAATGGTAACTTGATGACATATCCTGGCCAAATCCTCAACTTCTTTGCCTTTTGCTCCTCCCCTAGTGAATGGGTATTTCAACTATAGTTCCCTTGGCCCCAGAGAAGCTGAATTGTCTTGTTGCAGGAAACTGAGAATACTGAGTTTCAAAGGACTTAAAAAAAAACTTTCAGGAAAGACCTGGGACCACTTAAAGTTGAGGTAAGGTTACAGAGGAAAGAGGTAAGGAAGTCAAGGTCATAAAGTGAGTGAGTTTCCAAATCAACCATATTTGCTGCAGAATGATATTCAAGATGCCACTTTGCACAGTGGTGAGTGCTGATGTTGCAGTAATATCCCTGCATAGGGCCTCATACAATGTGCTCTGCTTTTTTTCTCTACAGTAATGGATCAGTAATGAAGACAGTAATGGAGAACTCTAAAGAAGTGCAGGGTTCTGCATAGAAAACTTACAGTTAACTCAACATCAATATCAGTAAATAAACTATATGCCACTGAACTAGCTTAAAGCTTGAAGGTAAGGGCACGAGGAGGATACAACTCTCAAAATATTAAATGTATTATTTCATCTGTAAATTAGCAATTTTTTCTTTGACAGATATCTTACACAAACCCTTGAGAAAAAAAAGGATTGTATATTCTTCCAGAAGTTCATAAAATAAGTATAATCAATGAGCATAATTCGAAAGAGGTGCTTTTAGAAATAATATAACTTTATCTTCTAGCTATTTATAGAAATATATAAGCCCTGCTGAAGAACTAATTCTCTCCCTCATTAGCACTTAAAACCTATTTACTAGTCTAGTTAACCTGGCTACGGAAGTACTTAAGTGTGTAAAGAGGGCATACTTCATAAATTCTTAAGTCCTAGATAGCATGCATTCAAAATCTATGTCAATCCCAAAACTCAGAATGCATGTTTTGATTATTTGAGAAATGGAGTGATCAAATCAATACAAAGCAGTAATACATATAACTATCAACTTACATGTAAATAGTTGGCACTTCTGTAGTGTCTTTCTAACACTCAGTTTATTCTAAAATTTCACAGCCCAGTTCTGTAAAGCAATTTAAGCATGTCGCTTCCTTCTTGCAGGATAGAAAAGCACTAATTCAATGTTATCTGAAAGGAAAATGAGATAAAGTGTTTATGGAGATCTCATCACATGGCAGAGTTTCTGTCCTGTACTTCCCCTAAAATTCAGAGTCCGGGTAATAGGATATAATGGAAAGTGGCCATCGCACAGTAAGAATTTTATACAAGAAAAGCTGTTTTTTCTAACGCATAAGACAGTTCCTGTAACCTGAAGTATATCACTGCTAGAACATCAGCTCAACTATATCATTGACTGAACATCACCTGAAACCTGATATACATGCATAATTTTCATTTATTGGCCTTGAATATTAACCCAAGTTAAACCATTCTTCCAAGCTTAAAGAATTCCAAGTTTAAAGGCTTTACGGGCAGAAAACCAAGAATAAAATGCACCAGCAATTCTTTGACTAACTTTGCCTGCTGCTCCTGATCAGAGCTGCAGTATCAATGTTTAAACATTCAGACAATGATATAACATGTTGTTCCCCGGTATAGAAAGAGGCTGATCAGGATGTCATGATCTACTTTACCTCAGAGAGAGGAGGAACAGCCTTGGTTTACAAAGGACAAAGCAGGTAGGAGTTAGGTCACACAGTAAACTAAAATTGCACTGACTTAAAGGGTCTCTTTAATGCATCTATATAGCACACACCTCTTTACTGACTATGCTTGCAAACAAAGGAGTCATATAAATATAACATTTTAACAGAAGAATGAAAAGACAGTTGGTCTTTAAAAATACAATAATACATAATAGAGATTTGGGAAAGGATCCCCGTCCTGATTCTCCTGTCTTCTCCAGATCTCTCTGATTTAGTGCTGAAGGTGTGGTCCTCAGCTTCAGTAGCAGAACATCATTTGCTTCTTTTCAGGAAAACAAATAATCCCCACAATGTACTCTTTGGTACTAGCAAACATGCATGCAGCAAAGTTTGAAACTGTCATCTAAATTACACAGTATTTGGTGTTCCATTCTTTTTGTTCATGAACTCCATTCAAATCTTGGTAAAATGCATGCATGTCTACTCTAAAAATGACAAAAGCTATTCTGGAACCCCCCTCACAAAACTGCAGACTAAATTGGTGTGGCCCATATTTCAGTTTACTCTAATTACAGGAATAATTTGTGATTCTCTGTGAGGAGGTTTCCCATGGAGGGTAAAATCTTTTATTTGAGCAGCTAATATCTCTGGGAAAAAAAGACAAGCTTTCAGACATGCAAGTCCTTTAAGTTTCCATGTATATATTAGTGTAGTTGCAGTGGGTTGACCCTGGCTGGACGCCAGGTGCCCACCAAAGCTGCTCTATCACTCTCCTCCTCAACTGGACAGGGGAGAGAAAATATAACGAAAGGCTCATGGGTCAAGATAAGGACAGGGAGAGATCATTCTCCAATTACCGTCATGGGCAAAACAGACTCGACTTGAAGAAAAAAAAAAAATTTAATTTATTACCAGTCAAATCAGAGTAGGATAAGGAGAAATAAAACCAAATCTTAAAAACACCTCCCTCCCACCCTTCCCTTCTTCGTGGGCTTCATTTTACTCCCAAATTTTCTACCTCCTACCCCCAGCGGCACAGGGGGACAGGGAATGGGGATAGTGGTCAGTTCATCACACATTGCCGCTGCTGCTCCTTCCTCCTCAGGGGGAGGACTCCCCATGCTCTTCCCCTGCTCCAGCATGGGGTCCCTCCCATGGGAGACAGTCCTCCACGAACTTCTCCAAAATGAGTCCTTCCCACGAGCTGCAGTCCTTCACGAACTGCTCCAGCATGGGTCCCATCCATGGGGTGCAGTTCTTCAGGAACAGACTGCTCCAGCGTGGGTCCCCCGCGGGGTCACAAGTCCTGCCAGCAAACCTGCTCCAGCGTGGGCTCCTCTCTCCATGGGGCCACAGGTTCTGCCAGGAGCCTGCTCGAGTGCGGGCTTCCCATGGAGCCACAGCATCCTTCAGACACATCCACCTGCTCCGGCATGGGGTCCTCCATGGGCTGCAGGTGGATATCTGCTCCACCATGGACCTCTATGGGTTGCAGGGGGACAGCCTGCCTCACCATGGTCTTCACCACGGGCTGCAGGGGAATCTCTGCTCCAGTGCCTGGAGCACCTCCTGCCCCTCCTTCTTCACTGACTTTGGTGTCTGCAGAGTTGTTTCTCTCACATCTTCTCACTCGTCTCTACCGGATGTTGTTCCCCAGCAGTTTTTTTTCCCCCCTTCTTAAATATGTTATCCCAGAGACGCTACCACCTTCACTGATGGGCTTGGCTTTGGCCATCGGCCGGTCTGTCTTGGAGCTGGCTGGCACTGGCTGTATTGGACATGGGGGCAGCTTCTAGCAGCTTCTCACAGAAACCACCCCTGTGACCCCTCCGCTACCAAAGCCTTGCCATGCAAACCCAATGCACTAGTGAAAACAATGAAGATTCAATTATACCAGTTCTGTTCTGAAAAAATATTCATTTGTTTTTGGAATGTTGTTCACAGCTGATATTGATAAGTACATTACCTGAAGGGTTACAAATCATGAACTTGTCATTTTCTGAGGCAGTGTAATTAACATCTCTGAGACCCCCAAAAAAGACTATAGACCATAATAACTCACTTGTTTAACCTCTTTCTGCAAATATCAACAATTCTGGTATCTTAAGTTGGGAGATTTAGGACCTGTTTCATCACATGGTCCCTTCCTTTCCTATTCTGCAATCAGCAGGCCTATTTGCAAGTAACTAATGCCTGGTGGTGAGTGGCAGCCAAAAGCTGTCTGTCTGACACCGTGCCCAAATACAATTCCAGGATTAGTGTAAAATGTTCATTTTGAAGAGTGCAGACTTCAGGAACTTGGGCTGACAACTTACTTCCTTGTGTGAATAGTCTCCCTGAACTCAGTGGACTCAGCTGTACAGCTGAAATTTCATGCTGTGTATCTGTTGAGGCTAAAGGAAAACATTTACAATGTAATTTGAAAATAGTGAATTATGAAACATTAATGATTTTGCCAGCACCTTTTACTCCAAAGGGTTTCTATTTTAACTTGAAATTCTACTGTTTTCCGTCTTCAAATCTTAGGTGGTTTTTTCCCTCATAATCATATTTCACTTTAGAAGATGCCTTTGCCAAATGTTTCTGTGCTAAGAGTTCTGTGCTAAAGTAATTATGAGGCTTTTGAGGCTCTGAAATAATTACTATATAAAATGTGGTTTTAATTGTCGCAACTATTTTTTTTCTATTGCAACTTTTCTCATAGGTTTCATGTAGACATAGTATTTTTAAGACAGTTCTTTAAAGCCTTATCTTTCACCTACAAATATTTGGGTGCCTAATCTCAGCTTATTTTAGCGCAAAAACTTGGTTTAGAACTTAGTCTTCCAAGACATATGATTTTACTTAAGTAAGTTAGGTGATCTCAATGCTAGAACGCATATTGCTTGCACATTCAAGATTTTCATGTTGAAATTCTAATCTACAATGGATTTAATAACAGTAAGTTGTCAATCTAAATGACATCAGCTGAATCTATAGAAACAGTGCTGGTGAAGATCAAGCTGAATTCATGTTCATCTTGCACATCACACTGGAACATTTATTATATGAACCATTAATGTCCATAGATTTATCTATTAGAATAATTGCTGTTCCAGAGATAAAATAATTCATTCAACCACAAGATGATTGTGTAAAACTTTTATCATTAGCAATATTAAATATATCTATTAAAGAATTACATTGTTAAAAGTAGTAAATTTCATTGCTAATATTCGGGATTTTATTTCACTTGCTTGCTAGAAGATGCTGCAAAGCAGACTCACCTAGTCCGAGCACCTGGAGAACTCCAAGTGTAACATGCTTTTCATCATCTTTCTATATTACAGGTCTGTTTGTGAGTAACCAAACAGTTCAGTATCAGAAGCACAAACTAAATTTCTGGCATGTCTTCTTTTACTCCAACTCCTCTTTCCCTGCAATGTTATTTTTACTAGTTTGTTTGGTTTTTCCTCCATACCACAAGGTACTTACCTCATTTTGGAAGAGCCATTGCCAGTGAGGGCTCTGCTGGCCTGTAGGCTGGAGGATCTGGCCCAGTACTGCTTGCCTGTGGTGGTTCCCATTGAGTTATAGTCCTGAGCAGAAACAATGGCCATAAGACCTTGCAGATGATGATTTGGCTCTGTATTGGAAAAATATAATTAATGTGCTGCTAGATGTGCCCTTCTTACCTGTGTTGATTTGCCTTTTTGGTGCAAGTATGTACAAACCACTCTTATGCCAGCAGTCTGGATTAAGGATGAATACAAATCAGATAGTCCTAAAGATGTTGTTGGTGCTGCAAGTGCTAGTGCTACAGCTGGTGGTAGAAGTTTTTTACAGATCAGGCCAAGCCAATGATCTCATTGTTGTCAAATTAACATGCAGCACTAATGATAGTTTTAATTACAGGGTATTGTAGACTGAGAATACATGATCTGTCATAAAGCTTGCTAGGACAAAGTTACCTTTTCTTTCCCCCCAAAAGCACATTTTTTGTAATATATCTGAACTCAAATTATGCATTTGTTCACATTCAACATTTCACATCCTATGGCCAAGCATTTTCACTCTAGCATTAGGCTTCTAATCCCAGATTTATTGGAAGATATAATGAAGGCCCTGGAGAAGGACTGAAATAGCAGCAACCTGTGGAGCAATTCCTGTTTCTTTTGGGCTGGTAGGGAACTGTCTACACAAATGTATTGTGTAAAAACCACTATATCTGTGTTTAGGAAAATTCTGCTTTTTACACAATTGGAACAAGTTATTGAAAAAGTACAAAATGCAGCACACAGTCCAATGGTAGACAATGGTGATGTAACAATATTATTCTGTCTTTGGAAACACAGTAACTGCATGAGTGGGAGTTTATATAAAATGGTTCTTAATTCCAGGTTAAATTTAGCTGCTTGGTGCCATATATTTTACTCTTCTTTTTCCAGATTAAAAAGCTTTTACAAATGGGAGTATAGCATCACCTGCTTAATTGCTGAAAAACAGAATGAAGTACTGGCTACCAAAAGAATTTGGGTAGCACATGCAACAGCAGCAGGCATGGTGGCTGCCTGCAAAGGACACCCTTTTTTGTCAGGTTAGAAAGAGTGTTACTAGCCTGTGAAAAATAATGAAAGCAAAGCCATGAGAAAATCCAACAGGATAAATACTAACCAGAGCAAGGGAAATTTAACATGCAGGCTTAAAGTTCAGAGGTAGATGTAAGAATTAGACATGTGGGAGTCAATGCAATGAGTGATGGGATTTTTCACTGTTTTAATCATTTTATAATTTCTCACGTATTTGAGATAATCATCAGGGCTAGACTATGAGTGATTGCCTGTTTAACTGCAAGGCACTTATAAGCTGTCCAGGGACAGGTGCCTGACAGATATGAAGGTCTTCCTTTTGCATAGTTGAGCTGATTAGTAATATTCTGAGGCTGCATGGTCATAGATTATCTGAGATCAAGTGCTGATAACATTCTCTCTCCTGTTTATATCATTTATGATTTGATTAGTTGCTTCCCTTTTTCTGTGAGGTATATCTAACATCCTTTAGAATGAATATCCAACAGTAGTTCTGAATCCATATCTCTCCCCTAGACACTGTCTTTCTTCTCTGATATGAGGAAGTAGGAAAACTTGTAACTCACAAAATAAATTCAGGCTCTGGATTTGCCCTTTGGGGTCTGCAGAATGTCTTTACCAGGAAGTTCAAACAGGAACTGGTATCTCGAGTTTTTGCTCTTTAGAAATGTAGCGGTAAGGATAACAAACTATGTGCACAATGCAACAAATGTTATTTACACTCTGTGAATCTGTGTTTGGGCAAGTTTACCTGGACTCTGGGGATGCAACGATGAGAAGCATTATGCAGGGGATTACAGAAGATAATATGTGCATCTTTGCATGGGTCCTGCGTTAGAGTGCTTCACTAGGCTGCACTGCTCTGATTCAGTCCCTGCTAACTGGGAAAAAACATCCTTTCCATCTAGACAGAGAACAGAAATTGCAGGAGGGAGTCAGAAGTACCTTTGGCATAAAGGTGGCTTTGTCTGTGTTCACGCTACAAAATGAGGAGTTCATCAGCTGAATTTAAGTGAAATCCATGAAGCATAATCTGTGTCCCTAGGCCAGACACTCTGACTGAAATTGCCGCATAACTTTGAAAGATTTTCTATGGGTAAGAGAGAAGAAGAAAGCTTACAATGCAGTAGGAACACTGAATAAGGGAGCCTTTTTCCTTTTAAGGCATCTGAAATCTTTTGAGAAGGATGGTTAAAATAGTAGTATTAATTTTCTTTTCTCAAATATAAGGAATGTAATTGTTTCTGGGGTTTCTGGGGTGTCTATTAAGAACTTCTTTTTGCACCCCTATGGAAGAGATTCCCAGTGGTAGTAAAAGTAATGAATACTTAGCTGGGCTGCCCAATTCTGGAGAAAGACTATATTAAAACCCCAGACATTCACTAATGTAATAAAACTGGATACTCTGAGCATTAAATGGAGTAAAAAGTTGTCAGGAAGTTTCTGAAAAAGAAACGAGTCATGGTATGTCCTTTATCAACAATATAAAGACAGGTTATTTTTCTGCCCTGAGTTATCTTTTAAAACTATCTAGAAAAGAGCATCAGAGTACTAAAGTCTATTTTATGCACACTTGCCCTGATTCTGAACTGGTCAACTAGGAGTGTTGCTAGCCCAAGTCTTGCCTACATAAATTTCATTGACTGCTTCAGCAGTGATACTTATGGGGATGGTATTTCCTTCCCTTGCCCCACAATCTTCTTAAACAAGGAAAAGATACTCTTTGCTACTCATGACAGTGGTGGATTTTTCTCTTTCTTCTCTTCTAAGTGTAAGTACCCCAGTGCAGCTAAATTAACCCATGAGTTACACACAGACTTTTGTGTGTGACTGGTGGGTTGACCCTAGCTGGACGCCAGGTGCCCACCAAAGCCGCTCTATCACTCCCCTCCTCAGCTGGACAGGGGAGAAAATATAACAAAAAGCTCGTGTGTCAAGATAAGGACAGGAAGAGATCACTCGTCAATTACCGTCACGGGCAAAACACACTCAACTTGGGGAAATTATCTTAATTTATTACCAATCAAATCAGAGTAGGA
This sequence comes from Gymnogyps californianus, assembly GCF_018139145.2. NCBI lineage: Eukaryota > Metazoa > Chordata > Aves > Accipitriformes > Cathartidae > Gymnogyps > Gymnogyps californianus. The sequence goes on along the minus strand of NC_059500.1, from coordinate 13,626,613 downwards.
TAAGGAGAAATAAAACCAAATCTTAAAACACCTTCCCCCCACACCTCTCTTCTTCCTGGGCTTAACTTTACTCCCAAATTTTCTACCTCGTCCCCCCAGCGGCACAGGGGGGCATGGAATGGGGATAGTGGTCAGTTCATCACACATTGCCGCTGCTGCACCTTCCTCCTCAGAGGGAGGACTCCTCACACTCTTCCCCTGCTCCAGCATGGGGTCCCTCCCACGGGAGACAGTCCTCCATGAACTTCTCCAAAATGAGTCCTTCCCACGAGTTGCAGTTCTTCACAAACTGCTCTAGCGTGGGTCCCTTCCATGGGGTGCAGTCCTTCAGGAACAGACTGCTCCAGCGTGGGTCCCCCGCGGGGTCACAAGTCCTGCCAGCAAACCTGCTCCAGCGTGGGCTCCTCTCTCCACGGGTCCACAGGTCCTGCCAGGAGCCTGCTCCAGCGTGGGCTTGCCTTGGGGTCCCAGCCTCCTTTGGGCATCCACCTGCTCCGGCGTGGGGTCCTCCATGGGCTGCAGGTGGATATCTGCTCTACCGTGGACCTCCATGGGCTGCAGGGGGACAGCCTGCCTCACCATGGTCTTCCCCATGGGCTGCAGGGGAATCTCTGCTCCGGCGCCTGGAGCACCTCCTGCCCCTCCTTCTTCACTGACTTTGGTGTCTGCAGAGTTGTTTCTCTCACATCTTCTCACTCGTCTCTACCGGATGTTGTTCCCCAGCAGTTTTTTTTCCCCCCTTCTTAAATATGTTATCCCAGAGACGCTACCACCTTCACTGATGGGCTTGGCTTTGGCCATCGGCCGGTCTGTCTTGGAGCCGGCTGGCATTGGCTGTATTGGACATGGGGGCAGCTTCTAGCAGCTTCTCACAGAAACCACCCCTGTAACCCCTCCGCTACCAAAGCCTTGCCACGCAAACCCAATACAGTGACAAGAGCCACATGTAGACTCAGAGAAAGTGCAAAACTCAAAATTAGATCAAATGGTGCAAATACACGGGATGTTTAGGGCTGAGGCTAGCAAGCGTATAGGCTAAAGTCCAAATTCCCAAGGAGACACACACACAGATCATAATATTCATAAATTCAGAGTCTAATTTGACAGAAAATAAAACACAGAAACATGAATGTACAAGCATACATATTTTGTTATAGGGTTCCTTAAAGACAGTTGTTGGCAAAACAGGATTTCTACTATAAACAAAGAACCATATCTTTGGTGAGTCCTTTGTTAATTTGGCAGCTCTCCATTTCATCAAATGGGGGCTGTATCCCCAGGAATTACTCTGACAAAGGGGCCCCCCAGAATCTGGAAGATTATCGTATTTCAATTCAAAGAATTTTAAAGCAAGGATGGCTGACTAAGGATAGATGTCTCTGATAGCATTAGGAAAAGAGAAAGAGCATGAGAGAGTGTGCATGTGCATGCAAGAGACCGTTTCACTTTCTCATACAAGTAAAGTGAGGAAAATTGTGCCTGTCCTTAAGTTTTGTGGTGAGTGGAGGCAAGGTCCCTGGTGTTGGGTTTGACCTTGCTTGCTTTCCTTCCTTTCTTCTTTTCTTCTACTTCTCTCTCTCTCTGCTGTTGCTATGTGCAGACCCCATACTTACATTAAAAGCTTACATTGATTCTTATGGAGCCTTTTAAGATTTACATGTGTTAACAAAAAGAGGCTCTTAACCCAGAAGCTCTGTTTTCGGCAGTACCAGCAGAGAATAAAAGATTGCTTTAGTCCTGGGCTGAGTCAGAGGAGCCGTAGAGGGATTCTTCTGCTGGGAACATAAAAGAGGTTCCAGCGAGCCATTACCTTGGAAATCCCACCCAGCGCAGGATCATCCACCACTGGGAGTTGTCCACAGGAGGAAACAGCATTATCATGCCTGGAAGGAGAATTGCATGATCATGCATTGCCACCCCACAGTCATCAAAGTATTGTGATCCCTGAGCTGGCATGGGAGCATCCAATTAACACAAAAGAATTTGAGATTGACGATCAGGTCCATCTGATCTTCACTGCTAACAGCTCCTGCCCAACTCACCCTTAGGCATTGCTGGGCAAACCTTCCTGTTTGGTCCTTGTAGCTTTGGATCTGCTTCAGCCAGCATGGCTGTGAGTCGGTGTATTGCATGGGCACAAGCAGGGAGCATTGCATTTAAGCATGGGGACTCAAGTATGTTCTCATCAAGGTAAACTGACATCCTTTACAAGGCTTTGGTTATCCCTGCATCTTTTTGGTTGCAAGTTCAGGCACAGATTTGTAAAAAGCACTTCTTGTTCACACTTCAGTGACTGACTATTGATTCAAGTCCTATTAAAAACAACTACAGGAAGAAAAGAAAATCCTTTAAGAAAACTGACTTCTTTCTACTCTGGATTATTCCCACATAGACTGCAGTATAGGGCTAAGGGAAGATGATAGATCTAAGGGGAAAAAAGTGTGGCTGGCAAAAGTTTAAGAAGTCATTCTTTGATTTTCACTAGATGCAGAAATAATGCTAGTTGTGGGCTGCTTCTGTATTGTTAGCAGTTGGTTTGTGGTAGTCCTAGTCTGTAATCTTTGTTTCACCCATCACTGTGTCCCAACAAAAATAATGACTGCTACATGGGCAGTAGTTCCGAACAGTGAAACGCATGCTTGCAAATTAGTGTTGCTTTGAGTTCAGCAGTTTCAGCCTTGATGGATCTTTCTTATTATTTTTTCAGTCTTGAAAAAATAGTGTGGTAAACACTAGAGTCAAAATTTACTAGAGAAGTCATCAGTGATTCTGAAGGAAATTCAGACTCTGTCCTGGGTAAGAGTAAGCAGGGCAAACCAAGTATATTTAAAACCCTAGTCTCTGTTCTTTTATTTTAGTGTGGGTCTGATCTAGTGACTCTGCAAGCAGCTGAAAAAAGTTACATTTTATATCATTAATATTTTATGTTACAAAAGTCTATCATCTATGCTGGTATGGTACCTTACCTTTTTTTTTGCCTTTCACAAATGGAATCCAACTGTCTGAATACAATGGGTATTGTTAAATCACTGTTTGTCTGCTCTGAAGAAAATTACAGCAGGATCAGCCAACCTTGGGTGGAAAAAACTGAATGTTGACATGAAATTGAATGATATGCAAAAGAAGAAGATGCTTTTTCAAAAGCATTCATATGGAAATATTAATTAAGATGTATTGACTGATAAGCAGATCTCTTGTTGTTTTCCCACAGCACTTATTCTTAACCTGTGTTTTTTGTTGAAGAAATAGCTGCAAATACCATTTTTTCATGAAGAGGAGAACATTATACAAATACTGTGCTGTTCTCCTTCATCAGTGGTCAAGATTTTTGCAAGTGTAGTCTCTGTTTTGGATTTGTGTAAACATTGAAGTGGAAATGGAGTCCAGTGTGATTACGCAACTACCTGGAACAGAACAGATCTCTCCTGTGCAGACGGACTTGAAAACTGAGGCTGGGTCAGTGCTTTTACATTTCTATGCATCTATGCCTTACCTAAAAATGAGATAGAGACTCTTCCTCACCTTGCATACAACAGGTACATTGTAAGTTACCAAATGCTCCAGATACATTTAGATTTGCGATTTTGGTGGCACTTGATGTATTGCGTGAGATTGCTATTGTCATTGTCTTTGCCTAATTTAAGCAGAGGCTGGTTTGCTCTATGCACATAGAATAATGTTGGCCTTAAAGCACCCAGGGCTATACCAGTGATGGCTCTCTTGTCAAGACAAAGGATCACTACATTATAAAGCATATATGCTTTTTAATCTTTTTGTGCAATATCTCATTCGTAGCCAGTGGTGAATGTGCTTTGAAGCAGTAATGAAAGAAAAGAGGGTAATTCCAGCAGATGGAGCACAATATTCAAGCCATTATACCAAATCACACCTACAATAAGGTATCCAATTCAGATTATTTACATTCAAAAGAGACCTGTCAAAATCAGAAGACTTGCAGAAAATTATGATTAGACTAATCAGAAGCCTGAGAGGAAAATGGCATAAAATTAAAGAAACATTTATGTAATAAATATCATGAGGTCACTGAGAATTGGGATCCCCCCAAAATTCCTTCTGATTCAATCCTGGTAATTTCTGATCCTTTAACTCTTACTTTTATGTTCCAGCCCACTTTCCTATATAGAGAAAGCTGATTGGTCTGCCAGTTCCCTGAAAACTTACAAACTGTTGTTATGTAGATTTCAATCAGCCAAGGCATGGAAAGATATCAGAGAAAGAGCTCCAACAGATCTTGAGAAAATGGGTGGCTATGTGGAGAAGAAAAATTCACGTGTGTTATCTACAGCAAAAGCTGCAGGGTAAGGTTAGCACACTGATCATCCAGCACATGTACAGCTTGAAACCAGTGTTGACACTTTCTTCATGCTTCACAGCTGGCAGTTAAAGGATATTACTTAGCTGAAGATATTGCTTAACAGTGGAAAGCAGCAGTGCAGGAGTGGGACTTGAAGGCACTGGCATATCTGCCTGGATGTCAGGGAATATAGGATGGAAATTGAGGAAAATGGAAGGTGCATAGTGACAGTGGACCCAAACTCATGGGACAAGAGGACACATGCATTTTGCTGCTCTAAAAAAATCATGTCTCTTTGTTGAAGGTACTGGGGAAAAAGACTTCCCCTAGGGGATCCACCAATCTTTCAGATTCCTAGTTTCCAAATATTTGGTGGAGAAACTACACTTCAATTACAATTTGCCTTTAAGATTTCTTTTTTTTTTGGTCCTCTGCTTTACACAATTCTGCCAGGGAATCCTCCCTTAAATCTTTTATTCTCTATCTGACACCTTTATTTTAAGTCCCTAGGAATGTAGTAAAATTCTGAACTGAATTTAAGATTCTATTACAGCATTACTGCCTCTCGGCACACAGCTGGCTTGTACAGGAAGATTAAAATGCTGTTTAATCCATATTCCAAAGAACCCTTATTTTCAGCCTGTGACAGAGGAAGGAAGCTTTTTGTCAGTGAGTTCAAAATGAAGCATTATTTAAATATGTGTATTCTTCTGCAACAAATGCTGTGTAAATGGCAGGCACCACAGTATATGAAGACCCACAGAAGACCTACAAGTTTTTACAAATTCTGCAATATGTTTTTTGGGTAAGTAAAAGCTAACTTAAGCCTGTTACAAAGAAGTTCTATCTCCAGAAGTAAAGTTCATGAAGATGTCAGGAGATACAACAAAATCTGGTACTAGATGTGCATTTGAACACCTTTTTCCTGGTCCTTTTCGGGCAACCCAAGTGAAGGATGGAGGAGAGAGAAGCATTATATGGGTTATATAGTACATGAGATTTGGCACAATAGATCAAACATAATGTTTTAGAATTTTTTAATCTTGGTATGCTCTGATCTTTAATAACTTCTTGGACAGTGAGTTCCACAGTCTTATGACATAGTAAATGAAAAAGGACTCTTTTTTGATATAATTCTGCAGTTTGCTACAGTTAAATAGCCTAAAATGTTCTCTTGTGTTACAAGGACAGGGGAGCAGCAACTCAAAATTAAACCATCTTTGTATGCATTGTTTTCCATACTTTGGTTTCCTCAAGTGCCCTTGTCCACTCTTTTCCATTCCTCCTCCTAGTAGAGTTGTTCCAGGCTTTGGGAACTGGTGATGAGATCGAAATGCAAGTAAGGGAAGGTGTTAAGGCTGCAAATGGCCTCTGCAGAATGGGCTAACATGAGCCTTTTTCTCTCTGCTTTGTTCAGGTAATAAGACAGCACTGAAGATAAGATGCTGCTCAGTTTTTCCAAAATGAGAGAAGAAACAGAGAGATTGATTGTGAGAGAGAGGTCCATAACAGCCACTGTGGTAATCTTGATGGATTTTGCTGGCTTAATCCTCTGGCTATGTAGAACTAGTATGCAGTATATATTAAAATATTCATACATTGGGTGATAACCACCTGTCAGGACTGATGTGAGATTGCCTCAGAAACATACAGCTCTTGGGGCTTGGTTCATGTTTCCTTAATGCTTGCTGTTGGCAACACTGCTCCCATTGATAAATTCTCAAAACAAACTTGTGAGCCAAGATTGCTTTTTCCTCTATGACTGATATTTTTTCACCCACAAACCTTGGTAATTTTACTTAATAGGTAAATTTTATTCAACCCCTCTAGTGCTAATTCTCTGTGAAGGAAAGGGAATGCATAATTTAGTTTGGTATATTTGTCTTGCTAAAATTCATTTAGTATAAAATGCATGTCAAACAATGTGTCCTCTCAGATATCAATATCACTACATTTACTAATATAAATGCTACCTGTTTTGCATAATAGTAATAATAAATGACTATGCAATTAGCACTTAAGCTCCTAAAAATCTGTTGATTACTTGGAAAAAAAACCCAAATATCTATCCCTGAAGCATAATTCAGATTAATTTTTTACTTCAAGTTTAGGAGTCTGTGACATGAACATTAACATTAAGGTGTTAGCAAGGGTAAAAGAGGAGCTGAATATTTATGGAAGCAGCAGGAAATATTTATACTATAATAATAGAGTTGGGGACCGACTTTCAGAAGGAATATAACACCAAAGTCACAAGGTGTCATTGTGTTGTTATGGTATGTATCTTTAACTCTCCTACATATGAGCACACCAGGGCTTTCTGCTTCATTCTCTGAGGCAAGCCCTTGTGGGAGTGCCACTGAATCCACCCCATTACAGCAGTTGGCTATGACTCGCAGCTGGAGTTTCAGCTTTGCACCTGAATACACCTCTAGCAAAAGAAACTACCTTAGCAATACTAACTACCATACAGCAAGACTCTCCTTTCATGTGTTTTCAAATTGCCAAGTAAGGAAATGTTTCCTGAAATGTGGAAACATGAAAGGAGCTATATATATGTTACCCTAATTTGTAAGTTATAGGCAGAATGAAATGAGACAACATTTTCACGTCTGCTTCCTCCTTGCACCCCTAACTCTGTTGAGCTTTGTGGAAGCATCGGGACTTATAAGGGTCCAGAGGAGGACTCCATTTCAGGTTCTGAAAATCACGGGGAAAAATACACACAGAAAGCAGAAGTACAGAACAAGGAAAACAGTCTGCAAGCTGAAACTATCTCCCAGGCCCACACTGAACCCTTCACGAACCAAATTTTGCTGAACTCTTAGCTCTGTGCATGCATTATTACCTCATGTCCTCTGTGATTGTTTTCTCAGTGCTCTGTGCGGAAGCCTTGACACACATCCCATTGCTGATTTCATTGCAAAATGGAGAAATCATGAGTTTATCAAAAGGATGTGAAACATGAGATATAGAACATTTTAAATATTCTGTATTAAAAATTCACATAGTTTCTTATGTATTGAATCATTTAAGCCTTCATCCTTTGTTCAGTGGTCTCAAACTAAAGGTATTGAAGGGCTGGAGCTATAATTCTGCTGCCTGACCATTCTGCCACTAACTTTTGTCTCGTTTGTATTCATGTCTCCAGCTAGGGCTTTGGAATTTATAGAAGTGCCTCTTCAAGAAATTCTTGTTAAAAAAGCTTCATTTCTCGTTCAATAGCATTCTGTTGCAGATTTGTCCCCTTTTCAATTCAGTCTCTGATTTCCCCTAAAAACAAAACATATTGCAAGATGTAATTGGAAACAAAAATCAGCATGTAATTGCTAATAGCAGGTATTCCCTGAACACCTACATAACTAATAAATAAATAAGAATGGCAGATTTTCTGCACTGTTTTCTTCTTTTGCTCCTCTTTTAATTGTTTTTGATTTTTTTTAATGTTCCTTCAGAAGTAATAGTTCATAATTATTCTATGTTACTGAAGTGATTAAAGCAAAGAATTACTGATTTCCAAATCAGACATTCCAGATTTACAGAGTGCTTTGGACCCAAAGTATATTACATATTACATGGGTCTTTCATTTAACCTCCTGGATGTCGTTTTACTGCTGATCAGCACTACATTATCCTGTAGACTTTTCCCCCTAAGACCAGTTGATTTTCTGATTCTGGAACAGTCAAACAGGTAGCTCTTACACATTTAGTTAGCATGGGGAAATTCACTAGCCAGTCACTACTGAAACACCACTCCTCAAATTCAATCCTCGTCCATTGATTTGCATAGCTATTAGTTCTTGGGTTTGATTTGCATTCCTTCTTGTGGGAAGATGTATCTGATGTGTGGATAGGCCTTTTCATGGTTCGTTGTTTTTTTTTTTTATTATTTAGAACTACTATTTAGGATAAAATTCCTCCTGCCAGCTTTTCATTTTTTCCACCCTACTGAGTTGGTCCCAAAAATCTTGGATTGGTGAAGAGGTTCTGTTCCCTTCATTTGACTTTTCAGAGGTGAGAAAGAAAAACCTTTAAATGGCTTCAATCACCAACAAAAAACCTACACACACTGTAACGAAACTTATTCAACAAAAACTAATCTTAATTATGTTTATTTAAAGTCTATTCTTCATTCTTTCTTTGCAATTGGCCTTGGTCATTTCACCATTTTGTCATTTGTTCACTCGTCTGTTTTTTTTTTAATCATAACTAGTATATTTTAACAGCCTAGAAGGACAAAGGGAGAGACAACTGAGTACACCTCCGGAAGACCAGAATGAGAGCTAATTTGTCTCAGAAATGGTACTCCAGTTCTGCTGCATTTGTTCTTGAAGAATTTTTAGATGGTTGCTCTAGGTAATTCTAGTCAGGGAAAACCTTCCTTACTCAGCAACACATTTTAAGACAATGTTTAGTGACAGGTCTTCCAGAACACTCTTACTGTGTAGGAGCACTGGGGATATTGAGAGCACATGGTCACTTTCAAAATAAAAAAACTTGATAAGGCCTGAGTTGGGGGAGTTTTTTTGCTTTTTTAGATACAAAGTTGTTCCAGCTATGATACTGGATTATAACTGCCATGGTGAGCTGCCACAAAGTCCATCAGCTTTCTGGGAAAGGTGCTTTGGGCTCATGCTTTAGATCTAATGAAGTTTACTCTTGCACTGTATTGCACCTTGCAGATAATACTACCAGGTAAGCATGTTTCCATGATCTCTCTTTGATCCCATAACTGAGTCCTTTGAATATAGTCATGTTAATTTGTTTTTATTCTCAATTATGAGTTAAAACAGGCACAATATGAAAGAAAACTACAGTTGGTCTCCTGTCTAACGTAAATCACTGAGAGTAAATTATGTACAAAAGCCCCACTGGGATCTATAAACAGCAGATTAAAAGGTACTGTGTTACATTTAAACCCTAGTACTGTAGACATCATGTATGCAGATGGAGCCCATGCACACATCAGAATGGTTTAGTTTTATTTCGCAGCAATGCCACTTATTTTTCTGTGTCATGGAAAAACTGAGTTCCGTAGCAAATGATACATTCACAGAGAATTTGCAACATCAGTATGAAACTCCCAGAGAGTCATTTGGAAAAAAACCATTAAGAACCTTCTCTCTTGCATTTCTGTTGCTATTTAAATATTCTTTTTCTGTTTAATTCCATTATGGGTGTTTTCCAAATTCAAAAGACTGGCTATGGGACTTGTATATAATCCTCCTAAACTGAATGGCAGTCTGCATCATTTTTGCTGCTTAGAGACAGTAAAGATGGAAAGACAAAGTATTAAAAAAAAAAAAAAAAAGGCAGTACAGTTTGGCAATCACAAACCGGGGCCTTGAACTAAAGAGAAGTATTGCCTAGTCCTAGTCCCCAGGGCTAAGTGTCACAGCCAGTAGGCTTTTCCTTTGGGAATCAATAATCTCATAGCTTCTTTCCCATCCTTCACTAGTCCTTTTCTGGCCAGTTGGCATCACAGTCATGCACTGGGAAGAGATGTGAGGTGCAAGATCCAAGTACTTTGAACATAACTCCATAGCCTTATTCCCCATGGCCAGTGATGACACTGGTTTTGCTGGAGGTCCAGCATCAATAGCAACAGCATCTCCAACACAGTAGTGGCACCAGGGTAATTCTCTGACTCACCTTTTCCAGGTCAATGCACAGAGCTTCTTCCCTTCACTAAAAAGACTTTTCAAACCTTTTCCCAAAACTTCCCTTGCTGAGTTTTCTGTCCCTGTGCTGCAGGGGAGATGTGCAGTCTCGCACTGACCCCTGGGATGCTGCACATACAATGTTACACCTCTTGCACAACACCTACAGAAAATTGTATCTCTGCCACCATCTAAAACATAAGACATCTGATCAGTGAGGGTGTAACAGAAATTGCTAAGGGGTCATTCACAACAGATTTTCAGAAGTTTTTTCACAAAGTGCTGTATTGACTGTAAGAAAAGAAACTAGAACAATCTTCATGGCAAAAACACAACCCACCAGGAAACTGTTCATTCTGTGGCAAATAATGCCAACTGTTTTTCTGTTGTTTTTTGACATTCATTCTTGGATTAGATGCAGGAAATCTTAAGGAAGTTTAGTTTATGCTAAGCTTTCCTCACTCACTCTGTGTGAAATTGTGTAATCTGTTGCACTACATAGTGTAGCACAAGGACAGGTTTCTGCTCTTCAGAGTTCAGCCCAAACCCTTCCTTCCATCAATCTAGCCTGAGCAGTAAAGAATAGGCAGTAGTCCAACACCTGAAATACCACTATTATGTATTACAGCTTCATTTACATTTAATTTGAGAGTTTTATCAGCAAGCCTAAATCCTTTTTACAGTAGTGCCCATGTATGTATTAGTGCCTTTGCTGCAAAGAGATTTTTCATTTGGGTCAGACAAACAATAGTTCATTTACACCTCTGTGTTTGCTCACCATGTATGATGGATCTGTTGGTGCAAATGCTACACAAATGTATATAGCACTCATTTGAAAACGTAGATCTCAACTCATGGACCATTTGTATTTTCATGGTGTAGAATGGCCTGGCAACCTGTCAGTTATGGAATAAACTGTTGGAGCATTTATCATCATTGCATGGCTTCTGCCCGGCCTTTTTTTGTCATTAGGACATTGGTACACACAGTGTTATTGGCTGTTGTCTGAAATTAGAGGATTAGTGTACCCAGTCACCATTGCTTACCTGTGCTCACTTTGATGCTTGAACATCAGCCTTTCCTTACAGCCACTGATTTGTGGTGAGAAACGGAGGAACACACAAGTAAATCAGGTAATCCAAGAGGATATAAAGTATCTGGAAAAAACTGTCCATGCAGTTTTGTAAGATATCATATTCCTGTAAGAGGTGGCAGATAAGATTTTTTTATCTGTTCAGTCACAACTGACTGACTGTATACCTCTGAGTGGCAGGGCCAGGGAGTAAGGCTGCCAGTTTCCCGCCTGGCTGCAGCGCACTGGGAGGGGTGAAAGCTTTGGCAGCAGGAATATTGTGCATTCCCTGAGTGCAACTGCACAGGTCCGGGAGAAGATCAGTGAGAGCCGCTGCCCCTCAGAACTGTGTTTGACATGAGTTCAGCCACAGTTGCACACACCACATTTTCTTCCTCGGTAAACCAGATGAGAGCCTATTATCCTTTACCAAGTCCAATAAACAATGTAAGACTACAAAAAACCTGTGATTTAAGGGTCAATGCCTTTTCCTTCTTGTAGTATTGGACTTCACTTACAGGTTAGTCTAGCATTTTCTAACCCATTTGGTCCCAGGTCACTTCACAGGGATCTAATACAGACATACTATAGACCCTTGAGGAGCTTCAGCTTGTGCTCTCCATGCACAAGCTTTGCCGGTGCAGCCATCTGGGTGCATGGGAAGTTGTAGAGGGTTATGTTACAGCTTCCTTTTTCCTCTGTGCTATTCAAAGAGGCTCTTCTCTTTTACTGCTTAATCTTGCCTTGCCTGGAAGGGAAACCTCAGTTTTGGATGAAGCTGGCTTACTCTTCATTATCACTGTTTTAATACATGCACCTTTCATGACGGAACTATAAACCTAGTTGTGTGGCTGGATTCCAACAAACCCAGTTTCTCAACAGCTTCAAATGAATGCCACATTTTTCTGAGCTTTTTGGCCCACCCTGAACTTCAGCATTTTGACAGCTATCTTCTCCCTCCCCCGACCCAAAACAGCTGCAGCTTACATGATGCTATTCCATCGCTGAATAATGAAAGAGAGTATCGAGAAGAGAAACGGTATTCAAACTTCTGGTATTCATGTCATCACTGATGCTGCTGTAAAATGTTGTTAGCAGCTATATAGATTTGCTTTCGCAGAAGCAGATGCTTTGGTTTCTTTCCTCCTTGCATGAGTATGGAGGCCTCTTTATTCTCTTTCTGGTGTGATCAAGGGCTCTGAATGTGTCTACATAGAGCTGTTATAAGGCACTGAGAGAGTTATTAGGCTGATAGCCTAGACTGGCTGGCAAACACAGAACAAAAACCCATCCCTCTGTACGGCAGTCAGCTGCCAGTCTTCAAGAGGCTTTCATAGTGTTCTTTCAACTACGTGGAAATTATCTGTTCTGCAAAATGGACTGTTCTCCTGAAGGATTAGGCAGCTTATCATTACCACATAATTTCCTCAAAGAAGAGCTGGCTCACTATTCCTTTTCATGCCATTAATGAGTTACTTGAGCCAAAAAGCACAGCTTGTAACTATGATTACATTAAAAAAGCTTTGTGAAGATTCCTCTGATCGTCTCTAATAACAAAACAGACAAACTTTGACCTGGAAAGATGTCTTCAACAGTTGTCTAGTAAGTCTGCCTAATGCAGTGTGAATTTGCCACAGCCTCACTTCAGACAGTTTCTGTGGCATGCTGTTAAGTTAGGCATAAAGTGTGCAATGATGTCTTCTTGATGTCCACAAAAGTCTAGATACTGACTTGTGCTGAAGGGTGAACGGTGCCTATTGCTCGTTTCTCAGCCTGTTACCATTTACCTTTCTGAGGTGAGACTATACAGTCTGTTTTGATTGCCAGAGTTTAACTTGGAAAAACAAAGATCCACTGGACCCATAGGAGGATTATCGCAGGCGAATACTATCAAAATAATACAGCAGAAGTTGTTAACACTTGTGAATTAATTATGACTGATTTATACTCTTTTTGCAGGAACACATTTGTGTAGCCACATTTAGTTGTTATGAAGACTTGGACAAAGTTGTAGGTTTGTAGGTTTGATTTCTCCTAAACCCTAGCATTTTAAAATCTCCATATTTATTAATATTGTGTCATCCATCACCATAAAAGCCATACAGATGATTTATATAGCTTTTCCTGGAGGGTATCTTTGTATTATCTCACAGTTTTAACAACTTACTTACTCTTTATGAAAGTCTATTTACACGCTAACATGCATTATGGAAGAAAAACCTGGAAGGTGGTCTTAGACAAACACTTTCATATGAAACCTTCAGTGAAAATGGAAGTATGGAAGTATGAATAGGAGAACCTTAAATTAATTTAAAAGGAAACCACAACAGTGTTTTAACCACAGAATTACAGGCTTTTGACAACTTGAGACATCACTTGAAACAGATGAATTTTCTAGATATTTGATGAAATTTAGTCCTGGTGGGAGTCTACGTTTCAGGCACCGATGGCCTAAACTGTGCATAATCACTAAATCCTTGTGAATGTCTTGACATCCTAGGAGAAACAACTTTGATGTTATGTTCATTAGTCCATCTGATCAACATCCATAACCTGTTCCTGCAGCGTTGGTACAGTAGCCACTTCTCTGACTGGCAGACTATTTTAAGCCTTCATCATCTATTTAACCAGAGATGGAGTGCATAATAATTCTGTTCTTTCCTTCTTCATCAAAGCACAAGAATCCAAAGCAAAAACAGGTGCAGTTTTGCTGGCATCAGGCTGCACTGAGCTATTTTTTTTACTAAGCTTCTGATTTTGAAAGGACAGATCATGAAAAATTAGTACAAATGAATGACTATTACATTGCATGCATGAGAAAATCCTTCCATATTTAGGTACCCTTCAATTGCTGAAAAATCAAAATAGAGTGGCAATGAGAAGTGGTCATGGAGATCAATTGAATCAAAGCTACATGAACAAGCATTTGGGAAATGAGATGCAGCCAAAGTAAGAACAACAGAGATCCTTTTCTGTTTAAAATATGAACAAAACTCTTAAAGTACTTCTTGTCTAAATACAGATTAATTTATCAGTTACTACTGAAAAGGTCTTTCTAAGTCATGTTGCCATTTGTCTCTCAAGAACATTCACAGGACAGTGAGATACAGTGTTAGCACTATTTTTGCCTTCTTTCTGAATGCATTTCCATGAAAACAATTTCATTTTTGTCCCAGAAACTCATCTGGTCCTGCCATTTGATGCCTTTTCTAAATTCAGAATCTCTATAACATCACAGGTTCTTTGAGTGGATGAGTATATATCAGATATCAGGAGCTGAGGAATGAAAGGTGTTCACAGCAACAACCTTAGGCTTGTACAGCTGTGCTGTACCTAGAAATGTTTTCACATGGTTTAGCCACTAAAGGCTGATCTTGAGCCTGGAAATAAAAAGGAGTGGTAGAGGTGATGGCCTCTGTTAGACTCATCCATATTTTGGGTTTAATCACCCAGGCAAGATGGCACTACTTTGACCTTCTTTATATTTAACAGTCCTCCATATTTCCCTCTTCTTTCCCCTTCTCTCCCCCCAAACAACAGGCAGTAGGAGAAGCCTGACTCCTCTGAACAAGATTTAGGCAGGGTCAAGCCCCCTGCAGATAAGGAAAGAATCTCACCCTGGCAGTTTGTTTCAGTTGCATAGAAATCAACATATTAACCCCAAGCCTTGGCATTTGGACAAAATCTGATATTCCTGCCTTTGGCATAGAGCTGCCTGTGGAGTTTCTAAATTCTTCGATATTATATTTATGTAAGCTTTAGGGGGGAAAAAGAAGAATAGGTCCAATCAGGTTCCAAATGGCTCAGCAAAACTTCTATTGCTGCATTCACTAAACTCCAAGGCTCAAAGATCCCTTCTCATGACCAGCCTTCCATTATAGACAAAAAGCAGCCACAACACACTTGTACTCTTTGATGCTAGGCTTATAGTCTTGCTGCTGGTGCACAAGGACAGACTGCGTCTGAAAGACTTACCGGCAATGGCCTATTAAAGATGGACTCAACATTGCGGGATAAATTCTGCTTTTATGATTTTCAAGTTTTTCTGTTGTCCTGGCTCAGAAGTAAAACTTGAAAAAATGCACAGAGTTTTATCCTGCAGGCTCAAAACCCTCTCAAGTCAAAGACAAGGAGTTCCAGTTGAAGTTTCAGAAGAATTTCAGATCCATCTTTCAATAATTTATATGTTGATTCTTGATTTTGAACACTTTAAGATTCTATTTTTACACAGATGATAGAGCTATCTAACCACTTCCAACAGTAAGTCAAATAGCATTATTTTTACATAATTCATTGCTAAACTTCTATCCAGAAAGTGTCAGCACAATGTTGGAAGGGCATGAAATTCAGCTCTGGTCCAGGGAACTGATGGGGTGTCATTCATTGTCCACTGAAGCCTCTTGGATTATACAGAACTAGACCTCTTTTGTAGCCATCTCAGCAGTCCTTCCTACACTGACAGTAGTTTTTTAGGTTGACTTTTCAGCACTTTAATATCCCGTGCCAATGTCAATGAACTTGATAGAAATCTTAACTGTTGTTTCAGAGGACCAGAACTAAAATAATTTAGACAATATTTAAAAACAGCCTCTTAACTCTTCTTCAAAGCCAGAATTTTTGCAGAACTTCAGTGAAATGGAAGTGTCTTGCATACCTTGCACATTATTGATTTAAATGGATGCCTGTTGCATGAATTATGTCCTTTACACTATGATGCTGTGCATCTTTGATACACTTTCATTTTGCCCGGTGCTCCTGTGCATTCTGGATAGTCATTTACACCTGTACAACAAAGATGTAAAGCAAACTGTCTGATAAGATATTTTTGGTGGGTTAAGTGGCTACATAAGATGCTACACTCAGCAAAAGCGGGACTTACTATGTAACATCAGTAACAAAGGCCAATATCAGATAAATTGAGTGACAGAAAGTGCTGGCCAGCCTGGCTGGAGTGAAAAGCAGATTCCTAATTTTCTTGTCAGCAATTCATAAATTATTCTGTAAGCAAGGGAAATAATGAAGCATGATTCTTGTCATGTTACCCCAAATTGTTCTATTCTCTATACTCATCAAGTCTAACTGAAATTGGACAGTAGATTAAAAGCCTTTGGGCCAGGGAGGGGAGGATGTTTAGCGGTAGGCAAACATGGTAAGAATGTATAAGTAATTGTCTACTTAGGAACTTTGGCTAAGAACATCTTGGTACGACAGCATGGGCTGTTCAAGCACAAAAACAGTTTTTTAACTCTGGCCCTCACTGAGAACTTCTTCTTGATGTAGTATTTTGCTTGGTATTGAATTTTCTCACTGTTCATTAAACCACAGAACAGAATATCATCCAATCTCTTCATACATAAGAGCTTCTAAGAGCAGATCTTTCCTAGTACAAGTTTGATTTTTTCCACAAATATCTTCTATTCCCTGCCACGTTACGTTTTCTGTAAGAAAAGGTTTTGATTTTTTTTAGTAATATTACAGATGTGCTTGCTTTTTCTTTTTGTGAATGGAATGCAAAAAAGTAGGTAATTTCTATATTTGCATTACTTTTACAATAATTTGCTGATATATTTTTGTAGAGCAGTGCTTGTAGGGAACCAGGACTTGCTAAAGTGTGTGAGAATACCGAACACTAAAATTCACATGTGAAATTTTGCATTCAACCATCACAACTTCCCTTTGAATCTTTGACATATTCAGAGACTATACTTTACGCTTACTAGGGGAAAGAGTGACAGAAAGAGGAGTGGAATGATGCTTTCAAAAATGTAATTGGTCCGAATACATACACTTTATCCTACTGTTAGTCAACAGAAGTATAAAAAGAGTTAGAATTGCATTTCATTATAAAAAATAAGAAGAAAATAGACCTGCTTGAATAGTCTTATAATGTTTATTGTAGTCCTGTCAAAAATGAAGCCGTTACTGTCACATAGGAAGTAAGAATACTGAAATATTTTGAGAGATGAAATTGACAGAATTAGAGAAATTAATTCATATACTTACAAAACACATTGCATGCCACAGAAGAAAATGTATTCTAGCTATCTCTGCAAGGTGTTGTCCCATGGAGACTTTCTCCAAACTTGCAGCACCTGTGTCTGTCCAGAAAAACTGGAATTACAGACCTGTTACCGTTTTCCATATCTCGGTTGAACAGATACTGTATGTACTTCCAGTCCCATTTCTGACTTTCAAAGAGGTGACTGTGCCTCTGCTCTGGGAGAGGCATGTCCCAGCTTGACCCTGAGCTGGGCAAAGGGCTCCAGTTTCAGTTTCAGCAAGGTTTTACTGTATCACTCACAGACAGGTTGCTTAAGTGGCTCCTCAACTTTTTGCTTTCATCTAGTGCTCTTTCTGTGACCTAAGAGCATGTTTTCAAAGCTACTGAGGCACCTCCAATTGAGTTGCAAGTAACGGCTCATTGAAGTGTCTGTTTCTTAGCTCAGCTGAGACACTCTGTTCAAAATCTTCATTCACTGATTCTGCAAGATGCTCCTTTTCCTCTGCATTAAAATGATACATCAGCACGTGAGCAATGGCCTGCTGATGTAGGAGTGCAGCAGGAAAGAAAACTCTGCTATAAATCATACTAATGAAAACACACAAATATTACACATAGAGAAGACACATTTTGGTCAGGAAAACAATGCCTATTAAATGAGGCCATTTGCTTATGTTTACTTTGCAACCAGGATGCCATATAAATCATTTTACCCTGCAGTGGTCTTCCTCAGACAATCTTCTTCCTCTATCCTCATCCTTCCTCCAAAGTAACATCAATTTTACCGTGATATTTCAGCTCCTTTGCATCCAGGCAACTGAGTGGCCAGATGATGAACTGAGGGCCCCATCCTGATAAAATTTAAAAATTATGGGCATCTATAACACACCTACATGTTTAGATATATCTACACATTGATATGTATCTGCACTTTAACAGTATGGAAGCAATGGTCACTCAGTGCTGCTTTTTGAATTAAACTCAGCAACTATATATGCAAAATGTAAGCACTGTGTAAAGTAAGCAAAAAACCACCCAAATAGCATTCATAATTACTTAAATTGGAAAAGTTGTTTGAGAAGTGTACAGAAAACTGAAATCATACAAAGTGTAAGCTACAGTTCTAAATGTAACAAGTTTTAGCACCATTTTAAGCAATCTCATGTAGTTTACATGGATTTTAATATGAACTAAGGTAACCAACTTATCAAGGAAGTGGCAAAGCTTACCAAGATGACACTCAAGTGACTGGGTGAGCTAGTAAAGGCTGGATACAAGAGTCAATACTTTCCACTGGCAGATTTGACTTCATGGGAAGCAGGGTACCTAAGTAAATTTATACCACATTAATGAACTGAAACATACTGTTGTATCTTCCATGAGTTTCATGCATTTATATTCATACTACGTTTACCTCTTTCCTTCTCTTTTTAAAAAGGGATGAGTTCTTTTTCTATACGGAAAGTGCAACTGTACAGACGGACAGTTTTTCAAGGCATTGAAATGCCTTCATTTCTTTGCAGCTGTATCTCTACATATGCTCACAAATTTGGGATTTGCTGACTTGGGTACAGTCCCGCAGCAGAACAATGAACCTGAAATAAATTTATTAGCCCATGTATCATCCTCCTTCCTTCCAGCATTTCTAATCACATGTCCTGTCTTCATTTATTTACCAAGTCAATGGATTTCAACTGGCATATCTCTGATGTGTGGAGGAAACAGACACAGGGATTCTCAAAAAGTAGCTAAGGAAATCCAGCCTGCTGCCAGTCTGCCTGTTTGCTATACACGGATGCACATCCCCACTGGAAGGCTGAAAAAGACTTTGAAAATTACTAATCTAAGTTGATAAAATTTCCTTACTGCAAATAAAGTGGCACAGGTTTCCTATAAGCATGAGAAATGCTCCACAAAATGAACCGTCCCATTCTCCTCGTAGTTACTCTTTGATGGGTGCATCTCAGTGAGTTCATTACTGAAATCCTGATAACACCTGGAAAAGGCAAACACATTTAACTGGAGATTGTACTGTGCTGGTCTCACTAGCAAGAGGTTGCTGAACTTTGAACAGATAGAATTTTTGAGGAGATGCAATTAAGAAACCAATTACATGCAATGAATGGTAGCACAGGATTAACAACTTAAATGTGAAAAGTGGCTTTTTATGACTGGCAAAGTTCCTATCCTCCATCATTTCAGAAAGATGGACTTGGCGTAGACATAATATGGATACAAGTAATCATTACGATTTTTGATGAATTTGAAAAGCATCAGCTGAAGGTCCTTCACTCTCGCACAGCAATATTAATTGGATTCAAGTGAAAGCTTCAGAATAGATAATATTAAACTATTTGACAAGTGTTCCTTCTAGGGGACTTACTATTGCATTTATCTTAATTATGCATGTAAAAACCCTACTGAAGTAGAATACATCTTTTATTAAGACTAACTATAAGGAATCTGGGAATTCTTCAGCCGTTTCATATTAACCTCAGAAAAGAAATAATGAACTGAAAATAATTTTAAAGAAAAATCTACATTTCCTCTATCACTGGAACTGATCATGTCTTTTCTGTGTAATGCAAAAAGGTTTGTGTCTGTAATAAGAAGACAGATGTACATGGACTGTAGATGAAAAAGAAGCTGTACACAACCCAGAGCTAACTAAAAGTATAGGCATTATTGTCAATAATAGTTCAATGTATCCCATAAACAGTCAACTGCATTTTCCTGTTACGTATTTGGGGAGAGAAAATAGTTTTAACACAATGGAAAAGATTATGCTCAGCAAATGCAAAACATTTTCCAGCAGCACTGTTCACAAGACTCTATTATGCCTCCTGTGTTTGTCAGATTTTTATCCTTTAGAGCATCAACGCTACAGAACAGAAGAACTTTGCAGTTACTTTAACCCTTAAGTGCCCTTAGTGCTAGGACAGGCACCTCAGCTTCCTACTGTGCAGGTAGAAAATTAGATACTTAAGAAATCAGCTGTTAGAAAGAGTGGTTTAAGTGGGGCAAGACAAAAAGCCATGCAGAGCAACCGTGACATGTGAAGAAACAGGACTCATCCCTGCGTACTGAAACATTGTAATTTGTAACAGCAACTAATTCCTCAGAAGGGGCTTTGCAGATTCATATGCTGAAATCTTTCGTAAGTCATAGACACAAAAGAATCATGGAACAGCTGAAAGTTACGCAATTAACAGCATAATACAAGTTTAAACCAGCTAAAAAGTGTTTGCTATCTTTAGAAGACTGACCCTAAGAACTTTGAATTAAGAAAATAATATAGTAATAGTTGGCTTTCCTTAAAAAAATATTTGTTAGTAGCTATTTGGGTTAGTGTTTATTTCAGTTTTTTAGTGAAAGGGGAGTATGCCTGAAAGAGTGCCTAAGGTAGTTTGTACTGCTGCAGGAAAACCTTCTGGTTAGTGCCTTATGCTGGTTTTGGCTGGGATAGAGTTAATTTTCTTCATAGTAGCTAGTATGAGGCTATGTTTTGGATTTGTGCTGGAAACACACAAACATATTATCCCTGTTGATAATACAGAGATGTCTTAGTTATTGCTGAGCAGTGCTCACACAGAGACAAGGCCTTTTCTGCTTCTCACCCCACCCCAACCAGGGACACAGCCGGGACAGCTGACCCCAACTGACCAAAGGGATATTCCATACCATATGACATCATGGTCAGCATACAAAGCTGGGGGAAGAAAAAGGAAGGGCGGGACGTTTGGAGTGATGGTGTTTGTCTTCCCAAGTAACTGTTACACGTGATGGATCCCCGCTTTCCTGGAGATGGCTGAACACCTGCCTGCCAATGGGAAGTGGTGAATGAATTCCTTGGTTTGCTTTGCTTGCGTGCATGGCTTTTGCTTTGCCTATTAAACTGTCTTAATCTCAACCCACAAGTTTTCTCACTTTTACTCTTCCGATTCTCTCTCCCATCCCACTGAGGGGGCAGTGAGCGGGCGGCCGTGTGGTGTTTAGTTGCCGGCTGGCGTTAAACCATGACATGCCTTTTTGGATTACTTAAATTATTTTCTTGGATAAGATTAATTTCTTGCAAAATTTATTCTAGTGAATGACTGCCATATGCGAATTTGTGTATGTTACCATAACAATGAGAGGTTTTGAGATGCTGAAGAAACAGAGAAAAAAAGCAAAGCTTATACAGACCCACTGGATTTTGTAATCATGTACTTTCAGCTTTCCAAGGAGAAACTGCTCATCTTGTGCTGTTGTAGCCTAAGGCCAAAATTCGCAAACCCAGATGCATAAGGTTAAGCTGCTAAATCTGTGTTTATTCTCCTACACAAAAGCAGTTTCATTTTAACCCTCAGCTTCTAGCTTTAAAAGGTCATTTACTGCTCTCTTTAACTCAGACTTTTTCAGAGTGGATTCACAATTTATGGTACTTAGCATATCTTCATTAATGTAAAGTTATGCTAAATTTCAGTCCTTAGAACAGGTTACTGAATATACATTTAAGGTTAGATTCAGCCAATCAAAATATATCTTAACCTCAAGAAAAAAAGCTATTTTTGTTTTCAGGCTTTTTATGTATTTGTTTTCAGTGGAATGCATCTTTGGGTCAAGTGTGGCTTCTCTTTCAGCGAATATACGTTAGTTCAAATGAACAGTTGGCTAGTCTGCAAATTGTGTAAGTATACCTGAAACTCCAGTTGTACAAAACCAGTCACTTCACAACTATGTGAGTGGCAAGCACACCAGGAAAGAAGGATAAGGGTGTGCCACACATGATATTAGTACTGACAAAAATAACACACATCTTCTTCCTTCATCACCAAAAAAAATCAAATCTGGAGTCAGGAGTCACAATGGTAAATCTTGCTGCAACCAGAGACATGAAGCGCAGACCTGTTTTCAGGTTTGGCACAAAGTGACAACGAAGTCTCACAGAGAAGCTGAAATTACATTTTCATTAGTCTAGTGTGAGTTTTTTATAGATAAACACAAGTGAATATACCCCCTTAAACTTGTGTCCCCGTAGAAGTGTTCCCCCTGATTACGATTCTCTGATAAGTTTTCCACTATAATTAGCAGTTTTGGAGTTAGAGTGATCTGTTCTTGATCAATTTGAAAATATGGAATTCACATCTGAACTTAATCCATGTCATACAAAATGTAGAGAAATCTAACACAGTGTCATGTGTCCAAGGGAATTTCTCATTGGTACTGAATTAACATAGCTTCATCATGCTAAACTCTTCCCCTTTGGTATATACAATATGTGTTAACTCTTTGAGCTGCTTTGTGACTACAGATAGGTTGCACATGGAAGTTTTCAAACATACAAGTCACAACACGAAATGGACCTTTTCTGATATAAATAGATTTCAGGTAAAACCTCATTTAACATCCTGACCCTCCTGCATTCAAGCCACTTAAAGCAGCTTTGAAAGTCTTTGCAGACAGGTGCTACACATCAGCAATATGCAAGGGTGTTTGGCCTGTGCATTGCTCCAAGAATAGCCATGGTTATGGGGTGAGTTATTAATTTCCTAAGGTCTCTGGGAGTGAAAGTGCTTATTTACTTGGATGATATCTTGATTGCTTCAGAGTCATAAGTGTACCCAAAACTGCCTATTTCTGCCACAGTCCATCTGTTTAGGACCCTAAGGACTTTATTAAGTATAGAAAAATCTATATGACCCCTTCTTCTGGCTCTGGCCTGCTGGGATTCATAGCGGATGCGTGAATGTTCACTTCAACAGGGAAGCCATTAGCAGCGCATGCTGTTCCGCTGCTTCTCTCACCGAGGTTGTTTCCATATTTAGGAAAGTTCATGGGGTTGCCAGAAGCCTGGCTCCCTTCTGCTGTTATGACCCTACTTGTTTTAACAGTTGAAAGGCAAGAGGAGAACAGTGAGAAAGCAACTCTGCTCTCTTGTCGCAGGCATCTTTAACAGAAGAGAGGGAAATCCATCATTGTCCTGCATGCCCCAGAGATCCTGAGTCAAAGGCTCAGGTGGCAAAATTTACATTTCTTACCAAGCAGATTCTGCAGCTTTGTAGGGCTACATTGCCCCAACTCATGAGAAAGGTGGTGATTTCCCAGGAGTGACCAATCTACATCATTGCCAAATAAATATATCTGAAGTAGTATGCGTGCTTAGTTATACTAACTGGAGGTTCAGCTAAATCATGTTTAAGCACTACTCCTTTCCCCTGTTCCTGTAACATGTGACCTGAGATACACTGAACTGAGCGAGGCACCTGCAGCTACTGCTGAGTGACAAAGAGTGTCCGAACACCAAGAAACCAAGTACCTCAAACAGCAAGGTTGGTACCATGCCTTTGTCTTTAGGGATTAAAGGCTAATGCCTTCCTGAAGCTCAGGCTGCAATTGGCACTGTGTGCTCATTTCTCCCTCTTCAGTTCATTGGGAAAACTATTATGGAGTTACAGCTAAGACTGGACATATTCTAGTGTACAAACAAGTTAATGGGAAGCATAACCTTTGTAATTACATTTTCCTTATTTCCAAGTATTATTAAAGCACAAGCATGTATTAGCTTCTAAATAACAACAGCTATGCATTTGCAATAAGAAATTAAATTGTGAATCTTGCATAATGGAGGAAGGCAATCTTATGTGTAAGTAACACAGATAATGTTCATTTAAATCCACAATAATTGTGATATTAAACCACAATGAAATTCTTATCTGAAATCCTTAAGGAAAAAACAAAACAGAAACAAACCCCAACAACTCTGTTTAACAGCTTTATTAGAGGCAGGAGTTGCTGTAAGGTTAGACACACCACAAAGGATATTAAGCATGATCCCATTGAATGTAACTGGAGAAATTAAAGTCATTGAAAATGCAGTGTGTCTCTGTGATTCACAGTTTTGGTAGGCTTATTTCTGGGCTGAAGGTGAGAGCATGTAAGAGCAGCGAAGGCACAGTGATGCAGGACAGCAGCCTCACAAGGCTGGGTCACTGGAGGGTTTGCTAGCCAGCATCTGTCTCATGCCAAAGTGCTTCCGGTTGTGCTATTGCCACTACTGTCAGCTTTCTGGCCAGGTTGACTCTAGCTCTAATATGCCCTAACGCTTATGTCATATTATTTCCAAGATCCAGCCTGTTTATGAGCATTTAGTCTAATAGAACAGCATACAGCCACTTATCACACTGTTTGAAATATCATGCTTCAGCAGAAGCAAAGTACCTAATCACGTCCTTGCTTTCAGTCCATGGCAAACCTGAGATTAAAAAGTGCAAGCAGAACCCCAGGTGGTCTTCATTACAGAAGATCTTTATTTCTTGGCAGTTTAATAGGTGTGGTAAATGCCTGAATGCATGCTCAATGGATGCCTAGAAATGTACAGCGTCTCTGACATTATTACACAGTTTCCTGTGAATGCAGAAAACTTTTTTATGTTTCTATACTACTGTATTGCAGTACTGTATTTTGCAGCATTGCTGTACCAAAAATGCCCAGTTGGTGCTGGCATTTTTTTAAGACTGAAAAAGTTTACAGGGTGTGAAGTTCTGGTAATCAGTACGCTTGCTATGGGAAAAAGAGGCTGTAATTTTCTGGTGGTGGTCAACTGTTCTAAAATGGTAGAAACATATTGCATGAGATCATAAAGCAGTTTAAGAACTTAAATAAATGGGACTTGTTTCCAGAGCAAAAAACTCTGTATAGAGTCCCACATAAATAGATGGATTTAGGTCATAAACTTACATGTCACAGGGAGAGTAAGCTTCATAAACCGGTACAATAACAATCCTTCAGGAAGTAATGTTCCCCGCTCAATAGTAAGTGCATGTAGCATATAAAGGGAGGATTCTGTCGTGTTGAATGGAAGCTGGCAACTGAGCAGTTAATCTGGAGAGGGCTCTGTGGACCACAGTGACTTCTCTTTGATTCCCATAAATCTGTAGAGCCATAACTGTGACAGATCTGTGAGGAGAATTGGGATATGCCTCTAGAGTTTTTCTAAGTAACACAGTACATTGTAAGTCTTTTCAAATAAATGGACTTTTTCACTGGGGATGGCATTTTTCCCTCTCTTTTCTATCATGAAAGGTGGTAATAGCCTTTTATCATGTGGTGTAATAACAATATGAGAACTGAAAGTCATCAATATTTGCCAATGCCTTTTCCTCCTGCGTCACCTCTTCAGCCTTCTTATCTGTAAACAGGTCTTCAGTTGGAGAATTGTTTTGTTTAGTTATACTACAGAGTTACAGAATTTCTTTGGAGATGTTGTCTTAAGCAAGACTTTTTGATACTCAGCTGAACTGTGAAAGAGAGAGATCAGAGAGCAGCTCTAGTAGCCCAGCTTCCAGACTTGAATTTCTTGTCCCACAAATTGCCTTGGACTTCAGCAGGAACAATTTCACACACCAGTCACAGTACAAACACCTTGGTTCTTTCAAAAGATACCAATGCCAGGAAACTATGTCTCCTTTTCTGTCTTTCCTAAGTGTCTCAGTTTAAAAGGAACATGTTGACAATTAAGCGCCAGTGTATGAAGGTGATTTATGAGATCTGTTTACCATACAGCAAACCACATAAGTGTACCCTTGGGACTAGGATACAGGTTGGTTGTATTTGGTGTGTACCCAGCAAACTGTCTGTCAATGCCTATTCACAGTAAAATGCTTTGAATTATGATAACAGATCTTGAAAATGTGTATCCTTAGCTAGAAGGGTGGTCATATGGTAATTTAAGTGAAGGATGTGGCACTAGTCTTCTGTACTGGATGGTTTACAACCTAAATAGCCTTCAGATACATATATCCTTAATTTTAAGCAGAAGTCAGTGGGGTGCCTATGTGTATACATGTTTGTTGAAATTAGAACAAGAAACAGAGAAATACAATATTTCTTGGAGACTTATTTTCCGTGGATTGGGAAAAAAGTAATCTGCTTCTTTATTGCCCACTGGTTTGGTGTTGGGCAACCATATGAAATTGTCTGCCCCACCTGGGACCCGCCCAGACATTCCTTATGAAAGAAGCTGCAAAGATGGTTCAGGAGAAGACAGACACCTGCAGCAGATCCTGAAGCAAGGGATGGGAGACCAGCCCCTGCAACTCTTTGGAAGTACCCCCCAACAGCTGATGAAGGAGCTGTCTGGCGTGGGGCTATGGCTTGGTTTCGTTACAGCAAAGAAACAGTCCTGGAAGGGACTTGAATTTGATAGAAAAAAATCAAGGGAGAAAATGTGTCAGCCACCTTCTGCGTACGCAGAGGCAGCTGAGTCCAAGTATGTTTTTAAAACATCACACATGCACAGAGAAGCTATCTATCAACACCTCACCAAGGTGGATCAGCACTTCAGCAAAAGCTGCCTCACTCGGCTTTTAGTGGCACGCAAATCAGCAAAACTGCAGCAGCTGACAGCAGATGTGAATCCAACCCATGGCCTTTGCCTGAGGATTTTCTTGGGATTTGACCTGTCAGATGTCATACTTCACACTTGGGACTCCCTGTTACCGTGCTGCTACCACACAAGCAAATCATGCACAACCAGCGTAGTCCCTGGCTTCTTTCTATCTCCACGATCACAGGATAAAATTTTTCTTTCCCCCCTAATCTGACTATTGGGGTTGCAGGATCAGGAGGATGCCAAAGCATGTGTCATATGGGCCTGATGGTTTTTGGGAAACTGCGGGAAGTCCCATATTGTTGACCACTCCACCGTTGCACAACTAGATGAATGGAGATATGGAGGAGAGGTAAACTGCTTCTCTGTCCCATAGCCAACCAAAAGCAGATTGGTTAAAGAGGGCTTAATAAGTCTTTGCCGACAGTGCTTTCTATCATGAAGCTTCCTTTTAGTGCATGAAACATACACCCAGGGCTCAATAAAAGCTATCTGTGTACTCTGTTAATCCAATAGTCATGCAGGATCATTAAGCCAAGGCACTCCAAAGTTTTATGGTCTTTTAATTTTGAAAGAGTTACTGAACATACGCTCAGTTCATGACTCTTTTAAAACATTAGTATCTCAGTCATTTTTCTGCAAGATGGGGACACATGAGTTATATTTCTTTCTTTCTATGACTTTTATAAAAACGGACCAAAAAAGGTTTCAATAATAACTGAGAGGAGACAATGAAGAATAGTGACCTCTTGGTCTCACAGCATGGTCCTGTAGGTCAGATTACAGTGAATTTTTATGGCTGTGTCAGCTTCATAAACCCTATAAAAATAGAAGTTTATAAAAGAAATGCTGAAACCACCTTAACTCTAATGGCAGTAACACAGTGCCATAATTTTCTTTGCTAGTTAATCTTCTGGTACAGTAACCTGTGTTGCCCTGGGAAATTTAAAATCTCTTGGAGAAAGAGGAGTGAAGGGGAGGGGGGGATGTTTTCTCTCATGAGTATAAAAAGAGCATAGTAAACTGAATTAATGTTGGGAGTGATTTCACGAGCTCTTTAGAGCATGTTAAACCAATTGTTTTCATGTGCTAAGATATGTGGCTGTAGCATGGCTTATTCTGTGCCTTCTAGCCCTGCATTTTATTGAGTTGTTTCACTACACAGGCAGGTGCAGACACAGCTCTTTCACCCTCCCCCTTCTAATTTTTGTTCTTGTCATGTATGTCTTGGATGCCAAGGTCACACAAGCTAGGCTTTTGCCATGTAGTGTGGGTTTCTGACTGACACAATGCCTTGTTCTCTCTCGCAAGTCCTCAACACACATCCATAATACTCTTTATTGTGTGTTTGAAATGCAGGTTTCTCATCTCTGGGCTGCACCAAGAGCTGATGGCTCTTAGCAGAGCAGCACCATCACTGGCCAAGATGCAGCAAGGCAGTGCCTCTCGCAGCTGCCATGCTTCGGTCCTGGGAGTAGCACCTCTTTGACCCATAACATAGGGTTTTCTGCCTAGCCTTTGCCCCTCCTACCCGCCTCGGATTTCAGGGCACGCCCTGCCCACCCATGGGCATATGCACCATGGCCGTTGTGCAGCAGGCTGAGATTTGGACAGCTGAAGGAAGAGCTAAGCATTTAGGGGAAGACATGGCTTAGTTTCCTGCATAAAAGGATTGGTAGGATTTGGGGAGAAGGGATGAAGGCTTGTCTCCTCTCCTTCTTCATGTGTTTGCCTACCTACAGCATCTCCTCAGAACAGCTGGGTCTCTTTCTCCTTCTGTTTCCTCTCTTTGCATGCTTTTCTTTTCCCATTCTTCCCTTTTGCACTCTTGGGCTGTTTTTTTCTTTTGTATATTATGCACCCATTTATTTCATACTTCCCCTGGTGACTGTGTCCTGCCACACTGTGCTCATTTTTCCTCTTCCACTCTTGAAAGTTCTCCTTTTGAGAGGTTCAAAGACAAAGTGTAGGGTCAGATCTGCATCTTCACTCCAGGCTTGTCTGTTTTGGTTCCTGTGATCTTCGCAGTGAGCAAGTGGGCTATGCATTGCATTGTGCAAGTCCAAAGCTAGAACAGGAGGAGGAAAAGTTGAGTGTGAAGGCATTAGTACTTCTGGAATCCTGCCTCAGAGACAAGGAAGTATGGAGGCAAGATGGCACTTCGTAAAGTCAAACTACTTTTGCAGGCTTAGTCCGTCTTTATAGTTAACTCTGATGTGTGATTTTTTGGCTGGAAGCGGCCTTATTTGCATTCTGGGGAATCATCCATGGGCACAAAAGCATATGGCTGGCTTCTGTGTACACTGTGTGGCATGCAAAATTCATCCAACATGTGGAGAGTTTTCCTGCATGCAGAAGAGTGATTCATTTCTGCAACACACTGGAGGAAAACGGTATAATGGACACATGCTGATCTGCAAAGAGGTCACAAAGCTGAAAGATATACTTGGGCTTCAGCTGGCCTACCAATCGGTACTTATTAATGAGGGATCTCTGAGGAAAGCAGTTAAACCTCATGCAGAGAGTCTCTGCTGAATGCTTATGGGCAGGAGGTAGAATTTAGTTAAAGTAATATTGACATTCTGCTTCAGCAGAGAAGTTCAGGGTTTGGGGTTTGGGTTTTTTTTGGTTGTTATTTCCTGCATTGTTCCACAAAGCATAAATTATCACAGAATCATAGAATCATAGGATGGTTTGGGTTAGAGGGGATCTTAAAGATCATCTAAGATCACCTTCCAACCCCCCTGCCATGGGCAGGGACACCTTCTACTAGACCAGGTTGCTCAAAGCCCCATCCAACCTGGCCTTGAACACTTCCAGGGAGGGGGCATCCACAACCTCTCTGGGCAACCTGTTCCAGTGCCTCACCACCCTCACAGTAAAGAACTTCTTCCTCTAATCTAAATCTACCCTCTTTCAGTTTAAAGCCATTACCCCTTGTCCTATCACTACATGCCCTTGTAAAAAGTCCCTCTCTGGCTTTCTTGTAGGCCCCCTTTAGGTACTGAAGGCTGCAATCAGGTCTCCCCGGAGCCTTCTCTTCTCCAGGCTGAACAACCCCGACTCTCTCAGCCTGTCTTCATAGGAGAGGTGCTCCAGCCCTCTGATCATCTTCGTGGCCCTCCTCTGGACTCGCTCTAACAGGTCCATGCCCTTCTTATGTTGGGGGCCCCATAGCTGAATGCAGTACTCCAGCTGCTCAAGAGAGCAGAGTAGAGGGGCAGAATCACCTCCCTCGACCTGCTGGTCACTGTTCTTTTGATGCAGCCCAGGATGCAATTGGCTTTCTGGGCTGCAAGTGCACATTGCCGGGTCATGTTGAGCTTCTCATCAACCAACACCCCCAAGTCTTTCTCTGCAGGGCTGTTCTCAATCCACTCATCGCCCAGCCTGTATTTGTGCTTGGGATTGCCCTGACCCATGTGCAGGACGTTGCACTTGGCCTTGTTGAACTTCATGAGGTTCGCACAGGCCCACCTCTCAAGCCTGTCAAGGTCCCTCTGGACGACATCCTTTCCCTCCAGCATGTCGACCACACCACACAGCTTGGTGTCGTCGGCAAACTTGCTGAGGTTGCGCTCAATCCCACTGTCCATGTTGCTGACAAAGACGTTAAACAGCGCTGGTCCCAATACAGACCCCTGAGGAATGCCACTCGTCACTGGTCTCCACTTGGACATCGAGCTGTTGACCGCAACTCTTTGAGTGCGACCATCCAGCCAATTCTTTATCCACCAAGTGGTCCATCCATCAAACCCATGTCTCTCCAATTTAGAGACAAGGATGTCGTGCAGGACACTGTCAGATGCTTTGCACAAGTCCAGGGAGATGACGTCAGTTGCTCTTCCCTTATCCACCAATGCTGTAACACCATTGTAAAAGGCCACCAAATTTGTCAGGCAGGATTTGCCCTTAGTGAAGCCATGTTGGCTGTCACCAATCACCTCCTTATTTTCCATGTGCCCTAGCATAGTTTCCAGGAGACTCTGCTCCATGATCTTGCCTGGCACAGAGGTGAGACTGACTGGCCTGTGGTTCCCTGGGTCTTCCTTTTTTCCCTTTTTAAAAATGGGGGTTATGTTTCCTCTTTTCCATTCAGTGGGAACTTCCCCAGACTGCCACGACTTCTCAAATATGACAGGTAGTGGCTTAGCCACTTCACCCACCAGTTCCGTCAGGACCCACAAATGCATCTCATCAGGTCCCATGGACTTGTGCACCTTCAGGTTCCTTAGATGGTCTCAAACCTGATCATCTGCTATGGTGGGCAGTTCTTCACTCTCCCAGTCCCTGCCTTTGCCTTCTGCGACTTGGGCAGTGTGGCTGGAGTACTGGCCAGTGAAGACTGAGGCAAAAAAGTCATTGAGTACCTCAGCCTTCTCCATGTCCCAGATAACCAGGTCTCCTGTTTCCTTCTGGAGAGGGCCCACATTTTCCCTAGTCTTCCTTTTATCACCGACATACCTATAAAAACTTTTCTTGTTGCCCTTGATGTCCCTGGCCAGATTTAATTAAATCTATTCAGCTTCCTTCTTACTTCATTATGACAAAGCCCCAGGCTTTCTTGAGCAACAGGTCAGTGAGGCTTGGTACAGTTTCTCATATGAGTAGGAAGAATGTGAAGGCTTTCGTGTACCTCCCTAAGGTAAGTATCTCCACAATGGCTTCAACTGAGGGAACTAGTCATGGTTGTTGTTGTGCATTGTGCTCTTTGAACCAAGTTTTCTTGATTTTCTTCCCAGCAATGATTCACTTTAAAAAAGGAATTGTTCCTTTGCAGAGGGAAATCTATGCTGTGCTCACACCCAAAAAAGACTTGTTCTTCACAATATAAACTATTACAGTCTGACACAAACTGGCAGAGTCACACTCAGTCTGTTAGTAATTCTCTCTCTCTCCCCCGCTCCCGTCCAGCCCCGGCCAGATTAAGGGGGAGTGGGGGGAAGGTTTGCATTCATCTTGAAATTCTGCACCTGCAGCATTTACATGGGTGCCAAGTTAGGCAAACTGAGTACCCATCCTCCATGCTGCATTCATAACAACTCTACAACATGAAGTGTCTGACCCCAAAGCACCACCTGAAATGATGTTCTACCCTACAACACCTTCCAGGGTGCTCCTGTTGGTATACTCTGCTCACTCAGGAGGTCCGTCTTGATCATTCCACTGCTCTTGAGCACTCCCCAAATTTTGCTCTGTGGCTGCTAAAGGCAGGGCTTTGAGATGAAGGAAGGTATACTAGTCAGCAGCCAAATTACTGAAAACTGTCTTTTCAGCTAAAATAATTAGATCAGGAATAAAACGTGCTCCCACACTTTAAAAATAAATTATCCTTTTTAATCTCTTAAATGAATCCTGGGGTTAATTACTCATTTAAAAAGAGCAGCCCAAGACTCCAAATATTGTTTACCCTCATGAAAATCTTGCATAAAAACCTTGTTCCTGAAGACTCAGGTGTCAAATTATAGTTAAAGAATTTTATTGCTGATGAGTACATTCCCTCCTCATCAAAATGCATTAACCATGCGACAGTAGAGCTCTTCGTGTAACCGGCCTTTGCTTTTTTTTTAACAGGCTAGCAAGTCAGCTTTGAGCTCCATTTGGTGCTTGTAAAGTTTTGGAAGGAAGAGAAGATACTTCAATTTATCACTATAAATTATCTAGGCCAGTGGTCTCCCCCTCTAGCTGCCTCTCTTCCCTGTCCCTAGCTACCATTCCTAAGGGACAGAGCAAGCTATTCTCCTTTCTCAGATGTATATTTCTGCTTGCTGGCTTCCCAAGCGAGAAAGATAAATGAGATTTATTTACAGCACTGAAAGTCAGAGGCTCGATCCCTGCTACAAACTATTGGCTTTTTTTCTTGCAATTCAGGGGTGAGGAGAAGATGCCTTATAAGATACAGCCCTGTTTTCATTAAATGCAGAAGGAGAGGAATGTACATTGTTTTAGCGGTTGCAGGGAGTTAGGGAATAGGCTGGGTTTGAAGGTAGGAGGACCTAGCATGACTAAAAGGACAAAACAGTTTTACAGGGGACCACTGTACTGATCTGTATTGCCCCTGGAAATCCCTTCACCACAGACGTGGAATCACATGTCTGTAGCAGGAGGCGAGATGGGGAGTGAGCTGTTGCACTGACTGGTCCCCTCTGGAGCAGGGGGGCAGCAGGGCACACAGGGAGGACAACAGAGCCTCAAAAAGCAGTGGAGCCAGTCCACACAGCTGAGATTTATGGGAAGGGGGGGTGTGCTGTCCCGTCTTTTATAACTCATCACCAAGCATCTCTGAACCAACTGACATGCAATAGGTACAACTTCAGAGGGAAAATCAAGGCGGTATTTTGTTATATTTGCATGCCCCAGCTCTGGGATTGGTTATCATTATTTAAGCTTAGACTAAAACAGAAGATAGCTCTGAACCTGCTTGTGCCTGGTGGGTGCTGGACCACAGACAGCTGAACAGGATGGGGACAGAGGACCTTTTCATATCATGACGCATTTTCCCAATTAACCCGCAGTACCAACATATTCATTCACCCTTCTGCTAAGACTAGCTTTGGTATTATTTCAGCCAGTACACCCCCAACATGTTTCCAGTTCAGGAAAGGAAAAAACAGCCTCTATGGTAACATAACAGTTCTGTGGTAAATCACAGAGTTGGGGCAAACTGAAATAAAACTATTAAAAACGGGGGGGCATAATCCTTCTGGCAGCTCTGTTTTTTTGCCGGATGCTTAGTCGCAGTGGCCAGGATTCACATGTACAAAATTTCCTATAATGCTTTATTGCCTCATGGTTTTTTGGGGAGTGGGGCAAAAAGTTATGTGACAGGGAGTATCTGGCAAGGACATACTATAGTTTGCAAAGCCCTACCTGGCACGGGTGCTCTCAAAAGGAACCCTTTTTCTCTGCCACTTACAGAATAAGATAAGTCTACCCTTGGCATCTGCCCTTTCTGCAATGTTTTGGCTGAGAAATGGAGGATTTCCTTCAGCACAGTAAGAGTGCACCATTTTTCATCTCCTGTGACTTAAGTGTTTATTATTCACTAGGTTATTGCTTTGTTGGGGTGGGTGAAGAATGAGGGCCTGAATTTTTATTTTTTTCCTCTGGCTTTTGATCCCTCATGAACTGAAAGAGGTCTTACTTGGACACCTATTCCATTACTCCCAATGAGCCTACAGTCTTGCAGAAGATGCCCTGCATCCCACTTGGGCTTCCTGAGCCCCCAAGGTACTGAAGGCCATAGATCTTCGTTGTGCTGTGTAATGGGTATATTCAAAAAAAGCTGGTATTTTCCTGAAAAATCACTTTTGCTTCCATTCATACATAGTATTCACAAATATATTTTGCAGTATCAGGTGGGAATATGGATATAAACAGGTCCATTCCGCGTTTTCCTGTAACCGGACTGGAATACAAGCTTCAGCATTGCCACACACTCCTATCTGTGATTCAGAAGGAAAACCAAGGAGTAAATACCGCACAGGTGTGGCAAGGATTATAACTGCATGAAACTGGGTAGTAATAGTACTTTCTAGTAGCTGGTATGACAAAGTTGAAATGTGAAATATACTGTTGTGCATGTATAACAGCTGATGAAGTAGGAGTCTTAAATACCTTGTAGGATTAAATCCTAAAGGAATATCACTATTCACTGATTACAGATCCCTTATTCAGTTGGGTAATAAGCACTAGCATGCTATTTTCTACATATCACAACAAAGCCTCTGTCCTCCCTGATGAAAACTTCTGGCTTTAATGCTGCGTATTGTGTTGGCCAGACTGCTAACACAATGTGACCAGCCAGGATACCATATACGAGTTGGGGATGAGGGCTCAGGGAAAGACATAAAAGAAAGGAATGCATTTTGCACCTTACAAAGTGGGTGTTCTGCTGACCCAGTCCCACCGTTGGTGTTAATCTGTAGTCTGAACATATATCCCTCCAGAAAGATTTTGGGCAAAAGAAGACACCTGAGTGAAATCTGTGACATAGGAAAGCTCCACACAAAGGAAAAAGGGTAAACAGATAAGACAACATTGGAAGCGACAGGGGAGAAGGGAACCTAGCACATTCAAGTCATGTTGCCAATGAGCTTGGGAATGACTCCAAAACAAACTAGAAACGTTGCTTACTTGTCTGCAGTTTGAAAAATGCCCTGCTTGCTCACATGTGTCCAAGACCAGATGCTGGCATGCTAAATTTTTTGCAACTCCTCTGATGCCTTTAAAAGTAAAAAATTCTGACTATTATTTATTTGCCTAAAATGAATATCTGTTATGAAATTATTGTTGTGCACTTGACTTTTTAAACATATTATCCGATTAAAAAATCTGCAACATCTGCTACCCTGCACTAAACTTCCTGTAACTAAAGATGCACAAGCCCTGGAGATTCAGCATTATGTGAAATAGATTTGTTTAATATAATTGAACATAATTGTGCATGTAATGTTTTAAAGTAATATTACTCAGCAGATGTGCAAATAATAGCTAGGTTATTTGCCACCAGCCATATGCTGGTGATGTGATGGCAGAAGCATCGTAATACTTGGCAAGACAAGTTCCTTAGTCTGAGTGACTGCACCAATGCACTGAAACCGAGATTTGGTGGTGACCTGGGGATACTAATGTGTGCCTTCAGGATACGCCAATGTCTTAGTCTGGCAGAGAGCATATAATAATCTTTCTTGCCCTCTGTTGCTAAGAGATCCTGAGCACTACTTTCAAATAGGCAGCTAGTAATTTCACTGAAATAGATGTTTACGATGAGTCTGTTGTGAAACCCAGAACAAGTTTATTGCATAAAACAGGAACTACAAAGTGAACACTTGATTGTCTGATACTTTGGATTATTTTATGAAACTCGTTAGAAAAGAGACACAAAATTCAGTTTTCATTTATCAAAATTCTGGTCTGAAACATATTTCAGACATGGTTCTATTCTAAAGAAGCTTCCTATATTTGGGATTCTGAAGAAAACAGTATTTGTAGTTACAAGAGGTAATTGTTGTGAAGCTGGGAAAATATACTGATGCAAAAGAGATGGACAAACACTAATGTATCTTTCTTAGTAGTCCAAAGAAAGAAAAAAACAGCTACGTTGCGAACATTTGTCCTACCTTCTTCTAGTCCTCTTTGGCCAAACATAAAGGAGTTAAAGTATTCCTGCATATTCAGGGACTAATAAAATTAGGCCCATGGACTCTCAGTAGAAATTGGGTGTCTCTGCATTTCCTAGGTATTTGAAGACCCTTAAATCTGACCTCCTAATGGTCTACTATTTAAACTCTAATCTTGCAACACTGAGCTCAATAAGGTATTTGTTCTGATAGAGTACACCTTCCTAAGGATTAGGCTTCCCTCGTTTTTCCTTTTTTGAGAACACCTTATACGTAATAGTAACTGACATAAGAATATGAAATAAAGATGTGTATTTGTATGGTGGACTGTCTCAAACATTTTATACCATAAAAGAGAATATTGGCTGCTGTTAGGCTGGGGTTACCCATAGTGTGTGTTTGATGTGGTATGCTAGGGGCAGCAGTTCCCGTGGTCACATATCCATAGCTGCTAAGCCTCTCATCCGTGGGTTTAAAAGTGATATTTGAAAACAGACAGGTGGGTAACAGAGTAATAAGGGATAACTGCGACAATAGATAATGGGGATGACAATTTCCTCACAGAGATTTAATGAAGTTGTGCTGGCTAGTTGCTTGGACTTTTCTAAAGGTCTGGAGAATTATGCAAGATGTAAGGGCCGCTGGCTGTTCATAACAGGAATAGAATATCCTCTACAATAAAATGCCATCTTCAGCATGACTGCAATATTCATTATTATAATAAGTCCTTGTAAACTGAAGTCAGTCTGACTATGGCTTAAAAAAAATCCAAGGTCAGGAAATGTCAGCTCAGGCAGAGATGCTGCCCATAACCAGACAGCTGTAGAAAAGTATTTCTTCTTTAGCAAACATGATCCTCTTCATCTGGTTAAAGATTGTAACTTTGTGGCTCTTCCTGAGAGCTTATGAAGGTTTTAATTTTTTTTTTAAGTTGTCATGTGTTCAGAAAGCTCTATCAAGCCAATATCAATGAGTGTGATATGGGAATGTGACAGCTGCACTATCAAATGTCTTTGCTTCCCTTCTTTCATCTTATTATTCTGCTAAGAATGATTTCAATTTCAATTTGAAACCACATAACCTTTTGGATCAGGGAATGATTTGAACCTTATGTTAACAGTGGGTTCAAATGCTGACTAGATCATAGCAAAGAATTTGTGCATGTGCATCAAATGCTTCAGCACTGAGTGCGGTAGTCAGAGGAATTCTATATGCGTTTAGAATTAACTAATACAGCTCAAGACCAGAAAGATTCATTATGGTTATCTAGTTTAATCTCTTGAATATCATCAGCCACGAAATTTTGCCCAGAGACTTTTAGCATCAAGGAGTCAAGTTAGACTATAGATGGATATCAATTCTATCTTCTAAATCTTCTCTTATTATTTTAGTAGTGAAAAGGAAGATATTAGCCCAGTGATCTTCTTTTAGCAGTATATTTAAAATGGTTCATCATTCAGTTTCCTTTTCCATAATGGATATCATTTGAGATGAGTCTGAAGATTTTAAATCTGGATCTGTATATTCCTCATTGTGGGGGTATTCAGGAACAAGATATCTGCCTCAAGGATCCTGTACAGATGGAATGCCCATCTTGGATCCCAAAGGAGTACTGTTTGGATGAAGTGCTCCTTGTCGCAGCTTGGGCAGAGACTGCCACTCCAGTAAACAGAGGTTCATGCAGTTCCTGAGTTCCCAGAAAATGTTCATGGATCATTCTGTGGTCTTAAGAGGTCATGTCTTCATCACAGGCTGCGATTTAATGTGCTGTATCTCCAGTGACAGCATGTTTCCAAAGTCGTTCTGCTTTCTTTAGGCACTTTAAAAACAGGACGCTATTGCACATGTTTGTGTTAGAAAAGTATGACCTTAACTTCTCACATTTTATTCTCTAATAGACTGAAGTGAACTTTTCCCGACTGCTACAAGGTTTAATAGGCTCATATTTGCAAAAACTGGAATTATAGTAGGTCCCTGCACACCAATATTTGGTGTGACCCTTCATTGCTAGAGCTCTGCTTCCTGGGCAGGAAAGGAGGGCCTTACCCTGTCTGTCCCTGCTCCAGCTCCAGGATCCCTGCAGGAGAATGAACCACTGTGGTCATTTAGTTGACTTTGCCCTATTGTAGATCCCAGGCAGGCTGTCATGCCTGGAGAAGATGGGATCTATCTCATTCTTGGAAAAGTCCTGCAACAATATGCTGCAACAATCTTCCCTGACAAATTCTCCACTGCCAGTCTCATCTTACTTCTCAGCTTACTTGTGGTTACATGTTTATGGATGCCAAACATTCTCCCTTGCATTCAATGGATCACGGCTTTTCCAGGTAGCCAGTTTTTCATGTGAGACTTTCAGTGCTTTGGGCTTTGTAGAAATGACTTAACTTATCTTAATGACGTTAAGTCCAATAACGTATAGAGAAAGTGTTTTATGTATTGGGGCTATCCAACTTGGCTCCTTACAGTTCACAGCAGAAGAGTAGATGATGTTTTGATCCTCAGTTCTTCTGCTCTTTTAGACAGACTGGTTTAAGCCCACCTCACAAGTCTCTATCCATTTGGACAGGCAAATGAGTATTTCTTGTTTAGTTTCCAAGCAATTTGATTTTCACCTATCCATAAAATGGTAATTGTTGGGAATACAGGTTTTGTTAAACACATAAACCTTAATGCATCGCATA
The DNA here is from genome assembly GCF_018139145.2 of Gymnogyps californianus. NCBI lineage: Eukaryota > Metazoa > Chordata > Aves > Accipitriformes > Cathartidae > Gymnogyps > Gymnogyps californianus. The sequence continues at coordinate 13,588,392 of NC_059500.1, read as the reverse complement.
CTATATAATTTTTTTACTTTAACATAAAAGTTGAAATTAAGAAGCACTCGATTAGGAATTCATTGTATGCAATCTTGGTCTCAGTGCATGTTTAGGAGGGATGGGCATGCAGATAAATGCGCTTGGCTTCTTGCTCATAAGAAAGTGTAAAACATGTTTCTTTCCCCATGAAAAATTTCTGGGTTTAGTTCAGAGTGACTGTTTTGTTTTATCCTGAAAAGTATCTATGCTGAGGGATTGGTAAAGTTATGATACTCTCTGTGCATCCATTGAAGTGCCTGGGGATTCTTGTGGTTGAAAGGCACAATATAAATTCAAGATATTATTAGTATTACTTCTGCTAATAATAATAATTCAAACCCAGAATAATGTTTACAGCTGAGTTATTATAATCCCCTAAACAAACGGGTTTATGCAGAAGCAGAACTGCTGACACAAGCCTCCTGTAACAAGACAATGCCAGCAGGCATTACTATAACTCAAGCAAGGGCCAGTCAAAATGATACAGCCATTGTGTTGATGTGTTGTATATGGTTGTGAGTATTGGTGCCAGCTGTGTCATAAACCACTCCCTGGAAATAACAACCCTGACAGATAATGGAAATGAATCAGCATTTTCTCCTTAATCAGAATGTTTTGTAAGCCTGACCATACAGCCTTAATATTCAGTAAGGAATATTTTCAGCTCCCTCCCCCTCAAGAAAGAAAAGTTTCAGTGAGGTTATGTCCTCTATTTAATAAAGTTGGCAAGCTTTATTTTCTCACACCTTCTGAAGTTCTGCATGAGGTACCACTTTAGCGGAGAGTGACAATTATACAGGGAATAGCAGGCTGTTTCCTCTTCCTAGCCCTGATTGCTGCATGACAGCAATGCTGGAAAGCTATTCTGGAACTGAAGCCCCAAGCTGTAAGTGCAGCAGGGACTCAAAGCAGACTCACTTCATTAGGTCACTTGTGCGGGGGTGTGGGAGCAGGGGGTAGTTCTATAGACATACATGTTATGCACTCCCTTTGGCTTGTGGGAGAAGGTTTTGGGGTTAACTTGGCAATGCCTTGAGAGCTTTTAAGCTCTCTCAAATAATTGCAACATATCTAAACAACAGACAATAGATATCCTCGGTTAAAGAAGTTCAACAATCAGGACGTGGAACATTTTATTACCTGACAATTAAACTCAGTTGCTGGAAGTTTTGGCAATTGGTGTCTTGAAAACCCACCCTAGGTCAAAATATGTCCTAGCCTGCATGGAGGAAGCTAGAAACGTTACACTTCCTGGCTTCCTCACAGTCCTGGTTTTGCTAAGACTGGCATTTTTTGGCTTACAAAAATTCATGTTTCATAAATAAGGCTGTTCTAGAAAATAATCTTAAAACTGGTTTTCATTACATCTTCTCTCCATAAGCTTTAGATTTTTGCTTTGTCTGGAAAAGTTCATTTGTCTTTTCAAAACCTAGATTTCCTTACAAGGTTAAAGGTACACATCAATATATTTATGAAGATTTTGGAAGCAAACAGAAGTAAGTTCTTTTTCTATCATGCTCATGAACAACGTAAACTTCCCTGACAATTTATGCAAAAGTCTTTCATTAAAAAGACAACAAATTTTTACCTTTATCATATATTTCTTCCTCTGTTTTTTTCTCAGCACCCCTATCAAATATATTTCCCAAAGCCTCCCTAGTGTTCTGAAGTTACATTGTTTTTTGTACACATGTAAAAAACCAAAAATGTTTTAATTACAGCTAAAGGACACAAAATTAATTTAGTCTCCAGCATGTATTACCATGCGCCAGAGGAGCTAAGTTTTCAAAATGTAAGGTCTACCTGAGAGGTAGCATTCTTTTCTTTCCAATAGATACAGTTAGAATAAATACCAAACTTTCAGACTCAGAAGTCATTCTTAATTTTAGTATAAGGGCACTGTGTTGGTCAAGTAATAAGATGGGAATTTCTTAGCATCATACTGCTGCCTTTAAGAATTATATTTGAGTCAGCTGCAGCTGGATTCATCAATCAACAGCATGCAGACAAATACACGTCTGTCATCAAGAGTGTGCCTCTTAAAGAGCTGTGGCATGAGTTACTGGTACAGAGAAGAGAGCTGTACCAATGAACGCTGCAAAGTTATTACTTCTTGGCTAGGCTGTCCCTTCTAAAAGGAAGTGTGATTTGAGACTTTCCCTGCAGAATTTATTAGGAGGCTTTTCATCAAAATTTGGAAGTTTAGAGTTGGAAAATTCTTACCTAGTGGGTGGATGACAATAAATGCCTCAGAAATACACACATAAGAGAGATCCAGGTTTAAATATTATCAATCAGGCCAGTTAGTAATAAATACAACTCAAAAAAATAACATTTAAAAACCCATGGTGGGAATGGGCAAAATGGAATTGAGTACATTTTTATTCTTATGAGTAGGGTGCATGTGAGCAAGAGGTAACTGTGGTACTACTCTATACATCAAATACAGAAAGAAGAGTGACACTAGAACTCATTTGGGCATAGGACGTGGGAAAAATTGACAAGTTTTTTAAAGTCTCATAAACCTGGGCTGTACATACACATGTGCAGATGCATGTGTAAAACTAATTTATGGCACTGACTTTGAGATGGAAGTCAAAGCAAGATTAAAAGTCTGACTGAAGAAATGGTGTGATCACAGATTGTCTTGTCTCACTTTTTCTGCAAGCATCCTTCTGACTCTGCTATCTAATGTACCAATGTAAAGAGGCTGCTTGTTAGAATAATGAGATGTAGTTTCTTCTCTTTTAAATCTTCCACACAAAAAAACTCTACCTGCCCTTACTTTCCAAACAGAATATGGATTGTTTATTTGTGCCTACACTTCAAATTTCTCCTCCTACAATCTTTTTTTAATGGAAGTGAAGGTAGAAAAACTGCCAAATAAGCTGTGTTGTCCTCCCCTTAGTTTGCTGTAAGTGCAAAGCCATTATAGTTTTCCTGTTATCTCAGCAATACGTTGCCTTTCTATTCCTTGTAAAAGCTGTGTATTTGACTTACACTCTGGGAGAGAAAGGGGGAAAAAAGGTGCTTTTACAGGATATATTTTCTGTATGGGCAGGCCAAACTGCTGTGATAGTACATGAACTAGTCAAGTGTTCCCTTGGTCTCTGCCCATTGCAAAGTGAAAATCTAAATTGCAGTTCTCTCCTGATTCCCTGTGGAAGGTGCTACCCATCTAGAATATTTGGCTTTGGACTGCAGGAGAGTTCATAATGTTCATATTAAATAAAGATCTGAATTGCTGTTCAAATTGACTTGATGGTATGACCTACTCCATTTTCAGCTTGATTTTTTGCTTCAGGGATGCTAATCATTTTCAGAATAATTTCTAACAGCATCCAATATTGATACAGGTAGCTGTTTAAACTTTGTTGATCCTTTAACTGCTACTGCATTTTAGTCCGCGGTCCTGAAAAATAGTGGGTAAGGGTTAGCATGGGCTACCTAAAGATGTATAGGGAGAATTCAGTCTGTGTGTGTTACAACTCACTTTCTAAAATTAGTGGAAGTGTTGCTCCTGTGGTCACCCCAAGAGTCCAACGACAATTTTCAGTTAGCCTGGTAGCATTGTCAATGCCCAAGATCCACAGCATGGCCATGGAACCGTAATGGCAGTGCAGCCTTTGATAATTGACATACCTCTTCATAAAATCTCCCAGCATAGACAGCAGTGACATTTAGAGTTGAGAAATTGAAGCATGTAGATAAAGACCAAGAGACCTGCTCCAAGTCATAAATAGGGGAAACTTCTTGGCCACAGAGCAGCTTAATAGGGACAGCTTCATAACCGCAGAATCCTTTGCCTTCTCTCACACTCCAGAACACAGAAGAGACTCTCCCTTGTCATTAGGTATGGGAGCCATCACTAGTATTGGCCATGCACTTGCAACACTGGTTCTTCCTCCAGGTCTGGTGCCCGCACCATGACACTGCAAATTCAGTCTTATGGAAGCCATGTGCATGGATCAGCTGCAAAATCCTAATTTCCTGCCTTCTCCCCTGCATAAAGTCTTGTATTGTACCTGCTTGGAAACCTCTGCATACTTCTTCAAGAGATTATATTCTGCCCTGCCAGTTGGGTGGACTTACTGATCTGATCTTTTTGCTCTTTAACATGTCCGACCCTGTGCTAAGGGTTAATGCTTTCTGACATCATGTGTTTTCATTAAATCCAAAACGAAAGCCTCCTTAAATTTCCTTCTGTATATTAGACACAAGAACACCTTTCAAGAGACATCATCTTGGAGGAGGAGAAAGGGGAAAACAGGGGGGAATGCAGATGACTATGTTCTATTAAACTGATTTGTGGCAGAGTGACAGCAAATCTCCTTCTGCACTTTCTGTACATTTTGGGGAGGGTCATTCTGTGGTTGAAATAGGACAGACACAGGTCAGTAGTTTTTAGGAACGGAAGCCCTGCCTTTATAAATGATCATCCCTATAGCAATCTCCTGTGCTTAAATAGAACAACTTGTAGCCAGTGGGAGATTTATAACATACTCTAGGCCGAACAGTGACCCGTGAAGGATGCTCTGTCTTGCTTTAATTTGGCATCCAACCAAGCTGTGTCTGCACTGTTACAGAGAAACCTGCAACCCAGCCTTTGTGTGCGCGCTTGAATGTGTGTGAGCACACGCTGAGCTAATTGCTAGTGCTAAGCATCACTTGAGACTGAAATATCTGTGTCTGTATGATGATACATGAGTGTCTGAAAGATGTCAGAACCCTAATCAAATATCTTTTGCCTTGGAGGCTGCCAGTAACCTCTCTGCAGTATTACTCATTCTGGCAGGTAGTTTTCCAGAAGCTCACAAATGCAGGAGGCTCTGAAAAATCAGGAGATGAAGAAACACCTCTTTTGTCCAAAGAAGCAGTGTCAGGATTGCCATTGTTCTGGCATGCTTTGGACCAGCTTTCAGCAAATACCCCCACAAGAAGGCTAGACCCTCAGCTTTTGAAAATCAGTAAGGATCATCTTCTTTCCACCAAGGCATGATGCTGTGCTTGTTATGATGAAAAACAGTGTTCCTTTATGTAGAGGGAGGTCTCTTTAAGTTCTGAGAAGTAACATGTGCCTTAAAACTGCAGACAGTGTTTAGGAGGTAAAAAAAACCTGAAGTAAAACCAGAGGTTTTATATATATGCCCTTGAAGAATTTTTTTTAGCCTGTATTATCACACCGTGCTTTTATACTGCAGCTTAATATACACATGAGAAATTTCAGGGCTGTTGAGCATGCAGATTTTCCTAGGGGATGAGCGCAAGGTTATTTAGCACAGGTGTTTCTGTAATTGTACAACACTCCCTATTCATATGCCCACAAGCTCTTATTCCCTTGTGAATGATGCTGTTGTCTAGCATTAGAGCACTAGGTTCTAATAAAAAACACAAATGTTATTGCTTTACAGTGACCCCTTCTGTGAGTCATCTTTCATTTCATGAATGCGTGCATTTCAGGTAGTGGATGCTTTTGTGGTAAATATTATTCATTTAAGCTAGTGTGTGTGCACGGTTTTCCCTCAGATGTTGTTTTAGACAATAACATAGTTCACACGCCAGTTTGGATGTACTGTGCAGAACATGACAAAAGAGAGAGAATCCCCTCAATTCATACACTGCAGATTATTACTCAAATGGTCAGGTTGCTCCCCATATTTGGCTACCACAACCTATCAGACATATCTCCACTGAAATGAATAACGTTGTGCTCAAGATACTTAAATAAGTTGGAGACCACGGTTGTGTGGTTATGTCTATTGTTGCCATGCAGATTCCATTCCAGAAAAGCTGTGTGCCTTGTTACCCACTGCATTCAGCATATACATTTACCACGTCTGCAGATCTGATACTTGTGTGTGTAAATGAGCGAGCAGGGGATAGCCTGTCTGATTCCCGCCTCCCCTCCGAAACTCTACTATACCTTTCTACTTTTTCACTCATACATCTGCTAAATCTCTTGACTACTGTAGCCCAGAGACTATAGCAAAAGGGACACAAAAATTACTAGTTTATGTTAGTCTGGCTTTTATTTTATTTTACAAAATCACATGTTTGTAGTGATCATTGTTTTAGGGTCTGTGATTAAACAAGATTATATGAATTATTCTGATTTTTTCCTCTTTACCTTATGCCAAGCACATGGAAATTCACAAGGCATCAACAGGAGCTGGCTGTGCTCAGGATCTCTAATAATCAGCCCAAGAATCTGGAGCTACAGTTACTGAGCTGGTCAGTGTTCTGGTACTCGCTGCTGCTTGGTACATATTTTTATAGAAAGGTATCATCTATTATTCATTTCAAATTTAAAAATACACAGAAATGCAGCAGAGAGCTGCCTTCATTGCTCTTTGATTCTTTTATATTGTTCCTATGTAGCTTGGAGTCAGTTGCCTGAGTAAACACTAGCTTCTGTAATGAAAAGATTAGTTCTCCCCTGCTCTGCTACAGAGGGTCCCCCCTGATTTTGGATCCCAACAGCGCTACTTAATTACTAATTAGCGTTCTTTCCATTTCTTCCCATGTCAGTTGTGTCTGATAGAGAAGATTTCTTAGCAAGTTGACTTAGCACCTTTGCTAATTGCTCAATAGTGCTGTGCTTTGATTTATTTATTATTTTTTCAGGGCTTTTGAAACACATTAGCTTCAGTAACCTTTCAGATGCACCACTTCTATTATTGATAATATTCTTGGTTGCAAGAAAAATAAGTTTGCAGCCTTTGTTTTGTGGTATAAAGCAAAATGTATAATTTTTTACTGTGCCCTGAAGGAGGGTGAGATAGATAACAACTGAGGTTGTATGCTGTACAGGCAAAGTTGAAGAGGCAAAGCTACACAAGATGGCACGGGTTGGCAGTGGAGGGTAAAAAGCAGTCTGGAGTGTGACTTGGGAAAACAGAATCGAAGGTGACCTTCCTTTAAGAAAGAATTTGCAATTTGGCTCCCTAGCTTTACTGGGAAGTTTCCTAATCCAACCGCAGTTGTATGGCAGCAGCATTTTAAAAACATATTGTCTGGGTCACAATTCCCCAAGGCCCTCCTGATGTATGCCTGAGATCTTGCACATAAAGAGGCAAGTCAGGTTTAATGCAGACTGGTTTGCTAATCGTGACATTTACATGAATGCGTTCCTCTTGTTATTACCGATCTAACTGCAAACACCAATGGAAAAAAACTACACCTATAACTGTGCTGGTAAATATTGAAAGAATAAAAATCTGAAAGAAAACTTAAAAATTAAGATCTGAAAGAGTATAGAAAGGGATGGGAAAGGCAGGATAGAACAACAAAAATTTTTCATCTTGCTACCCTGCTGTTGCTGTTATTACATTACCTCATATGCATATGTCTTTCAAGATGCTAGTTGCTGCTCTTCTGGGATGCACAAACTTCCAACTGCTGCCTCAGCTGTGAGCCCTCACTTGTATCCTACACCATTTTTTTTGAGTTAGCAAGAGGAGCTCAGAGGAGCAGGAAATCTGTAACCATGAATGTTGGTAACGGAGGAGCAATGATAGAGGAAGGAAAATTTCACACAGTTTTTCATGAAAAAAGAAAATCTTGTTTTTCAGTTCTTTTTCTTCACACAAGAAGCAGTCACTGCTTTGTCACTTCACTTCTCAATCCTGAATCCATTGCTTGCCTGCAGGTCCCGTCCCTTTGCAGGCAGAGGCCAAAGGGGGAGAGAGCAGCAGCATCGGATGGCCCCTTTCGGCAGCAGCCTGCTGGCTGCCCTGCCTGCAGGAAGAGCACTGCCTTCCCTGCTCTGCCTGAACAGGCAGGAGGAGCCAGGCAGACACCAAGCAGGGCAAAGCCCCTAATGGGGTGCAGCTGAGAGGGCTAACAGCTCTGGTTAGAGACCCCTGCCCTTCTTCAGGGACAGTGAGTGGTCAGCAGCCAAGGGTGACCGAGACATCACACAACGGCAACCACTGAGCTGGATTCCCTTCCTCTGAGCTACTACTGCACTCTGCTCAGGCTTTGCACCCTGTGGGGCTGCACTCCTTATGTTTTCTGGTTTTTGTCATAGTTTTGGGTGAAAGGTAGAGCTTTCCTTTGTGCAAAGCCCTGCTGATTGAAGAGGTGAGGGCATTTCATTCCAGTCAGTGCAGCTCTGAGTTAGAAAAGAGGCAGACTCTGGAGGGAACGGGGCGTTGCATCTCCCCAGGTAATGCTAGCAGCTGTAGAAGAGGAATTACGAAAGGCCATAACACTGCGCAGGGTTGAACTGGGGAGGAAGGCAGAAAAGTGTGCTTATAATGGTCTGAAATTTAGTGGAACAGTCTGCAAGATGAGGCAAGGTGGGGGGAAAAAAAAGGGAAGTTGAAAATTGCCGCTGGAACACAAAGGAAAGAAATCTATGTTCAGAAACAAAATGATAGTCTGGAAAATGGAAAAAGTTTTAACAGAAGGTTTTGTAATGTCAGGGGAAGTTACGTTTGAAAGCAATTTTTCTGAACTGATCAGAACTCTTTGAATTTGCAGAGCTGTCACCTTCAGAAGAGCTCAATTCGCTGCAATTAAATGACCTGAAGAAGAGAGTAGTACTTAAAGTCAATTGCATTTCTGAAGAGCGATGCTGAAATGAGGAACCCAGACTCTGTCAGCAAGTATAGAATAAAATGAATGAGACCTGAAAATGTTGTACGACAAGAAGGTGAATTTGTGAAAGTAACTAAAACAGAAAGCCTCAGCTGAAAAGGCCTGTATAAGACAATACTCTGCTTCCTAATCAGAAGAGGTCTTTGATATGATTAATCAAATCAAAGAGCTCTTCCGTTAAGTATGCCTTTATCAAAATATCCATCAGAAATATTGTCCTCTAATGTTTAAGCTCTGGGCAAGTGCTGAAATGGTAAGCATGAAAGTACTTCAAGGGAACAAAGCAGAGTGCTTTTAGATGCAGGACAACAGCCAGGCATTTCACACGCAGTGGAAAGCTCTCCTGCAGTCTGCAGCGCTGTCTTTCGCAGCCTCCAAGTACAGTCAGTATAGACAGACACCACATATGGCTGGGTACCCTGCGTATATGAATATGGCCACACTTAACACACTGGCAGCTTCCTCATCTATTGCTTTCTTCTTCAGCCTATACTTAGGACTCTGTAGTCCTACAGAGTTTTACAAATCAGATATTCAAAGCATATCAATTTCAAAAGTGCACAGTGGTCCCAAGAAATCAGAACAGGCCATCCGTCACTGTGAATATCCAAGGTTGTCCCTTTTTTAAACTGCCATTTCAGCAGGATCGCAAAGGAGAGAAAGCCAGGAGACCAAACAGATCTCCATTTCTCTTTGCAATGATGGTGTTTCAGATCCACGGGTTTCAGGAGCATGCAGGCTGGTCTGGCTCACCGCTCCTCCCTTGCTGCTGCTTTTTTGGGGTTTTTTCCTTTCTGGGCATGGACAGAGAAGGGATTACAGTTTATTAGGCCAGAAAGTGAGCAGGCAGGAGAAGTCTCAAGCTATCTCCTAACTACCCCTTCTGCTGGGAAAGTATCACAATACCCAGCTTTGCTTACCCTGCTGTCCCAGGACTTGCTCTGAGTAAGTCTCTAAGGAGAGCGGACAGAGTTCTGGGGCTGGGGCATCCCTGAGAAGGGTCTCAGGCAGATATCCCCATGGCAGGAGCCCATGTCGCCCAGCAAGGTGTGAAGGGGAACACAGAACCACAGCACCATGGTCTCTGTCTTTGCATTTTTCTAATCTAAAATCCTCCCACGTGTTTCCACCGCAGGAACTTCACTTCGGAGCTGAGACACTGCAGGGGAGTAAGCTTTGCTAATCCGTCAGCGTATTGTTTCATTGTGGTGAGCATGAATATAAAGGGATGTTTGGGGATTGCTGGCTGGATGCTGTGTGACTGAGAGTTAACAGGGAGTGCTGCTTGGAGAAGACTTTTTGGCTGGATTGTGAAAATGTATGTTTATGCAAACCAATATGAACAGTGCAAGAAAAATCAGAGGTGTTCTTTTGAAACTGTAGCCCTCTAACGGGGTCATGATATCCCTACACTCAATAATCTGGTGGGGATTTTTTCACTTTTCCATCTCCACAATAGATTTGACACACATTTTTTTCACAATTATTGTGCCATATGCAAAGTCTTTATCTTCATTTGCCCAAACATCAGCTATTTGTTTCCAATTACTTAAATAATAAGCAGAATGGCGTTTTCTGAGAATGTATAATAACTTTTTACCCCTCTGAAACCAATGGGGTTTGACCAGGTACTGTTTGAAGAATATTTTATGATTTCAGCATATTGGCACTGAGTTACTTTTCTAATAGTCTGTATCAGTCAGGCTTACGAGAAACACTTCTGCAACCATTTCCTAAACTTATTGCTCAGGAATGAGATGTTTAAGTGGCAGTGCTACTTTCAAGTCTGTTTCATGCTCTCTCTCAGGTTTGGCATAGTTAAGTTCAGATATGCACTTAGGAGAATGTCAATATGAATAAAAAGTGGGAGAGTGGATTCCTAATCCTTAGCATGCTCCAAAAACACAACCCATTTATTTTGGGTTTTTTTCCAGGTTTTGTTATGTTTGACCACAAAGTTTAGACTTGCAGGAGGGATCCGGAAGGACACCAGCCTGAGGTCAGGCAGTGCAACACATTTTGTGTGTGTTTGTTGCTATATTTTTTAACAGTATTCAAGGGGCGCTATGATTCCACAAATCTTGTACTTGTTACAAATGAGCTGTCTCCACTGTCTTCCAGCATCAGCTTCAATACCTTCAGCAACATCAGCTTCCACACCTGCTTCCATAAGACACCACCTGCCTAAATGCCTGTCTCACCACTTTAATCATTAATCTCCTTTCTGACATGTTATTAGCCTTATTACACCTCTGACTTCTAAAGGTGATCATGTGAGACTTGTTCTCCTTTCAACTGATGTAAAACCACTTTGAACAGAATCTCTGGGTGCAACGCATTAGGTAAATAAGTTTCATGCAATTGTTTCATTTTAGTGGTTACATAAATGTGCCTGTGCGTGCTGGAAAGCTTTTATGATTGTTTTTGAGTAGAATGGAAGCTGGAGTAGACTGCAAACTGAGAAGGACATTTTATGGGATACTTCTACCCCAACTTCTCCTTTCCATTGTTTCTACATGCCAACGGGTCTCAGACCATCTGAAAAGTCAAATACAATTTCACACATGCAGCCATGTAATAGCAAGATTTGATGTACCTATACAGGTACACTTACTCCACTCACTCTAACTTAGAGACAAAAATCAAAACATCCTAGAGGTGCAGGCAACAGCTCCGTTATGTTATGCTAAAGAAACAATCTTATTATGCTCCTGACCACAGATATGTAAAAGTCTCACTCTGCTGGAAATAATTTAGGTTTGTGTTTTATATCTTCTTTCTTTTTTTTAATCTTCCCTTTTCCTTTTTGCATGACTAAGACGAACACACAGAAGGTAACAAAGAGAACTGACCTTGTCTAACTTACTGTCCCCAAGATTTTCTTACACCATATGATGCTTTCCCAGTGTAACCGTAAAAAAACCTTCAGCACTTTAGCACCCTATTGTTTTTCCTTCACACTGCTGCTGTCGACATCTGCATGGCAAGAACAGCAGTAACCAAGACACTGACGGTCAGTGTCTCTCCATAGCTGGGTTTGCTTTTCACATTGCCGTTGTCATGAGACCACTCCTCTCTTTCTAGAGTACAGCCCTACAGTTTCCCTGGCCTTAATAGTTATTACTTCCTGATAATCCTTTGCCTAATTTTTTGTCTTAAAAGTTCACGTCATTTCATATTGTCATATCTCATATTAAATTCCCATTCCACTTTATCATAACTAATATATTTCCATCCTTGCAATTTTTTAAAATTATATCCAGAATTTTTGTCTTTTTTCATAAGTCACACATTCTGTTTCCTTAATTATATCTGAGAACTCTCCCCTAGCTTATCCAAGCTCTGGACATGAGGCCAGTTCCAGGACAATTCTAGGACATTCCTATCTAATCCCTATACCAGGGCACTACATTGCTTCAAATATAACTTGCTATCCCTGTCATTCTGGGTCCACGCTATCCTAAAACGTTGCAGCAGTATTCCTGAGCAGCCTGATCTAACTCTGAAACTAGCCTTGCTTTGAGTAAGAGGCTGGACTGTAGAGATCTCCACAGGTCCGTTCCAAACTAAGTATCTGTCATATTGCAGTATGGATGGTCAGAGAAAAAGGCCTCTAACTGAACACAACATGTGTCTAAAGCATAAAACCAGTTTTGGACAAGTCAAATAATGTATTTATTCATTGCTTTCAGAGTCCCTTGGGGGAAAAAAACCCTTATATTTAAGTTATGAAGTGGTGTGGAGCTATTTACAGCATAACAAGCATAAATCATTTACAAAATGAGAAACAGTCATCATGCTTTTTTTCAGTTTTGAAACAGTGCTGTGACTGTGAGATAGATGAAATACAATGTTGGGAACTCCTGAAACCAATTATGGTAGATGATTGTAACACTGCATCCTCAGATATGCCTAATTTGCTCTTACTGCTGTAACTAATGAGGTAGATAAGAAAATAATGTCCATATGCACATGCGAACATATGTTTTTATTTAGTAGCAACAGCAGAAATCATGATACTGACTAATAAAATAAAAGACATACATGATAACAATGATGCCATGAAGAACACAAAAGCGTGAAACACCTCTTTCCTAGGCAGTAGGAAGAGTCCAGGAAAAGGCAGTGCAAAACTCTAAACAACAAGAGGGTTCATGCAGGAAAAAAATCTCTGGTAAATGCTGGTGGTTCCCTGTGTCCAACCGACTGTGGCAGTCCATCACTGGCCTATCTTTGGTTTTATTTTAAACACAATTCAGGATAACTGTAAGTCATTGCTGAAATTCGATGCAGTCCAACTCCTCCAGCTGCATATTTTCCCTCCCTCCCTTGCATTGTGTCTCCATGCAATTGCAAAGTGAGCTGTTTCAGTGACATGACCCACTGGAAAATGTTTCATGTTATAAATATAAAAGATAGTTATTTGGGGTGGATTTGTTTTCCATCAGATCAGGTCTGTTGGAGTTGAACATACAGCAATGTGTGTTCTGGACCCAGCACAACAGGGGTGGTATTAGTTTGTGGAGAGCTAGACCTGCCCGTTTGACAAGATGCAGTTTCCCCATCACAACATGAGACAGGACTGTTGATGCAAAATCGGTTAGCATGCAACTGTGAGTTAAAATCATAAATACTTCATGTTGATAACAATGACTATTTGGATTTGTCCTGGTTTCAGCTGGGATAGAGTTAATTTTCTTCTTAGTAGCTGGTACAGTGCTGTGTTTTGGATTTAGTGTGAGAATAAAGTTGATAACACGCTGATGTTTTAGTTCTTGCTAAGTAGTGCTTATCCGAAGTCAAGGACTTTTCAGTTTCCCATGCTCTGCCAGCAAGCAGGTGTGCAAGAAGCTGGGAGGGAGCATAGCTGGGGCAGCTGACCCGAACTAGCCAAAGGGCTATTCCATACCATGGAACGTAATGCTCAGTATATAAACAGGAGGGAGTTGGCCGGGAGGTGCGGATCGCTGCTCAGGCATCGGTCAGCGGGTGGTGAGCAATTGCATTGTGCATCACTTGTCTTTTCTTGGGTTTTATTTCTCTTTTTTGTTATATTCCTTTTCATTACTATTATTATTATTATATTTTTATTAGTAGTAGTTAGTTATATTTTATTTTACTTTAGTTATTAAACTGTTCTTATCTCAACCCACAAGTTTTACTCTTTTTCCTGATCCTCCTCCCAATCCCACTGGAAAGGGGGAAGGGTGAGTGGCTGTGTGGTGCTTAGTTGCTGGCTGGGATCAAACCACAACAGACTCTATCCCATGATGCATATTTGTCAGACTTTAATTTAAAAGCAGAATTTTTTCTGTCACCCAGCCCTTTCCAGTTCTTCCTGTACTGCTGTTGTACTACCTGAGGCTTGCCTCCACAAAGGTGTTGGGATATTCATATTATTCAGAGCATGGTAACTCCCTAAACACCTTCTAGAATTAGCACAAGTACTGAGCCCATGCCAGGTAACTCTATTTTTATTGCATGTCTTCCACTGGCCTTTCCTTGGAAACTTTCTTATGTCTTGTTTCTCCACACCTGTCTTCTCAAGTCTATGATCATTTAGGATTTGCCCTTAACTTCCAATCCCAAATAGATTGTGTTCTCTTACCCTTTTCAGAAAGGCCTGTTCAGAGGCAGGCGGTATCTACAAAGGAAGGAATTGCATCCTCGATTTCATGTGGCATGCCCTAACACCTCTACTTTCCCACCCTTTACCAACTGGCAGGTGAGGCATGTAAAACCACTGTTGCAGAATGAGAGGTTGGTACCTTCTATTGTCTGCCCCAACCCCTTGTTTTACCATTGGTGGAAGAGAAAATAGGGAATTTACTTCCATTCTTACGTGCTCCCACTGTTTTTCCTCTGTTCTTTCTGCCCACTCTTGCAAGACCACCGTGCACCATACGGATGTCAGCTGAGTTGTTGCTGAACATAACGCATCACAGGTTTTATGAGCTGTGCTCCATTTCACAGTGGTGGGGAACATGGAAAACCAGGGTTATTTATACTTCCTTGTTCTCTGCCAAGAGACTCGCTTTACAAGCATGTGGGCTTGCTGGGAGGAATAAACTAGTTTTTGGTGGCTCTTTGCACTGTGAAATCTCTCATCTACTGCAAACTCCATACCCTGTGAATGCATAGGTCCAGGTCATGAGTGTGGATGGTCACTTAAGTGCCTCATAAACCTGCCTAGAATTTTTCATCTTGAGTTTTGTATGGGATGCATTAAGAAGAGTTTTGCATGAGTGAGGCTCATTTATACAAGTCTTCCATGCTTTATTAAAGTGCTTCTTTGTTGAAATAATAGAGCACTGTGGAAGAGAAAAAAAGCAAAAATTACAGCCTTGATTTAACCATAAAGACCACAGATAATAGGCATTGCCTAAAACTACCCATGTACATCTGATGGCTTACATAAATAATTACAAGGTATTCTGGCAGAGCAAGTACTAATTCTTTTCTACTGAATTCCTCAACTAGGAATTACCCAGAACAGAAATGAGTTTTCTGTGTACCTTAGGTGAGTAGATGTTTGGCTATTCTTTGTCAAGGAGACCTTGACAGTTTTAAGTATAGGGCTGGCTGACACTTAGCTCTCTAATTACCTCTTAAATAAGCTTGATCCTGTCTGAATTTCAGATATATAACATAGCATAAACTACAGAAATAGCAGGACTATGAGCAAAAAGGTTTTTTTTTTCTCTTGGGAACTTCTTCCACTGCCACCTTTGTAACAAGCCTGAAGATCCAGCTAGAAGCACTTAGCTAACTGGGAGAAAAGACATTTTTAGTACTTGAGGTTTTTATCCATCTTGAAAGAGTTCCTCTCTGCAGCTGTCTTCAGAAAGGTCAAAAAGAGCATTATATTTGCAGTGAAAGATGCAACTATACCATGTTGCCATTGAAAACGGTGACTCCTGGTATTCTTTTATTCAGTAATATGCACAGAATATGAATTAAATTTGTTAAAACAGTGACTCACTTTTGAGAATGGATAGAAAGCATAAACATGACAGAAGAGTGATTTCATAGAGCAAGTCTGTATGTTTCCTCTAAGGGTATTATTTTTGGTGGTGGAGAAAAAAGTTATTGCTTGCCTTTACTGACATAAAAGCTGTTGTGAAAATGAAAAGTAAATCTTTTTCTGCCCACAGGCAGGAATAGTTACCCAATCGGTGGATGTTTCTTTCAGTGATGTTGAGTACTTTCTGATGGGGTGAATTTTTTTCTGCAACAAAGAAAACATCAAAGCTTCATCTTAAATATAGGTGAAAGTCTATCTCTGAGAGAAGATACAGAGTGCACTAATGTACAGTGTCCCTAACGCATCTCAATTCCATGCAAGGACATATGATGCTATATTCGCATCTGTGTCTAAGTGTCATTTGTACCATTGCCCGCAGAAAAAAAGGATAGACTGACCATTCAGGAACTAGAGTGGGTGTGAAGACACTTCTGCAGTTTTGCTGGCTGATCTACAACAGCTCATTTAGTATCTCTGTCTCCTAACTCCTAGCTATGAAATGAGGTGACACTTCACATACAATGCCCTCAGTGAAGTAGGTATAAATGCACTTACAATTTAGAGATCCTCAAATATCCTGCTCATTAGACTACTCTAATGACAGAAAAATAGTGTGGGGCAGAAGGTTTGCTTTGAAAGAATCCTAAAACAATTTTGGATCTAATAAAAAAATGAGTAACATTTTCTTTTAAGCTGCCAGGAGGGTGTGCCAGATCACAGTGACTAATTTACCCACACACACCTACGATGCAATGCAGATGTATTCATAGCCTGATGCGATCTGCATGGGTTTGATCAGATTTGATGGCCATTTGAATAGCACAACCCAAAAATATGTTTTGGAGTGACCATGTTTGAATGGATAAGTCTGTCCTAGAAACTTAGGTGAGTATAATGTCCTTATGCTGGCTAGAGGCAAAACATCTTTCAGCAAAGCTCTGAAGTATAAGCAGTTAAACTGGTAAATCTGCTTTCGTTGAGTGCAGTTGGTTGGACCTAGAGAAATGGCAGGAGTACTTTCCAGCACAGACCTGCTAACAGCTTTTCCCATTGGAGGCCTGCCCAAGGAGGCAGATAAGACTGAGTGCCTTACATCTGCACCGGGAGAGAGCTGCAGCTTTATTTGGGTTGGAGTAGGAAGACATGTTGGACCGTCACCCTCTAGCTCTGTTAAAACGTGATATTGACGCAGAATGAATGCATAGAAAGAAACTTTCCCTACGCCATAATAATGTTAGTGGCTTTGCAGCAAAGCAAAATATTCCTCCAGAAGATCTATTTGCTTCAGAGCAGTCCTGCAAAGGGAAGGAGTCCTAGCACGTGCCTTATCCCTGAGAGGAGTTTTGCCTTTTACGGTCACCTGTCTCTCCGAGACATCAAGCAAGAACACAGCATGCCCCTGTTGCAGCCCATACTTCATTTGTATGTGCCAGAATGGGGGAGATGGTGAGTTCTTGTGGGTGCCTGTTTGATGCCATCTCCTGCAATGCCATCACAGAGACAAGCAATGCGCTACTTGCCAAGCTGACCTGAGGTCAGATAATGTGGGCACCGACATGCAAGAATGTTTCTTGTGCTCCTAACCGCTCTCAGGAAGAGAGCAGAAGCTAATACTCAGAACTTCATTGGATTTTTTCAATTATTGGAAAACCAATGGCAAAAATTTCCAAAGAACTGAAGGAATCTGCAAAGAAATCTCCTGTTATTAGTCAGATAATCAGGCATTTGTTCTATATAAATATTATACATATACACACACATAAGCACATGTACACGTGTATCTACATAAGTATGATATGTACAAAAAATACATGCTAAATTATAGGTGAATACTGACAAAGAGTTGAGAATGTATCATAATAAAAGCATGCTTCTTGTAATCCAGACATTTGGTTGTACTTAACATTATTTTATGTCAACTGCACATACAAAATCTGAGAGAGGACAGAAATGCAATGACAGGTTCAGTTTACAAAACTGGCTAGCTTTGCAAAAGACAGTATTGTAAGGACAAATAAATAAAAAAAAATCATATACACAGTAATTATGCAGCAGCTCTGCTATAGCAGCTATAGCTATGCTATAGTACATATTTTGAAATAAGTAGGGTGTTTAGCAAGGTACATAGAGTATTAAGTCAGATGCTTGTTTCCCTGAACACATTTGAGGATATTTACCTGTGCTTCTGTATGTTCATTTTAGAAACAGCATCTTGGCCTCAGGTTTTAGTCAGGTCATGGTGGTATGAAGAAGGAAAGCAGTTTGTACTCCACAACTGCAATATCTTAGAGGGCTACCAGGGAATCAAAGACCTTTTAGTGCTCTACAGATGGAGATATGGTTTGCTGTCACTTTCCCTCTGAAATTCAATCAGCCTCTCCTTTGCTATACTTTTAGGGCTTTTTGGAGATAACTTTGACTTAAATTTTAAGGCAAGTAAGGGCTCACGTAGTGTGCTTTTCTGCCTAACACAGATCACAGCTCTTTACCTAATAATTTCTGTACCAGACTCATAACCTTTGTTTGTGCTGCAACATCTCTCTGGGAAAGACAATCTTGATTTCAAAATGTCAAATGATACGCAATTATTTGCTGAGCACTATCATGAGTATGATATGAATTGTGAAATGAACTCTGCTCTTTTAAGTAGGGAACTTGGCATATCTTAGCATCAGCTGAACATATTGTAACGATCTATTTCTGTATCTGAAAAGTCCAAGGGAAACAACTGGATTGATCAAGCTAGCACACGAGAATTGGAGAAACAGACTGTGCACAAGATGCTATTTTTTGCTGCCAGTTCCAAGGTCCTAGAAATGGTTGCATGTATAAACACGTCTGCTTGTCATAGATCACTCCTGTGTAATGAGGCAAGTAGCACATGATGCTGTAGAAATTTAAAATGTGCCAAGATGAAGGAACCAGCACCAATGCACAAGCACAAAATTAGTCATGCAGAAAATTACCAAACAATAGTAACTGGAAACTGAAATATGAACTCTTTTTATTTAAAAAAAAAAAAAAAAATCTGTTTTCTGTTTACTTCATTGTAGCTGTTTGCTACTTTATGAACATAAATTTATCTCAATTATGGTGAATGCTGATGACAGAAGTAATTCCTAAGGGCAGGCTCTTCATACAGGGACTACACTTAGGTGGTGTCACACACAGAACAAGGCAATTCCTATCACAGATAGAATTAGCAAAATCGGTAATAATAATAATGTAATCAAAACAGGCAAGTTTGGTAAACTTCCTTGCTCTGTATTTGAGATAAACTCCAGCTGGTGTCTCCATGTCAGAAGATGTGAGTAATAACTTTCCTATTCCACAAAACAATTCATGAGGGTGCTAAACAAGCAACCAACGCAGCTGTACTTTTTTATTTGGAGGAACAGACAGTTTGCATCATAAAATTTGGGCCTGTCTTCTCAAAAAGAGAAATTAAATGAGGAAAACCTCACTACCACCCTTTCTCCCTCCAAGCATTCATGCTGATGTTCCTATTTCCCTCCAAATTCACTTGTCCTTCTAAAACCTTGTTGTGGTTTAACCCCAGCCAGCAATTAAGCACCACGCAGCCGCTTCCCCCTCCCCCTTCCAGTGGGGTGGGGAGGAGGATCAGGAAAAAGAGTAAAACTCATGGGTTGAGACAAGAACAGTTTAATAACTAAAGTAAAAATAAAAATACACTACTAACTAAGAATAATAATAATTGTAATGAAAAAGAATACAACAAAAAAAAGAAATAAGAAAAGACAAGTGATGCGCAATGCAATTGCTCACCACCCGCTGACCGATGCCTGAGCAGCAATCCGCACCTCCCAGCCAGCTCCCGCCTGTTTATATACTGGGCATGACGTTCCATGGTATGGAATAGCCCTTTGGCTAGTTCGGGTCAGCTGCCCCGGCTCTGCTCCCTCCCAGCTTCTTGCACACCTGCTTACTGGCAGAGCATGGGGAACTGAAGAGTCCTTGGCTTAAGATAAGCGCTACTCAGCAACAACTAAAATATCAGTGTGTTATCAACTTTATTCTCACACTAAATCCAAAACCCAGCACTGTACCAGCTACTAAGAAGAGAGTTAACTCTATCCCAGCTGAAACCAGGACAAACCTCTTTTTCCCTATTTCTGCAACTCTGCTATTTCAAATTTGAACTCTTTCTGTCCGAACATCCCATTTCCTTACATCTAGCCAAGAAAGAGTTGTTACTGAGTGTGCTCCTCCTCCAGCCAGAGCCCACCACAGACTTTCCTTGCCATGTTCCCATGCAGGTGGGACAAGCCCACAGCAAAGGCATCACATTGTCCCAGGCCTCTGTTGGCCTCAGGCTGCTTGCTGCTCACTCCATAAGACCAAAATGTCATAAAACTGTCCACATGTTAAGTATTCCTAGAGGAATGACCTACTTGACTGTGGTGGACTTCCAGTCACTGAAATTTAAATCATGTCTTAAAGGTGTTTTTCCCTTGTGATATGCTATGTTCAGTGAAAAGATAATTCAGGGGCCTGAATATATAATCTCTGGCGAAATTCTTGAATGTTTTTATAGCATTTTATTTGACCACTGGTTTTTGAAGAGCTGGTTGTCCTCAGCAGATTGTTGCCAAAGTCAATGATGTCAAGTAGCTATGGTAACTTAAAGGAAACTAAAATATGCAAAGCACAGTGTTTCCAAAGAAACTCCATTTAATAAGGTACATCACTTCAAGGATCTTTGTCTTCATTCCCTTCTAAGCTCCTGCAGAAATATATGTTGTGTAGATTCAAAAGGTGTTTCCCAGAGTAGAAGTTTCACGTTTGTCTCTGTCCTGAGGTAGGTGAGTGATCTCCCAAAACGGTCCAACTACTTTGCAGCCAAGAATCATGTACATATGCATGCACAAAAGGCTGCAAGATTGCTGCATGTGTTTGATGTCTTAGCACTTAGCATTTCTATAGCGTCATCATTTCTAAGCTCTGTACAAATATTTTCTAACCATTAAACAATCATTCCAGATCTGGGCAGGGCTGGGGTGTTTTTTCATCTAGAGTCTCTAAACATGCACTTACTCCTCTTAAGATCAGTAACATAAGTTTTAGTTAAGACTGGACATTTTAGAGCTGTTTCATGACAGGGCATTATACATTAGGAAGATGGAGAAAAGCAGTTACGTGGATTTTTATTACTCTCTAGGTACAGGCTCAGGTAGTTGTACTTTCTTGATGTGGATTTGGTGAAGATGATTTAGCTTTCAACAGTGACCCCTTCTGGTGTGCACGGGGAGATTCTCCTTACTGCACACACCGTACTGAAACTGTCATTTCTAATATGAAATATTTTGCTTATAAAAATTACTACTTTTCAGGCATGATCTGAGGAGCGTAAGTGGAAAAAAGGAGTGTGCCATAAAGCCCTAACTTCCTTCCTGACCTTGCTTTATTAAGACCTCTCCGAGTACTCTTGATTTTTTAAACACTAAATGTCATTTAACCGAGATCAATGCCTCTTAGCAGAGTTGCATTACTTAGAGAATATGAATCGATGTTCAGTCCTGTGCTAAACATAGAAAAGACTATAAGTAGGGGTCTTGGGCAATAACACCTGCCAAACAACTCATTATTTTCTTTGTGAAGGTGAAATACTGAAATTTCCATTCTTGCGAATCCGTTCCTCCCATCCTTGCTTTTGCTTCTTTCTTTCTGAATTAAGAGCCCTAATGCCATTTAAAAGTTTAATGGCTCCTTTCAAGACCATTTGATTGTAATGATCTGTGTTGTAGAGCTTTCATTCTCTACTCCTGCTCTGAGATAGTCTTCTTTAATTTATCAGGCAGGGGCCTGTACTTTTTAAGCAGAGGGGTTATAATCCCAGTACTGCAATGAAGTTTCAAATAAACATAATACACAACATAGCTAGAAATTAAAATCTTGAGTAGATTCATTGTTGCTGTTGTCTTCATTTTTGCAGACTGTTAGTTTGTCTTCTAGACATGCCATCATTTCATTTCACTTGATAAGCCTTTAAAATTTGTGCCTTTCTAGATGAAAAATCTGTTGTTTCTTCAGGAGTGGCATAAGACATTCTGTCACATTACTCTGCAACGTGATAACGTTTCTTCATCAGTACAGCTTTGCTTCCTGTTCCAGCATTTGTGATATCATGGAGCCTCTTTTTCTTCTACACACTGCAATACACTTGTAAAATCATAAAGCCTAGCAGGAGCTGCAATCAATTTAGTTGTTCCCTTGCTCTGAAGCTGAAGCAGAACCACCACAGTCACTCCAGCCAGCTGCATATCCAACCTGCTCCCGCAGACCCCTGGGGCAGACTCCACACCCTCCCAAGGTGGTTTCTTCCAGGGCTTGGATAACGTCAGAAACTACTCCTGATGTCCAAGCAGATTCTCCCTTATTGCTGTTTAATGCTGTTACCCTGTTGGCCTGCCCTTTGTGGATGCAGAGAGCAGGTATTTCCATGGTAGTACCTACCTTTAAGTGACTTGGGTTCACTCGCCTCAACCGACCATAGTCTTCTTGCAGTCATCACTGCATCTCAGGCTTGATCTCTGGGGGTGACTATTACAACATCTCTGGTTGGGAGACAGAGAGCCAGCCAACAGAGCACATCACAGGTACAGTAAGCACCTCAACGGAGGGATGGCTGGAGCCACTGCCTCCTGTCAGCTAAGGTGGGTTGGTCATTACAGAAAGAGCTGCAGTAGTCCTTCCCACACGAAGGGAAGGACTCTGCTCCTTTCATATTTCTGTCTCTGCCTCCTCTGAGTTGCTGTGGCAAGCCAGGGAGACAGTGCAAGTTTTCCAGCTTGCTTTTTTCCCCCCTTTCTTGCTGTGGATGTCAGACCCTGTGTCTGAGGTCTAGAGGGATATCCTTCTGTGACAGCTACAAGCAAAGGCTACAAGCACAGCCAAGTGTTTTCAGTGGGAGCTGAAAGATATTACAGCTTTGTGGGAGGCCAGGACAGTCAGGGAAGCAGTGAGCAGTGAGCATATCCCAGATGGATGGATCTTTTAACTGAGGCTAGGGAGGAAGATGCTAACGGGGAACGTTGCGTAAGACCCTCAACAGAAGGTGCTGTCATGGCTGAGCCTAAGATGGGACAGAAGAACTGAGAAAGCTAT
This sequence comes from Gymnogyps californianus, assembly GCF_018139145.2. NCBI lineage: Eukaryota > Metazoa > Chordata > Aves > Accipitriformes > Cathartidae > Gymnogyps > Gymnogyps californianus. The sequence continues at coordinate 13,565,621 of NC_059500.1, read as the reverse complement.
GACTGGGCCAGAATACCCTGAAATGATGCTCCTTGAGACAGATGATGGGACTGGACGGGACAGAGGAGAAAGGAAGAGCTCTTGATAGTCCTCACCCAAACCCAAAAGACAAACTATGTAAACTGACTGTTCAGGACCCCATTAAGAGCAACTGGTCTAAAGTTAGTGGGAAACAAACTTTCCTCTTTTCTTGCAGTTTTACCGGTATTGGGATGGTTGCTCATTGATTACATTCACTGTGAAAAAGAGGGTATGAATACGGGAATGACTTGTTCCCTGTTTCTCAGCTAGTGCAGGATTAGCTTTTCCCCAGACGCTTTCAGGACCTAATTCCTCTGCTCAAAAAGAGGAAGAGCAGCGTCTCCTGAGGATCCTGTTAAGAACATCCAGCTGCTGCCAAAGGCTATTACGTGGTTTACTCATGCATGATACACCCTCATGGGCTCTTTGCCATCCACTACCGTTTATTTCATGACAAAAGGCATGTGGGATGGTACATGTTTCAAATACTGGGAAATCCTCCTGATGTGTATTCATTTTAATATCATTAGGCCATGTACCTCTGCCACAACTTTCCCAAATGGTAAAGTATGCTGAGGTTTGAAAAGGATGCCAGTGCTCCTTGGAGCATTACTGACGATGCTTATAGTACCTCCAGAGCACCAAAAGCTCTGTTTTAAAGTGTGCTTGCTTGTTTTTGAAGTCCACTGGCTTCTAGGGTTAGGATCTCATTCTTTTTCTCTGTTTTCCTTCAAAAGGGCAGTAGAATGCTTTATTTAAAAAAAATTAAAAAGCAGAAAAAAAGTTTGAATACAGTCAAAAGTTTGAAACAGTCAAAAATTACAAACTGAATATGACTTGTAATATTTTTCCTGGGTTTTATTGCTAACTATATGAAGATTTCCTTGTTCTGTTTGCTTCTCAAAGTCATTGCATTTGACTGTGGAGCATAAAAACTTTTAATGGAAAATCTCTAGAGAACAGCCACTGCCAGAGAATTTTGTACTGCAGTATCCTCGCAGGCAAAATACAAAAAGGGGTGAACCCAATCATGTTGATTTGGCTCCAGGGTTAGCTTTCCAGATCTTTTTCTTCAGGTTCTTTAGCTCTGACAATGAATAGTTTTTTATCAAAAACAAACAAAAATTATATATAAATTAAAAACCAAACAGCATTAATACTGTACAGATTTTTTTTTTCCACTGTTACATTTCACAGTCCTGATCCTGCAGTGTGACATAGGTACCCAGACGCCTACAACAACATTTGGCAGCTTAAGGTGAACTGTAAACACAAAAAAATGCTTCTTGAAAGTACAGACCTCAAAACTTCCGGCACCCAGTTCCACAAACACTCAGCCAAATGAGAGGTGAAACACAGGTGACATGATAAAAATGTATTTTAACAGCACTCTGTCACTCTTCCCTGTACAAAGTAAGCACTGAAATTGTTATGCAGTGAACAGGTTCATAGGTGTTTCCACTTAAAAGAACCCCTCCAAGGGAGACTCAGGTTTAAGACACTACAAGTGAAGATCTTTTCTCCCCTTTTTTGAGTTTTTGCTCTGATTGTTATCAGATGTATTATACTTCTTACTCTTTGATTCCTTTTTCTGCATCAGTCTGCAGCAGAACATAGTGAACCTGTCAAGAATCCTTCTAGCTGACTGACCAGTCAATGGCAACCAGCAATTTCACAAGTGAATCCGTTTAATCAAGGTATCTAAGGTGAAGAAGATACTTAGGGAGTGTTGCAGGAAAGGGAAACTGACTTGTCATAGCTTCTTATGCTATTCTTAAGTTCATAAGAGCAGAGTAACTCAGGTCAAGGAGGGAAATCATTGAACAAGAAATAAGTCACTGAAGTGCTTTGCTGAATCAGGTTTTAAGTGTGTACTCAGATGCAGTGGGAATTGTGCATCAGCCGAACTTTGGGCAGAATGGAAATCTTTTCGAAGTTTATCACATTCTTAACTGATATCCGGAACAAGGGTCATCTGCTGATTTAGTGCTTAAGGCCCTGGTCTGCAAGCTGCCATGTTCCCTACACTCCCACATAAATATCCTTTATAGATGTTTAAAGGGTTTGGGATGGGGTTTTTTCCCTGACAAAAGGTATGCGGTGAAGTTACTAATTTCTTTACCCTCCCTTAATAATATAGTTGTCAGTGCTGTTGCAAGATCGCATGTTTCTTTCTTATAACCCTTACGCAGGCAGTCTTCTGAATGTTCTCCAGCCAGAGAAGCCCTCTCTCCCCACACCTGCCTGACATTAGCACTCCAGAGTGCACAGAGGCATGGGTCCCTGCAGCATTGCATCTGCACCCTGACACTGCTCCACCAAACCTTGTCAGCTCCACTCCCATTGCCTTGTGTAGCTTGGCAGGGATCACAGTACGAACTGATAGCACAATAACCATACCTTGGAGATGACTTTGGATTTAATCAGATGCATAGATAAGACTGAACCCACTTGCCTGCCTGTATAAAACAAAAAACTTTTGGATAGGACTATGCCAGCACTTGTAAAGGGACACCATGCTGCTTTTTGACAAACACTGTCTGTCACATGGAGCCCTTTGGAGAAGAAATCTATTCCTTCCAAAAAGTCTGAAAGACTGTTATCAAATCCAGCACTTCAGAAGCCATAGCTTTCTTGCACTATTTGGCCATGCATTTTCATCTTCATAGCTCTCCCTTGCACTTCTGCAATTTGTATTAACCCCTTCTAAGCTCAGTGATGGAGAACTAACTTTATACAAGAGGACTGAAGAAGCTCAGCTTGTTTTGACCAGCAAAAAAGGGCTTCAAGAAAGGATGTGCTTCTCTTTGAATACAGCAGAGTAAATACTGGGGAGGGATAAGGACTATTTAAGCTAATGGATGACGTTGCAAGCTACTGTGGCAGTCTGTTTGCAGACTTCTGGAAAAACATCCCCATAGACCTTCATACTCCCTTCACCTTTGGAAAGATTTTTTTGTCAGCATGGGGTTAGAAATCATCCCCTCTCCTTTTATTTCTCTCTCTCAAATGGAAGATTTCAGTCCTCTGTGTAGTTTTGCAGCAGGTGGCCAATGCAGAAAATGGAACAACTGTGGAATTAAGAGAACGATTACACCAAGTATCCTGCTACTAAGTCATTCTGCGAATCAGATGTGAAGATCTTTTTAATCCATGAAATTTTGTAACAGACTTATGTCACCAGTGCATACGATCCTACTGCTGTCATGCCTCTGGGAAGCCATACTGACCTTGTGCTTCATCTCAAAATCTTTGTACGACAGAGAGCTACAGGCCACGCAGCCCAGAGGGAAGTGAACTTCAGAATAACTCGCAGGCAGGAGACAACAGCTGTTTGTGATGGCTCCCATAGCTCCGCTACAATACAGGACAGAGCCGGGCATGCAGAGAGACTCTGAAGTTAGCTGGGTGCTGGCTGCAGTGGCCCCAGTTGTCCACCTTTCCCTGGTAGCCAGGGGTGAAGGCTGCTTAGCTGCCCTTCTGCCAGCACAGTTCCCCTTTCATATGTGATGTTCCAGGACAGGCACCACATTCCTCCCCAAAAACTTACAGGGTTTAGAAAAGGCTGTGTTACTCATATAACTGCCCATTACCACTATCATACCAGCCAATCAAAGATCTCCGAGTACTTTTTAAAGTACTCATTCACAGTAGGATTGCAAGACAGTTAGTGCTTCATTTATAGCTGAACTGAACAGCAACCCTTACAGAAATGGTGCCATACTTAGTGTTTCATTTATAGCTGAACTGAGCAGCAGCCGTTAGAGAAATGGTGCCGTACATAGTAACTCTGGTTCTGGCTGACTTCTGGTGGCACCGAGTGGTCCTTCAGTCACTAAGGTGGCTTGGCCAGTACCATACTACAGCAAAGCCACGAGTGGAGCAGTTCCTAGCTCTGTGTGGGGCTGGTAGCATTGTGCCATGTTCACTGCTTTCTGTGGCAATGGTAAGGGTGACTCCTGGGTTCGCCTAGTTAATGATATTATGCACAACATACAACATTAAGAACACAAGTATAGATTTACCCACTGGTGTACAATATGTGTCTCAGAGGACAGAAATGGCACCCTCCTGCTAAGCAAGAACAGTAAGGGCTGAAAAAATAAACTACTTCACTGCTAACAAACTCGTTGGAACAGTCCTTAAAACAAATCAAATCTACCATCTCCATCAATGTCTGACTAATTGTTGGACAGGAACTTGTCTTCTTTTTGTATTGTTTCTCTGCAAATACCCCCTGTCCTTACCTGTTTGCTGATTCTGGTTATAGATGATATAATAATACTTAATTTACATATAGATTGAAAATTACCTTGAAGCTTATTTACCCCTTGATGAGGAAAGGCAGTGGAACACCATACAGACACATAGGTTCCATTACGCCCGTGTCATATTAAATATTAGAACTGAAAATTTTGGGGTTCGGTTTTGCTGGGTCCATATCATAAACTGGACTTTGGAAAACTGCTCTTTTCATAGCAGTTCAGGTACAAAGTATTATTCCAGATACTAATAGCCACTGCTTAACTTTTGCTATTTACTTTAGAGCTTAAAAATGATTAGGCTTGCTCTGGTTATGAAAAATTACTCAGTTTATTCTTGTGCCTCATTGCATTAGCTTCAGCACGTTTTATGAAACTTTCCTCTCCCCCCCTCCTGGTCTCAGACGTTGCCAGCCCAGTGTGCTTTCAGATCTGGCACCATAAAAATAGCCTTCCCTCCCTCTGTCTCTCTCTCTCTCAACTTTGTCTCCCAGCACCGGTTTCTGTATCAGGACACTTTACCTTGATTCCCAGAGGACGTTAGTCACTGAGGAGAGCTGCAAAAGCCTGCCACAGCTAGTCTCCCAGTGTAGTTTAGTAACAATGGCAAATGCTTTTTTCCAAAGATGTGCATACTGTTGAACACCCAGCTATCACCATGTCTTTGATAATGCATTCTCTGCATAGTAAACAAGAACTAGAAGCAGAAAAATAACATGCAACAATGGAAATGCATAGAATCTTCCCTTTTTCCTTAGTTTCCTAAGGAAATTATTAAACTTTTCTGTATTAATTTACTGAGGTCTTCGTAATGAAGCATTAAGCTTCATTATTACAAAATATTACAGATCTTTTATCATGTCTGACTGCTTGTTTTCAGTTTAACAAGAATAATAAAGGGAGTAATTGCTGAGAATGAGACAGGAATACATAGTGTTCCTAAGTTTACTAATTTTGTTTATGCTCCACATATTATTGAAACTTCATAGTCAGCTGAAATATGTCTCCACTGATCTTTTTTCTGCCCTTTCTCAGAAGAGGATGATGCATATTTTCCCTTTCTGAAGAACCTTGCAAGTGGAGCATGAACTCAGTCTTTGTAAATGCTTTTCAGATATTGAAAAGACTGCCAGGATGCTGCCGGGCAGCAGCTCTGTCAGAGAGGGGAGCCCGAAGCCCTGGCTGGGGCACGTGGCAGCAACCTCCTCCTGACAAGGGCCAGCCCTGGTGTCCCCAAGCACAGGCATCTGCACCGCTTGCCGGCTGATATTTAGTGACATTAAGAACATGGGTTATACTCAGTTTTAGTATACAGGTGAAGTGCATATCAGTGGACTTCTAGGCATTTTCACTCCTCTGTAACTTTAGGTCTAGGCTGCGATGGCTAGTGAAAGAAGGGTACACATAACCTTCACAAACAAAAACTCAGGTTGGAGACATTTGCCTGTCTGATTGCACAGCCCTATAGCCACGACTGAGCACCCGCAGTTCAACACTTAATCCAATATTCACTATTTTAATGAAGTGACACCTCCTTCACAGTTAGATCAGGTGTAAGACATTGGATTAAAAAAAAAATGGATGAGAAAAGACATATTGCCAACCTAAGTGCTCATTATTGTGTTAAAAAGGAGACCTAACCTAATACTTGAGGAAAAAGCAGCTTTAACAATTGGTACAAGCTCCTTGACAAGAATGCCTTTTAAGAAGGGCATATAATGGGTGCTCTAGCATGTGTAAAAAGGTAGGTTTAGAGCATCCTTAAACCTCAAGGCATTGAATGAGTCTGTAAGCTTGAAGCCCTTGTGCTGATTCTCACTTGGAGCAGTTCACCTCCAATGGCATCATTTGAAGCCATTGGACTAAATCAAATAAGGAGAAAGAGGACGTGAAAAGGCACATCAGTATCATGAAATGACTCTGTAGAGGACTCTCCAAGCTCCCAGAGTGGCTGCACTTAGAGATCACACAGTACTAATGGGGTGTCTGAAGTAGGATCACTTTTCTGGGAAGCAGGAGTAATGGCAGCGTAGTCCCATCCCTTTCTGGCTCTGAAGACACACACAGGTGGAGCAGCTCTCACTTGCACTCCCTCCCATGCTTCTCAATCAGCAATAACCTCCTTTCCTGGCTTGTTTTCTCCCCCACCACAGCCTACCCAGGCCTCTGAAATACAACGCAATGCTTGCTGCCACAGAACAAGAGGCACCACAGCAGAGAGGAGGGGAGAGGTATTAAACAGGTTTCATTTGAAAAAAAATTGCTGCTATTTGTTGTTATGGTTCACAAACATTGCTGAAAAAAAGGGCAAGTATCTAACACACAATACAGGGTGCACAAAGGGGCAGGGTCATCTATACCGCATAATTTTTCTTCCTTCTCCGTAAAATGGAAGGTATAATAAAAAAATTGCACCTTACTACTTCAACACAGTATTGAAACCTTAAGTTTTGTCTACTTGGAGTTCACTTGTGATTAGCTTGTCTTACATAGGGTGATTTGGCACACATGTTGTCTAACCTTTAGATAATTGATACAAATAATTGTCTTTTAACCAGAAAGCAGTCAGATGTTTAAAAGGCCTGCAGGGAAAAAAAAAAACAACAAACATCTGTGGGCTATCTGTGGAAGTATAGTGGATATTGTGTGCCTGGTAGGATGAAAAATACAGAAATGAATCTTGGGATGTTGTTTTTCCTTTGTATTTCATGACTGGGTTGCTGCCGTTTATAGCTAGGCACATACTCACTGAATTCAAGAAAAAGGTCAAATGGGTCAGCGAGCAAATAACTGAAGGAGCTCCTAACTCAGAGCCTGTATGTGCAAGCGGTTAAGGAATAAGGATTATAACTAAGGAAGAACAAGCTTTGAATTCACCTGAACTGCTGCTAGATGGGAATAAAAGAAGTGCTCCAATGCTGATCACTTAGAGACAGACTGACTGGCTGACTCGGGTGTCTACAGATTGAGTGGGGTAATCCCCTGGGCAATGACAATGCGGCTGTCCAGACACCACCATCGCTCCCCGAAACCTTCTGCTTTCCACATGCGTTATTATTGCCTGCTCCATCCTGAAGCCTCCAGCTGACAGTATTATGAGGACCGCACATGTTTCACTACTGATGGTGCATATTTTGTAGATCAGACAATACTGTGATTTTTTGATGCTAGTGTCCCTGTAGCTTTTCCTTAAATGGGTAACATGATTCTTTTTTCCCCTGAGTAAATTAGGTATTAGTTTATGACACAAAAACTCAGCTTTTTAAAAGCTATGGCTTAGAATCATTCTGTTTTATTCCCTTCTGTTTATCTGTGCAACTATTAAGGGACTTATCCTACAGACCTTTTTCTCCCCTTTGAGTGAGGGGAGGACAAGAGTTATTGCCACAGCTGCAAGAGCCTTTGAAAGGGAGACTTTCAGTGTAACTTGGGCACTGAACTACAGTTGTCTTGGAAAATGTCTCCCTTAATGACATGCTTTGGCATCTGTTTTAATTTTGGTTGCTGACATAGCAGAGAGGATTTTATTTCCCTTCATTATTGTTTTCTCCAGGGAGTTTCCACAGAATATATATAACACTCATATCTTTCTCTTACAATACTTGCGAGATGGATAATACTAGCAGCTCCTGTATTCTTTCTATACCTCTAGTCAGATCTATTAAGAATACCTTTGTTTACTCTTTGAGAAAACAAAATATATTTTTTTACTGCCATCCTGAGGAACCGGTTATTTCTCGGCATCATGCTGTGATACTGCCTTCAGTCACATCACTCTGGAAAGCGCCCATGTGCTTTTTCTGTATTATATTAAGACATAAGAAGATTAAAGTTATATATTTCATTTAAGATGATGTTTAGTTTCAGATGTTCCTAATCCAGAGTGTTTATGCCCAATTAGATACTCAGGAGGGCTTATCATTTAAAGTTCTTTCAACTGGCATCAGAAGAGTAACGTTTATTTTTTAGAACTAGCTAAAATTAAAGCCTAAGTCATTGCAAGTCATTTGAACTGTGAATCACAGTCTCCATGACTGAAAGTTTCCAGATGTACAAGTACTGAGTTCTCCTTCGGAGCTTTCTGAGAGGAAGGGATGTACGTTTTATAGCTATATACAAGTCTGCATCAAAAATAGTCTGAAGTATAGGAATGGTACTGAATGGTACTAGTATTCAGTGCCATGCTTTTGGTCTAAATATGTACAAATAAATAAGCCATGCATCCAGATCTTGCCTAAACTAAGCACACAACTGATGTAACTGCATAATAACAGTGTGATCTCAGCTGGCCTTTTGCCCACATAAAATAGGATTTTAAAACAACTTCTAAGGATGACTGAGTTGCAATAAATCCCAATACATTTTGAAAAATACAGAACTTCATCCACATTTCCTTTTTTTTTCCTTTAATTCTCTTAACTGTTTTGGGGATTGTTGATCTGAACTTGGATGAGACATACCTGGCACTCTTTTGCATGTGTGTATAGCTTTTGCATCCTCTTTCAGATGTTTGTCTTCCTTAAGTATTATTTCAGTCACACCAAGGGCTGAACATATGAGAACCATGCCTTTTTTTTAGCTCCCCTCCCCACCTTGCTTCAACAAGACTCCTTTTCAACACAAACAAAACCAGGGTCTGGTCTCAAGTCAGGCAAGAAGAACCCCTGGATTCCAGAATACCGTTTCAAGAGCATTCCCTTTAATCCCTGCTACCTCCTGTAGGGACTGGCATGAGCATGAGGTCATTTCCTTATGCCAAAATGGATGGGCATGTTGCATTATTCCTGCCTTAGAGAAAGATTAAGCTTGTTGCAGTCAAAGCAGAGATTTGTGACACCTAGAAACTAAGAGTGCACTACTTAGGGTATAACTAACATTAGCTTGCCTTGAACCCAATATAAGCATACTAAAAAGTGTAACCAATAGCAGCATGTAAGTGTTTTGTGCTACTGTGATAGCATAGCCATACACAATGCATAAGCATTTTACATATGTGTCTGAGCAATGTGACCACCAACAGGGGAAACAAGTCTACGTATAGCTGCACACAGGAAGCATCCAACCAAGAAAAAGTTGCCAAAGGACAAGATAAATACGAAAGGCTGCAGTAGGCAGGACATCCTGCTGCGTACAAATGAAGGATGACGAACAGAACAAGGACCAAGGTAAGGAGTAAGGGAAGCAGATGAGAACCCTCTTTCAGGAGGCAGGCAAAGAGCATATAAACATCAGTCAAGGAGAGGAAAGACAGAGAATGAAGAGGACAGGCCTGCATATGATCAGACTTCCCTTGCTGAAGAGTTCTCAAGCCTGATCACCTCCACCTCCATGACCAAGGCCACCAAGGACTCAGCCATCAGCCCTGACTTCATGGCATCAGCTTCATGGTACCACATACACAGAGGTGATTTAGAATATCAGTGTTAGGGTCAAACACTTTTACATATGTAGTGAAGATGACTAACATTGTGTAAGTACTAACTGTTAGCACAAAATGAGTTGTTAATGAATGAATTTAATAAAGGCTTTTGAATTTAAAATTGGCCTGCTTTATCAGTCTGCTAAAAACTCCAATCATAATGATCTCTAATTCCCTATACGTAAACATATATTTAGTTGCAAGATTACCCTCTTTTTAGCTTTAATGATCACAAAGTAAAAACGTGAACAATTACCCTTTACAGGTGCCAGGGTCCTTGATGATAAAGTTTAACTCATCCTTGCTGTGAGGGTACTGTGTCTGAATCCTACCAGGATATGTGCCTCTTTCTCAGTGAAAACAGTTCAATAGAGGCAATTCATATAACCGTGCGAGCATCTTAATGATCAGAAAGTGCCAAGCTGACTGAAGCTTGTGCTATAACTACTGCAGATAAGTAAATCTATAACTTTTCAGTGTAATCTGACTGCTGAAATGTTGTTTGCAGGACATGTCCTTCTCTGGTTTAAGTCGGCCAAGCTCCATGGCAGTCCATTGGACCCAGCTGAGATACTGGTCCCACCCATGAAAGCTAATGCTTTGCAATTCGATCACCTCTCAAATACTTCCTAGCAAAATGTACTTGCTCAAAACTTTAGCAACTGATCTTCTGTCTGTCTGTGTCACTTTTAAGGTGTTACTGCTTATGTATCTAGTATGGAATCTCTTGCTGCTGTCAACACATGTTCTACGTCATTTATAATCATCTCTAATTTTGCAAAAGCATACTCTTTAGCAACCCTATAGTTTCACAGCAAACGTGTGCATCTTGCTGTCCTTCACTTAATATAACTAGAATTTCACCTCCTCTTCCTGTTCCACAGTGATTTGTCTGAAGACTTTTTTCTTTTAACTTCTGTTCATAAACTCCAAATGGAAATAGTAGTGACTGATTACAGCAGCCTTGTGTTTAATAAGCAGTGCTGCCCATTTGTCCAAAGCATTTGATTTGTATATTCTTTAGTTAGATGCCACATCTTCTTCAATTTAATATTGGAAGGATATAACCTTGCTAGTCTGCATCAGATGCCCTTGTTATTACATTTCTGCAGCTGATGCTGTAACTGAAAGCCTTCTCTGCCTGAACGCTGTGCTTACAATTTTGTTGTGTTTTTCTGAAACATTGCTCAAGCATGCCTCTAAGACTGCATACAATTGATGTTTTTTGTCATTTTCATTTTAAAAAATATAAAAAATAAAATTATACTCCACTAGGTATTAGGAAGTTGTTAAAATCTTAAAATATTTAATAATGCATTCAATGTTCAATTAAAAGTACCCCTGTGACTGTGCAAGCTGAAATAGAACAATGGTGTAAAAGATGCCTAAATTAGGTTTCTGTGAAGTAGAGATTTGAACCAGTTATGCAATACTAGGCAAAAGAGAGTTCATTTGAGTTTATAAGCTGATTACACTGATTATAAGCTGATTGCTCTGACTAAAGTGCCTTGGTTGTCCCACTTCAGACTCCATTGATAGTGCAGACAATTTTCAATTCCTAAAATACATATTAGTATATGTAATGCCATTAGGAACACACTTAACTTCTCTGAGCATGCATTAATCATAGTTTCTGTGAGACTGTGTTTGTGGATCTAAAGCTCATGACCTTGTGAGACACATGACATTTTGTCTGGTCCTCGGTACCAGTGGGAGTTAGGGGCTGGCTAGGATTCCTCCCTGCTGGCTTGTTAAATCTTCCTCTGCTCTTTCCTACAATCCTATGCAACGTAACGTACAAGAGAAAGCCTAACAAATAACAGTAACTCATTTAAATCCCTGATGATTTACATATGCTCTTCCATATCTCATCATATGCCAGGGTAGCCAACTGAGTCCCTGCAAGGTGTTTCTTTGCCTGATCCCAGGGATAGTAGGTCTCAGACCAGCCTGCTCTGTTACATATCACGTTTTTCTGGGGCTTATACACATTGCTAAGATGGCTCATTTTTTCAGTTTACAGGTTTACCACACCACTCTCCCATGTAAGAAATGCTTCACTTGTTATATAGCTCATTTAAAATCACCCTTAAAACAAGCCGGCTTAAAGTGAAAGACAAAGTAGCATCATAACTTCTAACACAGCATCATGACAAATGTTCTTAATAAAGTAAACAAGTGGAGTTGGGGCAGGGGGTTGTTAGAGTGGATACCGAATGTGTTTGCATCATGATCATACTTAGATTCTTTATGTTTCAGGCTGCATGCATTAGAGAAAACCTCCTGATGGAAGAGCTTCCTGCTTGCAGCCAGCTCTGTTAGTTTCTTTGGGCATGGAAATGTTCTGTGATTGGACCACAAGATCTCCACTCTGTCTGTTTATGCAACTTTTTGACTCCTTGACGTCAAGTAAAACTTCTTCCTCCCACCTGGGTGACTAAGAGTGCTGCTTTTGCAAAGTGAAGTGTCTTCATCTGTTGAGCATAATATTTAACATCATTTGCACACTGACAAAATGCTCAACAGAAATATTTGAATGGGAAAATGCAAGTGGCTCATTACCGGCTCTTGACTGAGATTAGACATGACCATAATTAATCGCTGCAGGATGACATTAAGCTTCGTGTGGCTGACCTCCTCCACAATCTTTGAGAAAGCATAACAATTACAAAATGTAGATAACAACATGGTGTGGCTTCCTGTCTTACTCATTTGTGTTCTGCACCTTTAGCATTGTTTACAATTTCATACTGTTTCTTCTATCAACAAAATAACTTCATTGGCTTTTAAATGTGTCCTGTTTGTACAAGATAGTTTTCTGAGATATCCATATCAAGATTGGATTCATGCTTTACATGAAAATACCTGGACAACCTCTCATTAGTATGGCTGTAGAACTTATGGAGCAAGGGTTGTCAGAATCAGGATGGTCAAGGACACTAATTATCACATATACCACCCCTCCCCATAAGAGATCAAACACAGCAATCTTCAGATCTATAGCACACAAAACTCAATTACAACTGAAGTTGTAAGTGGAAATCAAAGAACTGATGAGTTCATACCATCCCCAAAGACGCTGCTAACAAACTGCAGCTGTAACACACTGGAAAACAGGCCAAGAGGGACCTACCTTGCTTTATTCAACAACTTTCTAAATGTTATTATGTTGCAGAAATTCTTGGATTTTTGAATGAACTAAAATAACTCTGTCTATTCCCTGTCAGATATGTGAGCGTCAGGTAATATAGTGGGGTTTTTTTCGGTCTTTATTTTGAATATACTTTCCAAAAGATGCTCTGGAAACTGAACTTTTATCTTCAGAAGAGGTTTAGCAATAACCACTTCCCAACATTGTTTGAAATGTCATCTCAGAGTGAAAGCACGTAACTTGGTCACAGTCCTGCATTTTTAGGTTGTTGGCAATGTTCCTCCAGTGGCTGTGGATGCTGGTGTTTGACACCTAACCATTGAAAAATCATGCTAGGCCACATGCTAGGCCACCAAAACCACTTCACAGACAGCACCAATGGAGTAGATGAGAGCAAATGGAACACTCCTGGCCTTTTTGCTGAGAGTCCTGAAGGTCAGTAGAACTCCACCTACTCCACCAGAGACTGGAAACCTTCTCTGCACATCAAATTACAGTGAACCTTGTTCAGAGAGCCTGGCACTGGTCTCCTGCACTGTAAAGGGAATATCAAATGAAACCTCTGTGTTTCTTCTAAATGACCTTCATGCCATAGACATTTCAAGTATATGAGAGCTGCTAAAGTGCAAGTGCGCTTTATACAATGACATCGTCGTGTGCCAAGCATTTGGCTCATACATGAACTTCTGTGGCCGAGATGCTACTTCTCTGCTGTTGTTTGTTCTGCTGTGTATAAGCTTCCATGGCACCTGCACAGTAATTACAAACACACACTCAAACAACTGACAGTGGCAATGTTATTGAACATACCTTTGACCAGGTAAGTATCTTGAATTGTGTATTCAAAAAAGGCGCTACAATTAAAAAGCATCTGCTTATTGTAAGGGAATTTGAACAGCTAGGAAAGATGTGAATGGAAGTGCTCTGGGGCTTGCTAGCAAAAAAGAATCCAAAAGAATGGGTTTTTGTTTTTCCCTAGGTGAAAAACATGCTGCAACCAACAGGTCAAAACATATCGTTCCCTGCTTCTTTAGCTGCACTGCAGCACAAGAGAGAGTGCACTCAAATTCCCCAAGCCTTGAAACAAGCCCTTGAGTGTACTAACTGTGTGGTGGGTTAACCCCAGCTGGATGCCAGGTGCCCACCAAAGCCGCTCTATCACTCCCCTCCTCAGCTGGACGGGGGAGAGAAAATATAACAAAAGGCTCGTGGGTCGAGATAAGGACAGGGAGATCACTCAGCAATTACTGTCACGGGCAAAACAGACTCGACTTGGGGAAATTAGCTTAATTTATTACCAGTCAAATCAGAGCAGGGTAATGAGAAAATAAAACCAAATCTTGAAACACCTTCCTCCCACTCCTCTCTTCTTCCTGGGCTTAACTTTACTCCCGAGTTCTCTAACTCTTTCCCCTCAGCGGCACAGGGGCACAGGGAATGGGGATCGCGGTCAGTTCATCCCACATTGTCTCTGCTGCTCCTTCCTCCTCAGGGGGAGGACTCCTCACACTCTTCCCCTGCTCCAGCATGGGGTCCCTCCCATGGGGTGCAGTCCTCCATGAACTTCTCCAACATGAGTCCTTCCCACGGGCTACAGATCTTCACAAACTGCTCCAGCGCGGGTCCCTTCCACGGGGTGCAGTCCTTCAGGAACAGACTGCTCCAGCGTGGGTCCCCCACGGGGTCACAAGTCCTGCCAGCAAACCTGCTCCAGCGTGGGCTCCTCTCTCTCCATGGGGCCACAGGTCCTGCCAGAAGCCTGCTCCAGCATGGGCTTCCCATGGGGTCCCAGCCTCCTTCAGGCATCCACCTGCTCCAGCGTGGGGTCCTCCACGGGCTGCAGGTGGATATCTGCTCCACTGTGGACGTCCATGGGCTGCAGGGGGACAGCCTGCCTCACCATGGTCTTCACCACGGGCTGCAGGGGAATCTCTGCTCCAGCACCTGGAGCACCTCCTCCCCCTCCTTCTTCACTGACCTTGGTGTCTGCAGAGTTGTTTCTCTCACATCTTCTCACTCCTCTCTCCGGCTGCAATTGCTGCTGCGCAGTAACATTTTCCCCCTTCTTAAATATGTTATCCCAGAGGCACTACCACCATTGCTGATGGGCTCGGCCTTGGCCAGCGGCGGGTCTGTCTTGGAGCCGTCTGGCACTGGCTCTATTGGACATGGGGGCAGCTTCTAGCAGCTTCTCACAGAAGCCAGCCCTGTAACCTCCCCTGCTACCAAAACCTTGCCACACAAACCCAATACAAACTGCCATAAAGAGCTGTCACTTACCCATCTCCTTTATGTATCTCTTAGCAGCAGAGCTGCTTTGAACTCATTAGTGAGAGGCATGCTATTTGCAAAGACTGTTAACTCCTGCTACAGATTCTAATCTCAAATATTTATTTTAATAAGAGATGAGCTTGTTCCTTGCCACTTTTGTTACATTTCCTGATAGAACATAGTAAACATACGAAAAGGTGTCTTTCACAAGTATTTGGCTAGCATGAGGATTGCAGATTTAGCCTTGCAGAATGTTAAGTTTCTCGTAAAATGCATTTTTAGAACAAGGTAAAAAATGCAGGGCAATTCTCCTGTCTCGCTTCAGTAGCCATGATGACTGATGGATTACTTACATCTGTCTGTGAACAGGAAAATGACTTTCAAGGTCTCTAATTTTCATTTTTTTAAAAAGCAGAATTTCTGATGTTACATGCTGACTGATTTTGAACAACAAATGGAAATGACAGACTTTTAATCCTTGCTTCCAACATCAGTTTACTGCCTCTGCCATTAATAAATCCTGAAAAAAATGAACCAGTAGTGGGGAAAAAAATGTGTTGCCTTCTCCTCATCAAATTCAATGCTTTTTTTAGTATTTTTAGGTATTATTATGATAATAAAAATGACTCCATATTCACTCATTACTTCTCTGGAATTAGTTTATTCATCAGCACCCGAACTTTATTTGCTTATGCTCTAATATGTCATATTTCTACTACTTATTCCCCAGGATACTAGCTACTTTGCCCTGCATTTTGGGAAGAAAACAGTTATTAACCTCATCAGCGAGCGTGCACAGGGCTTACACTATGCTTCAAAATTTCAGAGATGTATTGGACAACTTCCTGTGAAGTTAAGTGTTGCAGAAATGACAAATTCTTGTCACAAAGTGGCAAAGAAGACTGCTTTTAGATCCATATTTCTAAGCCACCAATTTTATTGCTGCCTGGCTGCATTACTATTTTTAGATATTAACCCACGCTACTTACTCAGGCAAAACTCCCTCTTGAAGTTTCACCTTTCTGCCACGGCAGAAAGAATGAAGAGAGACCCTGTTTTTGAGTTTTGTTTCTCTTTGCTTGTGAAGAGGAAACAGAATACTATGTGCTTTTCATTGTTTCTATCTATCTGAATATTTATATTCCTAAATATAAGCATTTGTTACAGTGGATGTGGTACCTCACTGCTATAACTAGTCCTTAGAAATTCAGAACTTTGTCTGAAACTGCTGATTATTTTCAGCATCATCTAAAAGTATAACTGCTTTTTGCAGTGAGGCAATGACACACGAGGCCACATTCGGCTATCCCCCTTGCATCAAGTCACACAGCAGAGTAGCTTTAAAATGCCTGATAGGATTTTAATCCCAAATGGAAAAGTAATAGCATGTTACAAGAAAAATGGATAAGAAAGTAAGGACAAGAGAAGAAAAATTGAAAGCAGATCATAGAATAGTTTGTGTTCTTTAGACCTTTTAAATGTTGATATGAGTAAATATGGTGGACAAGAAATACCCTAGATCGTTAACATCAACAGGCAGGAGATAACCATAGGGGTGAGGGGGTGAATGTCCAAAACTAAGCTTTTGAATTCTCAAGCACAGGTCTGCTATTTGCTAGCTACAACCTGTATGGGCTTGTTGTAAAATGTAGTAACACCTGGACTAAACAGAAGTGACATATACCAAATCCTCCAATGAATAAAAAGACACATGCTGTAACATGAGGAAAGCCCCTCAATTAAGAGGCAGATAACTTGTGTTTTTACATAAACAATATTTAGATGGAGAAAAGCAGGTTTTTAAAATTGGAAAAGTCCCTGGAAATGGGGGAATTTCCTTGGAAATGCACTTAAAAAAGCCTCGGGATGCTTAGAGACTTGGCCACTGACACCCAAGATCAGTAACTGCAAGCACCAGAAAAGCCCAAAACACTTTCTCCCCAACTCTCTAGGACCAACTGCAATCTCCCCAATGAGAAGGAAGTCAAAACTGAGTGAATGTGACTTTGGGAATGAGTGTGAGAGTGTGTGTGTGAAATTATCAAGGAGGATAACAGTGCCAACACCACCAGTTCTTAAAACCCCAGTATCCAAATACAGTGTGTTTTCTCTGTCATGCTCATGACAGTAAGATGTGAAAATAAAGTAGAAATAAATCATCTAATAAAAATGTATTACTAGGTTATGTAGACAGAAGCTTCTGTAAGACATAAACCTACCATAAACTACTGCAAGTTTAGCCAGTCAAACAACCACTAAAACAAATATTTGATGAATCACAACACATTTTTTCAGTATTACTCAGAAAGACTCTCTAATATTTGAACATACCAAACAAGATAATCAAGCCTGAAAGATAAGGACAGAGAAAACAAATATTGAACTCAAGACAGAACACCACAGATGTGAAGCGTGAGTCTGTTACCAAGCTTTGTATGCAACACTTCAGAGCAGGATTAAATGAAGGAGGTGCAGAAAGCTAGCAAATCTTTTCTGCAGTGAAAATAATCATACACGTTACAAGGCAGTGTCGAATTGTACCCACATTGTTGTTCTAAGATAAAGCTGTCATTGATGGTTGCAGTAAATAACATCCTGCACTGCCTCAAAGCTAGGTTCTCCTCTCCTGGAAATCTAAAGGAAACTTTTACCACTGATCCCAGTGGAAGTAAAACCAGATGCAGAGAAAGCAAAAAGACACAGCAAAATAAGAAGAACATCTTCAACACAGATTTACTCCTGCAGATCTCACTGATACTCAAGGTTTGCCTGTGTAACATGCCAGTGTTTGGCTTCGCTCTAAGAGATGAATGAGTATCTGTAATCATTTTAACTATCATGAAATCCTATTTGTATTTCTAAACTGACATCATATACTGATCAGAATTCTTTACATGTAACTCAGAGGGCTGCTAAATGCATTTGACATGACTGCCGGCCAGCTGTGTGGTTGCTTGAAGAAACGTGGTCACCTTCAACAGCCCTAAAATCTATGCAGGCAGCAACCACTTCATCATGTGGTTACATACTTGGCTTGCACCTACCCGTGCTGAAAGACACACTCCCACATGTGGCTCCTTCCAGCTGATGATAAAGTCCTGAGCTGTATCCAGATTTTAAGTACTTTCCCGTATGGAAAGGATATGAGACCTGGCAACTCCCACGATCCTAAGAAACCACCATTTTTCTTCGCTGCCCAGTCCAATTGTCTGTAGGACTGGCTTCTGAGTCACACACAGCTCTGGGAAGTTCAAGTGCAGTATTTGTGCTGGCGCTACAGCCAGTGATGGCAGCAAGGCAACAGGAGGACAGGGTTGCTGGATAATCAAGTGTCTAACTATGAGAGCAAGCGAGCCAGCAGGGAATGCCAAAGGTGCCAGTTCTTCACTGCCTTGCTGTCTAGCTGAATATCCAGCTATTCCTCAATGAAGAACTACTGCCATTTTCTGCTTGCAAATTACTCCCAGGGCCTCTGCTTGAAGGTAGGTGCTATGTGTGCCGAGGCTCTGGGAAGCCTTGGATATGTGCTTTTAGTCTGGCTAAGTGGAGTGGAATATATTTCTTTCACCTTGGAGTTGTAGGAACATAGCTGCAATAATTTTGTTTAGCTCAGGAGGAGGAACAAAGAGGTTTACGCACCTAAGAGTTTGTAAGAATGCTATGCATAAAATCCAGCTGAGGTGTCTTCTGTCACACATGGATGCAAAAGTAGCAGAGAGATAAGCACGCTGCTCTAACAACACATAAATTTTGGGTACCACAATACTTTTGTCAGAAGAAGTCAGATTCTTCAACACCTGTAAATGCCTTAATAATGGCAAAAGAATTGTAATGTGGAGATTAAAATGAGCTGACAGTGAGACAATGAAGCCAACTAAACAGCATGGTAGACAAGCTGAACATTCATAGCTCCATAAACTGGTGATCACCCTTCAGCTGGTGCCATTTCAAGCACAGAAAGCACCAGTGTCACTAAGCCTCTTTTCAAGTATTTTAACTGAAGGACTACATGTTCAAAACACTATCAGAACACCAAAAAGACATTATCTAGCTTGTGGGAATTTCCCCCTGTCGTGGTTTAACCCCAGCTGGCAACTAAGCACCACACAGCCACTCGCTTACTCCCCCCACAGTGGGATGGGGGAGAGAATCGGAATAGTAAAAATGAGAAAACTCATTGAGTTTCTCGTTGGGTGGAGATAAAGACAGTTTAATAGGTACAGCAAAAGCCGCGCATGCAAGCAAAGCAAAAGAAGGAATTCATTCACCACTTCCCATCGGCAGGCAGGTGTTCAGCCATCTCCAGGAAAGCAGGGCTCCACCACGTGTAAAGGTTACTTGGGAAGACAAACGCCATCACTCCAAATGTCCCCCCTTTCCTTCTTCTTCCCCCAGCTTTATATGCTGAGCATGACGTCATATGGTATGGGATACCCCTTTGGTCAGTTGGGGTCAGCTGTCCTGGCTGTGTCCCCTCCCAACTTCTTGTGCACCCCCAGCCTACTCGCTGGTGGGGTGGGGTGAGAAGCAGAAAGGCCTTGACTCTCTGTAAGCACTGCTCAGCAGTAACGAAAACATCCCTGAATTATCAACACTGTTTCCAGCACAAATCCAAAACCATAGCCCCCTACTAGCTACTATGAAAAAAATTAACTCTATCCCAGCCAAAACCAGCACACCCCCTAATCCTTTTGATCAGGAAGTTCTGGTTACAGTTTCCTCTCTGGTTACAGTTTTCCTCTAGACTTAGGAGCTCTTAAATCAGTGACAGACAACCTGACCTGGCCATGCAGTGTGGGTAACAGTAAAGCTATCCCCAATCAGTTGTTGGATGTTTAATACAGAACGCTATGTCATGCACCTAGAAGGGAGGAGTGATCAGCACCGTAAGTATATGTGGAAGTGTTTTCCACCTGGAAATCAAAGCGACAGTGTGTTTTATCCAAAGTGTATGCCTGTCCTGATTCTAAGGTTCCATGCTTTGGCTTTTACCCTTATAATGCTTTATGCACTTACATTTGAATGTATGACAAGTTACAAATATGCAAGCAGACAGGAGAGAATTTGGCTCTTCCAGCTCCTCATCCTTTCCTTTCAGCCACAAAACCATCTTTCTATGGTTAATTCCCTGCTCAGATTTCTGAAAGCTAGAGTAAGAGGGCCATTGTTGGGACACGTTCGAGGCCTCTCTTCTTGTTCAAACAGCCAGATAACAAAAGCAGATCAGATAGGGACATCAGTGTAATGATGAATGTGAATGGGACACGCAAAACTGTCTCAGGGGACGTTTGTCCAACACTGATAATGCTAAAGATGAACATGACTATCAGACGGATTAAACAGTAATCAGGCAATTAAGAGAGACTTTAGGAAAAAAGGAGGCAGCCTGAAAAGCAGTATAAAACCAGCAGAAACATTTGCAGCAGTGGGGAAGACAGCCAAGCGCAGCAGAGCCAGGGCAGCCCTGGGACACCCCGAGAGCTGCTGGTGCTGGGGCGGACAGAGCAGCCTTGCTGCCGGGCACTGCTGGGCAACAGCACCCCATCACTGTGAAGGACACAGAAGAGGGAACTCCTGTTGGCATGTGCCTGTGGGAGGGCAGGGGGCTTCCTCAGTGGCATTTGGGTCTGGGTCAGGTGCAGGTACAGCTGGAGCACCCTGTCACACACAGCAGTACTCAGGAGAGGGGACATAAGCTTGTGACCTATGTACCAAATCACACATTTGGGGGGGGGGGCAGCATACATGGATGTCATTGTAACTTTTTGGGATTATAGACCGATGTGTAAAAATTTGTAAGTGGCTATTAGTGTTCTGCAAGCATTTAGTATCAGTTTATCATATCACTGACACACCTCCTGAATGCACAGTTCATTGATTGCCAATTAATTTCATGTCACCAAATATGATGGCACACTTAGATCTTGATTTGACGATGGGGATTTGAACATTTCTACAGTTCTAGAGCAGCAGATGACTACAAAACCAGTCCAGCAACCTGTGCTTAAAAGAGCATTGTGAAATACCTGAAACAACAAAATTATTCTTGTAATGAGGATAAGACCCATCTGTGTTAATAGGTTTTCACAACTTTTATGTAGACACCTGCCTTCTGCCACATTCCCAAGCCCTCCAAACTCCCTGTAGTTCCTCATTGTAATCCTTCTTTGCAATGATGAACAAGAAACCTAAGCCACATTTTCATGGCTAATCAGGTTGGTGAAAAATCTGTCAAGAGCAGTTGTGATATAGCTGATCCTGCCTCTTACCTGCAGCCTTATTTGCTACGTTTCGAGTGAAGCTGCACCCTAGGGTTCATTATTCATGAGTGCAGTCATGTTGTGTGAAGCATGCACCACGCTACCAAAGGTTATCACACCAGCTTTGTACATCGCTTTAACGTGTTGTGATACTAAGAATATACAGATGTAGCCAAGGTAACAATTGAAAAGCAAATGGTTCCTTATTGGAGAAACATTAAAAAGCAGATGCATAACAGTCAGTGATTCAATCAAACTGACTACAGAAAATTGCGTATACAGAGAATTCAGCAGGAAGACTTATGATGTCTGCTTTTGGTGGCAGTTGCGACCTTGGCTGACCTCTGAGCAAATTTTCGCACTGGGTCTCGAATTGGAGAACACTAGGAGGAACCTACTGGCTGCTTTTGAGTTTGGGTCCGACCTTGGGTGACTCCTGAGGAAACCTGCTTGTCCCCAGTGACCTTTAGTTTACATGAAGTCTTATGGAAACTGCTTCTGCCTATGGAGCAATGTCCTTTGGTGACACTAAGTAGACCTGGTAAGGCTGGACCAAAACAGCAGCGATATCAGAATAACCCTGCTGCTTTTCCTCGACATAGACCTTGACTTCAGAAAGCCCCTACTTTTATCTCTGGAAAAGCTTGCACCAAAGCTATGAGCACTGACCTCAGATACTACATGAAAAAACTTTTTACCCCTCCTGGGCTTGTTACCCACTTCCCGAGCAGCTTCTGCTGACTCTGCAGCAAGGCTCTGACACATTCCAAAGCTAAAACAGAAACTGGATGTTGCCATGCCACTTAAGAGTGTACATTATTGTATCTTGAGAGAACATGATGGTAACTTTATAAGAAGTTACATACTTCCTTCAGAAACAATAAGCACTCCCTACATCTAGCATGGTATAGTAACACTCCTGACAGCATTAAGGCAGGTGCCTTTAAAATCAATGACCTTTTTTCAAGAGGAAAAGAAATTGGAAATAATGAAGTAGAAAATCAATGTTTTTAAAAGGTGTGTACTTTAATATTCTGTTAAAAGTGGAAGAAGAAAGACCTTCAAGTACAGAAATACCGTGTCTCAAAAGTTTTTATGTCAGGGCTCATGAAAATGCTGTGTATCCATGAAAACAGCTGGGGAAGGTAGTGCAAAATACGTGATGTTTGAGATTCAAAATTTGAACAAACTAAAGTCTCCATGTTCAGTTTTAGTATGAAAACCTTTGGACTTCAAAAAAAAAAAAAAAAGAAAAAAGGATTATAAATTGTCTTTGTGGGCTTTCCTGATGTCCCCTCTCCAATGAATAAAAGTACTAGTATGTGAACGAACAGTAGGGTACAGAGGTGTCCATCAAACTTTACACTTCCTGAGTGTCGTGGTTTAGGCCCAGCCGGCAACAAAGCACCACGCAGCCGCTCGCTCACTTCTCCCCCCGCAGCGGGATGGGGAGGAGAAAATACAACGAAAGGCTCGTGAGTCGAGACAAGGACAGGGAGGGATCACTCACCACGTATGGTCACAGGCAAAAAACAGACTTGACTTGGGGAAAAAGCAATCCATTTAATTTGTTACCAACCAAATCAGAGTAGGATAATGAGATATAGAACCATATCTTAAAAACACACCTTCCCCCCACCCCTCCCTTCTTCCTGGGCTCAGCTTTGCTCCCTATTCCCCTACCTCCTCTCCCACAGCAGCACAGGGGGACGGGAATGGGGGTTGCGGTCAGTTCATCACACGTTGTCTCTGCCGCTCCTTCCTCCTCAGGGGGAGGACTCCTCACACTCTTCCCCTGCTCCAGCGTGGGGTCCCTCCCACAGGGGTCAGCCCTCCACGAGCTTCTCCAACAGAAGTCCATTCCACGGCTGCAGTCCTCCACGAACTGCCCCAGCATGGGCTCTCCCACGGAGTCACGGCCTTCTCCGGGCCCAGCCACCTGCTCTGGCGTGGGGTCCTCCAGGGGCTGCAGGGGAATCTCTGCTCCACCGTTAACCTCCATGGGCTGCCGGGGGACAGCCTGCCCTCTCACCACGGGCTGCAGGGGAATCTCTGCTCCCCCGCACCTCCTCCCTCGCCTTCTTCACTGACCTCGGGGGCTGCGTGGCTGTTTCTCTCACATCCCACTCCTCTCTTCGCTGCAGCTCTTCCTCCCTCAGCAGTCTTTTCCCCTTCTTAAATACGCTATCCCAGAGGCGCTACCGCTGTCACTGATGGGCTCGGCCTTGGCCAGCGGCGGGTACGGGTTGGAGCCAGGGAAGCTTCTAGCAGCTTCTCACAGGAGCCACCCCTGTAGCTCCTCCCCTGCTACACAAACCCAACACACTGACTAATCCTGTTCAGCCATACCTGACTGTGAAGGGAATGCAATTCCTTAGCACAGTCTGCTCGGTGATGGCAGGTACCTAGTCTGTTTTCTATCCAAAGTTCAAGAGTGCCTTTCATGGAAGCTAGAAGGTCCATGAGAGGACTTTACGCTCTTCTGCCCATTAGTAGATAAAGGCTAATGCACTCATACAGAAGATTTTAAAACATTTCCCAAATCTGCCTGTCCTAATAGAGTCGTACTGCGCCATTTTCATAAGCCTCGGAGGAAAGGACAAGATTTCCTCTGCTTGAAACTCCTGTAAGATGTCTTGATTGCCAGCAGCAAGCATTGCCATAGCAAACTGCACGGGCTATCTACAGCTTTTAAAAAGAGCATGTTGCCACAGATTCTCATCAACACATCTGAGGGTCTTCCCCAATAAGAGAAGTAAAACTCAATGGAAGAAGTGAAACTGAGAAAGAAGTAAAACTGAGAAAGAAGTAGTTTATGTAATGGTCCTAACAAGAAGTGCTGCTATAGTTTCTCCTGCCTTTTTCATTTGTTACATGTATTGAAGAAAGCTCTCTGGTTTCCAGCATCTTTCAGACTTGAAAATTTCCCAACATACACATCTCCTATTTTAAAATATCGTCTTGGGTTATGACCAATTTTGTTTTATTGTTACAAAGCTTAATATGACATAATGATATATGCTTGCTTCTGTACAACATTATTCCCAAGGTTAGGTTTGCCTGTCTACCTACCCAAACAAAAAAGGAATTAGTTTTCAGACAGATGAGCCTGATCTGTTGCACAGCTAGGTTGTATCATCACACAAACATTAACACAAGCAGAAAAAGGAAAGTGGGAACACTCACCTGGGGTTGGGAAGAGAGGGGAGACCAGATCAGACCAGCTGTTTTCAACAGCTGCCATGAATTTAGATTTGACTGAAGTCAGCTGTGTAACTGCACCTGAACAATGCCTCTGAGCCTTAGAAAGATGTCAGACAAATACATTTAGCATAGTAACTTGGATCATGGAAACTAGCCTTAGCTAAGCTCTTACTGCTACAAGAAACTTGGTTTTACAAAGCACAGCTGAGAGATACACAAATCACAGGACATTATCTGTCATTTATTGAAAGTGACATGTCTATCTCCACACTCCAGCTAAACTCTGCATGGGTTATTGTATGTTTGCTTTAACGTCATTTATTATCTTACTGAGACAGTATCCTCTTTCAGTGGTGTTAGAATAAAACAGCAGAGCTCAGTATACCTCAGTGGTGGACTCTCCTTGAGTTTTGTAATCTATTTCTAATTGATGCTGCAGCAATATGGTGTGGACTCCACACTTCTACCATTTTGCCAAGTCAAAACTGCTCTGGTGCTTAAGACAGCAGATCCTGTCTTGCTGTGTTTGGAAAAAACTCTGGAATCAACAAAAACTCTGCGCTCGCATGACCACTGCTCCATCATAAATGAAACAGTATCACCTTCAGAATTTTTTATTATAAGAATTTCTAATCAATGCTAGGCATCTTTAAAGACACTGAATTTGGTTTTCCATTTCTTAAATTTGTGGCAGCTTAAGAGGAACTGACAATGTGATTTCAGCAGCCAAGCAAGAGTTAATTATCTTTACTGCCTAAATCCACAGTCTGCCTATCCAACCTGTACAAAGCTGAACTGCTGTTCTGTAAAACTTAGGGGCATCTGTCCAGACAGAGGAAGCCCAGTGTTCCCCAGCTCCAAAGCGGGGAGCTTTTGTCTAAAAGCTCTTTAGCCATGTATATTCTGCCTCCCACCATCCATTTACATAGATGTTTTGTTGTAATTTTACCATTGTCACGTGGGCTTGAAGAGATACTACTTTTCTTTAATAGATCAAATCACCCTTTCCACGTGTAAAAGGATCATAAAAAAAAAATGTCATGGGAGTCCTCTTAGGATAAAATACCTCAGTGCTCCAAAATGCTGGATCCTTAACTTCCATTTGAAAATTGTTAACTTCCACTGAGTGGCTCTAGAATTGCAGGCTGCTTTCTGTCACAGTAATTAATGGGTCCCTACACTGCCATGTCTGTGCATTTAGTGATCTGTAAAGTATTAACATGATAATGACAGCAGCCTGGGATAGCACCACTCAGATACAAACAACTGGTGGGATGCAGCTAGAATCAGTACCAGAAGCTGTGTGAAGTTAATTTATATTCACACAGGTCAAAGCTCAAATTTGGATGGGCCCTAGCACTTACTAAAGCCAGTGTTTCTAAGAACAAGTTAAAACCAGCAACAAGAGACTCCATACACATGACAGTGGCAGTGCAAGCATACTTCACTGGTTCTAACATGGATGTGAAACTACAGTCTTAAACCATCAACCAGAGATACTGCGGAAAGTCCCACCTTTCCCCTGTTGTAGGAATGAATAGCTGGGGATAGGGGAGTGTAAGCTTTGTTTTTTCTAGAGCTAAATCTGGCTTTATGTTGCTTGTATGTGCATAAACCGTAATCTCAGAACTGATTTCTGCACCACCACCAAGCGTTCCTGCTTCTTGCAACCTCAACCAACCTTTCCCATTTGCTCTCTTTTACTTTCTGTGTTAATTTTGCTGCAGTCTGATCTGGCTGGAAAACATTCATTTTATTACTGTGAAATTAGCTTTCTTCAAGATCAGTTTTTTGCAGTGGTGCAAACTTGCACTGGCCTGAGTGCATGCATGGTTTCAGTGCAGCAGGGTAGCTAGGTAGTATCTTGTGCTTCCATGGCCTTTCTCCACCAGGCTGAGCAGCTGAATTCCACTATATTCAGCTTCATCCCTTTGCCTTTTTGCCTATGTACTCCCTTATTTTAAAACATGACATCAGTCACGATGATGATTCAGGATGCCGTACTAAAAACATAAATAAATAAAATTGAAATGTGTTTTTGCTTGAGCTCAGAGCCTGAGCTCATTTTCATCTTCTCTGTGTACCACACTCTCTAATTAATTTCTTTGCAGATGTGCAGCATTAGGCTTCATAGCCAGATGTATTCTCTGTTGGGGAAAAAAATCTGCTTACACTGCAGCCTGTCACCACTTCTCTGATGTGTCCACAAAAGGCACCTGCAGAAATATTGTTAGTCTCTTCAGATCATATGCAGTGGGATTGGTACTTTCTCCTCTGCCTGAAGAAAGTATGAAAAAATGAAGGAAAAAAAAAATAAAGACAAGGATCAATATTGCTACAACAGGCTGAAATTTCACTCTGCCAATAATACCACTGTGGCAATTACAGAGACTCATCTATTACTTCAAGAAAAAAGAAAGGATTTGTAATTCATGCTAATATTTCTTCACCTATAACATGGTGATTTGCGTTTAAACGTAGCATTCTCAAAGCAGTTTCTAATGGGAAAATTGATGCAGCAATACCAAGTGTCTTATGCAAGGCCACATGACAATTCAGTGACAAAATAAAGATAAACCTTACTTCTCTATCCCTGAAGCCCACTTTTCCTACACTGTTACTTATCTAATATCAATGTACTTTTCTTACCGTAGAGCTTAGCGTCTACAACTACATGAGAAGCAGTTTACATTCAGCTTCACTGTTCAAATGTAAATTAAATGCACAAAATGTTTTTTTTACAAATTGCATAGATTTAGACAAGAGAGAAGTAGTGAAATTCCACTGAGTTTGATGCCTAATCTCTGAATTCAGCAAATTAAATATCAGCAACTTTTAAAACTAGAGTTTAATTCCACTGTTCCTCCAAGTTCTTGTATAATCATTACATAAATTTCGTGTGATCATTTACTTTTATTGGAGCTCTGCTTCTCAGAAGCTAAAACTACAATCCAATGCACAGACATAAGTCATTTTATGTTCAGTGTTTGTTTTAAAAATCATTAATAAAAGTAATCTAAAAGGCAAATTTTAGCTGGCTGAAGACTACATTTTTCGATGTGAAGCTATTCAGTTGCCTAACATTAAAGGCATTTTGAGCAGGGCGATTTTTCTGATTAAATTGGGAGGGTGTGACTCAAAAAAATCACACTTCAGGTCTGTTGTGCCCTGTTAAGAATTCCTGTATGGGCCTGTTCAAGCTGCTTAAGACACGACTCCTCAGGGTACAGCAGAGGTGAGGGAGCCTGCAGGAGTAGAGCTGTGTCGTTACATCAGAGGAGTCTTTTTTCCTTTTTAGGCTGTAAATAAGTAAGTGCCTCTTATACGTAAGTGACTATGGTGATTTTCATCCAGACTGGACTGTGGAAGTGATAGGATGTAAAGGTACTTACCATATACCTGTAAAACCAAATGAAGCTCAAACAAGTGCATCTTCACTGTTTTGCATAGAGTATGTTTGGATTCTAACCTAATTCTGTCAGTACTAACTTCCTGATTTAAGCTTAAAACCCCCTCCATAAAATGATGCACCTGGCACAACGCAGTTTCGCCAGCTACCTGCAGCTGGGGCTTCCTCCAGCTTCCTTCACAAGCTGCCTCGGTTTTCGTGCCAGCCCTGGGGCTGGTTTGGGGTTGCTCACCCCCCCCAGAGTGACCCGGCCTACGTGCGCTACTCTCCCCAGGGCACACCACCACTGCTCTCCCCGCCGCCACGGCGGAGGCAGCTGCCACAGCACCGAGGCGCTTCCCTGCAGGCCGCGCCGCCGGCCGCCATTTTCCTCCGCCGCCCGTGAGGTAACACCGCCCCCTGCTGCCGCTGCCATCAGCGGACGCAGCCCTCCCCCGCCGCCCCGGCAAGCCCTCGGGCCGCTCGCCTCCCCGCCCGCCGAGCTCCCCGGGCTGCGCCGGCCGCGGGCACCGCCCGCTCCCGCCTTCCGCCGTCGAGGGGCGGTGCCGCGCCTGCGCGGAAGCGCTGCTGAGGCCCGCCGCTGTGCGGGCAGGCGGGAAGCGGGCAGGCGCATGCGCGGGGCGGCGGCCGTTGGTGCGCAGGTGAGGCGGGCGCGGGGTCGGGGCGGCGGGGCTGTGGGGGTCTTGCGGTGACTGCCCCGGGGGCTGCCGTCGCCCCCTCCTGTTTGCGGAGGGAAGGAGCGGGGCCTCCTCGTAGCTCGCTCCCCAGCCGCCGCCCCGGGAGGTGGGTCCTTTCCGAAGTTCAGACCAGACCTGGAGGGCGCGAAACGGGCCTGATCCAGGCCGGGAGCGCGGTGGTTCAGCCTCCGGGCGGTCGTCCTGTGCCACAGCTGCCTGGGTTGGCAGCGGCTTTCCTTTCTGGAAAGGCTGTGGTGAGAGGGAGTCTCTCGTCAGTCCGTGAGCGTACAGAGGCAGAGGTGACTGACACTGTCTTTCGTCTTCCCTGAAAACCATGAAGTCACATTTAGAGCCTCAGATGACCTCGGCTTCCCCGCTGCCATCCGGGCTGGTCACCGGCTGGCAGGGGACACCCTGGTGGTGTTCAGTCAGGCCTAACAAGTAGCCGGAGAGAAAGGTGCTTTACACTCCTGCTGTGAGGCAATACACCTGGACGATCTTAGTAGGGACACTCACAAGGAAAAAAAAGTTCAGATACATGAAACGAAACGGTGCCAGAGGTCTGGTGAGTTAGAGCTGTGTCAGTGAGATGGGTGTTACTGCTCCTTTGATACTGGCAGGGGTTCCCCTCTGCTGTCTTGTGAAGTGCTGCAGGCAGAGAGGAAAGGAAAGCTGAGTTCTGGTCATGTGAGGTTTCGTCAAGATAAATGCATTTAGGTTTTTATAGTTTTCCATCGTGGGTTGAATTTGTTCATAAAACTTTTTTATTTAATGTGTTCCTGTGACTCTAGCACAACTTTTAGGGAAGGTGAAATTTCCTGTTATCTTCTGCAGCCCCATCAAAATGAGGAAGCTGTAGAGTTGTTAGAAACTGCTAAGGAAAATGTTTAAGGATTTGTGTCTATGCAATATGAAGAATTTTCCATCAATACGTTCTATAAAGTGCTGAGCATTTGTCTTGTATCGCAACACCCTGCATGTCACCATGATGTAAAGGATATATTCATCGTTTGTTAGTTTTCTTACACAAGTTGAATGTTGTGCAGGCTCGTCATACTTCTGTAGTGAGTAAAGAGTATTTGAGGTCTAACTGACTAATGTTTGTAAAGCATACCACTTCGTTATGTGGAAGGTATGCATATACGCTTCCTTCTTGAATGAAGTCTACAACGAAATCTCAGGTGTAGAAGTCAGGTTGTCTT
Source organism: Gymnogyps californianus (assembly GCF_018139145.2). NCBI lineage: Eukaryota > Metazoa > Chordata > Aves > Accipitriformes > Cathartidae > Gymnogyps > Gymnogyps californianus. The sequence continues at coordinate 13,535,745 of NC_059500.1, read as the reverse complement.
TTGAAGTCTTACTTGGAAACAAAAGAAGATGAGATAATAGTGAGTGCTGCTCTAATTTTCTTTTTCTCTATGAAAACTTTTTTTTAGGTAATGTAAGCATTTCAGTTATACATGAGAGAGGAAGCAGGCATGTCAGCTCTTTGTCCACCACCATCTCCTGCAGTTGCTAAAACAGAGATCTCTTTGAATGGCGAGTCACCTTTATTAGCTGCCACTTTTGCTTACTGGGACAATATTCTTGGCCCCCGAGTGCGGCATATCTGGGCCCCAAAGACAGAACAGGTACTTCTCAGTGATGGTGAAATAACTTTTCTTGCTAACCACACCCTGAATGGAGAAATACTTCGGAATGCAGAAAGCGGTGCAATAGATGTGAAGTTCTTCGTCTTGGCCGAAAAAAGGGTAATCATTGTGTCATTAATCTTTGATGGAAACTGGAATGGAGACAGAAGCACATATGGACTATCAATTATACTTCCACAAAGTGAACTTGGCTTCTACCTGCCGCTTCACAGAGTGTGCGTGGATAGGTTAACACATATTATAAGGAAAGGAAGAATATGGATGCATAAGGTAGGTTTATTGTTCATTACTAAAAACAGTTGTCCAAGATGTCTTGAGCAAAAGCAAGAATTAAGATTCTGTGACACCTGTTACGTAGCAATCCAGAGACAGAAACTCAGAGGTGGCTGACCTATCTACAAGTATACAATTTTGAAGGTTAGAAGTTACCAATATGTCAACAAATTTAAGGCTGGGGTTTTTAGCTACATGATTTATCCTGGTAATACATAATCTGTACCAGGGTATCTAGGTGAAATAGGTATCCTGTACAGTTTTTCATCTCTCTGAATTTGATATAAATTGTTGCTTTTAACTGTGTTAATTAGTGTATTTAAACTAGGTAGAATTGTAAATTTGCTATGTTTCAAATCATTGCTTTCACTGTTGAGTTCCAGAAAAGGGAACTGATGCAATTAGTATTGTCATTGTTGTTACAACTTTATTTTTCAAAAAAAGGGTATCAACGAACAGTTTGGCAGGTGTTACATTGTGTAAAACTAATGGGAGAACCATGAAAATACATCTACTTTAGTCCAAATATTTCTACTTTTGAAATTCAAAAAGGAAAACATGCTAGATTTTTCTGAACAATTGCAACTCTTACCTTTGGGTACCTTATGGATATTTCCTTATTAAGTGAAAATTGTTACATATTTTTGTTTAAAATAAATAACATTCTAATAATAAAAATTAAAATCTCTGTCGTCTTCATGGAGTACAAGTTGTCTTAGAGTAGTAGATTGCATGTCAGCTGTAATGTGGATGGTGATGCGTGTTTGTCTGAAAGTTTTTGTTCCTCTTCTGTTTTGGGACCTCTAGTCAACATACATTAAACTTCCTTTTTGAGTGCTGTTATCTGAACTAATGAAGATTCCAGGAATAATAAGCTGATGTTAATTTTTGTGGTGGTGTTTCCTTTTTGCTACACGAACAAACTCCATTGATTTTTGCTGTATTGCCTGATGATGGCTGGCAGTGTTTTCTGTCACATTGGCTCTTGATACTCCTGGGGTTCATTTTTCAGAAGAAGGACAGGACATAAAGTTCATTTTCAATATAGTAGAAACACAAATATTTCATTCCTGATCGAGTCTTCTAAAAGCCTGCTGGATGTTAGTGCTTTTGACGTAAGTGAATGCTACCTCATGTTCTTGATTACATTGCTTCTCAGTCATTTAGTGTCCTCTGTACTGCCTTTTAATGTGAGTGGTCAAATAAGAATTGTCCATCATTTTTAACTATAGTACATCTTCTCTCTTTTTGGGCATTGATCCATATCAGTATGTTTCCACAGTAGAAATAGCCTTCAAGTGGCATTGAGAATGACAAAAAAATGTTTTCTGCAAGTTTCCTGAGAAATTAGTCATCAGGTTCTTCATTCGTTTTCAGATGTTCTTGAAGCAGATAGGTCAACTGGATTAGCTGCAACAGTGATACATTCTGAAATAGACATTTATTGTCTTTTTTTCTTTTTTTCTTTTTTTTTGGAGGAAGATCAAAGATCCCTGCATAGGCTGCAGAACTGCAGATATTACCTAGAAGAGAGAAAACTGCTTTGAAAATGTAGATTAAACTTTAGGCATGAGTTGTAGAATAATAATATTGAATTAAAATAGGCTCATTTTGTAGTTTGCATTTTGAGGCAGTTCAGCAACTATGGCTACAACAGAACAAAAAATGTTGAAGTCATATCTGAAAGGAACTATGTATCTGTTCTGGAATTTCTAATGGTTGTGGTTATCAGCTCTCATGAGTTCTGTGTAGAGCCAGACAACAGTTCCAGCTAGACTTTAGAAGAGAAGAAACCTTCTGAACTCAAGGACTAGGAGAAACACGGAACAGTGTTCAGACTGGCAAAGACAGACAAGCAACTCCAAGCAAGTCGTCTATATGGGATTAGAAACCCCTTTTATCTGCTTCAATTTTATGTTCCAGATGCTTGTCCAATAATTTTGAGCAGTTGTATTTCTAAAAAGAAGTGGCTTACATCATTTGTTCAGCCTTATCTTCATGAAGACTGACTTCTTTTAAAGCAAAGGATCTTCATTGTCAAGGATGTCTTACTTCACTGACACTGAGCTCAAGGATGGAGGTACCGCGAAGGAATCTGCCTCATTTCAGTATTGTTTTTCACAGATGCTCCTTTTAGATGGTTAGACAAGTTTATTGCTGTTTTAGGGCAAGTTACTGTAGCTTGTTCCCTATTCATCTACTCAAAAAAAGTTATGTAAACTCTTTTCCCACTTGAAGTTGATCAGCTTTGAGTAGTTCAGTCACAGGAAACTGATGGATAATCAATAAAAATGCAATAAGCTCTCAGGATCTAGCAAAAGATATCATTAGTTCTTGCAGCATCTTCCATTTTTTGCAAATTGTATTGATTGTTCCAGTGATTAATGCCGAATTCTCTTTATGAATAATAACTTGATTCCGTTGTAAGTTGCATTTTGAATGCAGTTTGCTACTCAGCTGCTGATGAGTCTGAGAACTTTGTCCAGTCTCTTGTACATTGTGTTTTGTGTATTTTGTGGTTTCACGTCTCCTGTACTTGGTTATAAAACAATGTTTTGAAGACTTGTCAGTGTCTCAGGATGTGGAAAAGAAAAAGTCCTGGTTTTCCTACCCTCCCCAAACAAATAATTTTTCTCATTCTGGAGATCTCATTTTTCTCTTGCTGCATCAGGAACCATCAGTCTGTACCTTATCCATTTGAAAATAAAAATCCATAGATAAAGTGGAATTCTGCACCATAATCTGATCATTTGGCATTTTCTTGATCTATAATGAAGAAACTTAATGTTCTGTCATTGTCATCACACCCCTCCTTTCCTGCTACTCCTGCCCAAGCATGTGAGAGGTTTGGTGGGGGGCAGAGCAGGGAGCATTGATCTGTTTAAAATGACGTCACTTCCTGCTAATGTCAGCTCTGTAAAAGAAAAAAGACTTGAACATCAAAATTTGAATCTAAGAAGCGTGACTCCACAGGGAAGAAACTGTACCGTTTGACTGTTGTTTGCATACATATATAAACAAATACCAGAGCGTTTATATTTAACTGCTTCTCTTGCTCAGGAGAGGCAAGAACATTTCCAGAAGATTGTCTTGGAAGGCACGGAGAGAATGGAGGATCAGGTAAGAGCCGTCTGGTTGATGCGTATAGCACCATCACAAAACTATTTGACTGCATCTGGTGACTGTAGAAGTTGATGCTACTTCTTATTTTTGGGATCCGGGAAGATACTTTGGACTGGCTGATGACCTGCCATGCACAGGAGGCAAAGTTTCTGAAGATAGGATGGTGGAAGCTGTGAACAAGTTGAAGGAAAATGTATTTCATCACTTTATGGGTAAAGTGGAAATCTATGAAGAATATTACCTTTCAGAAAAGGAAAGTCATTTACTTGAACTTGAAGCTCTGTAAGGGTAGTAGCTTCCATAGATTCATGCTCGCCTCCTATCAAGGATGGTTTTTCACTAGGTCGTTACCTTTTCAAGTTACAGAGACGTATGGAGTCTGTCATGTTGGAATGTGGTTGGAGACCTAATGGATAAGATTGTGAAAACAATTTGATTTCTGAAACTGTAAATATGAAATTGTGGCTTCAGTTTCTTGTGATAGATAAATAAGTAATTTTGTATGTTGGTAACTAATATGCCTGGTTTTGGTTTCCTGTCATTGTTAAAACATCAGACTTGGATCTAAAATGGTTAACAGTAATTGCACATAATACAGTATGATCAAATTATCTCATGCCAGATACTTCTTGTCTAGGCCAATCAAACTGATCGTGAAAATTAGCATATGACCCTGGAAATACATTTTAGACATGATGTTGAGAAGCAAAATGTATGTTTATAGTTCGTAATTATTGACGAGCAAAGCCCAAGAAGTCTATGCATCAATTTCCGCTCATACCACACTTCCAAACTATAGGAAGTTAAAGATGTTTTGCATGTAATATTGCAAGTTCACGTTAGTAGTAACTTCTAATACTGCACAATGTGCTTTTACTTCAAGCATTTTATTTATTGTGCAGGGCCAGAGCATCATTCCAATGCTGACAGGAGAAGTCATTCCTGTAATGGAACTCCTTTCATCTATGAAATCACACAGTGTTCCGGAAGAAATAGATGTAAGTCCTTGTGTTCTTTGCATTCTGAATAAAAGAGTGGCTTTGGCACTCTGGTTTGGTACTCTCTTTGGGAGACAAAACCCCACAGTTGTCATAAGTTCTTGTACGCATTAAGTTCTCCTAAGTGGTGTAGGGAATGGTTTAACATAACTCTTATAGTTCAGTAAATATAATAGTACTAGCAGTGGTATTTATGGTCAGGACTTCACAAAATTGACTGCGTAGGATGATACCGCTTTTAAGAGGGGAGTGGAAAGGCTATTTAATGCAAAACAAAATGAATGGGGAGGTAAATGGTTTTAATGTTGATACCTGTTTCAGTGTGGTTTAGTGTTCTCATGGAAGAAGTAGAAGTGATCTCACATGCACTAATTTAAAGTATTTTGGACAAGGTTATAGGAAAAAAGCACTGGGAGGAATCTGCCTTGTGTCTGGTGAAGAACATTTAATAATCGAGTGACTTTCTCATTTTCAAAATGCTTTGGCTGAAGTCAGAAGGTCTTTTTAAGGTTGTGCTTTTTTGGGCAGGCTTACAAGTTAGCTTAAATAGTTCCCAAACAGTTCCCACCTATCATTAAAACCAAAAATCAGTTAATTGGAAGGTGTTGCAGATCCTTGTCTAACTTTTGTTTATATTTACTTGCATTTCAGATAAGCGACACAGTGCTAAATGATGATGACATTGGGGATAGTTGCCATGAAGGCTTTCTCCTCAAGTATGAATTTCAGTTTTGATTTATGCTGTAGTAAAATGGTTTAAACTTGTGTGTGCATGTATATATTTATCTGTATGTGCATGTGAACACATATTAGATTAGTTTTCTTTATAGGAGGGAGGAGGATGACATGTATGTGGCTTTTTGAGATTTTTGTCTATAAAACGCTGTAAAAGTTGCTGTCTTTTTAGAAGAATGGCGCTGGGCTAATAGCTGCATCTCTGTAGACTGTTGTCACGGAGTCATTTGCTTGATAATAGAATTCCTATCAAATATAATTTTTCTTTGATACTTATGTTTAATTTTATGAGTATGTAAGTCAAAGTCTTACATTTTTATGAAATACCAAAAAACCTGGGTTGTGTTTACTGCATAAACTATGAATAAGAGTCATTAATGGTATGGTATATAGAACGCTTATTATTAAATTGTGTATTTCTCTTTTTTCCCTTTGTTTTTAATATATAAGTGGAAGTAGTTGCACTCAAGAGCAACTTGGTCTCTTCCTGTGGGAAAGCATATTTCATAGATTTTAACTGATGTTCTGTTACCTTTCAGAACATCTCTGGTGTAACTGCATTCACTTATGTAGTGCTTAGTGCCATCTTTATACAGTGTCACATACATTTTCAGTTCTACAGAAATTCATGTGTTAAATTAACTAATTCTTTACACTAATGTAGTATTTAGTTCCACAGAGAGTTTGGGAAATAATGAAGTGAGTGTCATGGAATGTATTATTGTAAACAACTAGAGCCATTGATCCTACAATGATGAGCTATTCTCATACCAGATGGAGATTTATTGGGCAGGTAGTAGACTGTAGGGTGTCAGTTATCTCTTCTTGGTGCTTCTTCTCCCTGGAAATTTTGTCCTGAAAAGAAAAGAGTAACTTGGCCATTTGTGTGAAGGGTCCAAATGTCTACTTTTTAGCTTATCTGCAAAGCTTATCAGCTCATCTAGGTTCAGATTTCAAGTCTTAAATATAGTGTTGTATGGATTTATACATGTCATTGAATAAAAATTGGATTAAACTAAATAAACTAAATTAAACTAAATAGCAACCTCTAAAATAAGCAGTCATGCTTTCTTAGTAACTTCTAAATGAAACTGAACATCTGTTTCTGCCCCAAAGGAAGAATTCGTAAGTATTCAGATGGCCTTAAATTTAACTCTTAGAATATACTTGATAAGACAAATAGTAGCATGTCTGCTATAAAGTGCACGTGTAGGATTTCAGAGTCTGAGTGTAGCTATTATAGTCCTTATCAATTAGAGATGTTTATTAGAACCGGTTAATCACATACAATGCATCCTTTTGTATATCCACAGATATTGGAGAAAATTTTTTAATAGTATCTAGACTTTCTAGGGTATCTAGACTTTTTGAAGCTCTGGGCCAGGTGTTGGTTTGAGAAAGTGCCGGGGGGAAGGGAGGGTGAGGATAAGAAACCTTAACTGAAGTTTCTTAAGGACAAGTTAAGAGTTGTTAAGGGTAGTCCAGGTATATTTACTGCAGCCTTCAAACTTAAGGTAAACTAAATCAGATCTGTGCTGCTGGCAACTCACAAGACAAGATCACTCAACTTCCAGTGTTCCTGTGTGTATCCTGAGGGACTCTTGCCCATGTAGTTACCAAGAGTAGAACAGTTTACCTGCCAAGTCTCCCAAAACTGCCTTCTGATCCACAGTTTCAGAAAATGAGGACAAGCATGGAATAGATCTTCTGTCAAGATGCTTTCAAATCCTTCATTATTAATATGTCTTCTGTTACTGTAGATGAATTATTTTATACAGATTCTGTAATACAGTTAGATAGTAGCAGTAGACAGTTTTTGTTTGCTCTGTAACTGGTGTTTGGAGGTTCTGAGTGATAGTCTTTTTATTCATCAAAATGAAAATGTAGATACTGTCAAACTTTTGGATTTCAGCAGTAACCTACACAGCTGTGTGAGGTCCTATGGGTATGGGCCTATAGGTATCGGCCTACGTTTATACTAGGAGCACTTCATTCTTCTTGTGAAGGCGATAATAAGTTTTATTTGAAAAGTCTGATTAAATGTATTAACCCTATGTTTGTTTTTATTTGCAGTGCAATTAGTTCACACCTGCAGACCTGTGGTTGTTCTGTAGTTGTAGGAAGCAGCGCAGAAAAAGTTAATAAGGTAATGCACTTTCTAATAAACCAAACTTAAATGCTGATTATTAGGAGTGTTAGTGTGTTATTTGGAACAAGGTTTATCTATAAACATCCTTGAGGTTGAAGAAGGAAGGAATACTGTTGTCTGGTTATCTTACTTCAGCTGATTGGTCTAGCAGTTGATAATTCTGCCTGAAAATTGCCTTATCAGTTGTATTCTGGCAACTACAAGAAAACCAATGTATTTAATTGATACTGTATATAAATGAGGAGTAAATGTGTCTGAGCTTTTAAAATTAGGTTTGTTAGCTAAAATATACAAATTGAAGAGGTCTGAACTGGCTTGTCCAGTTCAGCTATGTCAATGGGTATTGTCTGTGTGCTCTTAAGAAATTAGTATCTGCATAATTTCTCTTACGCTGGGAAATAAATGTACTTCTGCATCATGAACAGCTTGTGTTTCATCGAACCTCAAAGCTGTTGAGTCTGTAGTCACACACATATGTTGAAACGGGCAAGCTTACTAGGACCTTAAACCATTCCAGCGATTCCAGCATTTTTTTTCTTCGTAGCTGTGTTTGTGTTGAATTCATCTTCAGTCTGTTTAAAACTTAATTGGTAAATAAGTGTACAGTTTAACTGGTAGATCTTAAATTAGGTTTGACTCAGCTTTCCAGAAGAACCAGAAAGAGGCAAAGTACGGATATAAACCCCTAAAACTGAGTCCTGTAACAACAACACTCAGTGTGTCATACTTGCTGGAGCACATCAGTAGGGATGATGTTTACGAGCTTTCAGGTCTGGAAACAATAAGCAGCATTAGCTGTACCTCTTAACAGGGAAGAGTATATACATCATTATGGTCTATTTGGGAGGAAAAAAGGTCACTTTTGGAAGCTGTCATTTCAGAATAAGAAAATAATTACATTTTTGTGGTAGACTTTTTTTTCCCATGCTCTTATTATTTTTAACTCTCTTGTAAGCTTGTTATGAAATATTTAATTCGAACCAATATGAAACTATCACCTGCACTGCTTTTCCTCTAATATTTTGGTGTAAATGGAGAGTTTCTTGATGCTTGTTTTAAGCTTACCCAGTATGTGAAGGAAAAATCAAATGAGGATGTTTTTCTTATTCAGAATTCTCCAAGTACTTTTTTTGTATACAGCTTTTTGATTATACTAAAACGCTAGTTTCAGATAAATTGAAAGCAATTCCTGGAAGAGAGACACTTGTGTTTACTATCCATTGAAATATTTCTTAAAGCATATTTCTTTTCGCGTAGTGCAGCGTATCAGCGTTTTGTTCAGAGAGATTTCCCTTTGACTTGCATTTAATTGTGGTGTTACTCTATCCCTTCTAATAAAACCACTGAAGTTAATTTTCAGTTAGGATATTCAGAAACAAATCATGAAGAAAAGGTTGGGTTTTTTGTGAGAGAATGTATTTCCCTAAATCAATTGCCTCTCTACATTCACAGCTGAGTCCTTTAATAAACATCTTTGATTCAGAATATCCCTGCAACTGGGAATGAAAAGAAGGGTTTCATAAAAGTGTGCAATCCTAGAGCCTTCAGGTATTAGGCGCCACTGCACTTAATGAGTATACCAATACTCCTGTGAGGGTAAGGTTCTGTGTAGTTACGTAGCACTATGTTTTCAATTTACACTGGGGCCTCTGGGCCATGTAATAACAATAGTCCCATGTCCTGAGACCATGACAAAGGTCCTACAGTGGTGTGTGTGGAGAAGCAGTATATTCAGATAACTTCATTTTCTGATAGGTATGTTTTTGTATATTGGGCTTTTCTGTCTGATTATGTTTTTAATTGTGATATACTAATTATTGAGCTCAGGTTTATTTTGTAAGACTGAAACCTTCCTTTGAGGAAGAACTCATTTTAGTTCTCGAAGTTGATGCCCTTTTTGATATATGTATGAATGTATCTGTGTGTAGTGCTTCAATGTGAAATAAAAATTAAGAACAGTGGGCCTGCTGAATATATTATATATTAATTGTAGACTATACATAGTATGTATTTTATAGTATGTAGGGCTCCTTGCTGCAGTGAAATACAATAGTCGTCTTTTTAAAAAATGCAAGGCACTTTTCATAACCCTGTATTTTGAAATAAGCAGTTCGTGATGCTTTATAAAAATGGGGCGGGGGGGGAAGTGCATTGTTTTGTGTGTATTGGCAGCGATGGTAAAGCATCTCTGATCAAATGAACAGTAAATGGTGATACTCAAAAATAATCACGAGCAACAGGGGAACCAGAGAAAAGAAAATTCTGAGTTCTGAGCTGACATCAGCTAACCACAGTTAATATGTATTGTTTCAGGGATGTAAGATTTGCACATGATTCAGTTAGCATAATAGAGGAAATATTAAAGGCTTAAGTGGTTATAAAAAGATTAAAGTTTTTAGTTCATAGAAGAATTAATTAAAAGGCTTTAAGGCCTAAATGGTTATGAGTATGTAAAATAATGTATTGATAAGCTAGACACTATAGGAAAAAACAGTCTAGAAGAATGTGCGTCTTAAGATACATCCAGGGTACATTTCATAAATTCTACACAGGTTCTTATCAGCACTGTGCTCCTTGTGTCACGGTGCAAGTGTTCTAAGTAATGGCTTTCTTTATGGCATACTTTAGCTTTCCTTAAAGTAAAAAAAACACCTATTGCATCTTGCTGAAGTGGCAAAAAGCATTAGTCAGAAACTAGGTTGTCATTGTTTTAGGTACTGCATAAACACATTGTGTAAGGATAGAGCCTTCTCAAACACCTTACAGACACAGATAGGACACCACAGGTTAAGACTGAAAGATTAGCAGAATGGAATACATGTTTGTATTTGGAGATGATTACTTGTAGCTGTTGCGGCACAGGAGGTTGAAAACGGATAATGAAGTACCTTTGTTGCTTTTAATGGAGAGTTTGAGGAAATTACTGAGGAAATAAGCATGGATACTTATTTAGGAAATTGACTGTGCCTGATTGGAGACAATAGCTGCTGTTTCAATATAGAAGGAATAAAATAAGAGGCTTAAAAGGCCAGGAAAGTAATCACAGTAACTCATGTTTATGTAATAGGAAGAGGTAGCAGAAGGCAAAAGTGGTTTGTTCTACATAGTTGGCTAAAAAACAAACTGCCAAAAAGTGTTGGATTTTTTCTTCATTTGACAAGAAGTTGGAGTAATACGGCTTACAGCTTAATAATTTAAGCATGTCACTATTCTGTGACCTTGGTAAAGTTTTGGCTTTTCTAATAATCATGATGAACTTTTTTGTTCATCATTTGAAATGCCTAATACATTCTAGTCAGAAATTGCATTTGAAGATCAGTTCATTCCTTACATTTTCATGTTTTTCAAAACTGTTCTTTTTAATGCAGATTGTGAGAACACTGTGTCTGTTTCTTACGCCATCAGAGCGGAAGTGTTCCAGACTCTGTAGAAATGAGTCTTCTTTCAAATACGAGTCAGGACTTTTTGTTCAAGGCTTACTCAAAGTAAGTACGCTTAGGAAAGTTCTATTCTTCTGTAGTTTAAGAACATTCTTCAGTGTATGTGTATGCGTGTGCATATGATATGCACATGCATACACACATTCATGTTCAAAGAAATATGTCATCTTCCCTTGGTTCCTTTCTGGCACTGTAGCTTTCCTTGTAACTATTTGCATGTTAAAATTCCAAGCCAGTCATTTCTTTGACACATCTATTTCTTGAGTATTGTCCAGAATTGTTCCTAAACGTCAAGGTACAATAATAATACTCTTCTGCCTACTTGGGGCTAGAATCCCAAAAGGCATTAAAATTTTGTGTTGTACCAAAACCAAAAAAGAACAGTCCATCAGTCCTACAGTTTCCAAGTATTCTAAAAGGGCTGTAGCAATGGGTGAAGATGAATAGAAAAATAATGCTTCTTGCTCTAGCGAGCAGTCTAAACTTACCAGATAAATATAATACTGTAATGTTAATGGGCTCATGAACCAGATGATGCAATACTGTAATACACAGGTTACCTCAGTACCTGTTTTCACTGTTATATTAAGGGAATCATCCAGTATGAAGGGCTTTTTACTGGGCTATAGCCACCAGTTCTCTCAAACAAAACATGTCTAAACAAATGGGATTTAAAATTTAGGCATGATGCTTCAATATTGTTTTGTTCCAATATAGCTTTGGTTTTTTTGAAAAAGTAACTAGAAGAATAATTTTTTTTTCACTAAAACAGGATGCAACAGGAAGCTTTGTGTTGCCCTTCCGTCAAGTAATGTATGCCCCATATCCTACTACACATATAGATGTAGATGTTAATACAGTGAAGCAGATGCCGCCTTGTCATGAACACATCTATAACCAACGACGATATATGAGATCTGAGCTGACAGCATTTTGGAGAGCTAATTCAGATGAAGAAATGTCTCAAGATCATATTATCCACACAGATGAGAGTTTCACACCTGATTTGTATGTACTCCTCTCTCACATCTCAGAGTTACTTGATTTGGGACAAGAGAGTAAAGTAGTACAAAGTGTACTTTCTAATAAAGTACATGAAGTTTTTTTGCTTTTAAGAAACTCCTTCAGCTCTGGTAGTTGCATTTGTTTTGGAGGAATTTACCAGTTCCATCAGTAGTTTTGATGCATTAAATATTACTGAAATTCATTTTCAGTGATACTTCTGACCGTGTTATGTTAATTTTGTTGCCTGTTTTAATTAGCGGTATAACAGAGCCAAGTGTATTTGACAGGGCCCAATGGCTTTCCTGGGTTTAGTTCATGTCATCTGAAAGTTTTGCTTTAAAATTCTGTATTAGTTTTAAAAATAGCAAGATTATAATTCACTAAAATTTTGAATTACTTTTAATTTCTGCTAGATTGTAAACACTAATGCTATTGCTGTGCACAAATGCTGGATAGTTAGTGTCCCTTCATGGCATCACCTCACATGTTTGTTTGCTTTCTTTTCTATAGAAATGTCTTTCAAGACATCCTGCATCGAGATACATTAGTAAAAGCCTTCCTGGATCAGGTAATTGTTGCTTTTTCAGAAAGAACAAGAGCTAAAGTTCAGTACTTTGAGCCCTAGTAACAGATAATTTAACATTAATAGATAATTCGTTGGCTTGGTAGCTCTTTTTCATACTAGTGCTATGATTCTTCTCTGCATAACTAGAGAGAAAAATACTTGTGTTATCTGTAGTATTAGTATAATACTGAAACTCCTTCTAATGTATGAAAAACAATGCTCATTTTCTGTTGCTGTGCAACAGTGTCTACAATTACAGTATTGAGAAAGCTACCTGACTGGGATTAATTTCAGATAATTTTAAAATGGAAAATAATACTTTATCCAAAAAGAACTGTAAAACAGCTTAATTTATTGCATCTGAGCAGCTAGAAAACTAAGAATGTTGAGTATATCTACAAATCTGCTGTTAATGTGCCTGCTTTGCTATAATTAAGGATATGTTACGTGTGTATGCAATGTTTCTTTATATTCCACATTCTTAAAATGATTCTTGAATTTCCATGTCCACTTAATTTTCTGGTATAATTTTTAACAGATCTTTCATCTGAAGCCTGGCTTGTCTCTGAGGAGTACTTTCCTTGCACAATTTCTGCTAGTCCTTCACAGAAAAGCCTTAACTTTAATAAAATACATAGAGGATGACACGTAAGTGAACAGATAATAGAAAGCAGGCTTTGAGAAACTTCCTCTGTTCTTTTCTTTTTTTACAACACCCTTTTTTATTTTCTTGCAGGCAAAAAGGAAAAAAACCTTTTAAGTCTCTTCGTAGCTTAAAGCTAGATCTTGACTTAACAGCAGAGGGCGATCTTAACATAATAATGGCTTTGGCTGAGAAGATTAAACCAGGTCTACATTCCTTTATCTTTGGGAGGCCATTCTACACTAGTGTACAAGAACGTGATATGCTCATGACGTTTTAAAGTTCTCTACTGCTGACGTGTAATATTGCAGTCTTGCATGGCACGAAAAGAAATCTGTCAGTGTGAGCACCACACTTGTGCCAATCCTTGACTTGAGTGAGGATGGAGCATTAGGACCACAGTAACACTACGGTCTGCCCAAAGCAGGAGTGGGTCTTGTTAGAGGGAATATCAGCTTAGCTAGACAAGCATGATTTTAATGAATCCATCTCTTCTGTGTGCTTCTCATTTACTGTTAAATTTTTTTAATTTCCTGTTAAATTTAATTTTAATTTTTAATTAGGAACCAGAGGTTCCTTTGCCATATGGGCTTAGTAGATAAATTTGAACATGTTTTGGTGTATAATAAAGGGAAGCATTTTAATTTTCTTTCCCCAGAGCCTTCCTTCAGGTGTGTATCAGTTTTTCCTAGTTCTGCTGCGTCAGTGTTTTTAGTGTTTCCACAGAAAACAATACATACGTCCTATCTAATCATGGAGGTTGCAGAATAGGGGCCTTCCAAGAGTTTCAAAGAGTTTTTTAAAAGTGTTTGTTCTTATGTATGTGGTACAAATCTGAAATATGTCTTCTCTCATCTCCCTTTTTAACACTACTGGCTCCTTCATTTGGAGCATTTAAAGGTGTTTGGGATTTTTAATGTACTACCAAGTGCTATTCTTGTGTGCAAACTCTTGACTACTGGCAGCTTAAATAGCAGCACTCTGCACGTGGGAACTGGGTCATTATTTAAGCAGCTTTGTGCATGTAAGTGCCAACCAGAATACTCTGTCACAGATTGTTGGGACATCCTGCAGTCAAGTGTTCAGTGATCCAACATAATTGAGCTCTTTCAAAACACAAACAGAAAACTTGTGTCGTTCAGCAGCAGTTGTCAGTCTTTCTGTCTGTAAACTGCTGCTGGTTTTTCCGTTGCCAGTTACAATAAGGTTCAGATTAAAGTATTAGACCTTCCTAAAGAACACCAAGGTGATAGCCAAACTAAAAGATAAAACATTGCCATTAATATATGTAGTAAATCTTAATTCAGAGATGAGCACAGCTATGAACTAATGTGATTAGCACTTTACTAAGTGAATTCTAGTCAATAATCTTGCCAGTCTTCTTAGTTCATCTTAGCACATCTCCAACGTTCCTTTGCTTGAAAATAAAAACACATTTTCTATTTGTATGCCTCAACCTTTCTTTCTCAGTAGCATGTAGAGCGGTGTGGTGTCAGGTTAATCCAGACCCATTTTTCTGAGTTTTGACACATGGTTGGTGTGTGTTACATTGAAATTAGTGGTGCATCTGTACTGCATGTTGTTGTATTTCTTCTCTTTTTGGACAAACAGGAATATATTTGTGTCATGTTTTAGCGTGACCTCATAACTCAATATTCATTGTGAAAGAGCTGCACTTGTGATCGGAGAAGCCACCATTGCTTTATTGCTTAAATTGTTTATAACGCTGCTTGGCAAACAGGTTTCTGTTTTCAAGATAGCTTTTTAGTGTCTCTTTCATGCAGTGAGGCATGAAAGTTAATAAAAGTTAGATTCACAACTTTTCCTGAAAGGTCCAATACTCAGATTTTTTAAGAAATACTGTCATTTATTTAGATGTGCAGAATTCCCTTACATTTCCTGAAAGACAAAGATTCACAATTAAATATTTAGAGCTTCTGAAAGACGTGGAATTGAGCCCCAGCTGCACACCATTTTTGTGGATGAACATCATCAGAGTTACCTTGTTGAATAAGTAATTACTTTTTGTGGAGCTGTTTTTTTGCTGTACACGTATGTAGGACTCTTGCAGTGAGCTCAGTGCTTCATCGAAAGAACTTATGAGAATTATGCTAACATAAGTTACTTGTGCTGAGATTCTGTCTTCCTAACATTATGATTTCCTTCTGTGTGTTTAATCAATTGATCTATTAGAAAAGAGCCTGATTGTGCTAGGTTTTTATTCTCATGTCAAAGATTGTGAAAAAAATGTAATAAACACTGCTGAAACTTCTAATGTAGAAGTTGTGTTGAAGTCTAAAGAGCTTTAAATGTGCTGCTGAAATTAATCACTTCAGCTTAAGAGGTATTGGAACCTTGACACTACTAACAGTGAAGCTCTGTTCACTGAAGATGCTATCACTTTTTTAAATTACTAAAAGCTGGAAACTTTCTCAGTTGTTACTTTTGTTGCACAACTGTGACAAGTGCACTGTCACAAGTGCAGAATGTATAGTGAAGTAAGTTATGAAATGCATCTGCATGTTGTGTTGTAAATCTTGCTCAGGAAACAAAGTATTCTAATAAAATTAATGCACAATTTTTGACTTTAATTGCTGCTGATTTTTTCATAGAATTTCTGTTCTGTATCTGATAGAATAATGATCTTTTATCCTTTGAAATAAAGAAGAAACCTTTTTCTTGTTAAATTAAAAATTATGCTGAGATGGTGAATCACAGACTGTCATTGATAGAAAGTCATATGTTACCTAGTTCCTCTGTTTCTGTTAAGGACTTACTCATTTCAAGCTGAGACTGGTGTGACTTGCTATGCCTCTGATGTGCTCAAATAAGAATTTAGCCTCTAATCCCATATGTGAGCATTTAGAAATGTTTTAAGGAGTTCACTTACATCTAGAAGTTAGTGAATGCCTTTCTTCAGGATTTTAGTTCCTTAAAAGAATAGGGAACTTAATAGAACTTAGTTCCAGTTAAAAGAATAGGGCAAGTTTATTTCTTCCAGTTGGATTTGAAAGGGGAGTAGGGTTTTGGAGCATTTTTAGTAGCACATCTTCCTTGATCTTGATTCCTGGTCTTTGCATATCTATAAAGGTAGCACAGAAAGACATCCACTGGAATGTCTTACTTGTTAGGACCGCAGAGGATATTCCCAGTCTATGTATCGGTATGTCGTAATGTCAGTTTTGTTCCAGAGCAAAATGGGTATTTCGGTAATGTTCTTATCTCTGAGCCACCAGTATGATACACCAATACAGAGTGCCAGGACTTCTACTCTCCATGCTCTACTGGGAAAAGGTGTTAGAAAGATTTCTCTTCCTATTCTCAGATCTGTGAAGACAAAGGAGAGTGGTCCAAAATAGGAGGACTATCTCATACAGGCATGTCACTCACCTCTATTGTTTAATCATAGCCTGCAAAGGATGTACTTTGTCCTCTCTTCAACAGTAAAGAGGCATAAACCTTATGCATTAGTATGCAGAGTAGTTTTTTGCACATGACTGGAACATGTCATTTACCTCTGTCCTGGCATAGAGCTACTCTCTGCTACACCTCCTGCTTGGGCAAAACACCAAGGAAACTCCATGGCAGCATGTCCTTATTTACAAGGTTGTTCATGTGATACTTCAGTTGAAGGAAGTAATTATCTCGCTTCTCAAAGCTATGCTGTTCATTTGCACGTCCAGAGGTTTCAAACACAGAAGACTTCAGTTAAAGTTCAGAAATATGAAAAAAGGACACAATCCTGACAATGACCAACGAGTAAGTCTGACTTCAGTTCTAACTAAAATAATAGAGTTATGCTGCAAGAACTTTTAACCTTCGATTAGCACAGGGCAGCTTTTCAAAGCAAAAGATCAGTGGAAAGAGAAATTTCTACTTAAACAGCATGGAATGGCAACTGAGAATTGTTCCTTTCTTTTAGATGTTCCTACCTTTATTGTCATGTAGATGGAGGAGGTCCCTGACAACTGGAAAAGGGACAAAAGGCAATCTGGGGAACTGCAGGTTGACCAGTTTCACCAGGTACCTGGGAAAATCATGGCATGTGTCCTCTTGGAGCACGTGTCTTGCCACGAGGGAGAAGAACGTGATGGGGAACTGTCAGCACGGCTTGACCAAGAGTGAATAACGCTTCACCCACCTCATGGCTTTCTGTGATAAAATGACTGGATTTGTGGACATGTGGAGAACAGGGGATATCATTTAAGTTGACTTCAGCAAGGCTTCCAGCACTCTCCCACAATGTCCTTGTAACCAAGCTGGATGTTAGGCTCTGGGTGGGTGCCTCACCAAGGGGGCAAATACCTGGTTGGGCAGTCGGGCTCAGAGGTGGTGGCCACTGGGTCGTATCTGCCTGGAGGCTGGTGCCTCGTGGTGTCCTGCATGGTCTGCCCTGGGGCATGTCCTGTTTAACATCTCTATCTGTGACCTGGGAAGGTGACCAAGCGCACCCTGTCAGGTTTGCAGGTGACGCCAAACCTGGGGGTCAAGCCCCACCCCCCAACCATCCCGCCAGCCATCACCAGTTGATATGCACGAGGGCAGGGCGGCTGTCCAGAGGGACCTGGACCGGTGGGGAGGAAAGGACAGGGCCCCCGTGCACTTGGGGCAGGAGCAAAGGGCAGCCCTGCCCTGAGCAGGCGGAGCCCTGGCAGCTATGCCAGTGAGAGCAGAGGCAGGTCGGGGGAGAAGGCCCTGGCGGGCAGCAAGCTGGCAGGGCCAGAGAGGCTGGAGATAAGGGAAAGTGTTTTCCCCCATGAGGACAGCTGGGCAGGGCTGGGGCCCAGGGAGGTGGTGCCATCTCCCTCCTTGGAGGGTTTCCAGCCCCCGCAGAATAACACCGTGAGCCCTGGTCTGGCCCCATGGCTGAGCATGCTCTGGGCAGGGGTCAGACTGGACACCTACCAAGGTCCCTGCGGGCCCAAACTGTCCTGCAGTGCTACATTGCGACAGGCAGGCTGCAGTCACTGCTGCTTAGAACCAGAGAACAGCTGAGGTGGGCAGTGACCTCTGGAAGGCAGTGGGTCCAACCCTCTGGTGGGACCAAGCCAACTTCCATCGACGTTGCCCACGGCATCGTCTGGTCAGTTCTGAGTATCTCCAATGGCACAGATAAAAGCGGGAGCTGAATAAACTCTACTGTGAGAGCACAGGAGTGCAAGAGCTTAAAGGTGGCCCTGGATTCACCAGTGAAACTGTGGGTGCACTAATATACAAATCGCAGAGAGAAAAGTTCAGGTATCAGGAATATGGTATCTATAGGGTCTAGCACACGTGTTAAAATTAATGGCAGCATATCCTTTACTTGAAACATGAGGGCTAATCAGGACTTTTTGTAGAAACATCTATCTGTAGCATGGAAGCAAAGAATTTTAAAGAGGAATGTAGACACATAAGCAAGTGTAATTAGGTAAAATCACTTAAGGTATTTTTGGCTGAGTGTCAAAGTAAAACCTTGATGCTGTGAAGCAGTGATATCTCAAAGGCAAACGTCTGAAGCTTCATCCCTAACCTGTATCTAACAATAAGCCAAAATGTTGGAAAATGTACAACAGCCAAAAGCTAATTTGTGAAACTTTAAGTTCAATGCCAGGTTCTCTTCCATTTAGAAAATTGTCTTATTATAGTGCAACAGAGTGTCTTTTCCAGCTTCAGTTAAATATGACTAACGGTTGCCAGACTTCTGGTTTTCAGTAGGAGCAGCAACATAAGAAATTACAGGTCAGGGAATACTGAAATTTAGTACTGCAGCCTATACAAACAGTAATTCAATATTTCTGCCAAAGTGTTGAGTATTGTAGCTGACTGATGAAACTGCAGTTTCAGCCTTCTGCACTCATCCGTAGGGAAGCAAAGCAGTTTGTCCTTGATGAGATTTCTGTCTGTCTCGGGCTGCCTCTTCACTGGAGATTAATCCTGCATCACTTTGTCTCTGGCGTTCCCTGCCCTGTCTCTGTGACAGCAGTATTTGGAAATAATTTCTGATAACCTAGATTCTGGAGGAAGGACCTTCTGGCATTTGGGCTTTTTTTTAGTAGCCCGGGGCAGCTGCACAGACAAACCACACAGAGTATGAAGGACCTGGACAATAACTAATGACTAATTAACTTCATACCAGTTTTTGGCAGACAATTTGGCTCTGGCAGGCTGAGGAACGTTTTGGGTTCAGTCTGCTTTTAGCATTGTTACTGCCAAGGTCTGACACCTCCCCTTCAGGTTGGAGACTCAAGAGGTAGCTGATGCAAACTGACTAACATGTTTGTTGATTAATGATCACACTAGAAGGAGCTGGGTAGAAGAGCAAAATTCTCAGTCATCTAGGCAATCAGATATACCAGCTTGTAATTAAGTAACAATGCAGAGTATTAGGCTTGACTATGAAACTGTTAATTGTGGTTTTGAAGTCCAGTGAAACACGTAGTCGCAATCAAATTACAATTCTGTTAGTGTGGAGGTGCAAATCGATTTCCTCCCACACCAAATCTGATGGACACAGACCTGATGGCGGGTTGTCCAAGGAGGGTCCCTCTGGCATCCCAGTGGGCTGGGGCACACAGGTCAGCATCACTGCTGTTTGCAGGCATTCGTGCTCCTGCTGCTGGAGGATCTGCCTTCCTTTTTTCTCTACCTGATTTCATACCTTACTTCCTATTTTTTCTTATTTTAAGCTGGCTTTTTTGCCATCCTTGCATCTTTCTTCCCCCACCAAGCTCCTCTCAGCACCCCACACCTGATTGCTTTTCCCCATTGGTCCTAGTTTTGCTACACCTGCACTCCAATCTGGTATTTCTGATACTGTCACTTAGGCAATATTGGGCATATGGGGCTTTACCAACAGTGAAGCTCAGTGTGAGTGGCTTTGCACCCTAAAGTTCCCCTACCGTTGTTCACTTCAGCTTGGTTGGACTGACTCAGTTCCTAGACATAATTACTTTACTTCAGCCTCCATTCCCCTGCCTGGCTCCTATTAAGCATGAGCAGGTTCTCACCATACGCATTGGCTGTTCACATACCAGAGCAGCAGAGTAACTTGGTTTTCACACTTCTGCTGTGGCTGTCACAGGTCCCTCGTAGGACCTTCGCTGCTGTGGGGCTGCGTGTCCCACCAGACCTCCAGTATGCTGAGGCCAAGGGGGTTGTGAGCTCCGGAATGTGCAGGAAACCGACTGAATGACGCTGGGAGGCACCTGTCGGTGCCAGGACCTCCAGGATGGGGAGACAGAGGGTCACTAACAAGGCTCCTTATAGGGTACAGGAGCATGGGGTAGTGGCACAGCACCTCGCAAAACAAGCTTGTGGTTATGGTTCGGGGATCCACAATGCTAGCATGTCTTGACTGCAGTGCACGCATGGATGTTTGATTTACTGTGACTCCATCAAATAAAGTTGCTCTTTGATGCCAGCTGGTAGTTGCCGTGGTGGCTCTGTAAAATGTGAATTGTACTTTAGACCTTTTCACCGTCCCTCAAGTTCTCCACAAAAAGGCAGCTGTATTTCTGAATGTTTTTTAGGATAGTTGCAGCTCACATGACCGTAGCATCTGGCTGAGCTGTATTTACAGCTAGCTGTACTTCAGGCAAAATTTTCACGTAGATATAAAACATATACAAATAAAATGTAAACTATGAAGATGTGACAAAAATATAATACAGCATTCCAGTCACCTTTCTGATAATGCATTTAAGAAAAACAAAAAACATAAAAAAAAATTCGTAGCTAATAGACTCCATTAACTTTCAGAATGTCTCTTTTCAAACTAATCACCCAGTTTTCATTCCCATCTTCGTATATTTCAATAGATTTCTTTGTCCATTTGTAAACAAACCTACCATTCTGTCACATGTGAAAAGAAACGTCTGTTTGTTTGACTGGTCTTATGGATGTGGTGACAATGTGATGTCTTTAATGAGTTCCAGAGAAGTGCCAGCTTGTAAATGTGCTTATTACAGAAAAAAGTAGCCAAATCTATAGAACTAGCTTTACATACTAGGGTCAGAGTATATCTAGTTTTTTAATTATGGAGTTTTTTAATCAAGAGTGTGTACACATAACAAATTGTGCAGTGCTTGAGTGGATGGTTGTGTTGGTGGAGGCTGCATTAAATGTTCCAGCATTTTATGTGGCTTTGTTATGCTTTCTCTGCTGGTAATTTTATTTGAGACTTATGTGAAATTCACAAACTGAATACCAGAGGTGCCTTTCATTTTGCTAAAAACTGTCATTTTTTAGTCCCCTTGTTTTTGTTAATTTCTGATGCTTAGTAATGACACATAGTACAAAACCAATGCATTGGGATAGATGCCAAAAAGTATGTGTGCTGGATTAAGCACAACCCTTCTACAGAGGATAATATTTGGAAGTTGCAGCAATTTTGAGGCAAGCCCCAGGCAGCCAAGAGCTACCAGAGTGATGCTGAAGCCACGAGCTGCAATCAGAGAGAAACCTGATAGCAACAGTTTCGAAACAGAGCTTCACCCCATTTCTGAAAGCTGCAGGCCAGTCCCCGTCTGTGCAAGGAGGCAGGTGCTCCTGGTGGTCTCAGCTGTTTGCTGAGCTTCCCACACCTGCTCCTGGTTCCAGGCAAGACTGTGAAATGAGCTTTAAAAAAAAAAAAAAAAAAAAAAAAAGATGCTGGAGTCTGGCACAGAGGAAGAGAGATTAAGTTATTTTGCAGGAGACTGAAGAAAGAATCCAAGAGGCAACACTTTGGTGCTCTGAGCCCCAGCCCGAATGTGGCTTACCCAAGGAAGAGGAGCAGGACGGGAACCCAGATCGCCTCCCACCAGCCCGTTAGTCGAATTCTGCCTTTTGGCTCTACAGCTCAGTGAGGGACAGAGAGGTTTTCCTATGGAGGGGGAAATCTTCCCATAGTCTTGCAACAGTTTAAATGGGGAAGAATTAAGTATTTTTCACTTGAGGCCATTTGTCTGAACTCCAGAGAGCCTGATTGTGCAGAGACTGAAAACATTTTTGCTTTTAAACCTAAACAGGGCTACTTCTTTCCCGAAACACAAGCCAGTGTTATTCTGCTGTGCAATGAAAGATCGATTCTTCATGCTATGAAAAGGAGGCTTTTAGATAACTTGGGTGCCAGAGGTCACAAAGCCATCCTCTGCCCCGCTCAGTGCACAGAGGCCTCCTGTCTATCTGCAGGCAGCTGCTGGAAACAGCTTTGCTGCTGTTGGTGGAGCCTGTGACCGAACCAATCGAGTAGCAGCCGGTGGGATTTCAAATGCTCTCTGTTTGCAAAAAGAATTCACAGAATATTTTGAGGAAGAAGCTGGGAAGAACAGCACAATGACACAGCAAAAGCAAACTGCGTGGTTATGGCTGTGCTGAAAGGGCAGCATTTACTCCAGTGCAAACAAAGGATTTGGGTGGAAGGAGGAGGACTTGGAGTGGTTAGGCATGAAATTCTTCCCGAGTGGGAAGGTGAAAAAAAAAATCCATCCATGGAGGTCAGGGAAACTCAGCTAACGCCTTCTTGGAAGGGGAGGACGAAGAACGAAAGGATGCCGGGGAGGCCAGAGCAGCGAGAGACCACCAGTGGTGTGCTGGAGAGCCCAGTGGTCAAGAGGTGCAAAGGGAGGCTGAGAATGTCAAAGATGTGTGTGACAACCACAGCATTGAGGTGAGAACCCACAGATGCATTCACAGGACACAAAACAGCCTTAGCGGGTGTGTGGTTACTCAAATGCATGCCTGTTGTTTTGTTACATCGTGTTACCACTTGGTGAAATGCTGTGGGAGTGGTTTCATTGGTGCTGAGGACCTGAAGTCCACACTGTACGTGTTTCAGCAGTTTCACTTCAGACAAGCTTTAGTTCCATCCCATACCCTGACTGCTCGCTAGCTGCTGCAGTGCCTCTTCCCACTCAGTTTAATGGGATGCAATCCATTTTATGCAGTCCATTAGGTGAGCCAAACCACAGTGAGGAAGGATGGATCATCAGGTGAATGATTTTAGGAGAGCATTCCTGGTGTGAGCTGAAACACTGCTGCAGATGTACCCTCTGACCAGGCAGCTGATCACAAGTAATGGGTACGAGTGTGCAAATGAAACTAAAAGGGAAGAAGGATAACAGAAAGGAGGAAATAGGAAAAGACAAATGGGGAAAGGAAAGGGTTAATTATCCAGGAAGCTCTGAAAGAAGACAAAGGAATACCAACAGGCCTTTATGTTCAAAGGTAGCATGGCATGGAGCAGAAATTAATCTGTTTTGAGATCTGTGCCTCTGGTTAGAAAAATGGTCTGTTTTTATCATAAATGCATTTGGATTTTCAGCATTTAAAAAAATCTGAATGGCGGAAACCAAACAGATATTAGAACGATTGTATTTATATGCCTCTAGTTTTTTCCCCACATCTGGTTTGGATTACTATACTTTTCTTTCTAGTGGCAGAAGATTGTTGAAATGCATTTATCCCATTCCTTCCTCCTTTCTCCTCCCTCCCAACTAATCACTGAATGCAGGCAACATTTTTATTTCTAGCAGAAAATTCATGCAGCATGCATCAAAAAAAGCAGGCAGAAACATGCCTCAGCATTTCTGTATGTGCTTTATTATGACAAGAATTTTTTAAACTATTGTAATATATCTAAATGCTTGTAAAGGCATACAGCTTGATCAGAGGCTATTGAAGTGGACTGAAAAACATCTATTGATATCAGCCATGGGATGAGGTCATGGAAAAACTTAGTATATTTAAGTTTTTCAGTTTGTTTGAAACAGTCTACAGAAAGGAACTGATTACTATGTTCATTGCTGTAGGTTCCTGTGTTTCCAGTGCATCCTGATTTAATTCCACTTCCATTTAGTTTTACAGGGTTCCTCTCCAAGGGCTTTTTGTGCTGCAGCATCTCCAGTTTTCAGAAGTTTGGCTTCTCATTAGAAAAATCCTGCAGTACAGAGAATCAAGGCATCTTGGAGTCATCTCACATTTGCTTGTGGGCAGAAATTGTGGAATGCTGACTATTCTGCATGTCAAATCTTGCCAACGGCTGGAGAAAAATAAAGCCATTAGTAAAGTTGTTATATTAGTATTGTTATTTTTTTCCAACAAAAGCAAGACCCATTTGGTTCTTATACTGTTTGAGACCATGTCTATAAGGTTAAGCAGTGCAGACTTTGCTGACTTAAGGACGGACTTCAGAACCAGGATATTTTTAGTGTTTCATGTTTGAAATCTGCTTGGCTTGGGGCAGGGAGGAGGCTGTAGGCGAGGGAAAGACAGAGAACCAAGGGCAAGATCTACATTTTTCCACGATTCCTGAGGCAGGAGAGAGCTAAATGCCATCCACCACAAGCTGGAAGGATGTTGCTTGCGTTGTGGCAGCAATCTCAGGGTTTCAGCTTGGTGTGCTGAGCATACCTGAAAAAACAGCTCTGGCGACTGTACAGTCATCTGGATAGTGTGGGTTTTAGATAGCTTTTTGATGCTCTGGGTTGTTAGCCTTACTTCTCTTGTTAAGAGATTGCTCTGATGAGTACAAATGACTCTACAGGCAGGCGGCTGCAGAGATAGAAGGTGATGAGGTTTACACCTCATTAATCAGTGTTAAGTGATTGTGGTGGGCCACTTGAAGACAGCTAAAGATGGTCCAGAACAGGAATTATTAGGAATTACTCAAGGTCTGTTATGTTTTAATACTGATTTGATTTAGTAAGCGATTTCTCTGAAGGAGACATTTCGTTTGCTGTTAAGTTTTCTTGGGAGTGTATGATAACAGCTCCTAATAGTGTTCTGGGTTAAAGGGTGGCAGAAAAAGGTCTTGAAATAGAAAATTTTGGTTAACAAAACAGCTGGTTTTTGTCCCAAGTGCAGACATGTCCCAAAGTGAGTTTAAGCCAAGTCATGGCTTGTCAGTAAGAAAGCTAGGCTTTGCTCTAGAAAGCATATCTACAGCACAGTATTTCATAGCCTTGATGATGCAAACATGTCATTAATGATCAGCTAATGACAGGATTGCTCCTTTGGACACCCAAAACCATCAATGAAACCCTGTGATGTTTCCATAATGCTGACCTTTATTCAATTAGTGGGAGCAAAAAAGACCAGCCTAAGTCCTTCCCTGTCCTTCTCCCTTGCAGTTAAGCCCCTCTGTTAAACACAGAGCCTTGCTGGCTGCGTAGCAAAAGTGCTCACACAGTCACTCTTGAATCTTTCTGATATGAGGTGACATGTATATTTCTGATGTCCCGCTTCTCTGCTCCCTTTTCTGGCCATAGTGGTTTTCAGGAAGAAGGGAAGGGGAAATGGAAGCAGAAGTGGAAGTAGAAGGTAAAGGAGAAAGTAAACAAGGCTCTTACTAATTACCTTCCTGCAAATCTGCCATGTAACTAGTTTTCATTAAGGCACTTAGAAACAGTGCGATAAGAACTGTAAATCATTGTAACAGTTTTTGTAAAACAATTACTAGCCAAAAAAAAAAGAAAAATCAGCATGTGAACAAAAAGAAAACAAATATGACAGAATTCTGATTTCTTTTTGAGTGATTCAGTTGCCTGTATATGCAACTAAACAAACCCAGAAAAACAATTCTTTGCAAAAGCTGTTTCTCTTGAGATTACTTTGTTTGCCCTTCATTGTCTATACAGCAAGCGCTGAACTGTGAAAGTTTTAATGGAAGTAACTTCTCTTAAGCTTTTTACTCTTTCATTTCAAAGCTTGCACGGACATTTTTGACACTCTGTGTTATTTGGTTTTTACAAGGAGTGTTATGGCCTGTAGAAGTGTCAGTCTCACTTGCTAAAGAGCCCAAATCACAAAACGAAATTTCTCTGTTCTTTAATCTCAGGCACTCTGAATCCTTGCATGTTTCTGCATGCAGTTTACTATACCCTTGGACCCCATTCAGATACAATGATCACAGAACTAGTTGGACTGGAGTACTCCTGATGGAACCATCTCCCACTTCAAGTAATTTATGAGTTATTTAGTGAATATAAAATCAGAAACACCCCAGAATGACATACACCTGAAAAAATATACCAAGAAAACTTTGTCTCTGATGTAATACAAGAGTGAATTCCAGTATTTTCGGACTAGGATTCAGCTCTTCCTTCGGTTCCTCCTCTGTAGGAGGTGGAGTTGGGATTTCACAGTCTGGATCCTGGTTTGTGAATGGACATCACTTTCAGGGTGTCTCAGATACCTCTTCTGTCTCTTTATTTTGGAGATACCTGTACAGAATGTTTTGTCATGAGCTAGCTCACTTCAAGATCTTCATTAGACAATTAAGACCTCACTGAATTCATGGTTTGATTGGATTTAATAGACACATCTCTTTGGACCCAGCAGATTCAGAGAGGCTCAGGGGACCATGTATGAGTCTGAAAATCACGATGGAACTTGGTGAGCAAAAACAGTGGTCCCATACTGACTTCCTAGAAACTAAAACTGTGAGATTGTAATCCATGATGACAGGAACAGGAACATCTTGCATCAGTTTAGTAAAAAATGGCAATACAAGTACGTGTGATTAAAAATGCATATGAAATTTACACATAAGGAGACTCTGGGGCTGACACCGATGTTTTTTCTCTCCAGTTTCAAATCTTTTTTCTAGAGTGTAAAGTCTCTGACTCAGAGGCCACTGGGGGTTTCCAGTACCAGAAAGGACTGTCTTTTTTGTGTAATGTGCCTATGGATGGAAGGGACTAAAGCATTACCACATTCTCTACCTTACTGTGCATGTACTGCATGGTCAGCAAGGACAGAGTAGTATGGATGGAGCTTTCTCAGTTAAGGTGCAAAAAGGCACTGGGAACTGCAACTTGAGTTTTGTTCTTCACTTTCCTTCTATGTTTAGTGTGATTTGAAGTCCTTCCCATTAGACTGATGTAAAAGGTTGTTTGGCCATCTGGATATGGATAACCAGTGATTAATTTATGTAGTCTGGGAATGCATTTACATAAACATTGGTAATTTAGTCAACCTGAAACCAAATTAAAGTGTCTGGACAGGGCTTCACACTCAGGTCTGTAGAATCCCGCTGGAGTTACACCAAGAAGATTTCTGCACACAGGCAGGGCCCACTTATGCACATTTTACTTCATTTATTCAAACCCCTCTGCTTTTCCTTAAAGAATTATATTTCCTAGGCAAATTGTACCACTGCAGATAATCCACAGGGATGTCTAGACTAGCTCTGTATTTTGAAATGCATTCCCCACTCCCTTCCATTAGTCCTTTTCACCAGCTGGAATGCACAGTCTTATCTTGTGATGGATTAGCCCACATTTCCATATCTCAGGGAGATGAAGAGGTGTGCTCCTACTTGCTCTTTAATGAATAAGTACATCATATTTTATCTGTGGTCATGAAATTGGTGCTCTGAGAGATGGGACTATTATTAAAGCTAGTAACTTAATTAAAAAAAGGAAGTCATGTGCTTTAAGATGAGATTTTAGACTATGAATACTGCCTCTATTATCAAGTGAGTCCTTGATGTTGTTCGAAGGAGACAGTTACCTTGCAAAATGTAAGCCTTGTGGTTTAACTGTGTTTTAGAGCTCTATTTACCCAATTCCTTTAGCTTACGAAGGAGTATCTTGTGTGCATTTGAAGGCAGTACTGGGCCCTTGCCTTTCCTTCAGCTGCTGTGGTAGGAATAACTTTGCAAAACGTGTAGGACCCAGGTGACATTGCTGCATGTGCAACGAAGAGTTGCTGTGTTCTTTTGGATGTCCCTATGTTCAGTGAAACAGAGCGCAGACAGAAAAAAATGACTCTGCCCTGCTAGCCAGCACATGTAAGGTTAGCCAACACATCCCTGCGGAAAGCTGAAATGCACTGAGGCTGCAGCCTTCAGGGTGAAAGAGAGAACTGGGTGACAAGTAAAGAATGAACTTTAATACTTTCTGCTCCCACTGCAGTATGCATGGGTCTGAGCCCTTCTTGGGGGCATCAGCCCACTCATTTTGGTGCCTGCTGTTCAAGCAAGTGCATCTCTTTCACTGAACCGGCACTTTGTCCATGCTTTGGCCTGTAAGGCAACCTTCCTTGTATGGAAGACAGTAGTGTTATCTTTAGATAAGAGAGTGAATTAAGGGTACAGTGACTTTTTTTTTTTTAAAGGGAAACACATGACAGTGTGCTCCATTATCTGTCTTGTCATAATAGTCTGAATTAAATTTTAAAGTATTTAGTGTTCTGGATTTGTTGAGTCCTCAGAGAATAAATTCCAAGAGTATATTTTATTTAGGCATGTTTTACAAGACATAAAAACCAGAAATGTCTTTCCAAGGATTGAATAGTCTTCCTAATTTATAATAATGTTCAAAATAACAGAATTTCATCATCTAGATATTCTACCAGCTGATGCTACTGCACTCAGCACCTAAACTAATTATATGCTGCAAAGGGCTTCTCCTAACCTTCCCTCTCCCATTTGTCAGACTGGAAAATAGGCTTTAATAACCCATGTGGGAGTTCAATGTGGGGAGAAACAGACCTGAATATCCAAGTGCCCTTGCCACCCACTTCTCTTTTATATCAAGGCTTCTCAAAGTTGAGTGCCTCTTCTGCTGATAAAATAACCCAGATCCAAAACAATTAGAGCCTTGAAAGCTTTGAATTTTCCCTAGAGACTTCCAGGCAGTCAGTGCAGCTGTCTAGGCAGCAGCGTAATGCTCTCCTGTCGTAAAGTCCCACTTAATAAGTGGGCTGCCAGGTTCCAAATTAGCTTTGGCGTCCAAATGGTGTCATTAAATAGAAGGAGAGATTAGGGCTAGACAGGGAATAGACCAGCCTGAATCTGAAACAACATTAATCCACAGCTTTTCCAGTTGCATATACATCTTTCTGAAAAGTGCTAAAGTGCTATGTCAACACTCAACAGGTAAGATTAAGTGCCAAGAAAAAATATTTATCATTGTGTGTATGGGGGTCTTTTAAAGAGTATGTTCATACCCAAACTGTTCTGATATGTCTTTTATAACACATGGTATCCAAGAGATACCATAAACTTTTCTGTACCCCATATATGTTGTCAAGTGTTTAGTGACAAAGCATGGCAGACTGGTTCACAGTGGGTCTCCCTTCAAAATGTGGTTGAAATATTTAAAGACTAGTGAAATTCTGCACAATTTCCATTTTTTTCTTTCTTTCCTAAGTTATTTGCCCCATAATGGCAGGCCAAGCTAATGCAGCATGGACTTACTGGGTTTTGCATGAAACATAATTCAGAGTGTGTTCAAAAAGGGGTATGACTTCTCTATTAACTACTGGGATCACTGGGAACTTGGGCAAAGAGGGCAGTTTGCAGGCTTTTGCATATGGTGCTTTGATGATCTGCTCTAAGCACAGGTGGATGAGGGATCATGGCAGCTTTAAGCAGGAGCTGAGAAGTTCCTCGGGGAACCTCTAAGAGTGGAGGGAAATAGATCAGAGGAAAACTTGGAGACAGATCTAGTAGTAGCCATGCTTAGGTGAGTATTCTAAGTAGCTCCTGTACACCAGGAAGGAGTCAGGCTGGATTCTGAGTATGAGTGATGCTCCTCTTGCCTCTTTCCATAGCATTGTAGCTATATCTTTCTTTCATCTCTGTGTCTCCTATGGTAAACAGAACATTTCCTTTTCTCATTTCCTGCTGTAGCAAATGCTGGTGGGTAGGTTGGGCCTAGGTGGGAATATAAGCTTGTCTGAAGGCTGATGTCACCTGGAGATCTCCTTGCTTCCTCTCCTGAAAAGGGTGTTGTGTATTGCATCCTCTCACAAAACACTGCCAGCAGGGGCTGAAACAGAGGGCTCCACTTCGCAGGGCTTGGGTCATTAGTTCAGCTGACGTCCTCAGGTTAACCACCACCCAGCCCATCCGGTCTGGTGCTCTAAAGGCTGTAATGGTTTTCACCCATTGGAGAGATCACAATTCTATCCTTCAGCTATATGGGATCATTGGGGAAAGCTGGTTTTGGCCATGCCTCTTCTGTAATGTGACTCGAGTGGCTGAAAACAAAATCCTCAATCAAATAGCTCTTAATGGAGCCAGAAACTAAACCAATGTGTGTTTTGTGGACCTGAGAGTGCCTTCATGTTACATTAATGTTACAGCAATCCCAGGAGGAGATATAATTTTGCCACTAGTTCCAGGAAAGCATTCTTTCTTCTGTTTATAGGGGAGAGGAAGCGAGAATTAAAAAATAAGTACATAAAAGGAGGGGACTTCTGTTTTGCCAAAATGCAGTGAGATTACAGCACTTTCTGATCCACGCATTTTTGGCAAATAAATCCTAAAGAGAAGATGCGATTGCAAGCGCAGAATTAAGTTCAGAGAGCAGCTTGAATACAACCATTGTCCTGAGAGAAGCCTTGAGCAGCGTTTGAGTCAGAGGAAACAGTAATTGGATTTTGCTGTTTACTTTTTGCTGGGTAGGAATGGCAAACAATACTCTAATCTCAAAGGGGCAAAGGGCACTGAGTTCCACTCTTGGACACCTTCATATAAATGTATAATCTCTTCATTGCTAGGAGTGGAAGATTTTCTTGGTTTATGCTGCTAAGATTGTTTCCAGGTACTTCGAGATAAAACCTGGAAGGCATTACCTAATGCTAGCAGAGGGGTTATATTTTGCATTGGAGAGTTCTAGAAAAGTTTTCTTAATGCAGAAGCAAGGCTAATAATTTGGTCACATGCTGCCTTTTCCCTCTAGGTACTGTGTTTCCTCCTTAATTTTAGCATCACTCACCCTGCTTAGTGAACACCAAAGAGATTGCGTTACTGTAAAAATACACAAGTGCCTGCCTCTCCCTGTCAGCTGTCAGCCACAGAAACCTGTGAGAATGTCCCAGAGGTGAGCAGAAACAGGCAGGCAGCAGAGGTAAACAAGATGATTCATGCAGGCCTCTTGACCTTAGCAGTGTTTCTCTTTCACTCCTGAAACCACTAGCAAATTTAGTCCGCTGGTGTTCAGCTGCTCTCCAAACAAAACAAGTCCAAAACCAGGACTCCTTCTGTGAGACAGGGTCATGGGTTTTGACAGCAATAACTGTATCTGCCCTACCCACAGGTTATTGCCGGCGTCAGACCTCAGTTAAATACGGGTTATTTTCTTTTCCCCCCTCACCAAATTTTCAGCCCAGACACCATGCCCTTGAGGCAGCTATGACAGAGCTGGAGTAAAGGCAGGCAATCAATGGCACGTATGCACTAAAACATGCTCAGGCCTCTGGCACCACAATGAGGCCGCCAAATGTTCCTGCTGATGCCATTCAGCTGCTGGAAATGAATAGTTGTTCTATGGGCAACTATAATTATCAGGACAATCAGCAGAGGGAATAGCTGTCTTTCTGAATCACTGAACCAGAAAATAGGCTTTTGACAGGATCATCATAATCTCTGGCCAACATCAACAAAAAAGGATTCCAGCCCTAATGAAGCTGTCGTGGGGCCATCCAATGGCTTTATTCAGAGTGCTTGTACCTTCCCTTCTTATGTCCTGCCTCTCGGCAGGTCTGGGACTGGTGAGCTCTGGCTGCAAGTAGTAGCCATTATGCAGGAGCTGGTTGTGGATGCTCTGTGAGCCACCCGTAAAGATGGCAAAGCTAGTCCTACAGTGCTTTTTATATCACTATATTCATTGCTGCTGCTTGCCACCATATCGCATATGCTGGAACATCTCCAAATTGCAGAAAGCCATCTTAAGTTTTAAAAAAAACAAAAATATTGAAAGTAAGTCAATATATGAAAAAGCTCATTCTGTGTCCATGCATGTTAACAAGGATACTGTTTGAACCGCCCCCCCGCCAAACCATGTTCTTTTACCAGGTATATCAGTGGGAGATTTCCAGGGTGTGATGCTTTGGAATAAGTGAAAATCGGGCCTGGTGGCACAGTTCCAAAATATAAAAGAGAGAAGATTTACGGCTGTAATATTTCTGCTTAATGCCAACAACTTCAATGTATGTTCACCATATCTAAAAAAACCCACAGTAACATGTGAGTCTAGGGACTTTGGAGTAGAGTATTTAGACTTTCTATTAAGAATATTTACAGCATCAGGAAGGATATTAGATGTATTGCCATATTAAAAAAAAAAAATCTACATCTTGTTTTTTATGGCAAAGAAACAGTCTCTATTTGTAATCACAGGTGCACACATGTATGGTAATGAGGGTAAATTGTCTATTTGTCCCACATGGGAAGGGGGTGGAGACCACACTTTTGGGTCTGAGTTGTTCTGGCCATGTAAAGCAGATGGCTAGGGACTAGAAATAAAGCTAGGAATGAATGTGTGGGAGAGACACATTTGTTTGCAGCAGCAGGTGCAAGCCATATAGTAGTGGTATCGGCTCCTGAGAGAGCAGTTCTGGACTCACTGCACTTCAGAGTCTCCCTCAGCAACACCAGCATCAGCTCGCCTTCAACACAGGCACAGACAACTCAGCAGTGCAGCCACAGCTGTTTGCAGTCCAATCTACTGCCTGTTGTGGCCTTGCCTAGGTTGGTGAATACTCTTTATGTTGCCAGAACTATGTATGAGAAGCCACTATGCTAGATCTGTGCCATACATAGGAATTTCAAGGGGATAGTATGGTGTGAAGGAGGATTACTGTGTTGAGTTTGTCTTTGTGGCAGCAGGCCTTTACTATGCAGTAATTTGGGGTTAAGTCAGAACTTAATGCTCGGTACTGTGTAGGGCACAGTTATGCTGTGAACAATGAAGAGCTGTTAAAATCATGAGCCAGTCATGATGGACACTGACATGAAGTACCCTACTGGCCACCAACTGAAAGGAGTGCAGGCAGATATAATACTATAAGAAAGTATATTTAATTTTGCATGCATTGTGGCTTTAACCTATTCAGAATTTCATTGTTTGACTCTTTGTATGTGCTGATTTTTTTTTGTTGTTGTTCATCTGTTTTCAATATTTTTGCTAGGTCACTTTTCTATAGATGGCACAGGGGAGCCAAGTCATGCTGGTGATTAAAAAAGAGGAAAACTCTTTTAAAGGTGACCATAGAGGAAGATCTCCTCTACAGATATGAAGGGTACAGTGTTCTCTTCCTTCTTTCAATATACTCTGCTGCATAAACACATCCAAGTCAGTGAGCCAAAAATGCTAAAAAGGTAGGCATATTCTATTATGGTACTTGGCTGTAATCTCTCCTTCCTTCCTCACATCATGAGGCACCCTTTGTATCCTTGGTATTAGTTTTAATAGCTGGAAAAAACTGCTTTAAGAAAAACAAAAGTGTTTTTTATTTAACTTGTAAGAGAACTTTCAAACACAATACCTCTGATAGCAGCTTAGTTACATGTCACTGGCTATATGCTCAGAGAACGTAGCATGGCATAGTCCTGTGGTTTCAGTAGAGCTCTGTAACTTAGAGTCAGTAGTAAGGCCCGTCCTAATATACACAGAATTGGGTGCTGGTAAGCACAAAGACATACTTACTTCAAAAACAGATTGAGTTTTTTAAGTTACATTTCCAAGTATTTTTAGTCATGCTATTTTGAAGCTTCACATGCCTACAGCCCCTGACATGAGAGTCTGCTATAACCTACTTCAGTGCAAAATCAGCTGGTCTGAACTGCCATTGACAGTGGCTGAACTAAAGGAAGACGCTTTATTTTTTTAGTAAAGCAGACTCAGCTTTGGGAGTGTTAATAATCACCAAAGGGGAGGCAATAAGCTGCTGCGGACAGTAACTTCTTAAATGCCCCAGCTGATTCCCCCAGCTAGTATTTAGCAACGACCTCCTTTGGCTTGGTTTAAGTTAATTCAGGGCCTTGACATAAAACTAAATCAGTAACTTTGATGCAGAGTGGAGTAAAAATTATCTCCAAGTTTAAATTGGGTTTAACAAAGCCACAGCAATTTCTTGTAGACTCAAATCAAACCCATAAGCTGGCCACTTGAAAAAGGAAAGAGGATGAGGCAGGCTCTAATTTTATCCTGCTTTCCCAAGAAAACAGAGTTTATGATAGCATCTTGGTTACATACATGTTTTTATTCTTCCCACTGTTCCCAGATCAATTTTGATTTTGCTAGCCAGTTTTGTAAAATTGATTAAGGAATACAAATCTCAAAGATGGTATGTTCCAGCAACTCCCATGTAAATTTATAGACATATAGACAATATGGTAGACAAATAGATGTACACAAACTTCATGATCTGCCAAGGAGACAACGTGAATTTAGTCATATCAGGCACAAAAACCCAAAGCAAAACAAAAAACAGACAGAAAAGAGCCATAGGAAAATAACCCTTGTAAGCTCCACTTGCAAGATCTTGGTTCTTTCAGAGCATCCAAGCGCATCTAGCACCAAACAGCAATATCACAACAGGTTGCTCCTGCTAGTTTAAATTGTTTGTACCACTGTGATCTGCCTCATCTGTGTCCTTCACCATTCTGGATTCCCAACAGTGGAAGATACTCAGCAGTCTACAACCATTTGATACTGAATTAAATTGCATTTTAGTTCGCTTGTACTGACAACAATTAATCTGAAGACCTGCTCATTTTCTTTTTTTCTTGAGCTGTGTATTTTGTGTGGTAGGAAGAGGAAAGATCCTTGACTTCAGCATCTTGGCTGTATGTGCTTAGAATAATAGGGCATACATGACTGAATTGATTCCTGGTTAAATTCTGCTGAAATCAATTCCTGGTTAAATTCTGCTGAGATAAATTGACTGAGTGGGTCCTGGTCTCTGGCTTCCCTACCAGCAGCACAGGAGCAACTTCCACTGAGTGTGCTGGTGAACGTGGCCGTGGTAATGATCCAGTGTACAACATGACTACACAGAAGGGAGGTGCAGGCATCTTCCTGTTCAGAAAGTCAGCTGTCCTTGATGTGCTTTTAAGCACTTTGTCCCTTTCATTTCTTGCTGGAGTATACTAACGCCTCTAGCAATTTGTGACGGTTAGAAAAGAAGAAAGGGGTCGTGGATTGAAGTTCAGGAAAAGAATCGTGTCTGTAGTTTGTCCTTTCTGGGCTCTAGTTTGTTACCAAAAATAAATTCTTCCTAGGCAAATCTGGCATGTTCTTGATACACTTTAACGATTATGAATCACAGAAAAGAGAATGCTGTCCTCAAAGACACTGTCTATCCTTGTTTGAGTATATAAAACAAAACAGATCTTGTCAACCACACCTACTGCATTTTTAAAACATATTTCCATACAGCATTTAGAGGGATGCAAACTTTAAACTTTTGGGGATACTGGGACAATGGGAATACTATAGCTTGTGTAGGTCGTTCAGTTGTTTTTATTAGGCAATTTGTCTGAAAATTGTTTTACTGTGTTGCTGGGGTTTGACCTGGCATTGTCCCAATATTATGTTTAAGTCTTTCCAAATACTGTAGGAAATTTTGAGTGTGGTATTTTCTCTTTTTTACCTACTCCTTCTTAGAGGTCTGATCCCACAAACTCTCTGTACGCATATTTTACTGTCTTCAATTTACTCCATAGCGGTATGGGATACAGTAACGACAATGTCAAACCAGGCTGCAGCTCAGGAAAAATAAAGGACTGACTTACTGCCTGAGAGCAGGGAATTGGTAATGAGATAAAAAGCAGTTCTACTGGTGACTTAAACCTGCTCATTCTGTTATCAGAAAGATGATTATTTCTACTGCTATTTGTACAGATAGCTCTGTGAGAAACACCTAATGGCTGCCACACTAAAACTAAAAAGTTGTTTGAAAAAGGGTCACTTCTCAGGCTGTTCTTGCTGTGTTTGTGAAGGTACAAGGGTTGCTTCCACTATCTTTATTTGCACATGTGGAAAGAACAGTTAATCAGCCACAATGCGGTATTTCCTCCAAGCAACTCAGTCTCCCTCCCAGTCATAAACTGCTGGCAGCTTCTTAGTTACCCATTCACCTTTTCTTCTCTGGTTTGGCAGCCACTAGTTCCTAAGCCAAGCTCTCACAGATTCAGCCTCTCACTGAGGCCAGTTGCGGTTCTGCTTTGCCTCTGCCACATGGGAGCTGCTGCCCCACTCAATCTCCCATTTGAAGAGAGACAGAAGTTGGGCCCTTCTGTGATGGTGCGGTTGGGGTCTATAGCGGGGAAAAAGAGGCCACCTTCCCTTGCCTTCCACAGTGGGAAAGGAGGCAACACCAGTCTTCAACAAGCCTTGTTGATTTGTTGCAATCTTCTGCAAAACTTGTGAAGTGGGCAGCCCTCTCCCCCATGCCTTCTAAGATACAATTCTTCCAGTGGAGAGACTGACCAGTCCCCAGGAACATTCATCAATGCTTGCCATGCTGTTCTTCTTCTCAGAAGAACTCCTTCAATTTTGCATGGTTCTTTGTCTTGCATCTTTGTTAGGCTGTATGGTTCCTTGTGGGTTTCTGCTGCTTGACAAGAGGGCGATTTGGTTTTTGTTCACTCAGTCTTAGTGAAAACAGGACTTCCCAAACTCAGTCAGCATTGCTGTTGGGGTCGAAATTTTTCCACTTAAGAATAAAGAGTTTGGCATGCAGCCATTTTATTGAGTTGGGTGGCACTGAAACAGACCTCTGCTGTTACTATCTCCCCCCCCCCCGACTTTTTTTTTTTTTTTTTGCCCGTGGAAAAGATGGGTCAGATGGGAAGGTGTAAGACCCTGAAGTCTTTGTTGGCATGAAAAAGAAAGAGCTTTTTGTCCAGGCTGTAGATACACATACTCAGCTGGAAGAATGTGTTTTGTTGGGTTATTTTCCTACCGGGACAATCAAATCAATTTCAGTGCAAAGGTGGATTTAGCTATACGAATGGTTGTGTATCAGCCTACTCCCTTAAACGCCATGGATTAGATAAACCAAAAAACCCTTTGGCTGATAAATT
This sequence comes from Gymnogyps californianus, assembly GCF_018139145.2. Lineage (NCBI taxonomy): Eukaryota > Metazoa > Chordata > Aves > Accipitriformes > Cathartidae > Gymnogyps > Gymnogyps californianus. The sequence continues at coordinate 13,498,726 of NC_059500.1, read as the reverse complement.
ATCGTATTCATGTTGCTGTTTTATCTTATCCTCCAGCCCTGAGGGAAGGGACTGTGGTCTTTGGTCTATGCTGATGTGGTAAAGCAATACGGCTGTGGAGGGCAAACTCCTCCAGAGCACTGTGCCTACGAGGAGCCCTGTAAAAGAAGCTCGTGGGGGTTGAGATTTTCCTGCTACTTGTTAGAGGCTCCATGGCAGGTCGAAGTTCCGCATTTGTTCCCTAAACTGAGGTAAGCTTTCCGCTAAGCTCTGCTAAGTACGGTGTAGGATTAGGCCTCCTCCCGGCAGCCCTGGGGAAGGTGGCTGCCCCTCAGACGGGGCTGCAAGGGAGGGGGCTGCTGTGTCGTGGGCTGGGAAGCCTCGGGGCGCCCTGGGAGCTGAGGGGAGCCGCTGCCGGGCCCGCGCCCCCCTTCCCCCCCCCCCGCCCGAAGCCAGGCGGGGTGTTCCCCCGAGAACGGGCACCATTGCCGCCGCCGCGGCGGAGCTGGCCAGCAGGCAGGACGGCAGCGCCGCCATTTCGGCCGCGACCGTCGCCGGCCGCTTCGCGCCCGCCAGGGGGCGGCCTCCGCCGAGGGCCGCGCCGAGCGTGTGGGGCCGCGCGGCGGGAGCCCGGGGCCGGCGGCGGCGGCGGCGGCGGCGGGGGGGGCGGGCCGGGCCGGGCGGTTGGCAGCGGCTGGCCGCCGCCGGGGCTCGTTGGTACGCGGGGGAGCCGGGCCGGGCTGTCGCGTCCTTTCCCTGGCTGTCCGGCGAGGAAGGCACCGGGGCGGGCGGCGGCACCCGGAGGGGTGGAGGTAAGGCGGGGACGGCTGCGGGGGCGGCGGGTCGGGTCGGTGCGTGTGAGGAGAGAGGTCGGTCCCGCCGCCCCACAAACTTCCCGCTGTGAGCGGGTCGCCGATTGGGACGCGCTCCGGCCGCCCGCCCCTTCCCCATCCCGCTCAGCCCAAATGGAGGTGCCCCCCCCCTCACCCCCCAACTCCTCCCCACCCCGCGGTGGGGGCGGCCCACACCTGCCACACGCGGGGGCTCGGCCGGTGCCCGCCCCCACCGGGGAGGGTCTCCCGCTCCCCCGCGGCCGTCGTGCCCCGCCGGCCCGGGGCCTCCTCCTTCGGAAGGTGGCGGGGAGTGTGGGGAACCCGCCCCCTGTCCCGGCCGACACGGCAAGTGGGGGCCGTGTGAGAGGACGGGACGGTCCCGTCCCTGTAAGGGGCGCTTGGCTCCCCGGTCACTGGCACTGTGTAGGTACAGCAGCCGACTGACCCGGAGCCCGTGGAAAGGTGCATTTTCCTAAGGGCTTTCCCTCCCCCCCCCCCCCCCGTTTCCGAAAGGTAGGTCGCTGCCTGCTTTCCTCCAGAGCTCCAGGGGTTTGCTTGCTCTCGCTCAGGGAGCTGCTGGCTCTGTAGACCTGTTGCCGCACGGTGAACGCTTGGAAGCTGGCGGGATCCAGTCACGCCTGGGCAGGGCACAGGGGGCTCCTACCGCCCTCCGTGTCGGGCATCGGGCGGGCGAGGGTGCACGCAGATTAAAGAGAGAAAGGAGGAGGCAAGTAGTCGTCAGACTTGGGTTTGGATTAGTTCCCCCCCCTCCCCCCATTTATTTAAACCCAGAATGGTGTCCCCCTCCCAGCGCACTCGTCCTGCTGCCTTTCTGCACGGTACTCTGGTGCGGGGAGGTGAGATCCAGAGCCCTGCCTGCTCGTCCTGTTGTACCCACGTTGAACAAAGGGATGGGAGCCTCAGCACCAGAGGCTAGGAGTTTGTCTTCTGGCATGGCAAATGCTGAGGCACAGCCCACTAAAAACGGCAATTTTGCTGCAGTTTTTTTAATTTTGGGGATGAAGTTAGTGTCTCAAGAAACCTGACATGCAGCTGATCTGCCAGGTCTTTTAGTCGTGGAGAGGCAGACTCTGGGTGCTGGATTTTGCTTTTAGTTTGCAAGGTTGCTCAATGAAAAATGGTTTGTGTTAAACTCCTTGTTCAGTAGTGGAACACAGGATTTGAAATCTCTGCAAGTCTTTGGAGCATCAGGACATGACAACCTCACAGCTGCTCTCTCAGAGGCTGACCCAGGGCTTGTTACAGAGAAATGAGTAATTGCGGGTGTGAGGACCAGCAAACCCTAGAGGTGCCCACTGTTGGCTTAAAAGAGAACAGCTGCAATGGAAGCACAGAGTGGTCCTGCTTGCAGCTGATTGACCCTGCAGATCATCTCTCTGTCTTCTGGCAAGACTGCTGCCAGCTGGCAGTTGAAGATGTAGAGGCCTTCTTGCTCCCACTTGATGGTCAGATCAGCCTGTTCTGGGGCTGGTTGTGGGCAGCTCTCATAAACAAAATGTTCTGATTGATGCAGGGGTGTGTCCTAAACCAAGTGAGAGCAAGAACAGGTTACCTGTGTGATTATCAGACAGATAAAGGGTGGTTGAGGATCCTTCCCACCCCTGCTTAGATTGCAGTGATTTTTTATATAAACAACAGGATTGTTTCTATTCTCCAAGCCATTTAATTGTGTTTTTACACACAGATATGATTTGTATATATACAAATATATAATATGAGGGATACTCATGAGAAAATCTTCTGGACATTCTTCTCAGACTGGAGAGTTTATGGGCCAGATGCTCTGCAGTAGGTAGATGGAGAGCCTGTTTTCCCCTCTTCCACCATAGCAAAGCATGTTATTCTAAGATTTGCAGACTCTTCTGAGTGGACCAACATTTGTGACAGTTTTGCTTCCCTACTCTGTGGGGTAGAGAAAAGAGCGTTCCTGGCACAAAAAAATGAGTAAACTGTTCTTTTGTAACAGAGAGTATGCACATCTCAAAGAGGGGAGTAGGGTAGAAAGAAGAGGAACACAGGGTAGACAGTAAGCAGTACTGAGTTCCAGAAAGTGCTAAAGAGCAAAAGGAAATGGATGCAGAATAGCGTGATGTTGTTTGGCATCACGCAGCTTGGAATGATGATTTAATGCTGTTTGCTGCAGTGTTGGTGTAGTAGCTGGTGCTGCTTAGAGCACATTAGTGAGTGATGTGAAACTTGGGACTGGACCAAATCTCTTCAGCTCCTTTGCTGATACTTCTCTCATGATAAATGTTTCTTTATCAACTACCAGCAAAGTACTCGGCATCATTTGAGATCCCTGAGGAAGGTACTTGTGTTCTGGAAGAGAAACTAAGAGAAGCAGAGAGGGCCAAGTGCCCTGGGAACACGGATCACAGAGTTGTTTGGAATAGCAATTGTTTAAAAATGTTACAGGAAAAATGTGGTGCTGTTCTTTGTTTAATATTAAGTCTTTATCATGAGTCAGGTGAACTGAGATCTCAGCTGGAATAGTCTATAGGCAAAACACAATGTTAATTTCATTTTTGTGTTTTAGGATATCATCTGAGAATTAGATGCTTCAGTAGTACCTTTGACAGATATGAGTCTTGTGACCCTCTTCTGAGCCAGGGACTTAGGCCTGTGCAGGTAAGATGGAGACAAAGCTGAAATGAGTAAGATATAACTGGAATTTTAATGCTAACTACTCAACAATTAAACTTACTTCCAGAGAAATTGCCAGCTTACTACTGCAGTAAGCTTCTGTGGTGATGGGTAATTAGTGCATTAGTATATTAAAGGCTTACAAGTGAACTGCGGGTATGGCTGAAGATCTAACAGTCATATGCAGAGTAACTGAGAGGCTCTTTTAAAGGAGTTTGGACCAGATAACACCAGAAGAGGAGGTTTTGCTCACTGTTCTCCTGTGGTTGTTATGCAGTCTTGCTGCCACATTCCCCTTTCTCTTTTGTGCTGGTTCTCATATGTAGTGGGCGTTCTTCCCTGCTTTACTTTAAATCTTTACCCTGGAACAAAAGTATGGATTTTGTTTGTTTGTTTTGTTTGGACAATTTCCTGTTTGGTGAGCTCAGGAAAAGGTTCAACAAGTGTTAGAGCAGGACAAGAATGTGGGATTGAAAAGTGGGGAAGGGAGGAAGAGAGGTGTAAAATTGGGTCATCCTGTCGTGTGAACCATAACTTTAGTTTGATTTACCCCCAAAAGATAAAAAGGGACTTAGGCTAATCAAATAGCTTCATGGGAACACACTTTTTAAGAGCAGGGGGCTCTGCAGTCAAGACTTTCCAAGATCTGTTTGATCTAGGAAATCTGTGTTGAGATTTAATTTAAAATATCTGCCACTTTTGGTGTTGAGGGTGTTTCCTTACCACACCAATACAATCAGAAAAAAAGGATTTTCTATTTTTGTGCGAAGATTGAACATACCTTCATGCTATCGAAAGATGCAGATTTTTATTCCAGAAAGACTGTAGCAAATTCTGTGGCTAGTAACGTGCAGTATAGCCAGGTACTTGGTAATAGAGGACCTCTCCCATCTTAAAAACAAGTCTTTCCCCTCTGTAGTGAGCACTGGTTTTGGATTTTTGTTTTTGTAATTTTACACTTATTACCATTTGGGGGTACAAAAAAAAAAGAAAATATGTCTACCATAATTATGCAGCTCTGAAGTTTTAAAACAAATGCTAGCAGATAGATGAGTGTGGTCTCTAAATCAGGGAGTGGAGGGAGTGCTGAACAGGCATTTAAAACAGTTAGGGGAGGCTTGACACCAGCTCTTGACAGGGTGGTGCTCTCAGTGTGCTGAAACCAAAGAAGTGGGGCTGAGGGCTGTAAGAAATGAAGTTTCATTTTATTTCTCACCCTTCGGTCATGCATTCCTTATTCCATCTCTAAATCTTGGGAGAACTGCAATTTGTCTTTTCCATCTCACGACTGTCTATATTTCAAAGTGATCCAACCTTTCATTGACCAGTACAACATGGTACAAATGCTAGCAGTGAACATTTCAGAAGGCGCTTCCCTGAAAAATATGAACTTCCACTTTTTCTTCTTTTACCCAGGAAAATAGTCAAGAAACTGTCCAGTTAGAGGATCTTGAAACGTAGTCAAATTTTTTCTTAAAAGAAATTTTAAGTGACTTTGACTCTCTGTACTAATTCAAAGAGTCTTAGAATACCATTGTTACTTTCTCGTTTTAGTGTCTTTTTTCCCTTTGTGTAGATGTATGCACTGGCATGGTAATAGAGTGCTTGATAAGGCAGACATTGAAGTGGTATGTATCCACAGTGGTATCAAAAACAATCTAAAAGAACTTGAACAAATAGACATGTTTTTGTTTCTTTGGGTCTCCAGTTACAGTAGTCATAAAAAGTTACAGAAGTTACAAAACATTTAATTGTAAAAGTTACATGTAACAACAGTAGTCTAGAATTTGTCATAGGAAAGTGCAGTACTTCATTTCTAAATACTCCTGTAAGGGAAGGGTCAAGATTTAAAGTTATTTGACTTCAAATAGTAGAAGACCATATTCAGTCTCAGACAGTGCAACTCTTTCCACAGGAATAGAAAGTTGCATATGTATCCTCATTGAGTGTTAACACTGAATTCCAGATGGGAAATGTGAAAATAGTATTGTCTGCAGTAACTTTTTTTTTCTTCTATAAGATATAATTCACTTTAACTTGTAAAAGCAAAGATTTTTTCAGAAAGCTAGCATAGGCAGTTCTTAAAGACCTGTTCCCTATAAATGCTTAGCTGATACCAGTGAGTTAAGCTCACCTGGATACCCCGAATTATCACCTAATGAGTGTATAGCTTCACAGCCTCTCTGTTTCCCCCTTTAAAAAAAAAAAAAAACAAAACAAACCCTGCATCTTGAAATGTGAGTCACAATTAACAGTAAAGCATGCATGAGTGAATAGGCATATCTACTTTAGATTCATGAAAGTACCTCCCAGAAGAGCAGATGAAGGAAGCAGATGTTTCCACACTGTCCAGAGATGGGCATTTGCTCATGGTGCTGTCATTACCTAACCAAAATATGTTGTGATCCCATGAAGAATTGATGGAATCTAGTAGGATGTGTAAGGTTGTGTCCAGTCATACCTGCTGAAGTCTATGCTGACTCTTGGCTTTTCAGAGGCTGAAATCCAAGTGCAGATTTGAGCAAAGAGAAGTATGTCCAGCATAGATATAGGTACATAGATACAACTTGACATCATTTTGCATGATGCATTATGCATAGAGAAACCTCAAGTTCATGAGCTTTAGTTCAGCAACTTCCTTAAGCTGAGTATCCAAAATTGGGCTATATTAATTCCCCACAGTAACCATACATTAAAAGCAGCAAATTAAAAAAAAAAAATCAGAATGAAGTGTGCTTGAACATATTGTGCTGCTGTCAAACATCACTATGGTGTCAATGTAGTTGCAAAGTGTTTAACAAAACAGAGATTCCAGAGATTGATTAATGAGGTTGTTGGGAATTTAACATTAACTATGTGCCAAATGGATCTTATGCTCAGTTAAAGAAATGAGGTCTTACGTTGGTGATTGAAAGCAGAGTTATATTCGGGAGTCTGAAACCCATTTTCTCCTCCCCATTTCTGTAAAATAGGAGCACGTGAAAGTGAAGTGGGTGGGCCTGATCTCCTTAGCTCAGTGTCTAATTTAGATGCCTAAAATTGGCCAGTTTGTAAATATCCTGTTGTTGCACTCCTGGGATCAGGAGTAGTCATACCATTCCATTAAGATCACTACATGCAGAATTAGTCCCGTCGCCGTCCCCGTCCCCCCCCAAGTGAGAAGGGATTTTGAGATATATGTACCATTTAAATAAAGGAAAGACATGGGACTAAAGTTGCTGTCCAGCCCTCAAACTTCTCAGGCAAAATGTTGAAATTCTGTCCTCAGGTAATGGTAACAGCACATTGAATTTTTTCTCTTCAGAATATTCCCTTTTTCTTCCCCAGTCCCATGTAGTCACAGAAATATTTTAACTCTTTTCCTCTTACATTCCAATTCAACATGTTCCATTTATGATAAACATATTTTAGGAATCAGATATGCCTAGAAATCTGAGGTGGGAAAAAAATCCATGTCAGAACTCATCCAGTCTTCTAATATATAGGGAATGGTACTGAGACCCAGTGTATTCAAGGTCTCTTGAGTAGCAGTTAAACTGATGAAGATGATGACTTGAAGCACTGCTTGGCTCTGCCTGTATGAGGGAAAGAAAGGTGGGAGAGGAGTGGAAGGAATTTATTTGCATCTGTGTCCATATAGTAAATATTTTCAGATTAATCTTGTCTGCTTATGAACTCAGATTGAACAGATACATATTTTATATAGCATTGTGAACCCGCATACCCTAAAAATCCATGCTGTAGTTACTGAATATGCTGTATAGAAGGATGGGGTTTATATCCCCCTAGGATATAGAGATGACTCTACTTGTAAAATAAGGATCGAAGCTGGGAATGGACTTTTCTAGCTCAGGAGGTCTACCCATCATTATTTTTGAGTTTAAAGAGGTCCAAGTCGTGTTAAATTCTCATTGTTTTGTAAATTAAGATCTTTGTAGCATATAGGACTCCAGGAAGGTCTGTCTTCCTTATGCATATCTGCATCTTGTACTTTTTTCCGCATTAGTGAAGTAACGCAAAAGTAAAATCTATACAGTGTCCAAATGCAAGAGTTTCAGGTTGTAAAGCAATTGGCTTATTCTGTGGAAAGACCACAAAACTTTTTTATAGTTGTTGTGGTTTAGACCCAGCTGGCAACAAAGCACCATGCAGCCGCTCGCTCACTCCTCTCTCCCGGTGGGATGGGGAGGAGAAAATATAACAAAAGGCTCGTGAGTCGAGACAAGGACAGGGAGGGATCACTCACCACGTATGGTCACAGGCAAAAAACAGACTTGACTTGGGGAAAAAGCAATCCATTTAATTTGTTACCAACCAAATCAGAGTAGGATAATGAGATATAGAACCATATCTTAAAAACACACCTTCCCCCCACCCCTCCCTTCTTCCTGGGCTCAGCTTTGCTCCCGATTCCCCTACCTCCTCTCCCACAGCAGCACAGGGGGACGGGAATGGGGGTTGCGGTCAGTTCATCACACGTTGTCTCTGCCGCTCCTTCCTCCTCAGGGGGAGGACTCCTCACACTCTTCCCCTGCTCCAGCGTGGGGTCCCTCCCACAGGGGTCAGCCCTCCACGAGCTTCTCCAACAGAAGTCCGTTCCACGGCTGCAGTCCTCCACGAACTGCCCCAGCATGGGCTCTCCCACGGAGTCACGGCCTTCTCCGGGCCCAGCCACCTGCTCTGGCGTGGGTCCTCCAGGGGCTGCAGGGGAATCTCTGCTCCACCGTTAACCTCCATGGGCTGCCGGGGGACAGCCTGCCCTCTCACCACGGGCTGCAGGGGAATCTCTGCTCCCCCGCACCTCCTCCCTCTCCTTCCTCACTGACCTCAGGGTCTGCGTGGCTGTTTCTCTCACATCCCACTCCTCTCTCCGCTGCAGCTCTTCCTCCCTCAGTAGTCTTTTCCCCTTCTTAAATACGCTATCACAGAGGCGCTACCACCATCACTGATGGGCTCGGCCTTGGCCAGCGGCGGGTACGGGTTGGAGCC